>NC_140581.1:822861121-824061121 GCF_964204655.1 Triturus cristatus | reverse complement strand
AACAAGGGAAAAGGCCAAAAGAAACCATGGTGCAAAATCTGTAAACAGAAAACTCACTGGACAAGTAACTGCACCAAGTCCAAAGAATCAACTCCAGCCACCGTTGCCCCTGAGGCAACTGTTCCCCCTAGTACAGCTACAATTGGTGGTGGTAAAGTTCAGAATAAGGGTGTAGTAGGGTTGACCCTGGGTTCTGAGATGGACTCTGTCCTAGTCAGAGTTCCAACTCAGGATGTCCTAGTCTGTGATGGAGGCATGGATATGTCCTCCTTTGTGAGTCCCAGTAATTTGGGCAAATACAGACAGCAGCCTTTGATAAATGGAAAAGAGGCTTTGGCATTCAGGGACACAGGAGCAAGTGTCACACTGGTGACAAAAGATCTTGTGGATCCTGGGCAGATTATACTTGGTGAAATGAACCAAGTGACCAATACTAGCAATGTTTGAACAGACCATTCTTTGGCAGTTGTTAACTTCTCCTGGGGAGGGGTAACTGGCCTTAAGAAGTTTGTGGTAAGTGCAGACCTACCAGTACAATGCTTGCTTGGCAATGATCTAGAAACGTCAGCTTGGGCTGAAATGGAGCTCAGGACACATGCAGAAATGTTAGGGACCCCTGCTAATGTCTGTGCTGTGACTAGGTCACAGGCCAAAATGTCTAACGCTGGACAGGCCCTGGATTCTGGAAGAATGGACCAGGTGCCTCCCAAGAGGAGGAGCAGTAGGGTTAAGGCAATGCCTTCCCCCTGACTCAGAATGCAGATCAGTCTCCTCAGGGAGATGATCTTGAGCCTGAAGAAGGAACTGTTCCAGAGGAGACTGAACCTGACCAGGTTGAGTTCTTGGGGACAGGGGTCCCTTCCAGGGCTGATCTGAGCCAGGAACAGATAACCTGCCCATTTCTTGAACCCCTCAGAAAGCAAGCTGCTGATGAGGCTACTGGGAATGCTAGTGGCACCGATACAATTTATTGGGATGATGGACTCCTTTACTCAGAAAGTAGAAACCCCAAGCCTGGTGCATCGAGGAGGTTGGTTATACCTCTGAAGTTTAGGGGCTTCCTATTGACACTAGCCCATGATATTCCTCTAACAGGACACCTGGGCCAGAACATGACTTAGGACAGAATTGTCCCTCACTTTCACTGGCCCCACATGTCTGAAGGCATTAAGGAATTTGTCGCTCCCGTGTGACTTGCCAAGCCAGTGGCAAGGCAGGTGGAACCACAAAGGACCCCTAATACCACTACCTATGGTGGGGGTTCCCTTTGAGAGGGTTGGGATTGACATTGTTGGTCCCATTGATACTCAAACTGCATCAGGGCACAGGTTTATACTGGTGGTGGTGGACCATGTCACCAGGTACCCAGAAGCCATTCCCCTCAAGACCACGACAGCTCCTGTGGTGGCAAGAGCTCTCTGGGGTGTATTCTCAAGAGTAAAAGTTCCTGAAGAGGTCGTATCGGACAGAGGTTCAAACTTTATGTCAAGTTACTTAACTGCTATGTGGAAGGAGTGTGGAGTGAATTACAAATACACCACACCCTATCACCCACAATGCAATGGTTTAGTTGAAAGATTCAACAAAACCTTAAAGGGCATGATCAAAGGTCTCCCAGAAAAGCTTAGGCGCAGATGTGACATCCTTTTGCCCTGCCTTTTGTTTGCCTACAGGGAGGTGCCACAAAGGGGGTTGGTTACAGACCTTTTGAACTTTTGTTTGGCCATCCTGTTAGGGGTCCTTTGTGTCTGGTGAAAGAGGGATGGGAGTTACCTCTCAAACCCCCTAAACAGGACATATTGGACTATGAACTTGGTCTCCGTTCCAGGATGGCTGAATACATGAAAAAAGCAACTAAAAACCTTGAGGCTAGCCACTAATTACGAAAGGCTGGCATGACCAAAAGGCTGTACTGACTGTTTAGCAGCCAGGACAGAAAGTGTGGGTGTTGGAGCCTCTGGCCCCAGCAGCCCTCCAGTACAAATGGAGTAGCCCCCATACAATTGTTGAACAGAAAGGGGAGGTCACCTACTTGGTAGACCTTGGAACCCCTAGGAGCCCCCACAGGGTATTTCATGTCAACAGACGTAAACCATATGTTGACAGGGCAGACATGGGCTTGCTCATGGCTACTGATGAAGGGCAGGAAGAAGAGAGTGACCCACTCCCTGAAGTGCTTTCTCAGAACCCTGATGATGGGTCAGTTGATGGTGTAGCCTTGGCAGGCAACCTCAATGTCCAGCAGCAAACTGACTGCAGAAAGCTTCTGAGTCAGTACAGACATATGTTTTCTCTGACTCCAAGTCAGACCACCTGGTGCACTCATGAAGTGGACTCTGGGGACAGTCTGCCTGGGAAGAATAATATCTACAGGCAACCTGACCATGTCAGGGACTGTATAAGGACAGAAGTCCAAAAGATGTTGGTTTTGGGAGTCAATGAACCCTCAGATTACCCTTGGGCTAGTCCAGTAGTCCTCGTACCTAAACCTCACACCAAAGATGGCAAGAGAGAGATGAGGTTTTGTGTGGATGACAGGGGTCTCAGTGCAGTCACTAGGACTGATGCCCATCCCATCCCCAGGGCAGATGAGCTGATAGATACTTTGGCCTCAGCCAAGTTTCGAAGCATATTTGACCTGACAGCTGGCTACTGGCAGATCAGACTAGCTGATGATGCAAAGCCAAAGACAGCATTTTCTACCCCTAGTGGCCACTATCAATTTGTGGTAATGCCCTTTGGTTTGAAGAATGCACCTGCCACTTTCTAAAGGTTGGTGAATCAAGTCCTTGCAGGCCTGGAAGACTATAGTGCAGCATATCTAGATGATATTGCTGTCTTTAGCTCCACCTGGGAGGATCACCTGGTCCACCTAAGGAATGTTTTGGAGGCCCTGCAAAAAGCAGGCCTAACTATCAAGGCTACTAAGTGCCAGACAGGGCAGAGTCAGGTTGTGTACCTGGGCCACCTTGTAGGTGGAAGCAGAGCAAAAGTCAGGCCATAATGGACTGGGTTGCTCCCACTACCCAGACTCAGGTGAGAGCCTTCTTAGGCCTGACTGGGTATTATAGAAGATTTGTCAAGGGGTATGGATCAATAATGACACCCCTGAATGACTTAACCTCTAAGAAAATGCCCAAAAAGGTTCAGTGGACAGTTAGCTGTCAAAAGGCCTTTGATGACCTGAAGCAGGCCATGTGCACTGCTCCCATTCTGCAAAGTCCTGACTACTCCAAAAAGTTCATTGTCCAAACAGATGCATCTGAGTGGGGGGTAAGGGCTGTACTGTCACAGTTGAATGATGAAGGTCAGGATCAACCAGTAGCTTTCATAAGCAGAAGGTTGATCCCTAGAGAGAAACGTTGGTCAGCCATTGAGAGGTAGGCCTTTTCTGTGGTTTGGGCTCTGAAGAAGTTGACACCATACTTGTTTGGTACTCACTTCATTGTTCAGACAGTCCATAAGCCCCTCTTATGGCTAAAACAGATGAGGGGTGAAAACCCCAAACTTTTCCCTACAGGGGATGGACTATACAGTAGAACATAGACCTGGGAGTATCCATGCCAATGCAGATGGACTCTCCAGATATTTACACTTAGAACATGAAGACTCAACAAGTCAAGGTTAGTTTATTGTCCTTGCGTTTGGGGGGGTTGTGTAGGAGAGTAGGATCTGCTTCACATGTTTACCCCCACTTTTTGCTGTTGTTTCACTGCTTTTCGACTCTAGTCTGGCTGGGACCCTGCTATTCAGGGCCCCAGCCTAGCTGCTTCCTCTCTAAATTGATTGCATGCACTTTAGGTACACCACA
Source organism: Triturus cristatus (assembly GCF_964204655.1). Lineage (NCBI taxonomy): Eukaryota > Metazoa > Chordata > Amphibia > Caudata > Salamandridae > Triturus > Triturus cristatus. The sequence goes on along the minus strand of NC_140581.1, from coordinate 824,057,310 downwards.
GATTGGATCCTGAGGTACCCTTGTGAGTCCCTAGTATATGGTATACTATGTACCCAGGGCATAGGTATCCCAGAGGCCTACCAGGGACTGAAGCATGTATTATGCCACCCCTAGATTCCACCCAATAGCACATAGCAACCTATCAGTCACCCCTATGGCAGGCCTTATCAATACTGAAGGCAGGGTGCTTGGTTATATGTGAGAGGGTGCCCAGGCATTAGCTGAGCCCCTCTGCAGCCTTCGTAATCTCTTCTCTGGGGTTGTCAGTGGTGCAGCCTGACCATATACTCTAAAGTGCATTATATCTTAAACGGTCAATGCTAACTTTGGACTGGCTGTACGGAAACATGTCGTGTTTGGTGTCAAACACCTTGGAATCATACCCCCACATCAGTTCTTGATGTGAGGATATGATCCCACCCTTCTAGAGGGAGAGACATGGCAGTACTGGTATACCCGGTAGAAACCTAACAGAGCCCTGGCATCACAAAATGGATGCTGCAGCCACAGACACGAATCTGGCCTCCTGCTGCTGACCGAAACTCCAGCAGGGGAGGCCTGGAAAATAGGTTTCCTGTCAAAGGGAGGTGTGACCACCTCCCAGACAGGCTTATGTGTATTGGGGCTGGGTGGGAGCACTCTCTGAGTGCTTTGAAGTCCTGCACTGCGGACACATTTGGTGTTCCTGTGCATAGTCCAGCTCAGACCGGTTCAGGGGCTTCCAGCCCCCGCTCTGGCGTGATCCTGGACAAAGGAAATGGGTCTCGCCACCCCTCTTTCCAAACCCTCCAATAGATGGGTCCCCAAAGATAGTCCAACCCCTTCCTTAGGTATAAGTAAGGAACCTCTGTAATCAGAACTTTAGATATCCCTGGGTGAAACTCTGAAGCTGAATCCTGGAACTTCAACGCTTTACTAAAGACTACAGGACTGAAGAAATCTCCCTTGGGGTCAAGGAGTGACTCCCCTGCTTGGCAGGCACCAACAAAGCAATTTGCCAGTCTGCATTTCCGAAGCTCCTGCCAGACTCCAAAGTAGTTGCAGCCCAGGACAAGGATTTTCAGACATCTCAGATACCGATCCGAGTCCTCAGCAAAGCTGAGATCCACAGCCCTCGTGAGTAGCATGGAAACGGAACTCCTGGTCACCGTGCACTTTTGCAAGTGCATTGACTTCTCGATGTCTCTTGAAGTCTTGCTTGGGGTTACTTTTAGCCCCCTCCTCGAGCAGAAGATCCACTGAAGATTGTTGGCCTAGTCACCCCAAATGACCCGTGGGCCGCCATTTTGTGTTTCCTCTTGAGGTCCCTTTGCGATCCCTGGTCCGTCGCGTGGTGGGTCCCTGAGGGGGTAACTTTGATTTTCCTTGGGCTTTCCTGGTTGCTCTAGACGTGCCCTGGCTCCCAACCAAGTGGTGAGTCCCTCAGATCTTGCTGGTCTGCACCAAAGCATTTTTATCCTTTCTGCATGGGTTGCTGTTGCCAAGGCTTGTTGTATCCAATCCGGGCTCTGACGCTGCAGCATTCGACATACTTTGTTTCACAGCACAAATCCAGCTCCTGGTCATCCTCGACTCCTCCTGGTCCTCGTGGCTGAAGAGTCAAGCTTCTCCTTCTTCACCTGAAACACCCGACATCGGTGGGCATTTGCCTATCGTCCTCCTGGTCACTGGCAAGTGACCCAGACTCTGTCCCCTCTGCTTTCAGATTCTTCTCATCTTCAATCCAGGCTTGGATCTCTTCGGACACTTCGCATCTTCCCGGCAGCAGCACTTCTTTGCCAGCTCCCATTGAAATCGACGACACGACCCGACACCATTTGACACCTATGCACCCGGCTTCCCTGGGTGAGGTAACACGAGTACTCCGGTGCTCCCGTGGGTGTTGACCCTAGAACTTCCTAAGTCCCAAAGAGTTTGGTCCTGACTCACTTCTAAGTGTCCCTAATCTTTAAAAATCTAACCACGACTTTCCCCATAGAAGCTAACGGGAGCTCGCAGCTGTGTTCTCACACTGCACACGGCCCCCGTGGGTCCCCTGTGTCACTACCTTGGGTGGTTCCTTGGGGTCCCAACGATTCTACAGGCTCTAGGCCTTGTGTCTAGCTAAGTCGTGGTTCTTATACCACTATTTTAGCACATGGTTTGGCTCGCCCCTAAGGCCTGACGTGTATTTGTGCTCATTACTGTCATATTTGAAGTGTAACTTATGTGTTTTGACCTCCAGCCTCATAAAGAGACTAGGAGGGTGTTTTTGAGAAATAAATACATAGATTTTATATATATACCTGGTGTGGTGGTCTTTCATTTAGCCATTCAAGAGATTATAGACTGGTAAAACAATCTGCTTTACATTCCTTCAAGACTTAGCCTGAAGGCTGCTCTCCATAGCTACCACTAGGATAGCTTTCAATAAAGGTTGTCTTTAACCTATAACCAATAAGGGGTTGTTTGGACTGGTACAGGGTGTCCACTATAACTAGTGGTCAGCATATTCCAGGCCAATTTCTCACACATATAGACATATTTTGCATAACGTTTCTATGTAGCTATTTAGAAAGATACTACTTTAACTTTTCTCTTTGTGTTCATTTGTCCAAATATCTAAATCAAAAATGCATTTTCCTTCTTCACAGCAACACCAGAGATGGCAATGACATCAGTAGGCACAAATACAAATAACAAAGTGAAAAACAGATACATAGACATATTTTACACAAAGTTTGAGTCTTTAGTAACATATTTGTTTAACTTTGTTTTAACAACACATTTATAAAAAAAGAACCGTTTAAAAAAATAACTCAACATCTGAAGTCACAAATAGAACATAACTACCAAACACCCATCAAACTACCCATTGTCACCCAAACTCATGGGGAATTAAAAACTGTTGCCAAACTACTGCACTGCACTACCTCAAAACATCACATGCCTGTAAAAGCAAGGAATATCATTGGATAATATACTGTTTAGTAAAATGAATAGGAAATATACACCCACTCCTCCTTCTTGAAGCTTTTTTTCCAGAAATTTATTGTGAGCAGGTAATAGATTTTGGTTACAGACTTTTTTTGGACTCATGTGGGATGACCTTCATGTTATATCATCCTAAAGCTTATCATAGAAAACGTCTTCAACTGCAGATCAAGCAGAGGAATGCTGGAGAACCATCTACATCACAGACCCTCGACTTCAATACCAGCACAACAAGACCGAAGCAGAGAGTCCATTCAAAAGTCCAATCTCAACTTCATGATTTGGCTCCACAGTTTTTCCCGATGGCATCATACTGCATGGATTGTGGATTTGTAGTGAGGGCTGGAGAGCAGTCCATAATAGCCCTTCGCAGTGCTGGAAAGAATATTTTTTTTTGGGGGGGGGGGGGGTTTGGCCCTTCATAGTTTCTCTACATTAGCAGGCATTTTATTATCTTACACAATGGGTATCTAACATCTATGTGTTGTTCATTTTATTATCTTATCATTTATTGTAACACTACTTAAATATAACTTGCTGTAGAAAAAAGTCAAACTGTCCGTCTACAAATAAATACACAGGTAACTTTTGCCAGTTATTATAACTTACTTTTTAAATATAAGTTAACAGTGTATGTTTAAATCTTCTAGTAAGAGCATCAACAACATATACAAACATACTTTGGTTTTTTATAGAGCACTGAGTTAAATTTTGTAATCTATTTATTAAAACTATCAACTGTAATATATGTGTGTTGTTCTGCAACTCCTCTTCTTCATTGTCCCTAGACTCCTGCTTAGGCCCAAAGAAACTAAACTGCACATCACCATAAACCTTTTCTACGTCTGCCACAATACCATGCAAAAGTGCACTATTTATTTCTAGTAAACATAAATAGGAGTTTTCACATAAAATGGCCTCCTACCTAAAGTTTGCATTGTTGAGTGGTATAACTTATTTTATGTTTTAAACTTCACCTTGCAAAGATACATAGGAATTTCCTTAATGTATCAATGGATTGCTGTCTAATACTAGAAACACTACTACAATTCCATTTGTATATAGTACCCTGACTACACCTTCATTGTACCTTTTCTGCAATAACGTCTTCTACATTTATAAGTACCGTCACCTCCTTTGCTATAGGACTACCATTCTTCATTTCATAACATCGTCCTCTTTAATGAATAGCATGAACTAATTTGTTATCCTTAAGATAGCGTTCTTCATTAAAGAAAGCCTCTGTACAAGAAGTATGTCTCCATTTTCCTCTAAAAACTGTACAACAGTTACTTCTATTTCCATAATCATTTCTTCTGGCATTGTCTCCTCATGCACAACACTATTTTGTTAACAATCTTCATTCTATTTAAAATCAAAATGAAAAGCTTCCTCTTCAAAGCCTTATCAACTACTCTCTCATCTCGTTCTTTCTGTTACACTGGTTCTCTCCTTCTCTACACTTTTCTTAATTTAACACTAAATTTACAAGGCTGTAAGAATCCAATCATTATAACATTTGTGCAGTGCCTATGCAGCCATCTAAACATCTACGTACAACCTATGCAGTCATTGAAATACTGAGGCACACATGTGCACTAATGAAACACTCAGGCTCTACTCATGCACTCATGTAATTATGTTGGAAATTAAAACTTGCCATTGCTCACACTGTGTCATCACTCCTCAACAGAAAATGTCTTAGCTCAATATACCTAGCAACCCAGTGGAACCAGTAGGTCAAATGTTCACTGCACATTCTAGAAGGAACATGCTGCTTCTAAATAAGATACAGCACGTGTGCTTTACTCCACAGATTCAAACACATATCCATGTCTGTATTTAATGTATTTTCTTAAACAACAGCCAATAATAAGACTTCTTGCTAAGGCATCCAACACACTCCCTAATTTTATTCACATTCATGCTGACAGGATCCAATGAAATATATATATAGTTCAGGATATACAATTTTGCACTATGCACTTTACATATTTCAACAGACATAAGTGAATTTTGTTCATTACATTGGCAATATTGAGATGCTTAATATTGAAATGGGCACTTGTCCTCCATTTCTAAAATGTAATTTGAACACACAGTATTATTAAAAATGTGAATTATCCTATTTTTACAATTATAAATATAAAAATAACGATTACCCTGTGGGAAAACTTCTTCTTTTAATGAATATTGTATTTAAATATAGGATTCATGTTGGCTATTCATCAAAAGTCTGTTGTCTAGCTCTATGAACAAACTGGGTGGATCTTATTGTTGTGCAAATGTATATAAGATCACGATTGGTCTCGAGTCTCTCGACATGTCATGTGATCAAGACTGGGGAAACCCGGTCGAAACGTGTCATGTTGCTGTTTGTGGAATAAAGAAGCACTTATGAAACATCTTGCTGCGTGGTGGTCCGTTCCTGTGCTTTTGCTGGAGATAAATGTCTTGCAGTCAGAATTGTGAGTTTATATATATATATATATATATATATCCACTCTCCAGAATGCTCCTTCTGACTGCTGGGACCCAAGGGAGCTGGCGGACACGCTGGCGGAGCACGCCGGAAATCCAGTATTCAGCAAATATCCAATATCGTGCGCTCTCAGTCTCAAAGAATCCACAAGGCAATGCGGTAAAGGGGTGTTTATTCACAACGCGTTTCAACTACAAGAGTCTTGATCACGTGAATATTGGTGCTCGTGTTACTGACTGAATAAGTACTCATGGGCTATAGACATGAACAAGGGACCACTGCAAATCGTGCCTAGTGACTACGGCAGACATCTTTGAATGGTCTAAAACGTTACTGAAATACAGTGCTGTACATCTGAGTCTAAAAGCATTAACGAAGATATCGCAAATAATATGGCAGATGGCATCATGGTCGCCTGATAAAATGTGAAAAGATGTAATTTACAACATAAATACATATTCAGAATGTTGATAATAATCTCACCAATTCCACAAATTAAATGTAATAAACATGGAAAAACGGCTAGTGCCAGTATTCACAGACATGCAATATGTCAATCCAAACAAAATTGTTGTCTCCAAGACATGATCGTGGTGGATACGTGTCAAGTGTCCATGTGAAATACATCTGATACCACACGATCCGCAACAAAAAGATACGTGACCCCAAAGGAATAGTCTGGGCATTCTAAAAGGTGACAAGGTCGCTTTATAATTGATCTCGACCATGCAGAATGAACGGGCAAGTGCCCATACACCCTGTATCTCCTCTCTCCAAGCAAGGAATAATAACAGATGAACCTCAGTGAGCAATACAAATGTTAAAAGTGGAGATGGAACAGAGTATGTGTTCCCCAAGTGAGGCTGACCATGTTGGTAGACAGATGGTGGTCCAAAGTTCTTATATGCCCATTCTCACAGTACTAGTAGTGATGACAGTGATGATAAGGGGAAAAGGGTAGGATGCCCGTGCAAAGTGAGTGCTGGTGTTGGGGCCCCTTCCTTTCCTCCTGGAATAGAAAAATACAAAAAGATTAAAATGATTAGAATACATAATCAAATACTTGAAGGTTGACATTACAACTTGCAATTACATGTTGCTGCATCTGGTAATTCTAGTACATGTCTTTAAGAGGAAGAAGAGAGTGACAAAAAAATATAAAATAAAAATGAAAAGGATATGACGAGATTAGAGAAAAAGAGAAAAAGGAGAGAAGAAAGAAAAGCATAAAGAAACAACTGTAAATGACTGTCTGACATGCAATAGTTACATCTCAAATCAACTGAATCTGTGCTGTTGCTAAATCATTCTCTCAAATGTATGGCCAATTCTTCGTCCTGGTTAAGACCCCCAGGATCCTTGGTCCGGAAATCCACAATATATTTAGATTCCCTTTGTCTCAGCCTCAGCACCCTGTCACCTCCCCTCGGGTTACTCATGATTTGCTCCAAAATGAAAAATCTGAGTAAAGTAGGGTCAGAGAAATTATGATCTCTGTAGTGTTGTGCAACGGGATATTTTTCATCTGCATGCGTAATGGCCCTGCTGTGTTCAAGAACCCGCTTCTTAGCCTGGAGTGTGGTGCTACCTATGTACCAAAGCTTGCATGGGCATTCGATAACATAAATGGCAAACGTGGTACTGCACGTGAGGAATTGTTCTATTTTCTTCACCACCCCATTGTATGAGGTCATTTTGAGAAACGTACTTTGTTTACACGCCTTGCAGTGACCACAGGGAAAAAATCCCTGAAGGCCATATGCATGTCTCTGGGGGTATGTGGTCACATTGCTGTGCACCAACATGTCCCTGATGTTTCTCCCTTTTCTGTACGTGATGCTAGGCCGGTTAGGAATACTAGTGCCAATCACATTGTCATTTTTCAGAATGTTCCAGTTCTTTACTAGGATGTTTTTAATGTTGTCAGAGTTGGTGTTAAATGTCATGATAATGCGTATAATGTCTTCATCTTCCGCCGTGGCCTGTGTGGGTTTATCCAACAGCGTGGATACCCTCGAGATTCCATTAGCCCTGTCTCTAGCTCTGTGGAGTACCCAATTAGGGTATCCCCTATTTTTGAAACGTTCAAACATCTCCTGACTTGAAGATAAGCTTCATCTGAATTGCAATTCCTCCTCGCCCTCATCAATTCTCCGAAAAGAATACTCCATTTCAGAGTTTCTGCATGGTCGAGATCAATTATAAAGCGACCTTGTCACCTTTTAGAATGCCCAGACTATTCCTTTGGGGTCACGTATCTTTTTGTTGTGGATCGTGTGGTATCAGATGTATTTCACATGGACACTTGACACGTATCCACCACGATCATGTCTTGGAGACAACAATTTTGTTTGGATTGACATATTGTATGTCTGTGAATACTGGCACTAGCCGTTTTTCCATGTTTATTACATTTAATTCGTGGAATTGGTGAGATTATTATCAACATTCTGACAATGTATTTATGTTGTAAATTACATCTTTTCACATTTTATCAGGTGACCATGATGCCATCTGCCATATTATTTGTGATATCTTCGTTAATGCTTTTAGACTCAGATGTACAGCACTGTATTTCAGTAACGTTTTAGACCATTCAAAGATGTCTGCCGTAGTCACTAGGCCCAATTTGCAGTGGTCCCTTGTTCATGTCTATAGCCCATGAGTACTTATTCAGTCAGTAACACGAGCACCAATATTCACGTGATCAAGACTCTTGTAGTTGAAACGCGTTGTGAATAAACACCCCTTTACCACATTGCCTTGTGGATTCTTTGAGACTGAGGGCGCACGATATTGGATATTTGCTGAATATATATATATATATATATATATATATATATATATATATATATATATATATACATATATATATATATATATATATATATATATATATATATATGTGTAGATACGTGGGGACTCGGTCTCTGATTTGTCCATTTATCGCCCTCTGATGGGCTTGTGAGATCTGTTGCTTCATGGGACCTGTAGTCCCGTGGGGACTACAGGTCCCATGAAGCAACGGCGATAAATGGATGAATCAGAGACCGAGTCCCCACGTATCTGCACAAAACAAGACACCCGTGAGCAAGGAGCACTGAAGCTCCGAAACGCGTTGGGTTAGCGTCTGAAATATCCTGTTGTATCTGCCAGTATGCTGAATAAAGAACCAGATGCGTAAGCTGTGGCCTGTCTTTCATCGTGTGCGCTTTCAAACTTTGGGGCAACCTTTGGAAGAATATTTACGGCTGGTCCTGGTCGGGGAAGCAGCACCGCCGCACCAACTCAGTGGGCTGTTGATTCCAGATACACGGGAATCGGATAACAGGATGTAAGGCAGGAGCGATATTATGCTGACAGATGCACTGGAGGCCCTATTAAGAGCATGAACAGAATTTGTTTAGTCAGAACCCACTGGGGTAATATTTTAACGTGGGGACTACAGGTCCCATGAAGCAACGGATCTCACAAGCCCATCAGAGGGCGATAAATGGACGAATCAGAGACCGAGTCCCCACGTATCTGCACAAAACAAGACACCCGTGAGCAAGGAGCACTGAAGCTCCGAAACGCGTTGGGTTAGCGTCTGAAATATCCTGTTGTATCTGCCAGTATGCTGAATAAAGAACCAGATGCGTAAGCTGTGGCCTGTCTTTCATCGTGTGCGCTTTCAAACTTTGGGGCAACCTTTGGAAGAATATATATATATATATATATATATATATATCTATATATATATATATATATATATATATATATATATAAATATATATATATATATATATATTTATATATTTATTTGCTCCAAAGGTTGTCCACCTGGTCAGCAGCAGCTTTATTTATGATAGGTAGAGGCGAGGATCCGCTTGTAGAAGTCGCTCCGTAATGGAATTGCCTGGGCTTCATTTTGACTAACTGACTGTCTGTGAGCAAGGGCGGATGCCCGAAACGCGTCAGATTGGTGAAACTCGGCTCTAAATAAAATAAAATAACTGTGCCTTACTTTGGATTTGCGTGGCTTCCATTCTTCGTGGATACGGATCTCTGTGGAGCTACAATTGTGGAATTCAAATTTCGGAAAGTAATTGCGTCCGAGGCATTTCCACTCCCTGGAAGCTGGCTGCTATGTACAATCAACTTGTTTGTTTTCCTCAAAGGGATTTCTCCAACGGCAGCCCCCGTGATCGCTTGGTTCGTGAAGCTCAGGCGAAGGTGATTAATGAGCGGCGTCCTTTCCAACATCAATTGGCGTCCTGCTACAAAAGTAACCTTTGCGGTGAGTGAACCGGAGTCATTGACACGGTGGGGAGGATTGCTTTGGCACACAGCGTTAGGAGGCTTGAAGCGAGTTTTGCTCAGGTCTAAGACAGCTGTATATAATAGAGAGCAATTCGAGTGTTTTGCCACAATGTCGGATGAAATTCTTCGTGGCAGAGAAGCGGCGGCGGCTGCACTCTATTCAAATTATTATTATTATTATTTTGAGATTTATAGAGCGCCTGGTGACCCGAGGGCATCCCCGCGCTATAAGAATGTAAAATCCAGGACAGGCGGAAACCAGGAACTATTTGAGGAAGAGGAGGGTTTTGAGTTTTTTGCGGAAAAGTGCGTGGCTAGGTTCCAGGCGCAGCAGGCGAGGGAGAGCGTTCCAGTTAGAGGCGGCCTTAACCGAGAAGCGGCGGCCACCGGTGCGCGACTTCTTGAATCTTGGGACTGTGGCCAGATGTTCGTTGTCCGAGCGAAGGTTTCTGTGGGCTTTATAAGGTGTGATCATATCTTTGAGGGCGGCAGGTCCAGCCCCATTGATGAGTTTGTGCGTGATGCACATGGCCTTAAACTCTACTCGCTGGCGGACCGGAAGCCAGTGCAGGGATTTAAGGGCCGGTGTGGTCGGGGCTCTGGGAGGAAGGTTGAGAATGAGTCTCGCCGCGGCGTTTTGTGTACGCTGGAGTTTGGCCAGGGTGGATTCAGGAGCGCCGAGGTATGCGGCGTTGCCGTAGTCCAGACGTGCTAGAATGAGCCCTTGAACTAGAAGTTTCCTGGACAGGGGGGGCAGGAGGGGGAGGATCTTACGAATTGAACGGAGAAGGCCAAAACAGGTCCCCGCGGTCTTGACTGCCTGGGTCTTCAAGGAGAGGTCCTGCTCCAACCAGAAGCCCAGTGTTTTAATTTCTGTCTTAGGCGTGGGGATGTCACCAAAGGAATCCGGCCAGACTGAAGGAGGGACGGAGGACCATTTGTTGCCCAGAAGCATGATTTCTGTTTTTGTCCCGTTCAACTTCAGCGAGGATTCGCACATCCAGGTGTGTATGTCTTGTAGGCAGTTAAGTAGGATTTTAGGGTTATTGTCCAGCTGGGAAAGAGAGACGACGAGTTGGGTGTCGTCGGCATAATTGACTATTTTTATCCCATAGGGGGCAACCACATCCTCTAACGGGGCCATGTACACATTAAACAAGGTGGGACTAAGCGAGGACCCCTGGGGCACACCACATGTGAGCGGAAGGGGGTCTGAGCGGGAGTTGCCGTCCCACACCTGAAATGAGCGACCCGAGAGGAAGGATTTGATCCAAGCATGTGCCGTTCCCACAATTCCTGCCTTGGCCAGGCGATGGAGAAGGACACGGTGGTCCACCGTGTCGAATGCGGCACTGAGGTCCAGGAGGATCACTGCCACTGATCCTCCTGAATCCAGGATACACCTAGCCTCCTCGATGACGGAGAGGAGTGCGGTGTCTGTGCCGTGGCCCGGCCGGAATCCGGTTTGTGACTGACGTAGAATTTTATTCGTTTCGAGGAATTGGGAGAGTTGCACGTTGACTAATTTCTCAGCCACCTTGCTGATGCAGGGGAGGAGCGAAATGGGTCTATAATTTGCCATATCGTCCGGGGTCAGATTGGGCTTTTTCAGCAAGGCCTTGACAACTGCGCTCTTCCAAGAGGAGGGCACTGTGCCTTGGGCAAGAGATGTGTTAATCAAATCCCTAATGGTAGGTGAAGTACTGGGAGAAACGGTTTTTAAGAATCTGACGGGTGCCGGGTCCAGGGGGGATCCACTTCTCATTTTGGCCAGCGTGGTGGTGACCTCATCGAGGGAGACTCCTCTAAAGGAGGACAGCCGTGGGCTGGTGGAGCAGGCGTCTGCATCAACCGGGATGGGGGGGCTAATTGGGGGAAGGGACTCCAAGATCCGCCTGATTTTGGAATCGAAGTATGAGGCTAAGTCCTTGCATCTGTCCGGTGGGGGAGGAGAGGCAGCGGGAGATGAGGGGATGTTGAGCAGTTCCTTAACTATCAGGAAGGATTCTTTGGCCGAATTGGTCGCATTTTTAATTCTGTTGTCGTAGAAGGTGGTCTTGGCTAGTTTAATGGCCGATTTGTAGCGTCTTACCGCTATGTTGTAGGTATCTTTATTACTATGTAGCCAGTCTTTCCTCCACAGTCTTTCTGCTCTTTTGCATTCCTTGCGGAGGTCTCGGAGTTCCGGGGTGTACCACAGGGCATGGCCCATTGTCCTATCTTTGATCTCCCGACTTTTTATGGGAATAAGGCTATCGAGGGAGGAGGAGAGCCAGCCTCTTACTTGGGTGTCAGCCTCGGACGGGTCAGCCACAAGGCTCGGGGTAGAAGAGTCCAGAGCTATGGACCAGTCCACCGCAGAGAGTTTGGCCCACGATCTATCTTTAGTAAAGATGGGGGCTTTGTGGGGTTTCTTGGTGGCCCCAGGAATGTGGAAAGTGATCAAAAAATGGTCCGTCCATGGAAGTGGTTGGGAGTTAATAAATTGGAGGGAGGGGATGTTCGAAAAGACTGGGTCAAGAAGGTGCCCTTTAACATGTGTTGGACCGGTGTTGGCAAGGAAAAGGCCATGAGATGCCAGGTCGCAGATAAGATCAGCAGCACCTGTATCCAGCGGGTCGTCAAAGTGTATGTTGAGGTCACCTGTTATGAGGAAGTTTGATGACAAGTGGGCTGAAGAGGAAACAATTTCCAAGAGGGAAGCTGCGAAGGGGGCGAAGTGGCCAGGAGGACGGTACACCAGAAGGCCTGACAGGGAGCTGGTCGGAGTAAGCTGAAAAGTGAAGAAACAGCTCTCTGATTCCGGGGTTGCCATCGTGTTGATACGGCAGGCGAAGTGGTCCCTGAAAATGATGGCAGTACCACCTCCTCTACCTAAAGGGCGTGGTTGGGACAAGATGAGAAAACCGGGGGGGAGAGCCAGTACCATGTCGGAATTGGAGTGCTCAGTGATCCAGGTTTCTGTCAAGAAGAGTATGTCCAAGTTTAGATCGACCATAAGATGATTAATATGCAGGGCATGCTTCGGGAGCGATCTGCAATTGAGTGTCGCCATTTTGAGGACAGGCGGTGGGACCGGGGATTTAGGGAGGAGTAGCTTCGTCGGTTTGCAATTGCTGCAGCTGAGGTAGGGAAGGTTCGGATCTTGCGGAGCGTGGCATGCGCTGGTTTTTCTAGGTCTAAGGCTAAGTAGCTCTCTACGAGAGTAGCTTACCTTTGTAGTTGGAAGGACAGGCATAGAGTCTGGCCCTGGGCCCGATCGTGCACGGACGGGCGCAGACGGGCTTGCCTTAAGCGCGCCTTCGGCGCGCAAACGGCGCTCCCGCTGCGCTCGTCCACTGCGCGTCCTGTGGTTGCACATCTTTATGGGTAGAAAAGGGGGCGGGTGGGCGTGGCCTCAAAGTGGGCGTGGCCTCAGTTCCTCGCCGACAATGGCGGTCAAATCTGCCTAAAGTAATGTTGAACTCAGGAACTAGCAATACAATTCAACAAAGTGTGGGTGAGAACACTGATGAAAGCCAAATACAAGCAGCGCTAAAAAGATTGGAAAAAAGCATGTATCAGGAAATGTCGAAGTGGTGGGAACATAAATCTTTGACAATGTATTTGGAGGAGAAACGTGTACCTCGTGGGCTCCGTATATTATTGGCTCCAAGTTATGAGAAGCCTAATCCGAACATGCTGAAAGAATGGGGGCATACAAATCTAGAATCCTCGGCAAAAATATTGCAAATCTTAGTCAAATATGCAAGCATTAATAGGGAGGCACTCATGAAAGAAATCGAGGAAATCAATGATTTACTGGCAAAATTTGAGCCCAATGATATGATTACTAAAATGCGAAAAGAAATAAATGAGAGACTTGCTAAGCAGGAAGAAAAAATTAAGGCGCGCAAAGTATATAAATTCGCCCGGGATAAGGAGGACTATGCCCAGGGTCGAATTTACACTTTTGCCCGAAAATTCGATAGCGCTAAAAGAACGAAATTTGCGCAACAAGCACAGCAGGCAAAATCAACAAAACAAATTAGTTTGACAGCAGCGTCTACTTCTGCAATAGCAAATAAAGAGGACAATGAGAATCAGGAGCCAAGTGACAATGAATCACTAACGAGTGGGCCTTCATTGGATGAAGAAGGCTGCAGCACATGGGACCCCAATACAATTATTCTTGATTTAGGTGAAGAGGTGGATTTTTTAGTGTCGGACAGGCTCCAGACACTACGACCTCGGACCAAACCACCACAAAAGGGTCAACAACAGCAATAAGAGCAAGATGCAACAAAAGGAGGGGTGAACGCCGGAAAAAACACAAAATCGCCCAAAAAACAAAAAAACAATATTGGCGGAAAAAGCACTAGATAACAATGTAATTATAAATTTATCTACAATCACCCTGAGCGAAGCCGAGAAACAACTTTTGAGTCTTGGACTGACATACTGTCCGGTTTCGGATTTCAACTACACAAAAACGAGAGTTGATATCTATTTGTACATCAGAAAGTTAAAAATAAAAAAGTTCTTCAGTATCAAGGAGGGCCTGAACTAAAAGGATCCATCCATCAATACTGCTGTTATAGTGAACCCTTTAACCTTACCAGCTAGAGACACCAAAACTTTTTTTGCGCTGCACCAATTGGCGACCAATGACATGAATGATGGGGACATGGCGTCCACACAGGAGGAACTCAGAATGGCTTTAATTGAGCAGGTGGGAGCAAACATCAGCCCATTCAAACCGAAATCAAAATTCATCCCTACTATGCCAAGGGACTCAATTGACGTTTTCCAAGATGTAGTGGTGGAGGATCTCAAAAAATTGTACCACAAAATAAAACATAGGAAAAGATATAAAAGTCAACATGAGAAAGATTATTTACTGCTGACTAAAAAATTGGGTAAAGATCATAGGATCATTATTACCACCGCGGACAAAGGAGGAAACGTGGTGGTTTGGCCTCAAGGAGCATATATTGAGGAAGCAATGAAACAGTTGAATAATCCATCATGCTACTCTAAGACTACCATTAAGAACTTTAATGAAGCCAAGGAGGTACTAAAAAAGCTATTAAACAAATGGAAAAGGGAAGGCATGATTTCAAAACAGGAATATGAATTTCTACACGTTGAACATCCTGTATTACCCAAATTTTATCTTTTACCCAAAATCCACAAACAAGTTGTTCCAGTTCCAGGCCGCCCAATTATTTCAGCGATTGCAGGAGTAGCAGAACATGTGACAGAATATATCGACTACTTCCTGCAAGATTTAGTGAAAGGCCTACCTACCTACATTAGAGACACTGGGGACTTTATCAGGAGAATTAAGAATACCTCATGGAGCGACGATATGCTATTTATCACCTTAGATATCGAATCGCTCTATACTAGTATTGAACATGCATCTGGGCTCAGAGCTTTAGAATTTTTCCTTGGCAAAAGACCCATAAATTGTTATAATCATAACAAATTATTGTTAGAACTTACTAGTTGGTGTCTCAATAACAACTTCTTTTTATTTGGTAGTGATGTTTACATTCAGAAATGTGGCGTTGCAATGGGGGCATGCTTCTCCCCTAGCTATGCGTGTTTACACGTAGGCTGGTGGGAGGAGCAGGTCCTCAGGCGAACGCACAGTGACATCTACAATGAACATATGGTGCTTTGGATTCATTTTATAGACGATGTTTTTGTTTTGTGGCGGGGGGATCATGAAAGTGCAACTAATTTCATCAATTCCCTCAACAACAATCAGGAGAATCTAAAATTCACTTCTTCTATCAGTAATTGTGAAGCAGAGTTTCTAGATGTTAAAGTGTTTATACATGATAATCACTTGGCCACCAAACTTTACCGGAAAAGCACTGCTGGAAATAATATCCTTCATGCCAGCAGTGCACATCCTAGACATGTAGTTGACAACATTCCGTTTGGAGAACTACTGAGGCTTAAACGGATATGTAGTAGAGACAGGGATCTGAAAATCTGTACTATGGAAGCTCTGGAGAGATTCAGACAGAGGGGATATAGCAAATCGGTCTTGAAACAGGCAGTTCTTAAAACAGAAGCTAGAACTCGGGAATCACTATTTTTGTCTACATCTAATACATCTTTAGACAGTGATTCTACCAATACGGACAAATCCCCTAGATTAATCATAGCCTACAGTAAACAGGCAAGACAAATTAGATCAATTGTCCAGAAGCGTTGGCCTGTACTTAAAACGGATTTAGTCTTAAAACCTAGACTACCGGATGGTCCAACGATAACTTATCGTAAGGGACCCTCCTTGAGAACTCATGTCTGCCATGACTTTCCTGAGTTAAGAAAGCAGGAGGAGTGGTTAAAATCCCGGCCGGGATTTAAACGCTGCTCCACATGCAGAGCGTGTAAATTTGGGAAGAACACCACCCAATACCGTACACCGTTTAGCCCAGATCTGTTGGATATACGTGGGTCTTTTACCTGCAAAACTGAATTTGCTATCTATGTGCTAACATGCACTTGCGATCTCAGATATGTTGGGAGTACCCGACAGCCAGTGCATGTCAGAATTCTTCAGCACTTGCGTGCTATTGTAAACAATGATGCATCATATCCGGTGGCGAGGCATTTTAAGACCTGCCACAACAACAATTTGCAATGCCTCAACTATTTTGTTATCGCCTCGGTTCCAAAAGCCAGAAGAGGTGGAGACCAGGATAAGATGCTAAGAAGACTAGAATCTTAATTCATTCTAGAATTAGATAGCAGATTCCCCAATGGGTTAAACACGACGGATGACCTGCATGCATTTCTTTGATATAAAAACGTACATTATTAATGATTAGATCTTGGTAGAGTGTTATGTCACTTTCGCGAATATCTATAAGAATTTCTATGTTTTAATATCCCATTTTCCCCTTTTTTATTCTAATTTTTCCCTGTTCTTGTTGGATATATAATTCAGGGATACACATTTTTGTCACTTCATTTATTGACATAGACTCATTGATTTGCCTGTTTAGACTCTGATTCTGAACTAATAGTCAATTCATCTCGAGTGTTTTGTTTAGAGAGCTTTATAAATATTATTATTAATGTTAAAGCGTCAAATACAAATTTTGCGTGACATTACAATTGCATTTTATGCAGTAGAATAATGAGGCTTCAATGTGATGTCTAAGACAGGTTTCCATATCTAAAAAATTGCAGAATTTGCACATTTTTTCTGTGTGTTTACATTATTGCATAATTTGCACATTGAACTTTTGCACTTTATTTTAGCATATATATTTATAATTGAACTGGATTAATGAATTTTAATCTGCGATATTTATATATATGTTTTCAGTGTTTGCTATTTTTGCACAAATAACAATTTTTGCACTTTATTGCGTTATTTGCACAGTTAATCTGATATGGATACTAATATAACAACGGTCTTAAACACATTGAGTAGGATTTTAGCATTATATACGAAAAATTATGTAAATATATACATGCTTCAATATTTTGGTTTATATATACTTAAAGTCATGCATTTAGCTCATGTTTTATGGTTCTTGGATTTTAACCAATATACAAAACATAAACACTTGGGGTTTTGTAAAAATGTTTGGAAAACAGACTATGCGGATTTCAAACTGAGTAGTATGTCATCACTTTTTGAATGTCACATGGTGCTGAGAAAAAGAAACAAATGCAACCAATTGTAAACCTTTGGGTACTTAATGGGCTTCATTTTGACTAACTGACTGTCTGTGAGCAAGGGCGGAAGCCCGAAACGCGTCAGATTGGTGAAACTCGGCTCTAAATAAAATAAAATAACTGTACCTTACTTTGGATTTGCGTGGCTTCCATTCTTCATGGATATGGATCTCTGTGGAGCTACAATTGTGGAATATATATATATATATATATATATATATATATATATATATATATATATATATATATATATTTATTTATATATTCTGCTCCAAAGGTTGTCCACCTGGTCAGCAGCAGCTTTCTTTATCATAGGTAGGGGCGAGGATCCGCTTGTAGAAGTCGCTCCGTAATGGAATTGCCTGACGCGTTTCGAAGCTCCAAATGCTTCTCTTCAGAGGCTTGAACGGAGACAGTGTGTGCAAACGCTGGACCCACTTCGCCATTTTCATATTGCACACCCACCAATGGGAAGCTCGAATGAAACTGTGCATTGTGGGAAATGTGGTCCGGATAGCACACAAATCTTGTCCTGTATGGACCCTGCAAGTGGACTCGTCCTAAATCCTGTTTGCCACTACTGGCCCACATTGCCGACATGATAGTTACCATGTCGGGTGGCCCCCATAACATTACGGGGAGGTGCACACTCCGCGGCAGGAGGGTCACGTATCACATTCTGCTCCAAAGGTTGTCCACCTGGTGAGTAGCACTCGATCAGCAGCTTTATTTATGATAGGCAGGGACAAGGATCCGCTTGTAGAAGCCGCTCCATAATGGAATTGCCTGACGCGTTTCAAAGCTCCAAATGCTTCTCTTGAGAGGCTTGAACGGAGACGGTGTGTGCAAACGCAGAACCCACTTCGCCATTTTATATTGCACACCCACCAATGGGAAGCTCGAATGAGACTGTGCATTGTGGGAAATGTGGTCCGGATAGCACACAAATCTTGTCCTGTATGGACCCTGCAAGTGGACTTGTCCTCAATCCTGCGTATTACATTCTGCTCCACAGCTATATCTATTGGGATGGAGGCTGCAAAATAGAGAAGTATTGGCAGGGACTTGGGTTTGCCAAATTTTCAGATTACTTGGTTTGTACAGAGAGGGTTAAAGTTTCATCAAAACCATTGTGGTTTCCAAAGCTCCTCACCTAATGTTTGTGTACTGTGGTGGCAACGACCTAGGCACATTGACTGGGGTAGGGCTGGAAATCCTAATGAAAGGTACCTTTGCAGAAGTGATGTCGCTTATCCCTCACACTGTCTATTATATGCCAAAGACAGATATGGAAGTGGTCAAATCAATTCTGTCCACAGATTGGCAAAGCCAGGAAACATGTTAATAAAACAGTTTCTGCATTCCTCAGACACCATCACAAGGACTATATCTATAATAACAATCTGCGTTTTGACATTCACAGAATTTAAAGAAATGATGGGGTGCACTTTACAATAAAGTGTAAACACATATATGCACACATATTACAGTAATTTACACACTAAGGGTTTATTACTTTGCACTTCAAACTCATGTTTTTCTAGTGAATTTGTAGAACAACCATCTCTAAAACCTATTTTCTGTTTTCGCAGTGAGGGGGGAGGTCACGATGAAGTCAGTAATCATGATCCCCGCAGACACGTCGTGAAAACTAAAAACATAAGCAGACATTCAATGGCCACTAACACGTCCAAAAATAAAATGTAGAAAAATCTTTCAAAGTATGTGTAAACCCTTATTTTGAACTAAGTTTCTTTAAAAACCATAATTCAGACGTATTTTCCGTTTTCACGATTATTCAGGGCCTTCACGAAAACACATATATGCACACATATTACAGTATTTTACACACTAGCAGTTTATAACTGTACACTACAAATTCATGTTTTTCTAGTGTATTTCTAGAACAACCATCTCTAAATCTTATTTTCCGTTTTCCGCGATGACACTGGAGATCACAATAAGGTTGGCCATTGTGATCCCTGCGGGTATTTCGCGAATGCAGAATGCAAAAGCAGGAATTCAATAGCCGCCACCACATAAAAAAATGACAGCTATATAACTAAATCTAACCCTCACAGTGGATAACTCACTATATAAATAACTCTATAAAAACATTTAGCAATATCTTTATAACAATGCATATTAATGATTCATTGATTTTTTTATCTTTTCACCAATATTCACGATGATGTTGATAGTCGCGCATCCCCACGATGGTCCATAGGGGGCGTTCTGGCGGTCTTGTCAACAGCGCAAATATCGCACGCGATTTAAAAAAATTAATTCTGGACATAGAACTTGTGTCACTAACACCTCCATTTTTCAACCATGGTGTCAGAGTATCTCCACCCTGACACCTTATGTCGGCTTTCACACAGATTTTCAGCCCCGGGAAGCATTCTCGATAGATAAAATGGTGGCCGCAACTTTCTAGTGCGGTTGTGTCCAGCCAATCAGAGCATCCCAGTTGGCTCGTGCATTCGCGATTAATTACGAAACCACTGCGTAATTAATTTTAATTTTAAACTTACATTTCTCAAAGACTACTGAATGGATTTACACCAGATAAGCAAATGGCACTTCCTTTAACCAACAGCTACCTCCCTGCCAAATTTGATGTAAGTCCATTCAGCACTACGGTCTGTAGAGGTGACTAAAGGTTCCTATGGGATTTAACATTACAAATGCAACCTTATTTTGCACCCCAAATTCTCGGTCCCCACTACACAAATCACCCCCAAACTTTACAAATCAATAGTACCCACAGTTACACTTTTCGGGCAAAATTTAATGCAGATTAGTCCAAACGACCCCAAAGTTAGAGCCAAGTCAAAAAATGTTTTTCCTATGAAAAATAGGTCCTAACTATAACTACATTCTGGTGACTGCCAGTGGGTAATATATATCTCTATATGCATGTATGTGTATATACAGTGTTGGTAGTTATAGTTAGGACCTTGTTTCCAATATCTTTGGTGCCATTTGATGAATTTTCGTGAAATTTTCAATCCTAATGGCCCACTCACTTCAGCTGCTGTGTTTCGGTTTGATTCGTCAAGCGAGGGCCGAGAAGAGGGGGGTCCCAAAATGCTTTTTCTACATGCTAATTTTCAATGGAAACTGTTGACGCAGCTACAGCCCAAACTGCTGAACGAAATTACACCAAATTTGGCAGGAAGGTAGCTCTCTGTCTCGGTGTTAAATGGTGTGAATCCATTCAGTAGTTCCTGAGAAATGTAAACATTTCTCAGATATACAAATATGGCCACGGAGAATCCACGAACCCTCCCAATCTCGACAAGCCTGGGTGTTGTTCGCTGAGTTTTGCTGTGCAAAAGTCCGCGAAGTTATAAAAAAACTCCGCAAAGTTCCGCGAGTGGTGGAGTGCAGTGCGAACTGCAGTTTGTGCTAGTATTCCTGCCGCTCGGGTAGAAATTCGCGGCAGCTCGCGGTCGCAAACTTACTATTCACGGTCGCGAGTGGGAAAAAACTCTGCTGCACATCCCAAAGCTGAGTTTTCTGCACTCCGCGAGCTCCGCGTAGTGCGGAGTGCAGAAAACTATGCAAACTCCACGAACGGAGCAAAGTTCACCGCCCTGGCCTCATCTTGAGCCTGTGATCTGATTGGCTGCCAACACTTCAAACCAGGAAGTGTTGGCAGCCATCTTGTGACTCGGTTGAACAGAGTGACAAGAAAAAAAGTCCAAAAAAGTTAAACATTAAGAAAAGGGGGTAGGGTAGAAACACCCTGATACCCTAGGGCCAAAAAAAGCCTTTTTAAAAAAATAATTAGGCGGGATTCGCATTTGATCCGCAAATTCAGGTAAATTCTTTTACAAAAACGAAGAGCGGCTTCGTTTTCTTTAAATCCCCGGATGGGCCAGGTCACAGGGGCAATTATTATATTAGATGCTGGGCCCACCACCTCCCTGGGGCTATGTATATTTAATGCAGGGGGCCACACAGGCCCCCCGCAGCTTTGTGGCCCCCTGCAGCTCCAGGGACCAACACCTCCCCAGGGCTTTATTTTTAAAAGAAATGTGTTGGGGGGCGTCTGTCCCCCCATTCCCCGAAAGGACTGCCACCTTCCCACAGCTAATTATGTTAAATGCATGTTTTTGCAGCTCCCTCTGACCAAAAGCAATGCTCGCTCCAGCAGGAGGCGCGAAGCGGGCAGGGACCTCGGGAGCCTTGAGGCTCCCCACGGTCCCCAACAACCTGGCCATACCCAAGGGGATGGCCGAAAATCACCTGGGTTAGGGGGGCAGCTCGTCCCCCCTCCCTTCAAAGTAAAAAAAAAACTAAAAACTTGGACGGGCCCCATGGGATGGGGTCTACGTGGCCGAAAATGGTCTGGGGGAGTGGGGCCATTGAGCCCTCCTCCCTTAAATTTTTTTTAATTTGGATATGGGGTCCCTGGGGCTGAAATCAGCCTGGGGAGGGGGCCACATGGCCCCCTCCCATTTATCAATAGTAATATAAACATAGGCCTAGCCCCGGGAAATGGGGTCCCTGGGACCAAAATTGGCATCAGAAGGGGGCCCTCCTCCCTTTTAATTGAAATATAAATTTAAAAAAATGTGTCAAGTTCTAGGGGATGGGGTCCCCAGGGCCCAGAAGTGCCAAGGGAAGAGGGGCCACACAGCCCCCTTTCCTAAATTAAAAAAAGGAAGCCGGCAACTCGCTGGAGGTCCCACCCCTTTGTCCCCTTTGCTACTGACAGTCCTTAGGGGCCAATTAGCCCACCTGGTACCTCCAGTAAGCCCCACACAGTGGGATTGCTGAGTGGAGGTTAAAGGCCATGCCCTTTTTTACATCACTCTGCAAACATGCCTTTTGTCGCACTGCTGGTCATGGGAGGAGGTCCCCTTGCGTCCTGAGGGCCTCAGGACTAAAGTGGACTTCATCCCCCAAGCAGCAGTGCGCCAGGAGGCATGTTTGCAGAGTGGTAGAGAAAGTGGGCGTGGCCTCTCACCACCTCTCAGCAATCCAGCTGTGTGGGGCTTACTGGAGGTAACAGGAGGGCTAGTTGGCCCCAGGGACCCTCAAGAGGCAAGGGGACTTCATCCCTCAACCAAGAGCCTGCCAGAAGATGCATTTGCAGGGAGGTGGAAAAAAGGGGCGTGGCCTGCGACCACCTATCACCTTGTTTGTCCCTAATTACCCCAACAGCATAGGGGACTTTGAGCACACCAGGAAGTGTTTTTGCAGAGTGGTGGACAAAGGGGGCGTGGCCTGCTATCAGAACTCAGCAATCCTGCTGTGTGGGACTTACTGGAGGTAATAGGAGGGGCAGTTGGCCCCCAAGGAGGTTATTGGGGACACTACCCCTCCTGTTACCTCCTGTAAGTCCCTCACAGTGGGATTGCTAAGGGGTCTTTGGAGGCCTCGCCCCCTTTGTCCACCACTCTGCAAACGCACCTCCTGGCGCACTACTGGTTGGGGGATGAAGTCTACTTTACTGCAGAGGGACCTTGGGGGCCAAGAAGCCCTCCTGGTACCTCCTGTAAATTCTACACAACAGAATTCCTGGGAGCTGGTCAGGGGCCCAAACCATATTCTCCACCACTCTGCAAACGTGACTGCTAGTTAAAAAATCTAAGAAATTCATTGAAAAACCATAGGTTTCAGGGATGTTATATTTAGAAATGAGCATTTAAAAAACCTTGGAAATTCACTGAAAAAAAAAACAGGTTTCAGGGACATTCTAGTTAGAAATTAGCATTTAAAAAACCTTAGATATTCACGGAAAAAAACAAAGGTTACAGGGACGTTATAGTTAAGCTGCCATTTCACTCATTCAAAACCAGAGAAATTCTGCTGTTATAGTTAACTGAGCTAACTATAACTCGCCCCCCCTGCAATGCACTGGTTATAACTTCACATATTACATCACTTATGACATGGTCAGTGACATCACTCATGACATCTCAAATGCTAGCTCTAGGGCGCCTGTGGTGTCGGCTGCTCTGGCTCTGGTATGTGGCTCTGCAGGTGTACAGCTCATTTGGTGCAGCCTCTCTGTGGGGGGTGTTGGCCGGCAGTTCTCATTCTCCAGCCTGCTAACTGAGTGAATGCCCACATGCTAGAGCGCTGCCCTGCCTGGTAGTCTCCTGCTAGAGCCTCATTGTTTGTGGATTGTTGCCAGCCCACTGATGTTGGCAGGGTTTTCTTTGCCAAGCCTGAAGGTGGGACTATCCAGTGGCCGTAGTCCACCCTTGCAGTGCATTCTTTGGCCTCTTCTCAATGGCCTTGCCTCTCCTCATCACACAGCATTTGGGAATCAGCCTGCAATGTGGTTTGGTGGTCCTCTGCTGGCCCTCGTGGTTCCTACACCAGCTCTACAGCCTTAGGACTATCCAGCAACCCCAGTAGTTCCTGCAGCCCAAGGTGAGTGAAAGTTTCTGCCGCTGTACTACCCTTGCATGGTTTTACTTACAGAGGCAAGACCCACCGCTGATGGGGGCTGCCTCTAGCCTGACTCTGCAGGGGCACAGGGAAGAGTGAGCGCAGGGCACCATATTTATCCCACCATCTTCACTGTTCAGCACAGCCACCATGACAGCAATACGACCTGTAGAGCCATTTCTGATCTATGGTCCCCTATCTGCACACACTGCAAAGTGGAAGGAATGGGTGGATCGCCTGGTGACCTTCTTTGCAGCCATCAACCTAGATCCAGACAGATGAACCCCCATGCTTCTACATCTGGGAGGACCAGCGATATGTAAACTCAGAAAATCGGTTGTCAAAGTTGGACCACCTTACACATACAACATCCTTGAGTGGGCATTAACTACCCATTTCAAACTGTTGGGCAATCATGATTACGAATGGATTTTGCTACGTCTAGCCAGGCAGGTACCGGATGAGTTTGTTGACAGCTTCTTTGCCCATCTGAGGAAGCAAGATAGCACGTGCACACTACCAGATGCAAATGATGAAATCTGAGCTCAATTTATTCAGGGTTGTTCCTCAACGAAACTCCGAGAGAAAATCCTTCAGTAACCAGGTATGCCAACCTTGAGCAGGTCAAAATAATTGTGCAAGGTGAGAGCAGCTCACATGGAGGTGGCACTACACCCCCAGGTTAAAACGGAACCGGTCAATGCAGTGGCCATCCGAAACCCAGACAAAAGAAAGGCCCGTACCAAGACGACTGTGACTTCCAAGACATGCTATAGATGTGGAGGTCCCTATCCACATCAAGGGGCCTGTCCAGCGCAAGGAAAACAATTTTCAGCATGCAACAAACTGAACCACTTTGCCAAGGTCTGTCATTCGTCGGCGTTACCCAAAAGGTCAGAGACCTAAACCGGTCAATTCCCTCCGTTGCATTAGAAGTCCCCAAGGATGAAGGGGACATGGATGATGATAACATCGAAGGTGCAGTTCACATGATACATGCCATGCAACCTGATGGATGCCCCTAAAAACAAATCCCAAGGTGCCACGTCCTCCTCAGTGGTCATCAAGTACAGGCGCTGCTCGATATTGGGGCTTCCATTAACATCATGGCCCAGTCCCTGATGCACACACTTCCTGTTCAACTTACTCTGAAGCGCACCACTACAAAGGTGTTCACCTATGGATCCACTTCTCCCCTTCCCCTAGTGGGAGTGTTCACAACAGAGATCGCTCATGAATCTCGCTCAACTCGGGCCAAGGTATATGTCACCAAAGAAGGCCTGGGATGGTACTGAGTTGCCGGACAGCAGAGCTTCTTCAACTGGCCGTGTTCGCTTTCAGCATACACCTGGAAAGTGTGGAAGATCTAGTGACTCAGTTTGCATCATTATTTGAGGGCATAGGATGCCTCAAAAGCTGTTTGATCTGCCTACACATCGATGACTCGATCCAGCCGGTAGCTTTGAAGCATCGACGGGTAGCCTTCCACCGCAGGCCAAAGGTGGAAGAAGAATTGATGAAGCTGGAACAGACAGACATCATAGAAAAGGTGGAGGGCCAGACTCCATGGGTGTTCAAATTGTCGTGGCACACAAACCAAAACAGCCAGGAGAAGTCAGAATATGCATGGATATGCGCCTTCCAAATTTGGCCATCAAACGGGAGACCCATCTGACTCCCACCGTAGACAACATCGTTTCAAAAGTGAGTGCATCAAAATTGTTCTCAGAGATTGATTTAGGAGCTGGCTGTCAGAGACTGTCCGGAACTGTCTGGGACACAGTCAAGGACTTGGGCAAGGACTTGTGACTTGGTAGAAAATGTAAGCAGAAAGATGAGCACAGCGCTGCCAAGGATCACACAAGAAGTCAGAGGAGAAAAGGGTTCCAAAGGAGAAGCTTGCACAAAGGAACAAGATAGCTAGAACTCAGAAAGGATAGGCACTCCAGAGGTGATTTAGTATTCAGAATGGCACCCAGAACAGACTTGCAAAACATGCACACACACACACACACATACATATATATATATATTCACTGAAAAAACCATAGGTTTTACAGATGTTATAGTTAGGAACTAGCATTTAAAAAACCTTAGAAATTCACTGAAAAAACCATAGGTTTCCCGGATGTCATAGTTAGTTGGACATTTGACTATAAAACCAGAGAAATTTGCCTGTTATCGTTAGTTGAGCTAACTATAACTCGCGTGCCTGCAATGCACTGCTGATGATGTCAGATATTACATCACTCATGACATGGTCAGGGACATCACTCACGACATCACTGATGACATCTCAAATGACGTCACTGATGACATCATCCAGTGAATGTGTGTTTCTGTAAAGTTAGAGGGCCCGATTCACAGAACTAACTTAAGACAAAATCCTAAACTTACTACCAATTTGGTATTCACAGAAGGCACTTACTCATTTTGGTATTCACAGAAGGCACTTACTCATTTCGGTATTCACAGAAGTTAGGAGTCCTAACTTTAGGACTCCTAAATGCCTTCTGTGAATACCGAAAGTCTTAAAATTAGGATTTTTCTCAGTTTAGTAGTAGTATAGTTAGGACTCCTAACTTTAGGACTCCTAAATGCCTTCTGTGAATACCGAAAGTCTTAAAATTAGGATTTTTCTCAATTTAGTAGTCCTAAGTTTAGGACTCCTAACTTTAGGACTCCTAAATGCCTTCTGTGAATACCGAAAGTCTTAAAATTAGGATTTTTCTCAGTTTAGTAGTAGTATAGTTAGGACTCCTAACTTTAGGACTCCTAAATGCCTTCTGTGAATACCGAAAGTCTTAAAATTAGGATTTTTCTCAATTTAGTAGTCCTAAGTTTAGGACTCCTAAATGCCTTCTGTGAATACCGAAAGCCTTAAAATTTGTATTTTTCTCAGTTTAGTAGTTGTAAAGTTAGGAGTCCTAACCTTAGGACTCCTAAACTGAGAAAAATCCTAATTTTAAGGCTTTCGGTATTCACAGAAGGCATTTAGGAGTCCTAAAGTTAGGAGTCCTAAATTTAGGACTACTAAATTGAGAAAAATCCTAATTTTATGACTTTCGGTATTCACAGAAGGCATTTAGGAGTCCTAAAGTTAGGAGTCCTAACTATACTACTACTAAACTGAGAAAAATCCTAATTTTAAGACTTTCGGTACTCACAGAAGGCATTTAGGAGTCCTAAAGTTAGGACTCCTAACTTCTGTTAATACCGAAATGAGTAAGTGCCTTCTGTGAATACCAATATGAGTAAGTGCCTTCTGTGAATACCAAAATGGTAGTAAGTTTAGGATTTAGTCCTAAGTTAGTTCTGTGAATCGGGCCCTAAATATTTTTCATATATATCTATGCCAAGGTCTATTCAAGAATAAGTCAATGTAAAAGTTCCTGAATACATTATTTAGTAGATGTATGACTTACTCTATAAGTCACTGATTGAATGTATGTTACTGAATGCATGGATTAGTGACTAGACTGTGTGAATGTCTCTCTTAGTCTCTCACTTGGTGTTTAAGCAGGTGCATGGCTTGGTGAGTAGCTACATCAGTGTGTATATGTGTTTTTCATTGATTGTATGAGTATCTGTATTGGGGTCTGACTGTCTATGGGGGTGTGTAGGTGGTGTCTGACTCTGTGCATACATGTCTGAATGGCCGATTCACTGGTTCTATAGATTCAAAAGTGCATCTCAGAAGGGCTATATAGATAGCTGACTGTGTGAACAGGTGTGTTGATTAGTGAATTGATGTCTCAGTTGTATATATGTGAGTAACTATATATATTTTTACACACTATATGTGAGTGTTGGGGTGTATAATTGACTACATGAAAGACAGTGATTGCAAGAGTGTCTACATACATGAATGTGTACATGTATTAGTGATTGTATATGAAAGTAAGTATGTGATAGTATCTATATAAATAAGGAAAGTGATGTGTGTATAAATAAGTCAGGTGTTGTGTATATATCTGCATGTGTGAGTACATGGGTGTATGATTGATTTTTTGCAAGACTGAATAGATGTGTGAGTAACTCTATGGATCAGTAGCACTGTGTAAATGTATATATATATGTGTATGAGTGGATATTATACTGATGTAATGATGAGTGACACCATGTATGAGTGACGTTATCATTGTTTATCTGGCTCACAATATATAGATAGGAATCAGTAGATGGATATCTAGTATCTGGTATTGGTGTCTATGCTTTTCAAAACGGTAGTCTGTATTTTAGAGTGCGTCTATCAAAGCTTATATTACAGTGTGAAGAGTTGTGTCAGACTATCACGTGGATGATGTCATCAGTGATGTCATCGGTGATGTCATTTGAGATGTCATCAGTGATGTCATGAGTGATGTCACTGACCATGTCATGAGTGATGTAAGATGTGATGCCATCAGCAGTGCATTGCAGGCGCCCAAGTTATAGTTAGCTCAACTAACTATAACAGGCAAATTTCTCTACTTTTTTTATGAGTCAAATGTCTAACTAACTATAACGTCCCTGAAACCTATGGTTTTTTCAGTGAATTTCTAAGGGTTTTTTAAATGCTAATTCCTAACTATAACGTCTGTAAAACCTATGGTTTTGTCAGTGAATTTCGAAGGTTTTTTAAATGTTAAATTTCATATTTTAATATTTATCAAAACTATATTTTTTCAAATAGTTTTTTAATATTTTGCAACTCTATCATCCTTTTTATAAACTTTGCAAATTATGTAATCTTTTATATCTTCCCCACAAAATATGTATATCTTTTTTTGGGGGGGGGGAGAAAACTACAATCCCGTACCGGTAGTCTACCAAGCTCGATCAACACGCAAATCCTATCCACCACATTTAAAGGATGCGCATTTCGTATCCAACGGGTTTGTGGCACCGCGTCCCGTGTAACAACATGTACATATGAGGTCGCGCCAGCTGCTACTTTGGTATGCGATGGGTACGCACTACCAAGCCGCGCATTACATCATGTATGTATAGGGTCACACCCGCTGCGTGTTGCGTATGGGATGAGAGCACGCTGCCACGCCCTGTGTTACATCATAGACATACAATGTCGCGCCTCATACGCCATTCCCTCATTTTCTTTTGTCTCTAAACTATATCTAAAAAACTTTAAGGTGTATATGAAAGCAAGCGATAATTAAAATATTTTAAACAGTTATATATTTCTAACTCTAATAAACTTATATTATAATAAATATATTTTCTCAAAATCACATCGGGTGCGGTCTCATTGTGCACTGGCTGTGCGATTGCCATGTAATCATAAAAAAAACATTTAATTAGTTCATAACATCTCCCATTGTAACAGTTCGAAAACGCCACCCATTTTAGTCAATATCTGTACTGCTTTTCATGAGACACACCTCTTCTGCTTAGGGAGCTTTGTTCAAAACTTTTTGCAATATACACATATCTTACACTACACACAACATGCAACCATCATTTTCATCAATATTCATGCTCTGTAAAGTAGCCTTCCACCTATGATACCCATACACCTAAAAGTTACATTACCGAAATTCTCTCCAATACCACAGGTAACATGGTTCAATACCCTGTCCACAACACAACGTAATATAGTACGGCCCAGAGACAGTATCATGCATAGATAATGAACACACGGACACAGATAGATAGTGGTAGTGGATACGGGCACGTACGCTCGACTCCTTTTTATTACCATGGTGATATATCCAGTGACGTCTGTGCTGGATGTGTGTGCGGTAAGTCTAAACCAGCCTTCAGACAATGGTTGCTGTTAGCATCAACTACAACAGTAATCATTAGATCACACACAGAGATTCAATATTAAAAGAATCAATAATTTATGCTGCAGTACGGTAGGGACAGTAGATGTGAAATAATTTAGACACCTATTTACCCATGTCTTCTTCCATTAATCTTTAGCTATACATATATTACAAATATTTATTTTTCAGAAAGACACATATGTAATCAGTGATGTAATATCTGACGTCATCAGCAGAGGATTGCGGTAGCGTGAGTTATAGTTGCCTGCACTAACTATAACGGGGGAATTTCATTGGTTTTTTATGAGGGAAATGTCCAGCTAACTATAACATGTGTGAAACCTATGGTTTTTTAAGTGAATATATATATATATATATATATATATATATATATATATATATATATATATATTTATATATATATCATAGAAAAAACATAGGTTTCAGGGGTGTTATAGTTAGCTGGCCATTTCACTCGTACAAAACCATAGAAATTCCTCCGTTATAGTTAGTTCTGCTAACTATAACTCGCGCGCCCGCAATGCACTGCTGATGATGTCACATATTGCATCATTCATGACATGGTCAGTGACATCACTGATGACATCACTGATGACATCTCAAATGACATCACTGATGACATCACTGATGACATCACTGATGACATCACTGATGACATCATCCAGTGAATGTGGTTTAGTTTGAAATTTAAGTATGTATTATATATATACCAATCTGTATTGAAGATTGAGTGGATATATAACTGTCTGGATGGAGGATTTAGTAGCTTTCTGACTGTCTGTTTAAGTGAGTAATTAAAAGTGTCTCACTTAATACATGGATTAGTAACTAAACTACGTGAATGTGTGCATCACTGTCTCTGTTGTTGTATAACATGCTGCATCAGTTGGTCACTAACTACATGAGTGTGAATATTAGTTATTGATTAGTTGGGTGAGAATTTGTATGGGACACTGAATTTGTGTGTGGTTGGATGGGGTATGTGTAACTCTATGCATAGATCTGTGAATGGTTGATTGACTAGGTGTATAGGTTTAAGAGTGCATGTGGAAACAGTTGTTTGGGTGACTGAGTGTATTTATTTGTGTGTTGGTGAGCGAATATATGTTTTAGTTGCACATCTTCAACAAAGTAAAAAAGATAAAAGGCATTGTATGTGAGAGTTGGTGTATATAAATAAGTATGTGTAAGAGTCAGTAATTGTGAGAGTAACTATATGAATGAGTGTATAATTGTAATGGTGATTTTTTTAACATACTAACTATGAGTTCCTATGTGTTTGAATAAATGAGGTGTTGTGTGTATAATTGTATAAGTGAGTAAATGTAAGTGTGATTAATTTTTTTCATGAGTGAGTAGGATGACTGCATAACCGACTAAGATGACTGCTGATGTGTCAATGTCTATATATGTGTATAAGTGCATTTGAAAGTGTACTATTAATTAGTGACTGCATGTATGAATGATTCTGTTGTTGAATGGGTAGTTGTGTGTGTAGACTTAGGAATCAGTGAGTGGGTTTGTAGTAACTGATATTGGTGTGTCAGTGGTTTCAAATATGGTACTCTGTATTTTACAGTGAGTGATGAAAGGTTACACTAGTGTATGATGAGGTGTTTCAGATTGTCACGTGGATGATGTCATCAGTGATGTTATTTGAGATGTCATCAGTGATGTCATCAGTAATGTCACTGACCATGTCATAAATGATGCAATATGTGACATCATCAGCAGTGCATTGCGGGTGCACAAGTTATATTTAGCAGAACTAACTATAACAGAGGAATTTCAATGGTTTTGCACGAGCGAAATGGCCAGCTAACTATAACACCCCTGAAACCAATGTTTTTTTCTGTGAATTTCTAAGGTTTTGTTAAATGCTAATTTCTAACTATGACGTCTCTGAAACCTATGTTTTTTTCAGTGAATTTCAAAGCTTTTTTAGATGCTAATTTCTAACTATAACGTCTCTGAAACCTATGGTTTTTTCCAGTGAATTTCAAAGGATTTTTAAATGCTAATTTCTAAGTTTGATAGTAGTTATACCTATTGTTTTTGTACTGATATTCTACAGTTTTTAACTGTTTATTTATAAATATTTGATTCATTAAATAACATTATATATTTTTCTGAAAATTGCAAAAAAATTACAAAAATTCAAACTGAAATATTGATTACTTTTTTTGTTTTCATTTTTTATTTTAATATATTTATATTATTTTCTTTTTTTTAAAAAAAAATTCAGTCGCGCACTCAAAGCGTACACATCACGGTGGGTGTGCGGATTCTAGCCACCATTTTAGAAAAGTTGTGAAGGATCCGCGTACGGTGAGCGACGGCTGCGTGTTTTTCAGTTACATCATATACATTTAATATTACGTGATGTGTGCGATTGGTATGCGACCAGTCCGCGAGTCATACTCCCACGCATTCACGACACATGCGCATTACGGTATGAGATGCTTGCGCGGTGGCGGGTCCCATGTGACATCATACACGTGCTGGGGTGCACAGGGTGCGCGAGTCCCGCAAAAAAATGTATGTTCCAAAATGATATGTATGTGTCTTTAATATACATATTAGGGCAAGAGATTATCGAAGATATTCATGAAAATAATATATTTGTACTTATAATAAACTTATACTATTTTTAAATATATTTTCGCGAATTCGGGTGCATGCATCGTGAGTGCAGAGAATCAGGTCAGCAGAGCTGCTGTAAAGCCAGAGAACCAGGTCAGCAGAGCTGCTCAAGAGCCTAAGAAGCAGGTCAGCAGAGCTGCTCTAGAACCAGAGACCCAGGTCAGCAGAGCTGCTCTAGAGCCAGAGACCCAGGCCAGCAGAGCTGCTCTAGAGGCCGAGAACCAGGTCAGTAGAGCTGCTTTAGAGCCAGAGAACCAGGTCAGCAGAGCTGCTCTAGAGCCAGAGAACCAGGTTAGCAGAACTACTTTAGAGCCAGAGAACCAGGTCAGCAGAGCTGCTCTAGAGACAGAGAACCAGGTCAGCAGAGCTGCTTTAGAGGGAGAGAACCAGGTCAGCAGAACTGCTTTAGAGCCAGGAACCAGGTCAGCAGAGCCGCTCTAGAGCCAGAGAAACCAGGTCAGCAGAGCTGCTTTAGAGGGAGAGAACCAGGTCAGCAGAGCTGCTTTAGAGCCAGAGAACCAGGCCAGCAAAGCTGCTCTAGAACCAGAGAACCAGGTCAGCAGAGCCGCTTTAGAGTCTTAGAACCAGGCCAGCAGAGCTGCACTAAAGGCAGAGAACCAGGTCAGCAGAGCTGGTTTAGAGCCAGAGAACCAGGTCAGCAGAGCTGCTTTAGAGCCATAGAACCAAGTCAGCAGAGCTGCTTTAGAGCCAGAGAACCAGGTCAGCAGAGCTGCTCTAGAGCCTAAAAACCAGGTCAGCAGAGCTACTCTAGAGCCAGAGAAACAGGTCAGCAGAGCTGCTGTAGAGCCAGAGAAACCAGACCAGTAGAGCTGCTTTAGAGCGAGAGAACCAGGTCAGCAGAGCTGCTTTAGAGGGAGAGAACCAGGTCAGCAGAGCTGCTTTAGAGCCAAGGGACCAGGTCAGCAGAGCTGCTCTAGAACCAGAGAACCAGGTCAACAGAACTGCTTTAGAGCCATAGAACTTGGTCAGCAGAACTGCTTTAGAGCCATAGAACTTGGTCAGCAGAGCTGCTTTAGAGCCAGAGAACCAGGTCAGCAGAGCTGTTGTAGAGCCAGAGAACCAGGTCAGCAGAGCTGCTCTAGAGCCTAAGAACTAGGTCAGCAGAGCTGCTCTGGAGCCAGAGAACCAGGTCAGCAGAGCTGCTGTAGAGCCAGAGAAACCAGGTCAGCAGAGCTGCTGTAGAGCCAGAGACCCAGGCCAGCAGAGCTGCTTTAGAGCCAGAGAACCAGGTCAGTAGAGCTGCCCTAGAGCCAGAGAACCAAGTCAGCAGAGCTGCTTTAGAGCCATAGAACCAGGTCAGCAGAGCTGCTTTAGAGCCAGAGAACCAGGTCAGCAGAGCTGCTCTACAGCCTTAGAACCAGGTCAGCATAGCTGCTCTAGAGCCAGAGAACCAGGTCAGCAGAGCTGCTGTAGAGCCAGAGAAACCAGGTCAGTAGAGCTGCTCTAGAGGGAGAGAACCGGGTCAGCAGAGCTGCTCTAGAGGGAGAGAACCAGGTCAGAAGAGCTGCTCTAGATCCAGAGAACCATGTCAGCAGAACTGCTTTAAAGCCATAGAACCGGGTCAACAGAGCTGCTTTAGAGCCAGAGAACCAGGTCAGCAGAGCTGTTGTAGAGCCAGAGAACCAGATCAGCAGCGCTGCTCTGTAGCCTAAGAACTAGGTCAGCAAAGCTGCTCTATAGCCAGAGAACCAGATCAGCAGACCTGCTGTAGAGCAAGAGAAACCAGGTCAGCAGAGCTGCTTTAGAGAGAGAGAACCAGGTCAGCAGAGCTGCTTTAGAGACAGAGAACCAGGTCAGCAGACCTGCTCTAGCTGACAGTGACTGACTGACACTGACTGACTGACACTGACTGATTGACACTGACTGACACTGATTGACTGACACTGACACAGACTGATACTGATTGACTGACACTGACTGACTGACAATGACTGACACTGATTGACTGATACTGACTGACTGACACTGACTGACTGACTGACACTGACTGACACTGATTGACTGACACTGACTGACACTGATTGACTGACACTGACTGACTGACACTGACACTTACTGACTGACACTGACTAACTGACACTGACTGACACTGACTGACACTGACTGACACTGACTGACTACGCTCTACTACTCTACTACTCACTCTCTACTACTCTCTACTACTCACTCTCTACTACTCTACTACTCTCTACTACTCACTCTCTACTACTCACTATCTACTACTCACTCTCTACTACTCTCTACTATTCACTCTCTACTACTCACTCTCTACTACTCTCTACTACTCTTTCACTACTACTCACTCTCTACTTCTCACTCGCTACTACTCTCTACTACTCACTCTCTACTACTCTCTACTACTCTCTACTACTCTCTACTACTACTCTCTACTACTCACTCTCTACTACTCTCTATTTATATTATTTTATTTTGTTTAAAAAAAAATTCAGTCGCGCACTCAAAGCGTACACATCACGGTGGGTGTGCGGATTCTAGCCACCATTTTAGAAAAGTTGTGAAGGATCCGCGTACGGTGAGCGACGGCTGCGTGTTTTTCAGTTACATCATATACATTTAATATTACGTGATGTGTGCGATTGGTATGCGACCAGTCCGCGAGTCATACTCCCACGCATTCACGACACATGCGCATTACGGTATGAGATGCTTGCGCGGTGGCGGGTCCCATGTGACATCATACACGTGCTGGGGTGCACAGGGTGCGCGAGTCCCGCAAAAAAATGTATGTTCCAAAATGATATGTATGTGTCTTTAATATACATATTAGGGCAAGAGATTATCGAAGATATTCATGAAAATAATATATTTGTACTTATAATAAACTTATACTATTTTTAAATATATTTTCGCGAATTCGGGTGCATGCATCGTGAGTGCAGAGAATCAGGTCAGCAGAGCTGCTGTAAAGCCAGAGAACCAGGTCAGCAGAGCTGCTCAAGAGCCTAAGAAGCAGGTCAGCAGAGCTGCTCTAGAACCAGAGACCCAGGTCAGCAGAGCTGCTCTAGAGCCAGAGACCCAGGCCAGCAGAGCTGCTCTAGAGGCCGAGAACCAGGTCAGTAGAGCTGCTTTAGAGCCAGAGAACCAGGTCAGCAGAGCTGCTCTAGAGCCAGAGAACCAGGTTAGCAGAACTACTTTAGAGCCAGAGAACCAGGTCAGCAGAGCTGCTCTAGAGACAGAGAACCAGGTCAGCAGAGCTGCTTTAGAGGGAGAGAACCAGGTCAGCAGAACTGCTTTAGAGCCAGGAACCAGGTCAGCAGAGCCGCTCTAGAGCCAGAGAAACCAGGTCAGCAGAGCTGCTTTAGAGGGAGAGAACCAGGTCAGCAGAGCTGCTTTAGAGCCAGAGAACCAGGCCAGCAAAGCTGCTCTAGAACCAGAGAACCAGGTCAGCAGAGCCGCTTTAGAGTCTTAGAACCAGGCCAGCAGAGCTGCACTAAAGGCAGAGAACCAGGTCAGCAGAGCTGATTTAGAGCCAGAGAACCAGGTCAGCAGAGCTGCTTTAGAGCCATAGAACCAAGTCAGCAGAGCTGCTTTAGAGCCAGAGAACCAGGTCAGCAGAGCTGCTCTAGAGCCTAAAAACCAGGTCAGCAGAGCTACTCTAGAGCCAGAGAAACAGGTCAGCAGAGCTGCTGTAGAGCCAGAGAAACCAGACCAGTAGAGCTGCTTTAGAGCGAGAGAACCAGGTCAGCAGAGCTGCTTTAGAGGGAGAGAACCAGGTCAGCAGAGCTGCTTTAGAGCCAAGGGACCAGGTCAGCAGAGCTGCTCTAGAACCAGAGAACCAGGTCAACAGAACTGCTTTAGAGCCATAGAACTTGGTCAGCAGAACTGCTTTAGAGCCATAGAACTTGGTCAGCAGAGCTGCTTTAGAGCCAGAGAACCAGGTCAGCAGAGCTGTTGTAGAGCCAGAGAACCAGGTCAGCAGAGCTGCTCTAGAGCCTAAGAACTAGGTCAGCAGAGCTGCTCTGGAGCCAGAGAACCAGGTCAGCAGAGCTGCTGTAGAGCCAGAGAAACCAGGTCAGCAGAGCTGCTGTAGAGCCAGAGACCCAGGCCAGCAGTGCTGCTTTAGAGCCAGAGAACCAGGTCAGTAGAGCTGCCCTAGAGCCAGAGAACCAAGTCAGCAGAGCTGCTTTAGAGCCATAGAACCAGGTCAGCAGAGCTGCTTTAGAGCCAGAGAACCAGGTCAGCAGAGCTGCTCTACAGCCTTAGAACCAGGTCAGCATAGCTGCTCTAGAGCCAGAGAACCAGGTCAGCAGAGCTGCTGTAGAGCCAGAAAAACCAGGTCAGTAGAGCTGCTCTAGAGGGAGAGAACCGGGTCAGCAGAGCTGCTCTAGAGGGAGAGAACCAGGTCAGAAGAGCTGCTCTAGATCCAGAGAACCATGTCAGCAGAACTGCTTTAAAGCCATAGAACCGGGTCAACAGAGCTGCTTTAGAGCCAGAGAACCAGGTCAGCAGAGCTGTTGTAGAGCCAGAGAACCAGATCAGCAGCGCTGCTCTGTAGCCTAAGAACTAGGTCAGCAAAGCTGCTCTATAGCCAGAGAACCAGATCAGCAGACCTGCTGTAGAGCAAGAGAAACCAGGTCAGCAGAGCTGCTTTAGAGAGAGAGAACCAGGTCAGCAGAGCTGCTTTAGAGACAGAGAACCAGGTCAGCAGACCTGCTCTAGCTGACAGTGACTGACTGACACTGACTGACTGACACTGACTGATTGACACTGACTGACACTGATTGACTGACACTGACACAGACTGATACTGATTGACTGACACTGACTGACTGACAATGACTGACACTGATTGACTGATACTGACTGACTGACACTGACTGACTGACTGACACTGACTGACACTGATTGACTGACACTGACTGACACTGATTGACTGACACTGACTGACTGACACTGACACTTACTGACTGACACTGACTAACTGACACTGACTGACACTGACTGACACTGACTGACACTGACTGACTACGCTCTACTACTCTACTACTCACTCTCTACTACTCTCTACTACTCACTC
The DNA here is from genome assembly GCF_964204655.1 of Triturus cristatus. Classification (NCBI taxonomy): domain Eukaryota; kingdom Metazoa; phylum Chordata; class Amphibia; order Caudata; family Salamandridae; genus Triturus; species Triturus cristatus. The sequence goes on along the minus strand of NC_140581.1, from coordinate 824,019,962 downwards.
TCTACTACTCACTCTCTACTACTCACTCTCTACTACTCTCTACTATTCACTCTCTACTACTCTACTACTCTCTACTACTCACTCTCTACTACTCACTATCTACTACTCACTCTCTACTACTCTCTACTATTCACTCTCTACTACTCACTCTCTACTACTCTCTACTACTCTTTCACTACTACTCACTCTCTACTTCTCACTCGCTACTACTCTCTACTACTACTCTCTACTACTCTCTACTACTCTCTACTACTCTCTACTACTACTCTCTACTACTCACTCTCTACTACTCTCTACTACTCACTCTACTACTCTCTACTACTCTCTACCTCTCACTCGCTACTACTCACTCTCTACTACTCCCTACTACTCTCTCTCTGCTACTCACTCTCTACTACTCCCTCTCTACTACTCACTCTATTACTCACTCTCTACTACTCTCTTTCTACTACTCACTCTCTACTATTCACTCTCTACTACTCACTCTCTACTACTCACTCTCTACTACTCGCTCTCTGCTACTCTCTACTACTCACTCTCCACTACTCACTCTCTACTACTCGCTCTCTACTAATCTCTACTACTCACTCTCTACTACTCACTCTCTACTACTCACTCTCTACTACTCTACTACTCTCTATCACTCTCTATAAAACTCACTCTCTACTACTCACTCTCTACTACTCACTCTCTACTACTCTACTACTCTCTACTACTCTCTCTACTACTCACCCTCTACTACTATCTACTACTCACTCTACTACTCTCTACTACTCTCTACCACTCACTCTCTACTACTTTACTACTCACTCTCTACTACTCTCTACTACTCTCTCTCTACTACACACTCTCTACTACTCACTCTACTACTCTCTACTACTCACTCTCTACTACTCTCTTTCTGCTAGTCACTCTCTACTACTCACTCTCTACTACTCTCTACTACTCACTCTCCACTACTTGCTCTCTACTACTCACGCTCTACTACTCTCTACTACTCACTCTACTACTCACTCTCTACTACACTACTACTCTCTACTACTCTCTCAACTGCTCACTCTCTTCTACTCGCTCTACTACTCACTCTCTACTCCTTGCTACTACTCACTCTCTACTACACACTCTCTACTACTTGCTCTCTACTACTCACTCTCTACTACTCTCTACTACTCATGCTACTACTCACTCACTACTACTCCCTACTACTCACTCTACTACTCACTCTCTGCTACTCTCTACTACTCACTCTCTACTACTCCACTACTCTCTACTACTCATTCTCTACTACTCACTCTCTACTACACTACTACTCCCTACTACTCTCTCTCTACTACTCACTCTCTACTACTCACTCGATACTACTCTCTACTACTCACTCTCTAATACTCTCTACTACTCACTCTCTACTACTCTCTCTACTACTCAATTTCTACTACTCTTTACTACTCACTCTCTACTACTCACTCTCTACTACTCTCTACTGCTCACTCTCTACTACTCTCTCTCTACTACTCTCTACTTCTCTCTACTACTCACTCTACTACTCACTCTACTACTCACTCTCTACTACTCACTCGCTACTACTCTCTCTCTCTACTACTCTCTACTACTCACTCTACTACTCACTCTCTATTACTCTCTACTACTCTCTCTCTTCTACTCACTCTCTACTACTCACTCTCTACAATGCTCTACTACTCACTCTCTACTACTCACTCTCTACTACTCTCTACTACTCACTCTACTACTCACTCACTACTACGCACTCTCTACTACTCTCTACTACTCACTCGCTACTACTCTCTCTCTCTACTACTCTCTACTACTCACTCTACTACTCACTCTCTATTACTCTCTACTACTCTCTCTCTTCTACTCACTTTCTACTACTCACTCTCTACAACGCTCTACTACTCACTCTCTACTACTCTCTACTATTCACTCTCTACTACTCTACTACTCTCTACTACTCACTCTCTACTACTCACTATCTACTACTCACTCTCTACTACTCTCTACTATTCACTCTCTACTACTCACTCTCTACTACTCTCTACTACTCTTTCACTACTACTCACTCTCTACTTCTCACTCGCTACTACTCTCTACTACTCACTCTCTACTACTCTCTACTACTCTCTACTACTCTCTACTACTACTCTCTACTACTCACTCTCTACTACTCTCTACTACTCACTCTACTACTCTCTGCTACTCTCTACCTCTCACTCGCTACTACTCTACTACTCACTCTCTACTACTCCCTACTACTCTCTCTCTGCTACTCACTCTCTACTACTCCCTCTCTACTACTCACTCTATTACTCACTCTCTACTACTCTCTTTCTACTACTCACTCTCTACTATTCACTCTCTACTACTCACTCTCTACTACTCACTCTCTACTACTCGCTCTCTGCTACTCTCTACTACTCACTCTCCACTACTCACTCTCTACTACTCGCTCTCTACTAATCTCTACTACTCACTCTCTACTACTCACTCTCTACTACTCACTCTCTACTACTCTACTACTCTCTATCACTCTCTATAAAACTCACTCTCTACTACTCACTCTCTACTACTCACTCTCTACTACTCTACTACTCTCTACTACTCTCTCTACTACTCACCCTCTACTACTATCTACTACTCACTCTACTACTCTCTACTACTCTCTACCACTCACTCTCTACTACTTTACTACTCACTCTCTACTACTCTCTACTACTCTCTCTCTACTACTCACTCTCTACTACTCACTCTACTACTCTCTACTACTCACTCTCTACTACTCTCTTTCTGCTAGTCACTCTCTACTACTCACTCTCTACTACTCTCTACTACTCACTCTCCACTACTTGCTCTCTACTACTCACGCTCTACTACTCTCTACTACTCACTCTACTACTCACTCTCTACTACACTACTACTCTCTACTACTCTCTCAACTGCTCACTCTCTTCTACTCGCTCTACTACTCACTCTCTACTACTTGCTACTACTCACTCTCTACTACACACTCTCTACTACTTGCTCTCTACTACTCACTCTCTACTACTCTCTACTACTCACGCTACTACTCACTCACTACTACTCCCTACTACTCACTCTCCTACTCACTCTCTGCTACTCTCTACTACTCACTCTCTACTACTCCACTACTCTCTACTACTCATTCTCTACTACTCACTCTCTACTACACTACTACTCCCTACTACTCTCTCTCTACTACTCACTCTCTACTACTCACTCTCTACTACTCTCTACTACTCACTCTCTAATACTCTCTACTACTCACTCTCTACTACTCTCTCTACTACTCAATTTCTACTACTCTTTACTACTCACTCTCTACTACTCACTCTCTACTACTCTCTACTGCTCACTCTCTACTACTCTCTCTCTACTACTCTCTACTTCTCTCTACTACTCACTCTACTACTCACTCTACTACTCACTCTCTACTACTCACTCGCTACTACTCTCTCTCTCTACTACTCTCTACTACTCACTCTACTACTCACTCTCTATCACTCTCTACTACTCTCTCTCTTCTACTCACTCTCTACTACTCACTCTCTACAATGCTCTACTACTCACTCTCTACTACTCACTCTCTACTACTCTCTACTACTCACTCTACTACTCACTCTCTACTACGCACTCTCTACTACTCTCTACTACTCACTCGCTACTACTCTCTCTCTCTACTACTCTCTACTACTCACTCTACTACTCACTCTCTATTACTCTCTACTACTCTCTCTCTTCTACTCACTTTCTACTACTCACTCTCTACAACGCTCTACTACTCACTCTCTACTACTCGCTCTCTACTACTTTACTACTCACTCTCTACTACTCTCTACTACTCTCTCTCCACTACTCACTCTCTACTACTCACTCTACTACTCTCTACTACTCACTCTCTACTACTCTCTTTCTGCTAGTCACTCTCTACTACTCACTCTCTACTACTCTCTACTACTCACTCTCCACTACTTGCTCTCTACTACTCACGCTCTACTACTCTCTACTACTCACTCTACTACTCACTCTCTACTACACTACTACTCTCTACTACTCTCTCAACTGCTCACTCTCTTCTACTCGCTCTACTACTCACTCTCTACTACTTGCTACTACTCACTCTCTACTACACACTCTCTACTACTTGCTCTCTACTACTCACTCTCTACTACTCTCTACTACTCACGCTACTCCTCACTCACTACTACTCCCTACTACTCACTCTACTACTCACTCTCTGCTACTCTCTACTACTCACTCTCTACTACTCCACTACTCTCTACTACTCATTCTCTACTACTCACTCTCTACTACACTACTACTCCCTACTACTCTCTCTCTACTACTCACTCTCTACTACTCACTCTCTACTACTCTCTACTACTCACTCTCTAATACTCTCTACTAGTCACTCTCTACTACTCTCTCTACTACTCAATTTCTACTACTCTTTAATACTCACTCTCTACTACTCACTCTCTACTACTCTCTACTGCTCACTCTCTACTACTCTTTCTCTACTACTCTCTACTTCTCTCTACTACTCACTCTACTACTCACTCTACTACTCACTCTCTACTACTCACTCGCTACTACTCTCTCTCTCTACTACTCTCTACTACTCACTCTACTACTCACTCTCTATTACTCTCTACTACTCTCTCTCTTCTACTCACTCTCTACTACTCACTCTCTACAACGCTCTACTACTCACTCTCTACTACTCACTCTCTACTACTCTCTACTACTCACTCTACTACTCACTCTCTACTACGCACTCTCTACTACTCTCTACTACTCACTCGCTACTACTCTCTCTCTCTACTACTCTCTACTACTCACTCTACTACTCACTCTCTATTACTCTCTACTACTCTCTCTCTTCTACTCACTTTCTACTACTCACTCTCTACAACGCTCTACTACTCACTCTCTACTACTCGCTCTCTACTAATCTCTACTACTCACTCTCTACTACTCACTCTCTACTACTCTACTACTCTCTACTACTCTCTCTACTACTCACCCTCTACTACTATCTACTACTCACTCTACTACTCTCTACTACTCTCTACCACTCACTCTCTACTACTTTACTACTCACTCTCTACTACTCTCTACTACTCTCTCTCTACTACTCACTCTCTACTACTCACTCTACTACTCTCTACTACTCACTCTCTACTACTCTCTTTCTGCTAGTCACTCTCTACTGCTCACTCTCTACTACTCTCTACTACTCACTCTCCACTACTTGCTCTCTACTACTCACGCTCTACTACTCTCTACTACTCACTCTACTACTCACTCTCTACTACACTACTACTCCCTACTACTCTCTCAACTGCTCACTCTCTTCTACTCGCTCTACTACTCACTCTCGACTAATTGCTACTACTCAATCTCTACTACACACTCTCTACTACTTGCTCTCTACTACTCGCTCTCTACTACTCTCTGCTACTCACGCTACTACTCACTCACTACTACTCCCTACTACTCACTCTACTACTCACTCTCTGCTACTCTCTACTACTCACTCTCTACTACTCCACTACTCTCTACTACTCACTCTCTACTACTCCCTACTACTCTCTCTCTACTACTCACTCTCTACTACTCACTCTCTACTACTCTCTACTACTCACTCTCTATTACTCTCTACAACTCACTCTCTACTACTCTCTCTTCTACTCAATTTCTACTACTCTTTACTACTCACTCTCTACTACTCACTCTCTACTACTCTCTACTGCTCACTCTCTACTACTCTCTCTCTACTACTCTCTACTTCTCTCTACTACTCACTCTACTACTCACTCTACTACTCACTCTCTACTACTCACTCTCTACTACTCTCTACTACTCACTCGCTACTACTCTCTCTCGCTACTACTCTCTACTACTCACTCTACTACTCACTCTCTATTACTCTCTACTACTCTCTCTCTTCTACTCACTCTCTACTACTCACTCTCTACAACGCTCTACTACTCACTCTCTACTACTCACTCTCTACTACTACAGATATTTACATATTTAAACATTACTCAATAAGCCATGTATTCACTAAGATACACTTAATCAGTCAGTTATACAATCAATTTTTCAAAAACAAATCATCCATTTAGACACTTATATACCCATTTATTCTTTCATCGACCTTGAGATATACATATATAAAACATATGTAATTTTCAGAAAAACACACATTCACTGGATGATGTAATCAGTGATGTCATCAGTGATGTCATTTGAGATGTCATCAGTGATGTCATGAGTGATGTCACTGACCATGTCATGAGTGATGTAATATGTGACGTCATCAGCAGTGCATTGCGGGCGCGCGAGTTATAGTTAGCTGAACTAACTATAACGGGAATTTTAATGGTTTTGTACGAGTGAAAAGTCCAGCTAACTATAACGCCCCTGAAACCTATGGTTTTTTCAGTGAATTTCTAAGGTTTTTTTAAATGCTAATTCCTAACTATGCCTACAGAGATAGGACATGTGAAGAAAGAAGAAAAAATGCACAGAAAGAAAAAAATAAATGCATAAAGAAGCAACAGAAGTCCTCAAAGACAAAGAAAAGTGCAGAAAGAACAAACAGAAGAGCAGAAAGAAGCCTTGTTGCAAAATCATCCTGTACCCTCAACTTTTTCAGACGGATACTGGTGTTAACTGAGTCTGACTAACCAGTCCTAGAGCCAGTACTATGATAAAAGACACTCAGAATACATTGAAAACACCTACATAAACTAGGGAACACTATGCGTTGGGGTCCCCCTGTGATCAGCATGACCTCCTCTGTAAGCCCCTAGTATATAATAGGGCAGGGGATTAAAACTACCTCTTAAAACGTGCCACAGGGCGTGTTTGCACACGTCACCTCAGGCCCCGTCCCTTCACTTCCCCACTGTGTAAACACGCCCTGTGGCCATTTTAAGTTGGGAGATTAAGTCCCCTTGAATCCTGAGAGTCCCTAGGGTCCAACTAGACCACTAGGTACCTCCAGTAAGCGCCACAGAGCTGCGTTGCAGAGAGATGTAAAAACGGGCACGGCCTAGACCACCTTTCTGCAATGCAGCGCCGCTTACTGGAAGCACCTGGTGGGCTAGTTGAGTTGGCCCCCAGGGTCCCTCAGGATTGAAGGGGAATTATTTCCTCAATTTAAAACGCGCCACAGGGCTTGTTTCCACATGTTAACTCAGGCCCGTCCCCTCCCTTCACCACTGTGTAAACACGTCCTGTGGCCGTTTTTAGTTGGGAGATTAAGTTTATTTGAATCCTGAGGGTCCCTAGGGTCCAACTAGCCCATTAGGTACCTCCAGTAAGCGCCACAGAGCTGCATTGCAGAGAGGTGTAAAAAAGTGGCACGGCATGGACCACCTCTCTGCAACGCAGCTCAGTGGCGCTTACTGGAAGCACCTGGTGGGCTAGTTAGCCCCCAGGGGCCCTCAGGATTGAAGGGAAATTATTTCCCCAACTTAAAACGTGCCATAGGGCGTGTTTGCACACGTCACCTCAGGCCCCGTCCCCTCCCTTCCCCACTATGTAAACACGCCCTGTGGCCGTTTTTTAAGTTGGGAGATTAAGTCCCCTTGAATCCTGAGGATCCCTAGGGGCAAAATAGCCCACTAGGTACGTACAGTAAGCGCCATTGCAGAGAGGTGCAAAAAGGGGCACGGCCTGCACCACCTCTCTGCAATGCAGAGCAGTGGCGCTTACTGGAAGCACCTGGTGGGCTAGTTGGCCCCCAGGGTCCATCAGGATTGAAAGGGAATTATTTCCCCAACTTAAAACGCGCCACAGGGCGTGTTTGCACACGTCATCTCAGGCCCCGTCCCCTCCCTTCACGACTGTGTAAACGCGCCCTGTGGCCGTTCTAAGTTGAGCGATTAAGTCCCCTTGAATCCTAAGGGTCCCTAGGGTCAAACTAGCCAACTAGGTACCTCCAGTAAGCGCCACAGAGCTGCGTTGCATAGAGGTGTAAAAAGGGGCGTGGCCTCAGAACTCCTGTCTGCAACGCAGCTCCCTGGCGCATACTGGAGATACCAGTTGGGCTAGTTGGCCCTCAGGGACCCTCAGTATTGAAGGGGAATTAATTCCCCAACTTACAACTGGCCAGGGGGTGCGTTTGCAGAGTGCTGCAAGGAGGGGGCGTGGCCTCCGGTGCGATGCCGGTCTTTTATTTATTTTATTTTTTTAAGAAGGAGGGCTGTGCGGCCCCCCTTCTTTTTCTAATTTTCTGGCCCTGAGGACCCCATCCCCCAGGGCCTGCACCCTAATTTATTTTGTTGAAAAAAATAAATTTGGCCCTCCCAAGGCCTTAATCGGCCCCGGGGACCCCAACCGCCGGGTCATGGCCTTTTTTTTTTTTAATTCTTTAGGAGGGGGCTGCGTTGCCCTCCTCCTCAGGCAACTTATGGCCCCGGAGACCCCATCCCCCGGGGCCGGCCTTTGTTTTTTATTATTTTTAAAAAATATATATATTTATAGAAACACCTAGGACATGCTGGACAAACTGTATGTACCTATCACCATGACGATTTGCGTGATATTCATTAAAAGGCGATTATGCATAGAAAGAATCCACATGGAATGTATTTACACCGCTAGTGAATCTCTGATGTGTCTGACGCCCTACCGTGCCTAATCCCGGCGCCCCCGCCGGTTGGTACTCTCCAAGTAGACACCCTTGTCGTTTATTTATAAAAACATGGGTAGCTATTGACGGGCACATTTAATATACACGCACGCCAAGCCATTCAAAGGGGATTCAACAAAAATTCGATCAAACTATGCAAGAAACCCCCCTCACGGTTAATAAAACACACATCCACCGCCGGATGTGTAATACTTTTTATTTTACTCTCTGGAAAGGAGACGAACCTCACTTGAGAGTCACAGCATGCACCTGGCTGAGCCCAATGCTGTGTTACACCCACCAGTGCCCGCCGAATTCTTCACACCTCTGTGTTGTATTCCACCAGCGAGTGGGTATGCTATGACACTCTATAGCCCATGTGCACTGTAACACCACCCCGTGAATATGTCATGCCACACTTGCCTTCACACGGGTTATATTGCCCCATCTAACGTGCCTTCCTCGATGCCTATGTTATAACGCACAGCGCTATGCCATACATGTTACAATCTGGGATCCATATCTTTGTCACAGTGCATATGCAACATTACACTCCCCAGCACATATTTTATATTACAACTTTAGAGACTAGTTAGGTTACACAACACTGCCCTGTGCATATTACACTCCAAGGCGCATATCGCATAGCACGCACTAGTGCCTGTGCTATCTCGCGCCCTCCAATGAATCTGTCATTGCGCACAATGTATTGCATATTATATTTCACGCCCCGGTTCATCTTATATCACACTTTTTGGTGCATAGTTTATACCATATACTATATCTAGGTTTCATTTTCAATCGTGCTCTCAGGACTATGTTCTATATAACACTGCGTCCACCTACCCTTTTCACGGGCATTACATTTTGCGATGGGAGGTGGAGGGTGAGGGGGTGTTTCTGCCAAGTGAGCCCGGAGTCACACTCACAAACGTCGTCTTCTTCCTGAATAAAAGTGAGATTATGCTGCATACTTGTTCATATTTTAAGTAGTTCGCACAGACACACATTTTAAAAACAATAAAGTTCCTAATACCCACCTTCTCTGAACAGTTAGCTTGCTGCCCCATCCACCTCCTCCCTATCCTCTGTTGTCTGAATCCATGGACTAGCCTCCTCCCTCCTGCCATGCATGGTCTGATGTGCTGCCACTGCCCTCCATTTAGCATGATGTACCAGTCCACTCCTCCTGCCCTCCACTGCCCAATTCTATGGCCCATCATTAACCTCCTGCTTAGCCTCTGTGCTTAGCTTGCTACCCCTATTCTCCATCCCCCTGCCCTCTGATGTCTTTGTGCATGCCCCTGCTCCATCCTTTTTGCCCACCATGTTCCATGGACCTGCCACTCCTATCTACTCTGAGTGTTCTGTTGAGCTGCCACTCCCCTCCCACCTGCCTAGCATTGTCAGATGACTGTAACCTGTCCCTGCCACCTCCACCCTGCCTGTCCACATGCCATGCCCCTATCCCCTTCCTCCTGTCCTCCATGGTCCATTTTACTGCCACACCCTTCTGCCCTCCCTGGTCTGTTGTGCTGCAACTGCTCCTCCTGCCTGCCCCGTGTGGTCTGTTGTGAGGCCCCTTCCCCTGAACTCTCTTGTCTGTGCCCGGGTCCTGACCCTCCCTTCTATCCTCCATAGTCCTTTGTGCATGCCCCTGCACCCTCCTTCTTGCCCATCATAGCCATTGTGCTGCCACTAACCCTCCCGCTTGCCATGCATGGTCTTCTGTGCTGCCATGGCCCCTCCCACCTTCCCTGTGTGGTCAGCTAGCTTCCCCTGACCCCCTCCCACCTTTCCTCCATGGTCTGTGTGTATGCCATCATAGTCTCATTGTTGCTCTCCATGGTGTGTCTTGTTTCTAGTGCCCATCCTGCCTGACATCCATGGTCATCTTGCTGCTCCTGCCCTGCCCCCTTGCCCCCAGCCCTCTGTTTCCATGCGCAGACCCCTATTCCCTCCCTCCTGGCTTGTCTGTTCCATTGTAATGCCCCTGATCCGTCCCTACTGCCCTTTATGGTCTGTTATGCTGCAGCTTTCTCTCCTGTCTGTCCATTATGGTCAGCTAGCTACCATTGCCTCTTTCCCCTCTGTTCTTTGTTGTCCATGTGCATGGTCCTGTCCCCTCCATATTACTTTCTATGGATTGTTGTGCTGCACTCCCGTCCCACATGCACTGTGTGGTGTATTGTGCTGCTGCAAACCCTGATGCCTGCCCTGTAGGATCAGTTTGGGGCACCTCTCCATGTCCCTCCTGTCCTCTGTTATCCGAGTCCATGTCCCTACCCCAATTCCTCCTGCCTACCATGATCCAATGTACCATACTTGCAAACATTTTGAACTTGGTAAAAGGGAGATTTTGAAAAAAAACTGGGGTATTGATTTTCCCCTTTGAGTTACATTGAAAAAGAGGAAATTGTAGACAGGAGACAGATCAAATAAAGCCCATTTGAGCTTAAAAACATTGGACGTTTCCTGGCTGAAACGGGTCTGTTGGCATGTATGGTTGTACTACCACTGCCTCTTCCTTCTGCCCACAATGGTCTATTATATTGCCACAGCCTCTCTTGCCAGTCCTGTATTGTTGGTTTGTTGCCCCTGTCGCCTTTCCACTGCCCTCCATAGTCTGTTGTGCTGCCACTGCCCTTCCTGCCTGCCCAGTGTGGTCAAATTGTTGCCTCTGCACTCTCCTACCTGCCTTCAATTTTCAGAGTTCGTGCCCCTGGCCTCTGACTCTCAACAGTATCCCAATGAACAACTATATTGCTAACATTCTATATTTATTACAAAATTGTGGAACGCCTGACGTCATCTTTATGTAATCAAAACTGTAATACCTAGAGTATTTCCTTTAGAAATTACATATATGAGAGGGTCTTATTTGCATCAAAAATTATGGTTAGTGCTCTAAAAAACTAAAATAAGGACATATTTTCTGAGTTTTCAAATAGCGACAAAGAACTTTTAAATTATTTGTAATCTTTATGTTTTTTTATCCAGTTGACCACTTGATTAAATATTGCACCTAGGGGAGAGGATGTGGTGTTACTTCCAGAGCTGCAGACTTTGCAACTGGGGGACCAGTTTGGAGTTTCTGCTTCAGCTCAATATTCTGTGATTCTGGTCAAATCACTTAATCTCCCCATGTCTACAACCAAAATGAATTTGATCTTGTGTGATGTAACCAATGCTCATGTAAAGCACTCCAATACCTGAAAAGTCTGCACTATATAAAACTGCAAATACACAAAAAAATAAGTGTTTTGCACACTTCTGTCATTGGGCTACATGTGGTCTACATCTGGGTGATATGTGTGCTGCATTTGGGCTCTTTTGTCTCTGGTGGCCATCTTGGGAGATTTATTTGTTATGAAGTTTCCTAATTTCCTCATTTACTGCAGTCTCCTCAGTAGGAAATGCTTTCAGTTTTTTACTTTGATTCCATCAAAAAAGCATTCAGATGTGTCACATATTAGCCATAAATTCTGAATGTTAGCACTCTAGTTGCTCATTAGATCACTGTAGTATAGCTACTGCTCACCAGGGAAGTCTGCTGCTGGTATTCAAAGTGCATGTTTCAGTCTGCATGTCAGAATTTATTAATGAAATAGAAGAGGATTTGAGAAGTCATAACGTGCCCTAATTTTTCTTTCTGCAGCACTAATCATAATTTCTATGGCAAAATGAACCCCCTCATTTTGTTCCTTTGCAAATTAAATGTTTTAAGTGTTACCACTTTATTCCATTCAAGATGGCTTCAGGTGTGCAATTCGTTTGTCATAAGTAGGACTGTTAGTGCTCTAGTTGTCCTTTAGAACACTCTGGGAAGCTGCAGTAGAACACAAAGGAATCAACTAACAGTCTCTGCCCTTGTTGGATGTACATGTTTTACTGAGAATGTCAGACTTCATTCTGACATGACTGAGAAAGATAATGTGAATTTACAGAAAATATGCTCTCAGTTTAGCTTATAGATCACCTTCCAAACCTCTGTGGGAAAAGCATGAGAAAATAGTTTTCTCTCAAACATGATTCATGATATCCCAGCAGAAGGCTTTTCACATGGTAAAATCACCTTAGAACACACCACAATTCCTAAAATGAGTATGGTACCATCAACGAATGATTTATAATGTAACTAAAGTCTTAAAACCTTCTATTAACTGCAATGCTTTTTAATGAGGTGCTATCATGTATATTGGTCCCAAGATGGCTGCCAACACTTCTTGGATGAAGTGCTGACAGCCAATCAGATCTCACGAAGAGATGTGTGGTTGGGCTCCGCCCAGATATATCTATGATTTTACTTTTGATTTTCTCAGGAACTACTGAACGGATTTACACCATTTAATTCAAATCACTTTATTCGATTAATAAAAATATCAATCATAAAAGTACGAAGTACAAAAATGCATCACAATTAGTAACCAGAGATAACAGGAGATTTCATATCAGCAAATGGTCATTTTTTTTGTTCTCTAGATGGATATAAAAAACAAGCAGAACTAAAAACAAGGCTAAAGATAGATCAAGCCATGGATAATAAATACATAAAAACCACATAGCAGTATAGTTAAAAACCCATCCAGAACAAGAGAGCTCGGTGGGCAGAGCTCACAACATTTTAATTAGCTGATTTTCCCTTAACGAGCCTTTGCCTTATCCTCCAAGCATGTCCTAAAAACTTTGCTGTACCACAGATAACACTTGGGATTAGCGTCTCATAAATTAAAATGCGTAGGGCCACCCGATGGGAAGAACAGCCCAAATTGGAACAAACTGGTTTTAGCCACCTGGACCTCACTTGGCTGTATGCCCTACAAGCAAAGAAAAAATGTGCTATAGATTCCGTAGGGCAAGCACAGCCCGGACAGCCCTCCTTAATTCCCGAGTGGCCGCTCCAACCATACTGGAAATCTCGGAGAGGGAGCGTGCCATACCTGAGTTTCAGGTAGAGCACTCTGTCCCCCGGGGACTCGATGAGGTCGAGGAAGGGTTCCAATTTTAGAGTGGGCTTAACATCCAAGAATCTCTCCGTCAAAATGCCATTATGATTTTTGTTGGACATAGCGGAAATCCAGACCCAGTAAAGCCTTTTCACAAGAGGCTTGGGCGGGGGCATCTGACTCTCCCAAGCCTGGTCCAGACCAATTTCAACCACTAATTTCTTCAGATTGGACACCCAACCAACCATGTGTCCTGCGCCCAAACTTATCAGTTCTTTTAGACCGGATGCATAGTGGCATAGGTCAGGGGACCTCATAAGCCGGGTCCAGTATAACAGAGGGCGCAGCCTTGCCACTTCGTTTATTGTGTGCCTCCCAAGGTCATAACGGAGAGGTGTTAGAGGGGTGGAAAGGGGGAGCGAAACTAAGTCACGAAAAAATTTGTTTTCTGATTTAACTAGTTCAGAAAGATTATCGAACCCCCAAAGTTCTGCCCCGTATAAGCACCCAGGCAAGGCCTTACCCTCATATACTTTAATGGCTGGGGCTACAGGGCGACTATAGGAGAGTCTCTGGTGCCTCGCTATGGCCCCGGAAATCCGTTTGTGATTTAGGACCATTTTGGTCAGATGAGGTGCCCATTTTAGTTTGTTGTTCATCCTTACCCCAAGGTAGTCAAAGGCCTCTACCAGCTCCAGCGGGCTGTCATTCAAGATAAATTTATTCCTAAAGCTTTTAGATGGTGCCAGAGCCATTAGCTTGGTTTTAGCTATGTTGATTACCAAGCCTCTGTCTACACAGAACGAGGTGAAGCGATCAAGAAGTTTTTGCAGGCCCATAGGGCTCTTGGAGACCAGGAGGGTGTCATCCGCAAATAATAGGGTTGGTATTTTTTCCCCGCACAGGGTTGGGGCATCGGCCGCGTCCTCTCTCAAATGGTCTGCCACCCCATTTATGTAGAGAGAGAACAAGGTCGGCGCCAAAACACAACCCTGGCGTACTCCTCTCTGGACAACTATTTTCTCTGTGAGCTGGCCCTGCCCCCCCCACCTTACTCTGGCAAAGTCGTCTTCATGCAGGCGTTTAAGAAGAGACAAGATCAAGGGAGGAATTCCTAGATCGAGCAAGACTTGCCAAAGCTTGGAGCGGGGGACCAGATCGAAGGCTGTTTTTAAGTCTATAAAGGCCAAATACAGGCTACCCTTCTTGATGGTTACAGTTTTCCAATGGATCAGGCAGAGTCTGAATACCTGATCCATTGTGCCAACCCCACATCTAAATCCAGCCTGGAAGTGGGACAGAACACCCTCCTCATCGATCCATCCCTTCATCCGTGTTAAGAGGACCCTGCCAACTATTTTTTGAATGACGTCGATCAAACTAATCGGTCTATAATTTGCAGGATCCTCTCTATCCCCCTTCTTGTAGATGGTCACCACCTCAGCCCCTTTCCATGATTCGGGTACAGGGTGGCCAATTGCTATGAGGTTTAGGGATCTACAAATAAATTGTGCCCAATGGTTTCTCTCGTGGATCATGAGATCGCCCGGAAGGCCGTCGGGACCGGCTGCTTTGCCGGGCGCAATTGAAGCAATAGCTGTAAGAACCTCATTAAGGCCAAAAAGCTCGTTCACAGAAGGTACCACTGGGGGCTCTAGTTCATACCCTTGCTCATGCGGGGAGCACCCTTCATCACCCCTGTATAATTTCTGAAAATGCTCGAACCAGTCTCGCCCCGAGATGTGGTTCGGTAATGGATCAGCCCCCCTCCTTGTGCCAACGTTAATGAGATCCCAAAATAATGTTGCATCCTTCAGCTGGGCAGCAGACTTCAGATCTTGCCAGTGGGCTTCTTCCCAAGCTCGTTTGGCTAAAACTATGGACCTGTAATATAGTTTCCTTGCAGACAAAATGTTGCTCTGGACCTTGGTTTTTAGAGCTTTTGAAAGGTCATGCCTCCGTGATCTGCACTCGTTAGAGTACCACGGGTTTTCGCCCTTAGGAAGTGGGCGCTTATAGCCTTGAGATATTTTGGCCTGGAAGAACTTACTTACGTGGTCCACAGTTGAAAGGTATATTTCCTTAAACTCTGAGCAGTGCGTAGGAGAGGGGGGAGTATCGGAAACGTCGTTAAGTAATGAAATATTATCATTAATGATCTCCCTAATGCCCTCCAGTGATAATTCGCTTTCGGCAACCTTGTGCCATTTAAGGCGCCGGTTGCAGTTGGAGGGGACAATTTCTCTCATCCGAGTAGTCTTAGTATTGACAAGCTCGGTGGAAGTAAGAGCAGGATTACATTGAAAATGCAAGGACAGGGGGTTGTGGTCACTTTCGCATCTTTGGACCACTTCCATGTCTATAAGGTCGCCCCAGGAACCAACATCCAACAATATATAGTCAATGCGTGAGGGCACCTTGGTTCTAGTAAAAGTAGGGGCTCCCATTGAATCGGATTTAGATCTACCATTGGTCGCCCTCAAATTATGCTCAAGAGTCAGGGCATTGATTTGTATGACTCTGGGAGACCATTTCTTTATTGGAGGGAGGTCTAAACAGGGAATTTCCCACTTGGCATCCAGATCCCTTGTGCCCTGGATATCCTCATTACAGAGTGGCTCAAAGGTACAATTTAAGTCTCCTGCGACGATTATACCTGCTGTAGAGGTGATGGCCGTAAGCTCAGTATCCAGGGTTGATATAATGGGGCTTGCTTGTCCACCCGAGGTTCCTCTGGCATATACATTAAAGATCTCCAGGCCAGCTTTGGGGTCTGACCCAGTAATGGAGATATGGAGAATGTCCTGGGAGGGAGTTTCCCGGTTTCTAACAGACCAATTCAAGTGGATGTTAACCCAGGCAAGGAGTCCCCCCGAGGGCCTGCCTCTGGGTGAACTGCTGGCCGGGACATGAAAGGTGGTATAGCCTGACCTATAAAGGGGGACTAGGCTCCATGTCTCCTGGAATAAAAGGATATTGAATTTGTTGATGAAATCATTCCAAATGGGGTCGGCAAGATTTTTATCCAGACCCGCAATATTCCAGGATAAAAGGTGGAGTGATCTTGAGCAATTAAGGGGAATGTCTTTATTTGCATCCACCACCACACTTAAGACGCTTGCTTCACTTGATGGTTGGGGGGGAGCCAAAATAACACTACTAACCCCACCCGGGGCCATGGACAGAGGGTGTACTAAAACAGTGTTAACCACTTGGGAGAGACGTTCCGAGACAGGAGAGGGGTTATCTTGATGGTTGTGACTCAGTCAGTCAACCTGTCTGAGGCCTGAATCTCCGGACTCATGCAGGAATGACCAAGAAGGGGAGGGACGGATCTGGATCGAGGAAAACTCCGGCGGAGATGTCCTGAGTTCCAGTAATAGGAGGTTTTCTGCTAAGGAAGGATCACTGAGTTCGATCTCGAGGCAATCCGCCTGAGCATCTGCCCTGGAGATCCTATTTACTCCAACCAGATCATCTCGAATAATGGATCTACACCCCCTTACATAACGCAACCAATGGATAGCTTTATTAAGTAATGAATCCCTTCGTTCGTATCCCCCTTTGCTGGTAAGTTTCGGAACGTTGGTCATGTACACCTTGGTCCTAATAGGTCGATGGAGCGGACGCGGGCCATGGGGGGTTCTATAGGGGGGTGATACGGTGGGTGTTCGTGACAGCGAGGATATAGTGTGGATATGGTGATCCGTTGGCATAGGTCTAGTTTCGGATACCACAGTACGAGGCTCGCCTCTCGTAATGTCTACATAAGAACCAGCCTTGTCGTTAGTGGCCTTCTTCTTAGCAAGCCCCCTCGTTCTTTGATCTTGAGATGAGGTTGTACAAGTGTTTGAAGTGTGGATTGTAAGCCCCTGTGTAACCCGCCCAGTGGGTCCATTTAAGCAAAAGGCACGAGTGTGAACCAAGAGCTACCTTTTTGCCAAATTTGGTGTAATTCCGTTCAGCAGTTCAGGCTGTAGCTGTGACTACCGGTCCCTATGGAAAATTACATGGGGAAAACACGTTTTGGGACCCCCTTTTTTCTCGGCCCCCGCTTGACGAATCACCGTGAGACTTTCAGGATAGGAGCACACCACGAGTTTTGAAAATTTCGTGAAGATTCGTCAACAGGCGCCAAAGTTATTCCAAATAGAATGTTGCGGATTTCCTATGGATAATAGGTCCTAACGATAACTACCTACTGGCGACCGCCAGTAGGTAATATATTCACAGAAAAAACCACAAGTTTCAGGGGTGTTATAGTTAGCTCGACATTTCACTCGTACAAAACCATAGAAATTCCTCCGTTATAGTTAGTTCTGCTAACTATAACTTGCGCGCCCGCAATGCACTGCTCTTGATGTCACATATTACATCATTCATGACATGGTCGGTGACATCACTGATGACATTACTGATGACATCTCAAATGACATCACTGATGACATCACTGATGACATCATCCAGTGAATGTGATTTATTTTGAAATTTAAATATGTATTATATAGATACCAATCTGTATTAAAGATTGAGTGGATATATAACTGTCTGGATGGAGGATTCAGTACTGTCTGACTGTCCGTTTAAGTGAGTAATTAAAAGTGTGTCACTTAATACATGGATTGGTAACTAAACTACGTGAATGTGTGCATCACTGTCTCTGTTGTTGCATAACATGCTGCATCAGTTGGTCACTAACTACATGAGTGTGTATATTAGTTATTGATTAGATGGGTGAGTATTTGTAACTATGGCCACTGAGTTTGTGTGTGGTTTGATGGGGTATGTGTAACTCTATGCATAGATGTGTGAATGGTTGATTGACTAGGTGTATTGGTTTAAGAGTGCTTGTGTAAACAGTTGTTTGGGTGACTGAGTGTATTTATTTGTGTGTTGGTGAGCGTATATATGTTTTAGTTGTACATCTTCAACAAAGTAAAAAAATAAAAGGCATTGTATGTGAGAGTTGGTGTATATAAATAAGTATATATAAGAGTCAGTGATTGTGAGAGTAACTATATGAATGAGTGTATAATTGTAATGGTGATTTTTTTAACATACTAACTGTGAGTTCCTATGTGTTTGAATAAATGAGGTGTTGTGTGTATAATTGTATAAATGAGTAAATGTAAGTGTGAAAAAAAAATGTATGTGTGAGTAGGATGACTGCATAACCGACTAAGATGACTGCTGATGTGTCAATGTCTAAATATGTGTATAAGTGCATTTGATAGTGTTCTATTAACTAGTGACAGCATGTATGAGTGATTCTGTTGTTGAATGGGTAGTTGTGTGTGTAGACTTAGGAATCAGTGAGTGGGTATGTAGTAACTGGTATTGGTGTGTCAATGGTTTCAAATATTGTCCTCTGTATTTTACAGTGAGTGATGAAAGGTTATACTAGTGTATGATGAGATGTATCAGATTGTCACGTGGATGATGTCATCAGTGATGTCATCAGTGATGTCATTTGAGATGTCATCAGTGATGTCACTGACCATGTCATGAATGATGTAATATGTGACATCATCAGCAGTGCATTGTGGGGGCGCGAGTTATAGTTAGCAGAACTAACTATAACGGAGGAATTTCTATGGTTTTGTACGAGTGAAATGTCCAGCTAACTATAACACCCCTGAAACCTATGTTTTTTTCTGTGAATTTCTAAGGTTTTTTAAATGCTAATTTCTAACTATAACGTCTCTGAAACCTATGGTTTTTTCAGTGAATTTCAAAGCTTTTTTAAATGCTAATTTTTAAGTGTAATAGTAGTAATACCTATTTTTTGTACTGATTTTCTACAGTGTTTTAACTGTTTATTTAAACATATTTTATTCATTAAATAACAATATATATTTTTCGAAAATTGCACACAAAAAAATACAAAAAATGTAAACTGAAATATTGTTTAATTTTTTAGTTTTATTTTTTTATTTTAATATATTTATATTATTTTCTTTTTTAAGTTTTTCCCAAAAAGTTTCGGAGTCGCGCACCCAAAGCGTACACATCACGGTGGGTGCGCAGATTCTAGCCGCTATTTTAGAAACTTCGTGAAGGATCCGCGTACGATGTGCGACGGCTGCGTGTTTTTCAGTTACATCATATACATTTAATATTACGTGATGTGCGCGATTGGTATGCGACCAGTCCGTGAATCCTGCTCCCGCGCATTCACGACACATGCACATTACAGTACGCGACGCTTGCGCGGTGGCGGGACCCGCGTGACGTTATATACTTGCTGGGGCGCGCTGAGTGCGCGACTCCCGTGAAATTTTTTTAGGTTCTAAAATGATATGTATGTGTGGTTAATATACATATTAGGGCAAGAGACTATCTAATATATTCATACAAATAATATATTTGTACTTATGATAAACTTATATTATTTTTAAATATATTTTCGCGAAGTCGCGTCGGGTGCGTGCTTCGTGAGCGCAGAGTGCGTGGATACCATGTGACCTAAAAAAAAAAGATTTCATTGGTTCATAACATTACCCACTGTAACTATTGAAGGACCCCACCCATTTTAATCATTCTTGTTGGAGCATCTTTAGAGTGCCATCTCTTTTCCTACAAGAACCCTTTTTGCTTGTTTTTTTTGGTGTTTTTCAAAAAAATATCAAACAAAATGGAATCTGGACAGCAGCAGGAAGAAGTCTCTTCTGAAGAAGAATTCTTGCAGGAGGTACCACGTCCACAGAGGCCGGAATATGTTGTGTGGAAATTCTTCACTTTTCCACCTGGAGAGAGTAAATGCGAGAAAGGTGACGTGCAAAATTTGTGACCGAGTCCTGTCAAGAGACAGTGAAAAAAAATACTCTTGTGGCACTGCGTCTATGTACAAGCATCTCCGGACCACACATCCTCTCAATCTTGCTCGGGAGGAAATGAGGCGAGCTGCTTTGAACCCCTCACCACCTGTGGCAAGTACATCTGGGGCATCCTCAGGAACACCTGCAATGGACATTAGGCCAGAATTCGCCTTTCTCGAGCAACACTGCGTGATGTGTAAGAAACTTATATGCTTCGGTGAGCAGTCGGTGGATGCAGTTTGTGCTGCGCAACGCAACCATCGTTGTTAATTTTTTTAGTTTTTTGTTTTTTGGAATGATAAGTAATTCCAAATGTTTCCTGTTTTATTCGTTCTTTTTTTGTTCATTTTCTGAAAAAACACCAAACAAACATACAAAATTGTTCAAAAAAATTAAAAAATAAATACAAAAGAAGAAAGAAGAAAAAAAGTTCTTATAAGAACTACCTTATCTGGTTAAAGAAAGAACTATAATTGCAAGGTAATGTGTGAAAGTTTGGTTGAATATATGTATACAGCATGATTGACTGAAAGAATGCATTAGTAGTGTATGGTGAATTTATAGGTGAAGATTTATGAGGAAGTACTGCAGCGTGACACTGCACGCTCTTTAGGTGCACTGCACTGTGGCACTTCTGAAGCACAGGGATGTGACATATGTACATGAATATGTTGCAACTCTGTGCTTCCCTCTGCACTGCTGCACAAACTACAGCCATGCGGTGACACAGGCACCCTTGCACCAAGGATGTGTGTGTCGTGTGGAGATTGTTTTTGTGCAGGAAGGGACACCTTCCTGCACAAAAGCAGTCAGTAAAGGCATTTTCAATGTATGCTGTGGAATGCAGCATGCATTGAAAGAGGAAAAAATGAGGAGAAATTAAAACATTCTCCTCGTTGCGCCTTGCTACACCAACTCTAGGATGGTGCAGCATTCACACACATCTCCAGATTTACGATTTCTCATAAATCTGGAGATGTGTCTTGTTCTATGGGTGTTGCATGGGAACACCCACAGCAACACTTATAGGACGCCCCTTCAACGCAAAGTTCTGTGTATGAAGGGGTTGTATTTACAAGGAGAGGAAAAACCATGCAGGGTGGCTTTTCCTCTCCTTGTAAATATGAAGGAGTACCTGGCGCCATCACTATGTTACTAAAAGTGACGTACTGGTGGCGCAGGGTGCTTGTAAATCTGCCCCATAAGTGCTTAGGTA
Source organism: Triturus cristatus (assembly GCF_964204655.1). Taxonomy (NCBI): domain Eukaryota; kingdom Metazoa; phylum Chordata; class Amphibia; order Caudata; family Salamandridae; genus Triturus; species Triturus cristatus. The sequence continues at coordinate 823,998,302 of NC_140581.1, read as the reverse complement.
TTGGCAGACTGATACAATAAGAACATAGTGCTGGATGGGTGATTGAAGAATTGCATGAGACTGACAGGAGGTATCCTACGCTGCATGGGTACTACTTCAGTATTTTTGAAGAATTGCATGAGACTGACAGGAGGTATCCTACGCTGCATGGGTACTACTTCAGTATTTAATGGAGTGGACCAATAGTATGTATCTGCTTAGAGATTTGTAGGAATTATGCACAGAATATTTTATGTGTACTTGTGTTGGTGCCTAGGTCATTTTATAAGAATACCACTAGTAACTGGAATGATGACAGTGCTGCAAACAGAGTGAACTCTTAATTTATAAGTGCTTACGTATTGGTGGAGTGATAGGATAAGTAGATAGTGGTAGATAAGTGATTAAAGAAGTGCATGGGACAGATGGACGATTCCTATACTGCATGAGTACTAACTGGGTATTTAGAAGAGTGTATCAATAGTATGTAGCTAGTTAGAGGTCTGCTGGGATAGTGCACAAAATATTATAGATGTACTTGTGTTAGTAGCTAGGCTATTCCATAAGTTCATGACTAGTAACTAGAATAATTACAGTATTACAAACAGAGTGTATAGTGAATTTATAAGTGCTTAGGTATTGGTGGAGTAATAGGATACGTAGATAGCGCTGGATGGGTGATTGGAGAAATGCATCGGACAGACAGGAGGATTCCTGCACTGCATAGGTACTAACTGGGTATTTAGAAGAGTGTATCAATAGTTTGTAGCTGGTGAGAGGTGTGCACGCATAGTGTACAAAATATTGTACCTGCACTTGTGTTTTTGACTACGGCATTCCTTAAGTATACAACTAATAACTGGAGTAATTTCAGTGTTGCAAAGAAAGTGTGTGCTGAATTTTTAAGTGCTTAGGTATTGGTGGAGTGATAGGATACGTAGATAGTGCTGGATGGGTGAATGGAGAAGTTCATGGGACAGACAGATGGATTCCTAGACTGCATAGGTACTAACTGGGTATTTAGAAGAGCATATCAATAGTATGTAGCTAGTTAGAGGTCTGCATGCATAGTGTACAAAATATTGTACCTGCACTTGTGTTAGTGGCTAAGCCATTCCTTAAGTATATGACTAATAACTGGAGTAATTTCAGTGCTGCAAAGAGAGTGCATGCTAAATGTATTAGTGCTTAGGTATTGGCAGAGTGATAGGATACGTAGATAGTGCTGGATGGTTGAATGGAGAAGTGCATGGGACAGACAGAAGTATTCCTAGACTGCATAGGTACTAACTGAGTATTTAAAACACTGTATCAAAGCTATGTAGCTGATTAGAGGTCTGCATGCATAGTGCACAGAATATTGTAGCTGTACTAGTATTGGTGTGTCTATGGTTTCGAGAATGGTAGTCTGTATTTTAGGGTGTGAGGAGGTGCATCAGATGATCACGTAGATGATGTCATCAGTGATGTCATTTGAGATGTCATCAGCGATGTCATCAGTGATTTCACTGACCATGTCATGAGTGATGTAATATGTGACGTCATCAGCAGTGCATTACTTTAATCGAAAAAGCTGGCGGCCATATTGGCCTGGTCACGATGTGAAAATTGAGGAATTGATACAATAAAGAAAAGAAAACAAGTGTTAATATGCACACAATGTCATTTCAGCATATCTTCCCCGTGACCGCCATACCTGTATGTTCGTCAAAATTACTTCTTCATAATAAACATACTTAGATTTGCAAACATCAACATAAACAATGGAATACACATTACTTAAAAGTGAAAGGCTATCGGCCATATTAATCTGGGCACGTTGCATATTATAATGGTTCTTACACGAAAGAAAAGGAAAAAAAGGGGTGTCAATATACACACACTATTCCTAAATAAAGTTCTAGCGATTATAGTTCCATTCCATTCACAGCTCATTTGAGATGTCATGAGTGATGTCATGAGTGATGTAACTGACCGTGTTATGAATGATGTAATGTCTGAGGTCATTAGCAGTACATTGCGGGGGCGTAAGTTATAGTTAGCTCAGGTAACTGTAACTGCTGAATTTCACTGGTTGTGTATGAGTGAAATCTGAGTCTAACTATACCATCCCTGTAATCTTTGTTTTTTTCAGCAAATTTCCAGTTTTTTTTAACGTTAAGTAAGATGCATATCACAATGGATGGTGGGGGGTTGGAAGCAGGGCCTGGCATTGTGCTGCCCCCACCCAAGATTGCTGCTCCTGCCTTCCCTCCTCCTAGCCACCCATTGTCCAAGTCCATGTCCCTGCTCCCTTATTAGAGCCCTGTGTGGCCGTTGTTTTGCCACTGGCCTTCCCGCCTTTTCTGAACAGTTAGTTTGCTGTCCCATCCACCTCCTCCCTATCCTCTGTTGTCTGAATCCATGGACTAGCCTCCTCCCTCCTGCCATGCATGGTCTGATGTGCTGCCACTGCCCTCCATTTAGCATGATGTACCAGTCCACTCCTCCTGCCCTCCATTGCTCAATTCTATGCCCCATCATTGACCTCCTGCTTAGCCTCTGTGCTTAGCTTGCTGCCCCTATTCTACTTCCCCCTGCCCTCTGATGTCTTTGTGCATGCCCCAGCTCCATCCTTTTTGCCACCATGTTCCATGGACCTGCCACTCCTATCTACTCTGAGTGTTCTGTTGAGCTGTCACTCCCCTCCCAACTGCGTAGCAATGTCAGATGAATGTAACCTGTCCCTACCACCTCCACCCTGCCTGTCCACATTCCATGCCCCTATCCCCTTCCTCCAATCCTCCATTGTCCATTTTAATGCCACACCCTTCTGCCCTCCCTGGTCCTTTGTGCATGCCCCTGCACCCTCCTTTTTGCCCGTCATAGCCATTGTGCTGCCACTAACCCTCCTGCTTGCCATGCATGGTCTTCTGTGCTGCCACAACCCTCCCACCTCCCCTGTGTTTTCAGCTAGTTGACCCTGACCCCCTCCCACCTTCCCTGCATGGTCTGTGTGTATGCCATCATAGTCTCACTGTTGCTCTCCATGGTGTGTCTTGCTTCTAGTGCCCATCCTGCCTGACCTCCATGGTCATCTTGCTGCTCCTGTCTGCCCCCTTGCCCCCAGCCCCCTGTTTCCATGTGCAGACCCCTATTCCCTCCCTCCTGGCTTATCTGCTCCATTGTAATGCCCCTGATCTGTCCCTCCTGCCCTTTATGGTCTTGTATGCTGCAGCTTTCTCTCCTGTTTGTACATTATGGTCAGCTAGCTACCATTGCCTCGTTCCCCTCTGTTCTCTGTTGTCCATGTGCATGGTCCTGTCCCCTCCCTCTTGCTTTCTTTGGATTGTTGTGCTGCACTCCAGTCCCGCATGCCCTGTGTGGTGTATTGTGCTGCTGCAAACCCTGATGCCTACCCTGTAGGGTCAGTTTGGTGCACCTCTCCATGTCCCTCCTGTCCTCTGTTATCCGAGTCCATGTCCCTACCCCAATTCCTCCTTCCTTCCATGATCCAATGTACGATACTTGCTAACATTTTGAACTTGGTAAGAGGGAGATTTTGAAAAAAAACTGGGGTATTGATTTTCTCCTTTGACTTACATTTAAAAAAAGGAGATTGTAGACAGGAGACAGATCAAATAAAGCCCATTTGGGCTTAAAAACATTGGACATTTCCTTGTTGATTCGGGTCTGTTGGCATGTATGGTTCTGCTACCACTGCCTCTTCCTTCTGCCCACAATGGTCTATTATATTGCCGCAGCCTCTCTTGCCAGTCCTGTATTGTTGGTGTGTTGCCCCTGCCCCCCTTTCCACTGCCCTCCATAGTATGTTGTGCTGCCACTGCCCTTCCTGCCTGTCCAGTGTGGTCAAATTGTTGCCTCTGCACCCTCCTATCTGCCTTCAATTTTCAGAGTCCGTACCCCTGCCCTCTTCCTCTCAACAGTATCCTAATGAACAACTAGATTGCTAACATTCTATATTTATTACAAAAGTGTGGAACGCCTGACGTCATCTTGATGTAATCAAAACTGTAATACCTAGAGCATTTCCTTTAGAAATTACATATATGAGAGGGTCTTATTTGCATCAAAATTATGGTTAGTGCTCTAAAAAACTAAAATAAGTACATATTTTCTGAGTTTTCAAATAGCGACAAAGCACTTTTAAATTATTTGTTATCTTTATGTTTTTTTTATCCAGTTGACCACTTGATTAAATGTTGCACTTAGGGGGGAGGATGTGGTGTTACTTCCAGAGCTGCAGACTTTGCAACTGGGGAACCAGGTTGGAGTTTCTGCTTCAGCTCAACATTCTGCGATTCTGGTAAAATCACTTAATCTCCCCATGTCTACAACCAAAATGAATTTGTTCATGTGTAATGTAACCAATGCTCATGTAAAGCACTCCAATACCTGACAAGTCTGCACTATATAAAACTGCAAAAACACAAAAAATAAAAAGTGTTTTGCACACTTCTGTCATTGGTCTACATGTGGGCTACATCTGGGTGATATTTGTGTTACATGTGGGCTCTTTTGTCTCTGGTGGCCATCTTGGGAGATTTATTTCTTATGAAGTTTCCTAATTTCCTCATTTACTGCAGTCTCCTCAGTAGGAAATGCTTTCAGTTTTTTACTTTGATTCCATCAAGAAGGTATTCAGATATGTCACACATTTGCTCTAAATTCTGAATATTAGCACTCTAGTTGCTCATTAGATCACTGTAGTAAAGCTACTGCTCACCACGGAAGTCTGCTGCTGGTATTAAAAGTGCATGTTTCAGTCTGCATGTCAGAATTTTTTATAGAAGAGGATTTGAGAAGTCACTCAAAATGTGCCCTAATTTTTCTTTCTTCAGCACTAATCATAATATCTATGGCAAAATGAACCCCCTCATTGTGTTCCTTTTTATAAATTAAATGCTTTAAGTGTTACCAGTTTATTCCAATCAAGATGGCTTCAGGTGTGCCATACTTTTGTCAGAAGTAAGACCATAAGTGCTCTAGTTGTTCTTAAGAACACTCTTGGACATTCTGTCATTGGGCTATACTTGGGCTACATCTGGGTGATATTTGTGCTACATTTGGGCTCTTTTGTCTCTGGTGGCCATCTTGGGAGACTTATTTGTTATGAAGTTTCCTAATTTCCTCATTTATTGCAGTCACCTCATGAGGAAATACTTTCAGTTTTTCACTTTGGTTCCATCAAGAAGGCATTCAGATGTGTCACACATTTGCCATAAATTCTGAATGTTAGCACTCTAGTTGCTCATTAGATCACTGTAGTAAAGCTACTGCTCACCAGGGAAGTCTGCTGCTGGTATTCAAAGTGCATGTTTCAGTCTGTATGTCAGAATTTTTTAATGGAATAGAAGAGGATTTGAGAAGTCAAAATGTGCCCTCATTTTTCTTTCTGCAGCACTAATCATAATTTCTATGGCAAAATGAACCCCCTCATTTTGTTCCTTTGCAAATTAAATGTTTTAAGTGTTACCACTTTATTCCAATCAAGATGGCTTCAGGTGTGCAATTCGTTTGTCATAAGTAGGACTGTTAGTGCTCTAGTTGTCCTTTAGAACACTCTGGGAAGCTGCAGTAGAACACAAAGGAATCAACTAACAGTCTCTGCCCTTGTTGGATGTACATGTTTTACTGAGAATGTCAGACTTCATTCTGACATGACTGAGAAAGATAATGTGAATTTACAGAAAATATGCTCTCAGTTTAGCTTATAGATCACCTTCCAAACCTCTGTGGGAAAAGCATGAGAAAATAGTTTTCTCTCAAACATGATTCATGATATCCCAGTAGAAGGCTTTTCACATGGTAAAATCACCTTAGAACACACCACAATTCCTAAAATGAGTATGGTACCATCAACAAATGATTTATAATGTAACTAAAGTCTTAAAACCTTCTATTAACTGCTATGCTTTTTAATGAGGTGCTATCATGTATATTGGTCCCAAGATGGCTACCAACACTTCTTGGATGAAGTGCTGACACCATCAGATCTCACAAAGAGATGTGTGCTTAGTCTCCGCCCAGATATATATATTTCTTTTTCCATTAATATTTTAAAAACTACAGAATGGATTTACACCATTTAACTAAAAGGCCCGACTCTGAACCAAGGGCTACCTTTTTGCCAAATTTGGTGTAATTCCGTTCAGCAGTTCGGGCTGCAGCTGCGACTAAAGGTTCCTATGGAAAATTGCATGGGGAAAACACATTTTGGGACCCCCTTTTTTCTCAGCCCCCGCTTGCCGAATCACCCTGAACCTTTCAAGATAGGAGCAGACCGGAGCGCCCCACGAGTTTTGAAAATTTCGCGAAGATTTGTCAATCGGCGCCAAAGTTATTGGGAATAGAATGTTGCGATTTTCCTATGGTAACTAGGTCCTAACTATAACTACCTGCTGGCGACCAAATGTCATGTGATGTCCTAAATGGGGGAAAAAAGTGAATGGCACATATTGATTGCAAGTGTAATTCACAAAATGAAAGAAAAAAAACACCCACACTTTGTCCTTCCTCTCTGCCTGACTTTGTAAATTATTTAAACACCCCAAGCACCTGCTGCTTGAATTTGCATATGACTAAGGTCCGTTGGGACTGAAACGCGTCATGCAGGCTGTGATGCTCCTGGTGTGCCTGCTTGAATAAAGAGTTTTGAAACTACTCTCGAGTGGAGGGCTTGACTCTCATGCAAGCCAAATGCATGAGTTTTCGGTTACATATATAGACATATATATATATATATATATTTTACGTTTATTTAATGTATATGTATATTTGTTTATTACATATATATTCGTAAACACACCAAAACCATTTTCATTGTTCTATTTAAACAATAGTTTGGAAGATTTTTATTAAAAATATAAAAGTTGTAGATAATTTTTTTAACACTGTTTATTTTAATTTTTCAAGTGTGGTTGATTTAATTTATAAACATATGTACACTTGGTTCACATAAATGTTCGTAAACAATTTTTGAATTCTTTTTAAAGTGAATCATAAATAATACCATATTTTCAATGTTTATAGTATTATTTATTTTATTCTTACATAAGTGTCATAATTTCATATGACTTTTATTGCCATGTTTTACAATAATTCAATATTTTGCCATTTTTCTAAAGATGTTTAAGACATTTTCTACTTAAACCCCAATTGTTTTTTAAGTTTCATTCCATTTTGCTTTTAATGACACACACTTAACTTTTGTTGTCTGTTTGTGTAATTTATTTTTCATTTTCCTAAAATTTTGCCATGGGAAAGTGCATTGTATCAGGAAAGACCTTTTCTAACGTTTCCTATAGAGTTTTGGGGTGGGGGCAATGTAGGCAGGACTACAAAATGACAGTTATAGTGTTGCTTTTGAAAGTTTACTTTTTGTTTGTGTTATTTTGTTTACAAGTGATTTTGGTAGGCCTAGTTAGAGTTTAGTAGTAATGCACTGTTATTTTATATACTGTTATGTGTTTTGAATAGTTCAGTTTAATTCAGTTCAGTAAACTTTATTTGATTTTTGATAAAATCATAAAAGTGTGCATCTCATTAAGCAGCAGTAATATATCACAATAATTATGCGTCAGTTAAAAATACATCAAATAAAATGTAAGAGAAACTTACAATAATACATAAAACTGATACTTAATGATAGAATAAAAACTAAAATTGCCATCATTATCCTAGGATAGCTAGATCCTGAAAAAAAAACAGTGTGGGTGTCGCTAGCAGCTGTAAGAAGACATATTGAGGTCTAATTTGTCTGGAATGTTCAGAAATCGGGAGAGGCCTGATATACTTCTGTCAGAGATTGGAAAACTTCGGGCAAGCAAGTAATATATGCAGGGTGTCACAAATCGAGATTTTGTCAGAGTTGCAAACAGGCAAGTTGGATGGTTTATATCTAACCCCCTTCGAAACAAGATCTGGCGAAACATTTCCAACCTCAGAAATGTCAGGAAGTGACGTTGCCCATTAGGAATGTTCAGGAGGAGACAGGGCCCAATCCCACTGACAGATTTGACCAGGACGTGCAAGTGCATGGACTGCTTCATTAAAGCAGAACTCTCTCATTCCGCTGCTACCCTCTGGGAGAAAGCCTGTCTGACGCATGCAAGATCACTTTTCACTATGTCCTTCGGGTTGGTAAATAGACCTGGTCACCATAATTCAAGATATTATTTCTTAACATATTTTAGCCATGGGATTTGGGCTGCATTGTCTAAAAGCAAACAATCCTGGAGTATGAGCCCATTAAAATATAAATGGTCCTTATGTCTATAGAACACCACAGTAAAAGCGGACGAACATGAATAAAATCTGTAATGACTGACAATTTGTCTAGACACTGCCTTTTCCCAAATAGTCCCTACTAAATTCATTAAACAAAATAGGAATAACACTCAGTGCCTTGGTATTCCGAGGCCTTTTCGCTGAAAAAACAAAATGCAAGATGAAAAGAGAGGAAATGGAGACTCTACTAAGAAGCCCATGAGAAGGAAATATATAGACTCTCTCTGTCAAAATATAGAGCCCTGCAAACCAAAGAAAAAAACGGTTTACTTTACTTCCTGAATAGAATCCTCAAAACATTTAGCCAGGGATCTTTTTCAAGTCATAAATAAGCTCACCAAAGAACCTGTAGCCAAAGGAACTAGTAGTAGTCAAGCCTTTTGTGATCACATTGCCCAACACTTCAGGAATAAGGTCAACCAAATCTATAATGTTTTCAGTGCCACTGGAAATAAGAACCTTATGCCACAACCAGAGGACAGCACCGTTAATGATAAGATACAAAACAACTCGTCCTTGGTCTGTATGGCCAATTTCAGCCTAGTCTCTACAACACAGGTTGAGCATCTTATTCAGACTACAAAATCGGGGTCTCCAAATGATCCTTGCCCCCCTTTGGTGCTCAAACAAATCCCTGAACTAATAGCAAAGGTTCTGGCAAACATCTTTAATTCTATTTTTTGCACAGGCATTTTCCCCTCTTTGTGGAAGAAAGCATCTATTCTTACCCTCCTAATAAAACCTTACCTCGACTCTGACCCCTCCTCTAACTACCGACCCATCATCAGACTTCCTTTCCCAGCCATAAGCATAGAAAAAATCAAGAACATTCAATTAATGGTTCATTAAAGATAACAATCTATTGGACCCGACTCAGTTCAACTTCAGATCAGGACACAGCACTCATTAAAGCTACGGATGAACTTAAAACCATCCTTGATGGAGGAGGCAACACGGCTTTGATCCTACTTGACCTATCTGCGGCCTTCGACACCGTAGATCATTCGATACTATGCTGTCATCTGGAGAATATAGGCACAAAAAGTACAAACTTGGAGCTACTCAAATCATTTCTAAAAGACAGGGAAAACACGGTGATGCTAGATAGCTTCAGTTCCAACACCTTCTCGCCCCCATGTGGGATACCACAGGGGTCCTCACTGAGCCCCACCCTTTTTAACTTATACGTATCAGAACTCGCCCGCTGATTCCAACCTTTGGATTATCACTTACCTCTTACGCAGATGACACACAAATTGTGTTATCTGCTGCTAATGAGGTTAAGTACACTAGCTCTCAGCTTCATAACTGCATGAGAGAAATCGGCACCTGGATGGACAAGCACTACCCTAAGGTAAACTCGGATAAGATTGAGGTTATCCTCATCGGAAACAATCCCAGTTCTGGACTCCTGCTAGCTGGCTATCAGAAATGGTCCTGCTCCCACTTCCGACTTCCAAGCTAACTTCTAATATGTTTGTGGCAGGAACCTCAGATCTTTGGGAACCCATTAAGTTACAAACTCTAGGTTCAAGAAAACCAAATGGGGTGGTAGCAGTTTCCTCTCTTTAGCAACTAGGCACTGGAATCTGATGCCCTACACATTAGATTCACCTTATTGCTACAGGTTTTCAGAAAACTTCTTGAAACTTGGCTTTTCAACCTGTAACTCCTCACAGTCTTCCTCTCATGTACTCTGCTAAGTTCAGTGCCAAGACATCCTTGGGTATATGCTGCGCTATACAAATATTTTTAACATAACATAACATGTCTGGTTCTTTGTGGATAATTTTGGTGGGATTTCCCTAGCCAACGGGCAGTGGGTTTTTCAAAAACTTATTTTCAATCACCTGGACACTGTTGATATTAGCATACCCCCATATTCCACAGCAAAATGTGGCCAATGGGACACATTTAGCCTTGTATAGCAGTTTGTGGGTCTTATGCCCAATGCATCTGGCAAAGTCATATAGCCCAGAGATGGCTCTTTGCAGAGTCCCTCTGTTTTTCGTGAGAAGCGATTTCCAACTGAGATCCAAATTGAGTAACAGACCCAGATAAGTAACATTTTCCACTCTAGTAAAACCCGACCCTGTACTGAAAGATTGCAAGATTTTGTATTCTTGGGGCCTACACCATAAAATGTGCTTCTTAGAATGTGTGGATAAGTCCAAACTAGTCAAAAATATATAAATGTGTGAAAAGTCAATGAAGGCTCCTAGCCATACAAGTTATTAAAACCGCATCATCGACATATAGAAGAACTGGAATGGTACTGGAATGTACTGGAATCTGAACTAATGTCAATGAACACCTCCTCTAGCCAATTTTATATACATGATAAACAAAAAAGGGGCCCGAATGCATTTGTACAGTTTAATTGTAGCGTTATGCTATGTTTGAAGATAGTGCTTTTTGCACCGAGGTACTGTATATCTTTTTAACAGGTTTACGGATCCAAAGTTATCATGTGGATGTTTGAATGTTGCATTCTATTGTAAAGGAAATCATTTTGTTTTCTAGTAAACAAATGTTTTTAACTTTGATTATCCTTGATTTTTTCGGGATTCTATGATCAATTCTTTTCTTACACTTTTTTGGGTCTTTTTATGGTTCCTTAAGACTTTAGATTGCTTCGCTAAATTTAAAATGGACCTGTTTTATTGTTTCATGTTTTTGGACCTTTTTTAGAATAATCTTTCCTATTTTTGATGGACTATATATATGACTACATTGATACAGAAGATCTATGGTATCAAAGCAGTAAGGAGCTGATTACGAGTCGGGTGGTCTTTGACCGCAGATTCGTGGTGGCGAATTGATGGCGGTCCTGAGCCCGCTCTATTTGAGGCTGCCATTTGGACTGGCACCAATGCACCAGGGAACCGTCGTTCTCTGGTGGTGACACGACGGACTGGGGTATCCTATATGCAAGGCGGGACCGCCTCAGTCTGCTGAGCATATTTCGAGTTTTGCCAACACCAGCCTTTTCATGGCGGTGAGCCCACCATGAAAAGGATCTGGAACTCGTTTTTCGTTCCCATTGTGGTGCCCAGTTTCATGGCACCACTGTGGGAACAGCAAAAGAAAAGCCCTCCAGACATGAGTTGTACTCATAATCTGGCGGGCGGACCATGCATGACTTTGGCGGTGCCGTGTTGGTGCAAAGCTGGCGCAGCACCACCAAACTTATAATCAGCCCTTAAGTTTTGTTTAAGTTATTTTTTGGGTGGAAAATGTATATTTACTGTGATTGGTAGTTCATATATCACTTTTTGGGTGTTGTATTTAATTGGTTTTATTTGATTTTATTTGCAATTTTGAGGTTTGTGGTTGGTGACTTTTTTGTTTTTTTAATTCATTAATATACATTTTAATTGTATGTGTGTATCTTATTTGCTCTCTTAGTTTGTATTTTTGACTGATGTATAAAAATATTCTAGTTATGCTGGTTTTAATTTTGCCTTAAATTTTTTGGTTACTATATAGGTAGTTTGTTTTTTCATAATAGGGTTTTGGCTATTGATTCTTAATATTATAGTCTCTTGTTGTTAATAAAAAGTTTTAATTTGCACTGTAGCATGTCATACATTCTCTTCGCTTGCTTAATAATATGAGGTTTAATTTGGGTTACTGTTTGCTTCCTTCGTAATTGTTGGCTTCTATTAATTTTTAGAGTGGAGGTTGGGTTCTACCTAGTGTAGATTGGGAGGCAGTGTGCCATCCTTCTGCATTGTTAGTTTTGATTTCTTGAGCCATGGTGCTGTCTTAGATATGCCACCGTGGTAGATGGAAGATAGGTTGGTATTTGTGAGAAGAGCGCTGTAGTCTGCCAACCCAAGTTTGTCCCTCATTAGGTGACTTAGCACCTTATTACGACTTTGGTGGTCCAACTGCCAGACTGCTGAAGCTGCATCCATCACAAGACCGCTATGCCAGTGGTCTTGAGACCACTGCATTATAATTGGACCGCCAGGCTGATGGTTTGCCAGCCACGTATTGGTTGTCTGTATGCTTCGGCTCAATGAGTAAGCCTGAAGCCAATGCAGCAGCGTGCAGTGCTGGCATGCACCATGTTGTGCATGTCCCACGGGCATGCACAACAGTGCAGGCAAAGAGGGGCACAACATATACTCCCGGTCACATAACAAAATGGGCAACGATGCCCGGGGGCCTTGATGGTGGCCCCTCATTGCCGTTCCAACAGTTTTTCATAGTGGTCTCACCAACATGAAAACGCTTGCGGAAAGGCAAGTCGGAATATGGATGGCGGTGCCGGACTTGACACCCTCTCCCTTCCTCCCCACTCTGGACACTGTCAGCACCATCGGATCCAGGATCCTGACGGTCCCAGCGGGGTTGTGATGGGCTGATGGACCGCCTCCATGATTTTGGAGTCTTGAGGCCACCGAATTTGTAATAAGCCCCTTAGTTTGAGTTTTATTTGTTCATAGAATGGACATTCTATAATTAAGATGTACTGGTTGGACTAGCCTATACTCCTGTACCTCTATTACAGGAACATAGGCTAGTGCAATAATATTTGTATTTTCAAAGGCAAATTGGCTGTTTGCTGCATATTCGAATCCTAGAAAAGCATGCTGGATGTATCTCCAAAAGCTTTGATAATATTGGTAGTAACTGCCTTGTAAGGCTGTGTGTGGGTATAGATTCAGGACATTTTGTATCATCGCTTGTTCAAAATCAATTATTATGTTATGTGGGGAGTAGTTGTTTGTTTAAATTGTAATGTGGTTTAGTAGTTCATAGTAAGTACTGTTTTGTTTATTAGGTAGCAAGGCGTATATGAATGGTATATTAGTGTTTTGATATTCATCATGTCTAGTGTATAGCTGAGTGAATGATTTGGGGCACAATTAGAATATCTAATCCATCATCCATGTTTGACATTGGTTTGTTTTAATAAGTTATCTGCTGTAGCAAATATAATAATGTGTTTTTCATTGTTAAAGTTATCCTGTAAGAAGGAGGGATTTTGGTTATGTGTGGTGGTTAAGTGTTTGGGAATTTGGATATCTTGGTATCTTCCAGTGTTTTAAGGTTGGTATAACTAGTAGCTGACCTGTGTGTGTTCAGGGACTTTAGGGAGTATGATTTAATATCTTAGTTGAGGCTCTAAGGAGCGAGTGCCTGCCTCTCTTAAATCTTTAGTACATGCCTTACTTCGATTTTGGTGACATTTGGGGGGCAGTTGTGTTCTTACACCTTAATAACAACAGCTTTTGTAGTCACCCTCCCATAGCAAGTATTAGAGTAATATTTAGTACATTTTCATTGCTTGTGCTTTCTCGCTGTGAGTGTAGCTCATGTAAAAGAGTAATTGTTTCCTTTTCTGTGATTTGATGTATCTTGCTCTTTCTGTCATTATGTCTGAAAATAGTGTAATAATACAGATAATTAAATATTAAAAAATATTAGATTACATTTATTGTTGAAACACAAAGTTATGATATTCGTTTTTTATTTTGTACTTAAATATATGTTCTTGCTGGTAATTGCAGTTTTTATTTTCTGGTTTCGTGTTGGGGGTGTTGTAATGTGGGTCAGCTGGAAAAAAGTTGTTTAAATTGTATTTTTAACTTTTGGTTATTGTCAGCTAGTGAGACTGATGGAGTAAAATGTTTTGCCTTGTATTTAGAACTATTTTTTATGTACTCTCTTTTTGTGTTACTTTTTTCAAGTATGTCTTTGCTGTACTTGTTTGATAGATTAGTAGTTTATCAATGGTGTAGTCATTTTTCAGTAGTATCTACAGTTTAAAAGATAAAAGAGGTAGTGTGTTTTGTTAGCAGTTACATTTAATTTTTTAATTAATTGATTTCTAAGTTAGTTTAAATAAATGTTCTATGTACTTTAGAAGGTATTTGTATGTATTTATACACTTCTATTTTCAGCTTGTCTTTGGCAAATCTGCAGAGTATCATCATGTTGCAGCTTTCATAGTTTTGGTGCAGTAAGTAGTCACATTTTGAGTGCCTTTTATATTGTTAGTTTACTTGGCTATATAATTGTATTGCTTACTTTGCTCTATGGCTTGTTTATATTAGTTAGTGTTAATTTAGTTTGAATTTTGTTTCGATTACTGCCTTTTATGATGAACACTAATTAGTGTTTATTTTATAATGTTGAATATACATTAAACTTTTTTACATTATTTTGGATGTATTATTTATGTAAATATTTAACATGATTTTCACTACATCTTTATATGTTAGCATGTGTAAATATATTTTAATATTTATATTACGATCCCTCAGAAGAGAAATCTCTATATTCAATTTAGATTTGGATCTCTTTCTGTTATTTCCTTCATATCTGCGTGGCGACAACATACACATGTGCAGCTGCATTGCCCCGGATGCCCCAGTTCCGTTGAGTCTATTGCACACATTTTCTTTGCTTGCCCACTGTACAACTTGCTGAGGCGCAAATGGTTGGCATCCGTGGTGGCGCCACAATCGGACTACCGAAAACATGACTGCCCTCAAGAACGCCACTCGCGAACACCACCAGCTGATCCGCACCACCAAAAGGGCATCGTTCAAAGAGCGGCTAGACAGCAACACCGACAATAGCAAGGAACTCTTCAGCATCGTCAAAGAGCTCTCCAACCCCAGCCCCAGCAAAAACGAGATCACACCATCACAAGACCTCTGCAACTCCCTCGCCACGTTCTTCCACTGCAAAATCACAGACATACACAACAGCTTCGGACCCCAGACTCCGCCTCCAGTCACCGAACCGACGACCCCCACCACCATCCTCAGCACCTGGACCCCCATCAGCACTGAAGACACCACCCACGTCATGAACACCATCCACTCTGGCTCCCCCTCAGACCCTTGCCCCCATCATATCTTCAACAAAGCCGACATCATCATCGCACCCCACCTCCGGAACATCATAAACAACTCCTTCACATCAGCCACCTTCCCTGAGAGCTGGAAGCATGCAGAAATCAACGGCCTTCTGAAGAAACCTGCAGCGGACCCCAAGGACCTCAAGAACTTCCGCCCCATCTCTCTTCTTCCCTTCCCGGGTAAAGTCATCGAGAAGACCGTCAATAAACAGCTGACTGCTTTCTTCGAGGCAAACAACTCGCTCGACCCGTCCCAGTTCGGATTTCGAGCCAACCACAGCACCGAGACCGCCCTCATCGCAGCCACCGACGACATCAGGACCCTGATGGACAATGGAGAAACAACCGCTCTCATCCTCCTAGACCTCTCGGCTGCCTTCGACACCGTATGCCACCGCACCCTGATAACCCGCCTCTTCAACACTGGGATCCAAGGAAAGGCCCTGGACTGGATCACCTTGTTCCTCTCTGACAGAACCCAGAGAGTCCGCCTACCTCCTTTCCGCTCAGCGGCCACCGAAATCATCTGCGGCGTACCTCAAGGCTCCTCACTCAGCCCAACCCTCTTCAATATCTACATGAGCCCCCTCGCTGCCATCGCATGCAAACACAACATCAACATCATCTCCTACGCCGACGACACCCAACTGATACTCTCCCTCACCAAAGACCCAGCCACCGCCAAAACCAACCTCCAGGAAGGAATGAAAGACATTGCAGAATGGATGAAACTCAGTCGCCTGAAGTTGAACTCAGACAAGACGGAGGTCCTCATCCTCGGACAATCCCCTTCCGCCTGGGAAGACTCCTGGTGGCCCACAGCGCTGGGCTCCGCACCAAAACCCACGGACAATGCACGCAACCTGGGATTCATCCTGGACTCCTCCCTCACAATGACCAAGCAAGTCAACGCCTTCTCGTCATCTTGCTTCAACACCCTGCGCATGCTCTGTTAGATCTTTCGGTGGATCCCCACCGAAACCAGAAAGACCGTCAGGCCCTCGTCAACAGCCGACTGGACTACGGAAACGCCCTATACGCAGGAACCACAGCCAAACTTCAGAAACGACTCCAGCGCATACAGAACGCCTCCGCACGACTCATCCTCGACATCCCCCGCCACAGCCACATATCCGCCCACCTGAGAAACCTGCACTGGCTCCCCGTCAGCAAGAGGATCACGTTCAGGCTCCTCACCCACGCGCACAGAGCACTCCACGACAATGACCTCGAATACCTCAACAACCGCCTCTCGTTCTACACCCCCACCCGCCAGCTATGCTCTGCCAGCCTCGCCCTCGCCACCATCCCACGGATCCGCAGAACCACCACCGGAGGAAGATCGTTCTCCTACCTGGCAGCCAAAACATGGAACTTCCTCCCCGCACACCTACTACTCACCGAGGACCATCTCACCTTCAGGAAACACCTCAAGACCTGGCTTTTCGAGCAGTAGCGACTCCCCCCCCTCCCTCCAGCGCCTTGAGACCCTCACGGGTGAGTAGCACACTCTATAAATGTACTGATTGATTGATTGATTGGTTTGCAGGTTGTTGGGCACACAATGCCACCAAGAAGTGTTCATCCTAAGATCTGACTCAGGACCACTAATTGCGTGTGCAGTAGCCAAGTTCCTTGAGAAAATGTGGATAATTACTTAGAAGAGAAACACTAAAGATGTGAATTGGTGTCCCTACGGTTTCCACTCCCTCTTCCCAAACCCCCTAACGGGAACAAGGTATTTGCAGCATAACGCAGAGTTTAATCTTTTTTAATGTGATTTTTAGTGGGATTTTAAATGTACTACTTTGGGGCTTTCCCCATGCTAACTGAACTTTTTATTCTTTCCGATTTATCTTTTTTAATTGGTTTTACCTTGACTGTTATATCTTTTTTAACAACTTATTGTAATTGCATATTGTGAATGTTTGTCATGTATTCAAACTTGAAGTTCCGGACTGTAAGCACTTGCACTTTTTTCGGACATAATAAATTCATTGTAACACTGCAATGTCTTCAATCTTGTAATTATGTACTGTTAGCACTTGCACTTTTATGGTCGGAACAATCAAATAATGTTTGATTTGATTTGATATTTATATTTAAATGTTTTGAAGAGAATAATGTTTTTAGCAATAGTTTAGGTTTATTTTAGTGATATGAAATTGTTATGATATTGTTAAAATATTTATATATTTTTAAGCTTATTTTTTATTTTTGTTAATGTAAAATGTTATTTTAATGTTTAGCAATGAATTGTGTTTGTTTTTAATGTAGTTGATATTGTGTGTTGTGATTTATTTGGTAATTTACATGTTTCATTAAAGCTAATGATATTTGGGGTTCCAATAATTTTGTTATCGATATAAGAAAAAAACTGATAATTTTAACTGTGATATTTTGGTTATTAATATTTCAGACCTTATCAGTTAAGTATAGGAAGGGTATATTATTGAGAATTATATTTGTTTTCCAATATTTTTGTGAATCGAAATAGTTGCTATCGATTGAAGGTCATTGATTCATTATGTATTATTTCACTGGTAGCCTAGCAAATAACAAAACAATTAAAATATTTACCTGGCTGCTGGCTAAATAGCTGGAACGATGTACTGTTTAGCTGGTGGGCTTTCAAACAGAAAATATTCTTAATTATTCACCTGGTGGCTTGTTAAATAACAGACAATATGAAAAACTTGGCCAGTAGCTGTGGACATTTCACTATTTATCCAGCTTATGTCTAAACAGCTTTAATTTTCTATTATTATGCCATATTCAGATTTCAACAGGGACTTACCACCAGGTAGAACTGCAAGCAAGGAATGAATATAATTGCCATCCATCTCCTTATGAAAGTCAGGGTTCTCATATTTTTCTTTGATTCGCAAAATGGGGTCACAAATTGCACACACACTTTTTGTGAATGGAACAGTATTTTACAAACTGGCCTGAGAACCATAAAGTCAGTTCACAAAATACTTCATCACAGGGAAGTCCAGATTTACTTGCCTATTTGATATTCATTAGGCAGGTACCAATTTGCAACCCTCTGTGATTGGTTGTAATCACAAGGATGGTGGCCTCGGCCTGGGCGTAGTTTGAGGAGTTTTGCTACGCGGAACTCCGCGAAGTTAAAAACAAACTCTGCGGAGTTCCAAAAGTAGCGGAGTGTAGTGCAAACTGCTGTTCGTGCTGGTCTTCCTGCTGCTCGGGTAGAAATTCTACCAGAGCAGCAGCTCGCACTCGCGAACTTACCGTGCCTGAGCAGAGAAAAACCTCTGCTGCACTACGCAAAACTGAGTTTTCTGCTCCCAGCGAGTTCCGCAGAGTGCAGAAAACTCTGCAAACTCCGCAAATCGAGCGGAGTTTGCCGCCCAGGCCTAGGCAGCACACCACCATCACGTTTTGGAAGACATCTTCCTCCTGAGGTTGCCAACATGATTCCAAAAGGGAAAGGGCTCCTCGGGGATATTAGTTCATCAAAAGTGGAGTGCAGAAACTCCTTTCATCACCCTCCTATTTGCAATTCAAAAGCAATAACAAAAGTCCTGTTACAAGTCAAAAGAATTTTCCAGATTGTAAAAGGGGTTTTGTGCATATTGATAATCACTTTTATGGTCACAATTCCAGTGATTTTGCACCATGAGATCCTTAGTTCTAAAACTGGCTTAGAAGCAAGTACTAACTTATAGGTAGTCTGGGTAAAATGTAAATTACGCCAGAATATTTGAAGTAATTTTAGTTATTTCACATTACTCTTGCTATGCGAAATTACAGAAAATTACATGATTATACCAGCTTGCTTAATTAAGAGTAATTGGGGCAACAATTCTACCCCACAGGAGTACAGGAACTATAAACTGTAAACTTAGCGAGCAGCAGCTGCTGTGTTGAATTTAGTACTATTTTCTTAGCACAATAGACCCATTTTGGATGCCAGGGTGTTTTTTTGTGCTGAGAAAATAGCTGTAAATGCTCAGTTATGCTCTTCGTGTAATGTTGCTGTAATCCCATGTAATTATCAGAAGAAGGACTGCCTTGTTCCTCAGAGGACTGCCCTACTGCTTTTGATTGCCTTGCTCCCTAGAGGACTACCCTGCTGCTACCAGAGGACTGCCCTTCTGATTAAGGACTGCTTTGACTCACAGAGGGTTGACCTTCTGCTTAAGGACTGTCCTGCACTCTGAAAAGGCACTAACTTGTCCCTTACTCATGATCTGTCTTTTTGGGTCATCCTGTTCTTAGCCACCCAGCTTGGTTACACTGGCTCTTCTTGTTCTCCTTTTCCTCCTCATCCTGATCTTCCTTGTCCTGCTATGCCAGGTCTTGATACTCCTGGGCCTCTATGACTTGATCTTCCTTTTCCCCTTGGTTCAATCAATCAATCAATCAATCAAGACATTTATAGAGCGCACTACCTACCCGTAGGGTCTCAAGGCGCTGGGGGGGGGGGGTGCCGCTACTGCTCGAACAGCCAGGTCTTAAGCTTCTTCCTGAAGGACGGGTGGTCTTGGGTCAGGCGCAGGTCGGCCGGGAGGGAGTTCCAGGTCTTGGCGGCCAGGTAGGAGAAGGACCTTCCTCCTGTAGTGGCTCTGCGGATGCGTGGGACGGCGGCGAGGGCGTGGCTGGCAGAACGGAGGTGGCGTTTGGGAGCGTAGAAGTTGATGCGGTTGTTGAGGTAGCTCGGGCCTTGATCGTGGAGAGCTTTGTGTGCGTGGGTAAGGAGGCGGAAGGTGATTCTCTTGTTGACCGGGAGCCAGTGCAGGTCTCTTAGGTGTCCGGAGATGTGGCTGTGTCGTGGGATGTCGAGGATGAGTCTGGCTGAGGCGTTCTGGATGCGCTGGAGTCTCTTCTGGATCTTGGCGGTGGTTCCGGCGTAGAGTGCGCTGCCGTAGTCCAGTCGGCTGGTGACGAGGGCCTGGGTGACGGTCTTCCTGGTCTCTGCGGGGATCCACCAGAAGATCTTCCGAAGCATGCGCAGGATGTTGAAGCACGACGAGGAGACGGCGTTGACTTGCCTGGTCATGGAGAGGGAGGAGTCCAGGATGAAACCCAGGTTGCGTGCGTGGTCCGTCGGTTTGGGTGCGGGGCCTAGGGCGGGGGGCCACCAGCAGTCGTCCCAGGCGGAGGGCGAGGAGCCCAGGATGAGGACCTCTGTCTTATCTGAGTTCAGTTTCAGGCGGCTCGTCATCATCCACTCGGCTACCTCTCTCATCCCTTCGAGCAGGTTGGCTCTGGCGGCGGCGGGGTCATTAGTCAGGGAGAGGATCAGCTGGGTGTCGTCGGCGTAGGAGATTATGTTGAGGTTGTGTTGGCGTGCAATGGCCGCGAGGGGGCTCATGTAGACGTTGAAGAGAGTAGGGCTCAGCGAGGATCCTTGAGGGACGCCGCAGATGACTTCGGTGGCCTCTGACTTGTACGGTGGTAGGCGGACTCTTTGTGTTCTTCCGTCGAGGAAGGAGACGATCCATCCCAGTGCCTTCTCCTGGACGTTGCTGAGGCGCTGCACTAGGGTGCGGTGGCAGACCGTGTCGAAGGCCGCGGAGAGGTCTAGGAGGATGAGGGCCGCTGTTTCTCCGTTGTCCATCAGGGCTCGGATGTCGTCAGTGGCGGCGATGAGGGCGGTCTCGGTGCTGTGGTTGGCACGGAATCCCGACTGCGATGGGTCGAGGGATCCGTTCGTCTCGAGGAAGGCGGCCAGCTGTTTGTTGACGGTCTTTTCGATGACTTTGGCTGGAAACGGGAGTAGAGAGATGGGGCGGTAATTCTTGAGTTCGGTGGGGTCTGCTGTGGGTTTCTTGAGTAGAGCGCTGAGTTCGGCGTGCTTCCAGCTCTCGGGGAAGGTGGCGGTGTCGAATGAGGTGTTGATGATGTCCCGCAGGTGGGGTGCAATGACAGCGTCGGCTTTGTTGAAGACGTGGTGAGGGCAGGGGTCGGTCGGAGATCCGGAGTGGATGGAGTTCATCATGTGGACGGTGTCTTCGGTGTTGACTGGGGTCCAGGCGCGGAGGGTGGTGGTGGGTGGCGTTGCTGTGGTCGTGGCGTGCGTCGGTTGAGTGCTGAAGCTGTTGTGTATGTCTGCGATTTTGTTGTGGAAGTAGGAGGCGAGGGAGTTGCAGGGGTCTTGCGATGGGGTGATGTCGTTGTTTCCGGCGTTGGGGTTGGAGAGCTCTTTCACGATGTTGAAGAGTTCCTTGCAGTTGTGTGCGTTGTTGTCCAGCCGGTCCTTGAATGCAGTTTTCTTGGTGGTGCGGATCAATTGGTGGTGTTTCCGGGTGGCGAGCTTGAGGGTGGTCCTGTTGTCCGGCGTGGGTTTCTTTCTCCAGGCTTTCTCGAGGGCTCGGCAGTTCTTCTTGGAGCTCTTGAGTTCGTCGGTGAACCATGGGGCTCTCTTATTGCCGGGTCTGCTGGGCGGGATCCTCAGAGGGGCGAGTTCGTCTGCGCATTTGCTGATCCACTTCGAGAGGTTGTCGGCGGCCTGGCTGGGGTTCGCTGAGCTGGCCGGAGGGTGCTGGCTCAGGGAAGCGGCGAGCTGGTCGGCTGTGATCTTGTTCCAGCTTCTTCGGGCAACCTGTTGCTGGTGGTGGTGGACCGTCGTTCTACTGAAGGTGAAGTGGATGCATCTGTGGTCCGTCCAGTGGAGTTCTGTGGCGTGGCTGAAGGCGATGTCTTTGCTGGATGAGAAGATGGCGTCGAGTGTGTGTCCGGCGAGGTGGGTGGGTGTGGAGACCAGCTGCTTGAGTCCAAGGTTGGCGAGGTTGTCGAGCAGGGTGCTGGTATTGCAGTCGTTGTTGTTCTCCAGGTGGAAGTTGAAGTCCCCTAGGAGGATGTAGTCAGCGGAGGGGAGGGCGTGCGGGCTGACGAAGTCGGCGATGTCCTCGCTGAATTGAGTGCGTGGTCCCGGAGGTCGGTAGATCAAGGTGCCTCTGAGGGTGGTCTTCGGGTCGGTGTGAATCTGGAAATGCAGGTGTTCGGCGGAGGGTGGGGTGTTGTCAGTGCTGGTCGTGATGCGGATGGTGTTCTTGTGGATGATGGCGATGCCTCCTCCCACCTGGTTGGCGTTGCGGTCCCTCCGGGTGATCTTGTATCCTTCTGGGATGGCGATGGCGATGTCGGGTGCTGAGGAGGCGTTCATCCAGGTCTCCGTGATGAAGGCAACGTCAGGGGCTGTGGCGTCTAGGAGGTTCCAGAGTTCGATGGCGTGTCTGTGGATGGAGCGGGTGTTGAGCAGGATACACTTGAGGTGGTTGCTGCTGGTGTTCGGCTTGGCAGGTGCTGGTGCCGGGCAGGTCCGGATACAGGTGAACTTACAGGCGAGGCAGCTGAAGGGCCCGTGGGTGTGCTTCGGGGTAGCTCGATAGCATCCCTGGGTCCTGCCGGTGTTGAGTGCGATGAGGGTGGCGGCGGTGTACGTCAGGCGGGTCGGTCGGGGTCCTCGTGGGCCAGGGGTTCGGGCGCTGGGCGCGGGCCAGGCACGGACGGGCGCAGACGGGCTTACCTTTGGCGCACCTTCGGCGCACAATCGGCGCGCCCGCTGCGCGTGCACGCTGCGCGTTCGCACGGTCGCCATATATGGCGAAGTGCGCGGGTGGGCGGAGCAGCTGGGAGGCGGGAGCGGGGAGGGTACAGAAAGAAAAAAGGGGCGGGGTCAGCGGTGGTGGCGGGAAGCGGGGAGCGGGGAGGGATGAGACGGGGCGGCTGAGTCCTCTCAGCTCACTGGTCCTCTCAGCTCTTGTCCTGCTAGCTCTGGTTGCCTGACCATCTCCTTCTGAATCTCCAGGTCCTTTTCTCCTAGTCTTCCTCACTCTCAGTCTATTTGCCTAGCACTGGTTTTCCTATTTGTGGTCCTCCCAGTTTGTGTCCTCATCCTGTTGTTGTGCCCACTGAACTTGATCCTTTTGTTTCTGTTTCTCATTGTTGGGGTCTTTCTATGCCCAATCTTCTAAATTGTTTCTCCTCGCCATCCAGGTTCTTTCTGGCCCCTTTTCCTAGATATTTCTTTTCCTTCCTGATCCTCTTGTCCCTTGTACCCTTGACCTGGTCATTTTGATCCTTTTCATCGGATTCCTAGTAAATAAATTCCAGGTCCTGCCTGAACCCTCTGCCCACCTGGACTCTTGTGTCCTGGTCTTCTTAGGCCTTTCCCTCTTAGCCCTTGTCTTCCTTTTTTGAATCCTACTGATCCTCCTGGCCCTGTGTCTCTTCCTACAATGCTCCCATGGTCTGAGGCCTCATGGTCCTGGTTCTTTTTGTCTGGGTCCTTCTGTTTGGTCCAGCTTCAGTCCCCTTATTCTTCCTCGCTCTGTTGTTCTGGTCCTACCAATCTTCCTCTCCCTGGGCCTGCCACACCCAGGTCATGACCATTCTGCTCAACGTCGTTCTATAGGCCTTGATCCTATGGTCATGGTCCCCTGGTACTCCTAGACCTGTTCTTGGATAGTGTTGCTCCTTCTAATCCTCCCTCCTCTGCTAGTTGTCCTCCTGGCTCTGGTCCTACTGGTATCCTTGGTACTGCCTCCTCATCTTCTCTGCTTCTTCTGGTCCCCTATTCATATGGGCTATAATCCACATACACCTAATCTTCCTAGTCTTCTAGGATTTGGTCCTGATCCTCCTGCTCTTTGTCCTAGTGCTTCTATACCACTGATCATGGTCCTCCTCACTGTGTTCATCCTGGGACTGGCATCCTGTTCATCATCTTCCTGGGCATCTTGTTCCTATCCATGTGGCCTGGACCTCCAGCATGTGGTCATCCTGGGTCCGGATCGCTCAGGCCCTGATCCTTTTTTTCCTCCTTACCATGGTCCTCCTCGTCTTTTACTCAAAGTCCTGATCCTCTTTTCCCTGATCTTTATGACCCCCCTAGTTGTTTGTTTCCTGGTCCTCTTAGAACCTTTCCGTCTGCCTCTGGTTTCCTGTGTCATTGGTCTCAAATCCCTTGCACTCCTGGCCATGATTGAGCTATCCTTGCTTGTCAAAGTCCTTGTCCTCAGGATTATGTGCCATTGGCCCTGATCTTCTTGGTCCAGGTCATTATAGTTTGGTTTGTCCTGGCTCTATTTATCATGGCCTGACTCAATGGACAGATAACCTCGAATTTCAGACACACGGAGGGTCTTTGCTACCAACTGCTCCTATGATGAGGACTAATCTCGCTAATTCAAGTGTCTATATGTCCAGTTTATATCGCAAATGTCACTATACTGCAGTACCAAAGTTCCCACCAGAATTAAAAAAGGTTAGAAGAAATTGTGGGAAAAAATGGAAAAAGTTATGAGAAAAATGTGAGAAAGGAGAGAAAGCACCTCATGGTAGCAACACCAAGGGGGGACTGGCTAGTTGGTACTCGCTAGCTAACCCACTTATCATCATCGGTTGCTTTCTCACCAGAAAACAGAAATGTGTTCCACAGTAATTTTTCTCAAAAGTGAAAGGAAATAGAATATGCACTGTAGGTGTGAATATCACAGATGTGCCGAGCTGGTCCCCAAAGGAAGAGAAGCAGAGGTCCAGTTCCAAATTATAAAAATTAGATCGTACTCACTGGCCAGTTATAGCTTTATTCAGTGCCGTGAGCGTCATCAATTAAAAAATGGTTCAACTTAGACCATTATTATAACCAAAGCGCCAACATGTTTTGTTGCTACCACTTTGCGCAACTTCATCAGGGCTACGGGGATGACCAGTCTTTCCTTCACTTAAAATTACCACTTGGTCGGGTAGTTGCTATTGTCTCTCGTACCTGCAACCACCTCAATATGAGGTACGCACCAAATGGTCGCGTATTCATAGGGTGACCACACGAAGTTATGGCACCGCTACCGATAAATGTCAACATTCAAAAGGCTCCGTTCTAGCAACTACCCGACCAAGTGGTAATTTTAAGTGAAGTAAAGACTGGCCATCCCCGTATCCTGGTTCTTCTTGTCAAAAGAGAATCCAACAGTGGACTTTTCAGCCTGCACCTCACACTTAGTTATGAAGATTCAGAAATCCTGCGCACAAACCCTCCTGCATCTGCCGTTGTTCAGTGCCACTGTGTACCACATCCTTGATCAGCAAAGCATATGGAGGTGCACCAGATAAAGAAGTCCATTTTGATTTTTTTAAATCTTTATTTTTTCATTGTCATTTTTGTATTTACACACACTGTCCAGCCAACACATTTTGGCCCATAACCAGTAGGGACTTCATCTGGGCTGAAAAACCAATTATACAATAACACATCAACAAATGGCACAAGACACTACAAAACAAACGCTTGACAATATCACTTTCAGAAACATGTTTAGTCCCTGAGTTAAAGTGTCAGAATGTGAAACTGATATTGAGCATTATTCTGGATCACTCTCATAGGTCTTATTCCATAGAACACATATAAATATTGTTAGACAATCCTCCAAAAAGGAAAGACCATGGAACAAACCACAGTTTATAAAAGAAGAAAACAGACAAAACAGAATCAAATTAGGTGAACAAGAACATACAATACAGACACTTAATAAACATTAACAATTTTAAGGCAATCATATGGGACATTAAATCCAATGGCCTGACAAGCGTAGAAAACTTTAAAAAGGGGTATAGAGGACCTATATCCTTCTGCTCATTTCAAAAGGCTGTAAAGATAACCTATTTACATTCAAAATTGAATATTAATGTGAGAAGTTGGCCTGGTATATGCTGTTCACTAGTTATAGTGGGCACCCTGTACCAGTCCAAACAACCTCTTATTGATGATAGGTTAAAGACAACCTTTATTGAAAGCTATCCTAGTGGTAGCTATGGAGAGCAGCCTTCAGGCTAAGTCTTGAAGGAATGTAAAGCAGCTTGTTTTACTAGTCTATAATCTCTTGAATGGCTAAATGAAAGACAACCACACCAGGTATATATATATACAATATATGTATTTATTTCTAAACACACCCTCCTAGTCTCTTTATGAGGCTAGAGGACAAAACACATAAGTTACACTTCAAATGGTACAGTAAAAAAGCACAAATACACGTCAGGCCCTAGGGGCGAGCCACACCATATACTAAAATAGTGATATAAGAACCACGACTTAACTAGACACAAGGCCTAGAGCCTGTAGAATCGCTGGGACCACAAGGAACCACCCAAGGTAGTGACACAGGGGACCCACGGGGGCCGTGTGCAGTGTGAGAACACAGCCGCGAGCTCCCGTTAGCTTCTATGGGGAAAGTCGCAGTTAGATTTTTAAAGATTAGGGACACTTAGAAATGAGTCAGGACCAAAGCCTTTGGGACTTAGGAAGTTATAGGGTCAACACCCATGGGAGCACCGGAGTACTTGTGTTACCTTACCCAGGGAATCCGGGTGCATAGGTGTCAAATGGTGTCGGGTCGCGTCGTTGTTTTCAATGGGAGCTGGCAAAGAAGTGCTGCTGCCGGCATGATGAAAAGTGTCCGAAGAGATCCAAGCCTGGATTGAAGTCAAGAAGAACCTGAAAGCAGAGTGGACAGAGTCTGGGTCACTTGCCAGTGACCAGTAGGACGATAGGCGAATGCCCACCGAAGTCGGGGGATTTCAGGTGAAGAAGGTGAAGCTTGACTCTTCAGCCACGAGGACCAGGAAGTGTCAAGGATGACCAGGAGCTGGATTCGAGCTGTCCCATGAAGGATGCTGAGTGCTGCAGTGTCGGTGCCCTGATTGGACACAACAAGCCTTGGCAACAGCAACCCACGCAGAAAGGAGTAAGATGCTTCGGTGCAGATCAGCAAGGTCTGAAGGACTCACCACTTGGTTGGGAGCCAGGGCATGTCTGGAGCAACCAGAGAAGCCCAAGGAAAATCAAAGTTACCTCCACAGGGATGCACCAGTCAGCGGACCAGGGATCGCGAAGGGACCGCAATAGGTAACACAAAATGGCAGCCCACGGGTCGCTTGGGGTGACTAGGCCAACAATCTTTGATGGATTTTTTGCTCGAGGTGGAGGCTACAAGTAACCCCAAGCACAACTTCAAGAGACGTCAAGAAGCCAATGCACTTGCAAAAGTGCATAGTGACCAGGAGTTCTAGTTACACGTTACTCATGAGGGCTGCGGGTCTCAGCTTTGCTGGGGACTCGGGTCAGCCTGTGAGATGTCTGGAAATCCTCTTCATGGACTGCAAATACTTTGGAGTCCAGTGGGAGCTTCGCAGATGTAGACTGGCAAAATGCTTTGTTGGTGCCTGCCAAGCAGGAAAGTCACTCCTTGACCCCAAGGGAGATTTCTTCAGTCCTCTAGTCTTTAGGAGAGCATCGAAGTTCCAGGATTCAGCTTCAGAGTTTCGTCCAGGGATATCTAAAGTTCTGGTTACAGAGGTTCCTTATTCATACCTAAGGAAGGGGTTAGACTAACTCTGGGGACCCACCTATGGGAGGGTTTGGAAAAAGGGGTGGCTACACCCATTTCCTTTGTCCAGTTTCACACCAGAGAAGGGGCTGGAGGCCCCTGAACCAGTTTGAGCTGGACTATGCACAGGGACACCAATTGTGCCCCCAGTGCAGGACTTCAAAGCACTCTGAGATTGCCCCCACCCAGCCCCAATACACTTCATCCTGTCTGGGAGGTGGTTACAAATCCCTGTGACAGGAAACCTATTGTACAGGCCTCCCCTGCCGGAGTTTCAGTCAGCAGCAGGAGACCTGACCCGTGTCTGTGGCTGCAGCATCCATTTTGTGATGCAGGGCTCTGTTAAGTCTCTATCAGGTATACCAGTACTGTCATGTCTCTCCCTCTAGAAGGGTGGGATCATATTCACACATCAGGAATTGATGTGGGGGTATGATTCCAGGGTCTTTGACACCAAACACAACATGGTTCTGTGCAGTTAGTCTAAAGTAAGCAGCATTAACCGTTTAAGGTATAATGCACTTAAGAGTATATGGTCAGGCTGCATTACTGACAACCCCGGAGAAGAGATTCCGAAGGCTGCAGAGGGGCTCAGCTCATGCTTGGGCAACCTCTCACATATAACCAAGCACCCTGCCTTCAGGATTGATAAGGTCTGCCATAGGAGTGACTGATAGGTTTCTATGTGCAGTGTTAGGTGAGGTATAGTGAACCTATACCTCAGTAAGGGGTGCATGCACCACCTTACCCAGGCTGCAGTAGCAGACCTGTAGTGTCATTTCGGAGGGCTTACCAGGGGTGGCACAATACATGCTTCAGCCCCGGTAGGCCTCTGGGGTACCTATGCCCTGGGTACATTGTATACCATATACTAGGGACTCACAAGGGTACCTTAGAATCCAATCTGGAGTGTACCTAAAGTACATGCAATCAATTTAGATAGGAAGCACCTAGGATGGGGCCCTGTATAGCAGGGTCCCAGCCAGACTAAAGCTGAAAAACTGTGAAGCACCAGCAAAAAGTGGGGTAACCATGTGAAGCAGATCCTACTCTCCTACACAACCCCCCCAAATGCAGGGACATTAATCTAACCTTGACCAGTTGAGTCTTCATATTCTAAGCGGAAATGTCTGGAGAGTCCATCTGCATTGGCATGGTTACTCCCAGGTCTTTGTTCCACTGTATAGTCCATCCCCTGTAGGGAAATGGACCACCTGAGCAGTTTGAGGTTCTCACCCTTCCTCTGTTTTAGCCATAAGAGGGGCTTATTGTCTGTCTGAACAATGAAGTGAGTTCCAAACAAGTATGGCCTCAACTTCTTCAGAGCCCAAACCACAGCAAAGGCCTCCCTCTCAATGGCTGACCAACGTTTCTCTCTGGGGGTCAACCTTCTGCTTATGAAAGCTACTGGTTGATCCTGACCCTCATCATTCAACTGTGACAGTACAGCCCCTACCCCCAACTCAGATGCATCTGTTTGTACAATGAACTTTTAGGAGTAATCAGGACTTTGCAGAATGGGAGCAGTGCACATGCCCTGCTTCAGGTCATCTAATGCCTTTTGACAGCTAACTGTCCACTGAACCTTTTTGGGCATTTTCTTAGAGGTTAAGTCATTCAGGGGTGTCACTATTGATCCATACCCCTTGACAAATCTTCTGTAATACCCAGTCAGGCCTAAGAAGTCTCTCACCTGAGTCTGGGTAGTTGGAGCAACCCAGTCCACTATAGTCTGGATTTTGCTCGGAAATGGTTGAACCTAACCTCCACCTACAAGGTGGCCCAGGTACACAACCTGACTTTGCCCTATCTGGCACTTAGTAGCCTTGATAGTTAGGCCTGCTTTTTGCAGGGCCTCCAAAACATTCCTCAGGTGGACCAGGTGATTCTCCCAGGTGGAGCTAAAGACAGCAATATCATCAAGATATGCTGCACTATAGTCTTCCAGGCCTGTAAGGTCTTGATTCACCAACCTTTGGAAAGTGGCAGGTGCATTCTTCAAACCAAAGGGCATCACCACAAATTGGTAATGCCCACTAGGGGTAGAAAATGCTGTCTTTGGCTTTGCATCATCAGCTAGTCTGATCTGCCAGTAGCCAGCTGTCAAGTCAAATGTGCTTAGAAACTTGGCTGAGGCCAAAGTGTCTATTAGCTCATCTGCCCTTGGGATGGGATGGGCATCAGTCCTAGTGACTGCATTGAGACCCCTGTAGTCCACACAAAACCTCATCTCTCTCTTGCCATCGTTGGTGTGGGGTTTAGGTACCAAGACTACTGGACTAGCCCAAGGGCTATCTGAGGGTTCAATGACTCCCTAATCCAACATCTTGTGGACTTCTGTACTTATATAGTCCCTAGCATGGTCAGGTTGCCTATAGATCTTATTCTTCACAGGCAGACTGTCCCCAGTGTCCACTTCATGAGTGCACCAGGTGGTCTGACTTAGAGTCAGAGAAAACATATGTCTAAACTGGCTCAGAAGTTTTCTGCAGTCAGTTTGTTGCTGGACAGTGAGGCTGCCTGCCAAAGCTGCACCATCCACTGATCCATCATCAGGGTTCTGAGAAAGCAGGTCAGGGAGTGGGTCACTCTCTTCCTCCTGTCCTTCATCAGTAGCCATGAGCAAGCCCATGTCTGCCCTGTCAACATATGGTTTAAGTCTGTTGACATTAAGTACCCTGTGAGGACTCCTAGGGATTCCAAGGTCTACCAAGTAGGTGACCTCCCCTTTCTGTTCAACAATTGTATGGGGGCCACTCCATTTGTCCTGAAGGGCTGCTGGGGCCACAGGCTCCAACACCCACACTTTCTGCCCTGGCTGGTAAACAGTCAGCACAGCCTTTTAGTCATGCCATTCCATGCCAATTCCTGGCTAGCCTCAAGGTTTTTAATAACCTTTTTCATGTACTCAGCCACCCTGGAGCGGAGACCAAGTACATAGTCCACTATGTCCTGTTTAGGGGGTTTGAGAGGTAACTCCCATCCCTCCTTCACCAGACACAAAGGACCCCTAACAGGATGGCCAAGCAAAAGTTCAAAAGGGTTGTAACCAACCATCTTTTGTGGCACCTCCCTGTAGGCAAGCAAAAGGCAGGGCAAAAGGATGCCCCATCTGCGCCTATGCTTCTCTGGGAGACCTTTGATCATGCCCTTTAAGTTTTTTTTTAATCTTTCAATTAAACCATTGCATTGTAGGTGATAAAGTGTGGTAAATTTGTAAGTTAAGTAACTTGACATAAAGTTTGCCCCTCAGTCATATACTACCTCCTTAGGAAAGCCCACTCTTGAGAATACACACAAGAGAGCTCTTGCCACCACAGGTGCTGTTGTGGCCCTAAGTGGGATTGCCTCTGGGTACCTAGTGGCATCGTCTACCACCACCAGGATAAATCTGTGCCCAGATGCAGTTTGAGGATCCATGGGACCAACAATGTAAATCCCAACCTTTTCGAAGGGAACCCCCACCACAGGTAGTGGTATCAGGGGGGCGTTTGTGGTTTCACCTGCCTTGCCACTGGCTTGGCAGGTCACACAGGAGCGAGAAAACTCCTTAGTGTCTTCAGACATGTGGGGCCAGTGAATGTGAGGAACAATTCTGTCCCAAGTCTTGTTCTGGCCCAGGTGTCCTGCTAAGGGAATATCATTGGCTAGAGGCAATAGGAAGCCCCTAAACTTCAGAGGTATAACCAACCTCCTGGATGCACCAGGCTTGGGGTCTCTACACTCTGAAAAAAGGAGTCCATCATCCTAATAAATGTTATGGGTGCCACTAGCATTCCCAGCAGCCTCAACAGCAGCTTGCTTTCTGAGGGGTTCAAGAGAGGGGCAGGTTTTATGCTCCGGGCTCTGATCTGAAGAGCCCCCAAGAACTCAACCTGATCAGGTTCAAGCTCCTCTGGGACAGTTCCTTCTTCAGGCTCAAGATCATCTCCTTCAGGAGGCTGATCTGTATTCTGAGTCAGGTGGGAAGGCACTGCCTTAATCCTACCGCTCCTCCTCTTGGGAGGCACCTGGTCCATTCTTCCAGAATTCAGGGCCTGTCCAGTGTTAGACATTGTGGCCTGTGACCTAGTCACACCAAATACATGAGCAGGGATCCCTAGTATTTCTGCATGTGTCCTGAGCTCCACTTCAGCCCAAGCTGAAGTTTCCAGATCATTGTCAAGCAAGCATTGGACTGGTAGGTCTGCACTTACCACAACCTTCTGAAGGCCAGTTACCCCACCCCAGGAGAAGTTAACAACTGCCAGATAATGGTCTGTTCTGACATTGCTAGCATTGGTCACTTGGTACATTTCACCAAGTATAATCTGCCCAAGATCCACAAGATCTTTTGTCACCATTGTGACACTTGCTCCTGTGTCCCTGAATGCCAAAGCCACTTTTCCATTTATCAGAGGCTGCTGTCTGTATTTTCCCAAATTACTGGGACTCACAAAGGAGGACATATCCATGCCTCCATCACAGATCAGGACAGCCTGTGTTGGAACTCTGACTAGGCTAGAGTCCATCTCAGAACCCAGGGTTAACCCTACTACACCCTTATTCTGAACATTACCACCACCAATTGTAGCTGTACTAGGGGGAACAGTTGCCTTAGGGGCAATGGTGGCTGCAGTTGAGTCTTTGGACTTGGTGCAATCACTTGTCCAGTGAGTCTTCTGTTTACAGATTTTGCACCATGGTTTCTTTAGGCCTTTTCCCTTGTTAGACTGTGAATCCCCACCAGAAGAAGATTTTTGGGGACCTTGTGAAGACTTCTGGTCTTTACCCTTCTCCCCACCCTTGTCAGACTTTTTAGGATCTTGCTTCTTTGGTTCACCACCTGGGTTCTGTACCTTCTGCCTCACCCTAGTTCTAACCCACTTGTCTGCCTTATTTCCCAATTCTTGGGGCGAGGGCAGATCTGAGTCCACCAGGTACTGGTGCAACAGCTGATTTTGACAGTTATTAGGGATCTGCTCCCTCATAATCAAATTGTACAATCCTTAGAAGTCATGCACATTGCTGCCAAGTAACCAACCCTCCAGAGCCTTAGTATCACAATGTACAAAGTCTACCCAGTCTTGATTCTGTGCCTTTTGGGTATCTCTGAACTTGAACCTGTATTGTTCAGTGGTTAGGCCAAACCCTTCAATCAAGGCACTTTTCAGACTGTTATAATCATCTGCCTCCTCCTCTCTAACAGTGAGGAGCCTATATCTACCTTTGTCTGCAAAGGAGAGCCATATGATTGCTGCCCACTACTCCTGGGGGAGCCTTTGACCTTTACAGGCCCTTTCCAGTGCAGTTATCCATTTGTGGATGTCATCCCAACTCTGGTAGGGAGGGACAATCTTATTTAGGTTTCTATGGTCATGAGACCTCTCCCTATCTCTAGGGATGTTGCTGCCTCCATTGGACTCTAGTTCCACCTTTTTTTCTAGCTCTGTAGAGCTCTAGGGCCTCCCTGTCTAGGGCTACCTGCTGCTTTCTGATTTCAAGCTGTGCTTCCTCAAATGTCAGCAGTCTCTCCCTCCTCTCCTGGGAGGTTCCCTCCTAGGAGAAGAAATAGAGGTCCCTATAGATGAAGCAGAATGGTTAGACTCCACTGAGAGATATCTAGACCTTCTAGGCCCACCACCAACTCTTCCAGGAGGGACAAAGAGGGGGCCATTGTGGCCCTCCCCCTCATCTTCCTGGTGAGCTGGATTTCCCAGGTCAAAATCATTGTCATCTTCCTGGTCAGCATCGGAGGTTAGGTGATGGGGGATTTCACCCCTAGTCCCTTCCTCACTTGCTGCACCACCCACTCTGCCTACCCCTTCAGACCCTATAGGTCTTCTGAGATCATCTAGCCTGAGTACCTCTATGAGATGCTGGGTGGTCGGACTTTTGCCTGTCTTCAGTTTCCTAGTAGTGCATAATGATCTCAATTCCATGAATGGGAGATTATCATACTTGGATATGAGAAGCCCATTGGCTTCTGGCAGGGACCCACTGGTTCCTGGCCTTGAAGACATTACTAGTGAGGTGTGGTGTATTGCACTACCTACTCTAGTGTGGCCTACTAAACTCTCTTGAGTTGTAGAAAGGGTGTGTGTAAGGAAATGGGTTTCTGCTGCAGTAGCCCCCCCCCCACTTTTAGCCTGATACCTGATACACTTTTCCTTGGTGTGCTCTGGGTCCCTGCCAATCAGGTACCCAGGGCCGGTGTTCCTTCCCTAAAAACTATACTAAAGCCTAAACCCAATTGTCAACTCTGGCCACATGTCAGCCCCTGGTAAATGGTACCCTAGGTACCCAGGGCATTGTGATCAGAGAACACCCCTAAGGGCTGCAGCACTTATTGTGCCACCCTTAGGGGCCCTGTACACTGACACACACACACTGCCTTTGCAGGATGAGTGTCCTGGTGCAGAACTAAACACTGAGTCAACATGGCACACATCCCTGTGTTCAAAAATCAGATAGGAGGGAGAAAGAAGGGCTTAGGTCCACTCAGCTTCCTTATCTCAATATATCAAAAAATCAATGGGAGAGTGGATCACTGGTCCTGGGAGAACCAGGGTATTGCATGGTTAGTACGTTGTACTGTTTAAGAAACCCTCATTCACGTTTGGTAAAGGATCGAGATTAGCGGTATATCTTGATTCTCCGCTAGATTTGTCATTAACGTGATCGCATAATCATTGGGTTAATCCAATGCTTCCTCCACCCGGAGGCTTTTACCACTGGTGGTCACAGTAGTGATCGTGAATAAAAAAGGTGAGGTGATTGTGGTGAAAAAAGTGTTGTTTAAAAATCTCGTAAAGCCAGCAGATTTCTTTATTGGTACTGGATTCGGGATAGGTTTAAAAATTTTTTTGTAATTGTGCACACATCAGACTTATTAAGGTCTAGTGCACTTTTAAAATTAGTGTCCACCGGGTCCTAGGAGGCAGAGTCAGCACAGGTCACAGACCAACGCCGAAGAGAGCGTGAAGCGACCCCCCTAGAGCACCCGTTGTGGCCTGTAACCAAGGAGACCAGATTGAATGTGCGACCAAGAAGGAAACAATTTTTTCCCGCACTTCCACAAGGGTGCCTGAAGTTAAGGCCACTCTATTCTGCACCAGGTCCTGAAGAAAGCCCACTTGACCCCTTGGGGCTGACGAGGGCTGAAACATGTCGACCTTTTTTGGACACTAATTTTAAAAGTGCACTAGACCTTAATAAGTCTGATGTGTGCACAATTACAAAAAATTTTTTAAACCTATCCCGAATCCAGTAGCAATAAAGAAATCTGCTGGCTTTACGAGATTTTTAAACAACACTTTTTTCACCACAATCACCTCACCTTTTTTATTCACGATCACTACTGTGACCACCAGTGGTAAAAGCCTCCGGGTGGAGGAAGCATTAGATTAACCCAATGATTATGCGATCACGTTAATGACAAATCTAGCGGAGAATCAAGATATACCGCTAATCTCGATCCTTTACGAAACGTGAATGAGGGTTTCTTAAACAGTACAACGTACTAACCATGCAATACCCTGGTTCTCCCAGGACCAGTGATCCACTCTCCCATTGATTTTTTGACACATCCCTGTGTGCCATGCCCACAAACCCACTGCCCTGGCATACATCAGCCACCCCTCTAGCTGGGTGCCCTATGCCAGTGGTGAGGACACAGGTGCATGAGCCCTGAGCCCCTACAGTACCCAGGTCCATTCCTGGGCACTGTAAGTGCAGTGATGCCATTAAGAGTATATAGGGCTGGGAGGTTGTCATTACGAACTTCACAGCACCATAATGGCTACACTGAAGACTGACAAGTTTGATATCAAACTTCTCAGCACATTAAGCCCACACTGATGCCAGTGTGGGATTTAATGTAAAATGCACTACAGAGAGTATCTTGGAGATGCCCCCTGAAGCCTAACCTACAATCCATGTCTTGTCTGAGAGGCTGCCTAGGCTGCCAAACAGCAGACATGTTGCTGGACCCCGGGGTGGAGAGCCCCCGCTCTCCTGGGCCTGCAACAATGCACATCCTGGGCGAGGTGCTAGGTCTCCTCCACCAGGATGGGCAGGGGGACGCTTCAAAGGCATGCCACCTTTGTGAGCTTCTCCAGGCCACTTGCTGTACTCAGCAACTTGCCCCCACCGGTTCTGACCCCCACTCTGGCGGGAAGACTGGCGGGAAACCCTACATGAGGAAAGGGGGTGTGCCAGCCTGTGCCAACTCCAACCCTCAGGTGGGAGAGGTGAGGTGAAGCACAACTCCCGGCTCTGGCCATCTTGAGGATGGGGAGCCCTGCCCAATCACAGCTAGGCTCCTGACCCCCTCCCACCGGAGAGGAGCAGGATAGGGGGTGTACTCACCCCAGGACAGGGGCCCATTGGTCCCAGCCCTCACCCTACCTGTAACGCCCCTAAATTTAGTACTTAGGGGCACCCTGATCCTTCCTTCCTCAGATCCCGATTCAAAAACAAGCAAGAAGATCAAGAAACCAGAAGCCGCGCAGCTGCTAAAAATAGGACAACACCAACTGACTTGGCCCCAGCCCTACCGGCCTGTTGATCCTTGAACATGCTCCTGTGGAACTCCAGCCCCTTCAGTGGACAGCAACCTCAAAAACCCCGGAGGACCTGACCACCTTGAGACTCTACCAAGACTGGGACTCCCACGAGTAGGGGTTCTGCTCAAACAGCAATACCCTTGGTGCCAGCCAGGAACTGCGAATCCAGCACACTCTGCACCCGCCGTGCCCGGCCTGTGCCCAAGTGGACAAAGACCCTGAGGACGTCCCCCTGGCGATTCTGACCTGGAATTCAGTGCCCAAGGACCCTCCTTGACGACCCAGACGACGCCTGCAGCCTCAGAACCAGGGACCCCTCCAACCGCAACCAGCAGGGGGTAAGATTTTCCGACGTCAACAGACACCCCTGCTCCCGGTGCCCCACAGCCCCCTGTGCCCAACTCCTGGGTGCCTACCTATCCTCCAAGATTCCAACTTACCCCTCGAAGTGTTGGTCGCTCCTGAAGATCCTCCATCCCCGAGCCTGCAGCCTTTGTTCACTTTCCAAGATCTCCATTGAATAACATTGAGCGCCCGACGGCTCAAATGCACCCTGCACCCAGCCGCCCGAGTGCCCCCGGCAGTGCAACCTATGTCCTAATCTACTTCCCCATTTTCCCTGAGCAAATGACCAGGAGCCCAGCTCGCACAGCCGCGTGGCCTGCTCGCCAACAGCCACCAACCGAAGGCCCCCTGCCTCTCTTGGGATAACATTGGGCCTAACTACCTCTGCACCCGGCTGCCCCTGTGCCGCTGAGGGTGTACCAACTGTACCTACCTGACCCTGGGAGACCCCTGAGTCTATGCCCAGAACCTTAACTCTGCCAGTCAAGTACTTACCTAAAAGCCGATACATCACTTTTCTTCCATAGGCTAACATTGACTGGTTTCACTTGGAAATTCTTCAGTGTGGAGTTTTGGAACTTTGAAATATTCATATAAAATCAGCCAAACAACGAATTCCGATTTACTCACCTGTTATCAAGAGAGACCTCAGTGCTGCATCTTGTAGCTCAGTACTGACCCTGAAAAGTAATTTTAACCGTACTTACCAGTAATTTGAATTTCCTTCCATAGGATATCATTGCCTGCTTTTTGCTGAAAAAGTTTCTGTGTCGATTTTTGAAACTTATAAATATTCTTTAAAAATCGTGCTAACGATAAAAATGTAATTACTTGCCTGTTTTACATAGATGTCCCAGTGCTGAACCTAGGAGCCCAGCACTGGATTACAAAAGTAACGAGAACATACTTTACCCGTAACTCGAATTTTCTTCCATAGGAAACCATTGAATGTTTTTCTGTGAAATTTCTTCTGTGTCGATTTTGTACCAGTCCAAACAACCCCTTATTGATGATAGGTTAAAGACAACCTTTATTGAAAGCTATCCTAGTGGTAGCTATGGAGAGCAGCCTTCAGGCTAAGTCTTGAAGGAATGTAAAGCAGCTTGTTTTACCAGTCTATACTCTCTTGAATGGCTAAATGAAAGACAACCAACCCAGGTATATATATAAAATATATATATTTATTTCTAAACACACCCTCCTAGACTCTTTATGAGGCTAGAGGTCAAAACACATAAGTTACACTTCAAATAGTACAGTAAAATTGCACAAATACACGTCAGGCCCTAGGGGCGAGCCAACCCATATACTAAAATAGTGGTATAAGAACCACGACTTAACAAGACACAAGGCCTAGAGCCTGTAGTATCGCTGGGACCCCAAGGCACCACCCAAGGTAGTGACACAGGGGACCCACGGAGGCCGTGTGCAGTGTGAGAACACAGCCACGAGCTCTCGTTAGATTCTATGGGGAAAGTCGCGGTTAGATTTTTAAAGATTAGGGACACTTAGAAATGAGTCAGGACCAAACCCTTTGGGATTTAGGAAGTTCTAGGGTTAACACCCATGGGAGCACCGTAGTACGTGTGTTACCTCACCCAGGGAAGCTGGGTGCATAGGTGTCAAATGGAGTCGGGTCGCGTCGTCGTTTTCAATGGGAGCTGGCAAAGAAGTGCTGCTGCCAGGACGATGAGAAGTGTCTGAAGAGATCCAAGCCTGGATCAAAGTCGAGAAGAACCTGAAAGCAGAGGGGACAGAGTCTGGGTCACTTGCTAGTGACCAGGAGGACGATAGGCGAATGCCCACCGAAGTCGGGTGATTTCAGGTGAAGAAGGTGAAGCTTAACTCTTCAGCCACGAGGACCAGGAGGCGTTGAGGACAACCAGGAGCTAGATTCAAGCTGTCCCATGAAGGATGTCGAGTGCTGCAGTGTCGGTGCCCAGATTGGACACAACAAACCTTGGTAACAGCAACCCATGCAGAAAGGAGTAAGATGCTTCGGTGCAGATCAGCAAGGTCTGAGGGACTCACCACTTGGTTAGGAGTCAGGGCATGTCTGGAGCAACCAGGAAAGCCCATGGAACATCAAAGTTACCTTCACAGGGACCCACCACTCGACGGACAAGGGATCGCGAAGGTACCTCAAGAGGAAACACAAAATGGCGGCCCACGGGTCACTCGGGGTGACTAGGCTGACAATCTTCGGTGGATTCTCTGATTGAGGTGGGGGCTACAAGTAACCCCAAGCACGACTTCAAGAGATGTCGAGAAGCCAATGCACTAGCAAA
This sequence comes from Triturus cristatus, assembly GCF_964204655.1. NCBI lineage: Eukaryota > Metazoa > Chordata > Amphibia > Caudata > Salamandridae > Triturus > Triturus cristatus. The sequence goes on along the minus strand of NC_140581.1, from coordinate 823,959,616 downwards.
ATTGCACGGTGACCAGCTCCACATTACTCACGAGGGCTGAGGATCTCAGCTTTGCTGGGGGCTCGGGTCGGCCCACGAGATGTCTGGAAATCCTCTTCCTGGGCTGCAAATACTTCGGAGTCCGGCGGGAGCTTCGGAGGTGCAGACTGGCAAAATACTTCATTGGTGCCTGCCAAGCAGGGGAGTCACTCCTTGAACCCAAGGGAGATTTCTTCAGTCCTCTAGTCTTTAGTAGAGCGTCGAAGTTCCAGGTTTCAGCTTCAGAGTTTCGTCCAGGGATATCTAAAGTTCTGGTTACAGAGGTTCCTTACTTATACCTAAGGAAGAGGTTGGACTAACTCTGGGAAGCCACCTATGGAAGGGTTTGGAAAGAGGGGTGGCTACACCCATTTCCTTTGTCCAGTTTCACGCCAGAGCAGGGACTTTAAGCCCCTGAACCGGTTTGAGTTGGACTATGCTCAGGAACACCAATTGTGCCCCCAGTGCAGGAATTCAAAGCACTCTGAGAGTGCTCCCACCCAGCCCCAATACACATCTTCCTGTCTGGGAGGTGGTAACACCTCCCTGTGACAGGAAACCTATTGGCCAGGCCTCCGCTGCCAGAGTTTCGGTCAGCAACAGGAGGCCAGACCTGTGTCTGTGGCTGCAACATCCATTTTGTGATGCAAGGGCTCCTTTAAGTTTCTACCGGGTATACCAGTACCATCATATCTCTCTATCAGGAATTGATGTGTGGGTATGTTTCCAAGGTGTTTGACACCAAACACGACATGTTTCTGTGCAGTCAGTCCAAAGTTAGCATTAACCGCTTAAGGTATAATGCACTTAAGAGTCTATGGTCAGGCTGCACTACTGACATCCCAGGAGAAGAGATTCCGAAGGCTGCAGAGGGGCTCAGCTCATGCTTGGGCACCCTCTCACATATAACCAAGCACCCTGCCTTCAGGATTGGTAAGGCCTGCCATAGGAGTGACTGACAGGTTTCTATGTGCAGTGTTAAGTGAGGTATAGTGAACCTATACCTCAGTAACGGGGGCATGCACCACCTTACCCAGGCGGCAGTAGACCTGTGGTGTCATTTTGGAGGGCTTTCCAGGGGTGGTACAATACATGCTTTAGCCCCTGGTAGGCCTCTGGGGTAACTATGCCCTGGGTACATGGTATAGCATATACTAGAGACTCACAAGGGTACCCCAGAATCCAATCTGGACTGTACCTAAAGTACATGCAATCAATTTAGAGAGGAAGCAGCTAGGCTGGGGCCCTGAATAGCAGGGTCCCAGCCAGACTAAAGTCGAAAAACAGTGAAACACAAGCAAAAAGTGGGGGTAACCATGTGAAGCAGATCCTACTCTCCTACAATTAAGGTCTGCCAAAAATAAAAAAGGCTGCTGCCCCGATAAATATTCAGAAAGAGTGTTGACAAAAGAGTGACCCAAAAACATAAGCAAAATCATAAAAACCAGAAATAAAAAACAATTGCACGAAGGCAGAAAAGCAAAATATCAATTGGTGAAAAAAATTTCAGTAAATATACATGCACAGGGGAGCCTGAAAAACCACTAGCTTATATAATCCAACCCATGCGGCAACATCATCCTTTTGTCTCATATTAATCTCTTGTGACAGTACGTAGAGTCCTGAAAACGTGCAATATCATCGTCCTGGTTCTTCTTACCTTGAACCTACTAGCCTTGGTACCATAAGTTATGGCCAATCTGTCCTCTTCTGTCCTTTTGTGTTAAGGCTATCCCCTCCTGGTTTGGGTTGCCTTGGTCCTCTTAGATCTGTTGCTTTTCCTTTCAGTCCTACTGGTACTATAGCCACTGATCCTGGCCCTCCTGATCCAGGTTCTCCTTGTTCAGGTTCTCCTGAGCCTGTTCACACTCGTTACTGCCCTACAGATCCTGATCATCATAGTCCTCTTCAATCTGGGCCTGATTCTCCTGCTCCTTGCCCTCAAGATTGTGCAAAGATGTATTCTGGCCTGCTGCAAATCATCCTAGCCTTTCCTAGTGTTGGTGTTCCTTGATATCTGGTTCATGCTAGCCTTACAACTTTCTGACCTGTACTTCCTGGTATGATAGGTCGTCATTCCCATGTACTCCTGCACTTAGTCCTTTGTGTCCTGGGTCTCCTATTTCTCAGGCTCTTAATCCTGGACATTTTTGATCTTCCTCACCATAATTCTCATCCATCCATCCTTCTGTTCTTGCTCTCCTAGTTTATCTATTCCCCTTGTTTGCCTGTTCCTTGCCTCTATGATCTCTATTCTCTTGGTCCATGTTGTCCTAATCTTAGTTTTGTTACTCGTTTGTTAGGTCCTCATGTATCAGGTCATTTGGTGCTGGTCCCATTGACCTTGGTTTCTCTAGCCTTCCTAGTCCCCTCGTCCCCCTGCCTCATCCTAGTCCTAGTAGTCATCCTGGTCTCTCGGTTTGCCTGTTCCACCTTGTTCTTGTCCACTTGACCCTGGACACTCCATCATGGTCCTACAACTAATGGTCCTCCTGGGTCGGATCTTCCTCATCCCGCCGGCACTAGTCCTTCTAGTTCCCATATTGTGAGGTACCCTGGTTCATGTAATCCTTATGACCTTAGTTTAGGATCCCCCCCTAGTGTGACCCACAGTAGAGCCAGGACCTTCCCCACTTAAAAGATTGCTTGGTGTGTTAAAAATCGAAACTACCATTCTCAAGACTAGATTTGTCAGTATGGCTGAAGGGGCTACTCACGACATAGTACCAATAAGCATCTCTGCCTGAAATCCACTCTGGTGGGTGAACAGTATGAAAATCTGTGTTGAACTCATGTGAATTACCAAGATGCAATTACTTACCTGTCTCCTGCTTTCACTTCCTCTTACAGAGAACCTCATTACTGTGTCTCACTCAAGTTAAAATATGCGTGTCCCAAAGCACTGTGCACCCAAGCACCAGTTGTCTACTGTACATGTCCCTCCCTCGGGGTCCAGATACCACCAATCTCTATGTATTCCCTGTTTGCTGCTGCTTGTATACTGCTGCTGTGTTGCCAGTTTGTGAAATACTAAGCCACCACGCCCACAATTAAAAAGAAGACTAAGCACAAGGCCTTCTAGAAGAAGCCCAAAAAAAGCCCAGTCCTAGAAAATCATCAATAGGAGGATCATGTTAATTAAAAAAACAATGCATTCTTATGAGTGAACAAAACGTTTATGCAACATGCCTTAAAACAATACTAATTTCTTGCTAACAACGAAATACCCCTAGATTGCTGTGGAAAATATCTGTGTGCCTTGAAGCTCCTAAACTCCTGAAATGGAAGTTTGATTCCTACATCTCATTTGAATATTAAAAAATCATAAATCTTTTTATGAAAAATTGAATTTTCAGTTTTTTTCATCAGTAAGCAGCTTAGCTAAATTTATGCACTTACCTTTGAACAAACCTTTGTACATTTGTAGTTTTACTTTCTTTCAAATATTTTCACTGACCTTTGCTTCGCTTGAGTACACTAGTGGTGTTTATCTGGAGTATAAACAGGAACAGCATATTCTGTATCTTTTTGATAGTACTAGGCAGTGTGTGGAATTGGCCTTTATTACTCCATGTCCCTCTAATTGTTGATAAGAAAGGCTGATCCAGCCATGGTAGTAGCCTGGAAATACCCATGACCCAGTGTTTGGGTCAGAGAGTAGCACCGGAGCTCCATCATTTTTATTCTTTGCTCTATTTTGGTTTCTCATATGTATTGCCACTCTGTTCCTATTGCTCATGCTGCTGCTGGAGGAGCAAGAAGGGGCTCTGCTAGCTATGTGGTGGAGTTGGTTCTGGGCTCAGCCTACTGAGCAGGCCCTGAGCAAGATGTCCTGAAAAGGTTAAGCACCCCTCTATACTATCGCACTGGATGTAATTCATGCTGAAGGTAGGCAGAGCACTGTGACATTCTCTAAAGCACACTTTTTTCTTTCACACATATCTCCTCATATATACAAGTCCCACAGCAATTCATAATCCAAAAGATGGCCTCATCTCTGTACCTCATCCGCTGTATGTCATGCACCTTGAAGACAAGATTTGAAAGGTGAAAATATGTATACAACGTATAAACAGTAAACACAGTGAAATAAAAAATGGAGAAATAAAATGCTTAGCAAAACTCGTAAGATAAACATAATGGAGGAAAGACAAGCAAAATGGAGGCTAGCAACCGAACGTACATTCCAGGAGAGCCCTAGAAATATGTGAAATAAGAGTGCGTCTAATACAGCTAATAAAACACCATCTCAATTGGTGAGGGAGTTGGAGAAAGTCAGATGGGCAGAAGCGAAGCAGTGGTGGGAGATGACCTCTCTCACCAAATATTTGGAATGTAAAAGGCTACCCAAGGGTTAAGAATTATGCTGTTGCTGACATAATGAGACATGGATGAAGACCTAATAAATGAAAGGTGCAAAAACACGGAAGAATGCTCAGCTAGATTAATGAAAACTCAAATAGAACATGCAGAAGAAAATTAGATTACAAACAGAAAACACTGAAATCATTAACAAGGAGTTGGATGAATACAAAGATAAAGCAACTGTAAGGTATGTAATAACAAAAATTGAATAATCTTTGCTGGAATATGATGAGGAAATCATGGAATGCAAAGCCATGAAATTTATGAGGCACAGGCTGGATTACCAGTATTAAACCTTTGCAATAAAAATTGACAGTTTAAGGCCAAAACAAAAAATTTGGTCTACAAGCAAGAAACACTCAAAGCGAGAGTGAAATGAGCTCGGATGCAGGATCCAGCCCAGATGAAGCACCAACTGATAAGATGGATTTACACAAGGAACTGCGACTATTGAGGCTGCCCATGCCACAAGGATAAAGGATCAGATCACAACAAAACAACAGAAAAGAAACTGAAGAACAAGGAGGGGTAAGAGAAAGGGGGTGAGGAAAGAACAGAGGGCACAAATAAACGCAATGGAATCATGTGAGATGGAAAAGCCCCTTGAAGGAAATATTTCATCAACTGTATTGAATGCTAATCAGAACAGATTGCCCAATCTGGACCTCACATTGTGTCCGTCTGCGCATCCTGATTTTGCGGATTAACGAATTGAACTGTATAAACATGTTAGAAAATTAAAGCTCCACAAACACCATTAGATGAAACCTAAAAAACTCAGCAGTGAAGCGCCAGCACAATTTAAACCCTCCTAATTCAAAGTGTCAGATGCCACTGAGCTGATTAACATCCATGATTTAGTCATGGAGGACTCAAAAAATATCCTGAACATTAGTGGAAGAACGTCAATCAATAGGGATGATGAGTTGAGAACATAGGAATCAAGATGCACAATGCCTGGAAACACCTTGAAAGATATGGGTTTTGTAACTGACCATCAGATGGAAAGTAGTCTAAAACCACAGTAAGGATTTTGTCCCCACATACCTCCTGGGAACCGGATTGATCTGTTCCAAGAATAGGTCATAGAGGATTTGGACGAGCTCCAAAAAAAAGGGCAAAATAATCCCAACAAGAGTAATTTTTCCTAAAAGGGATTGGAAAGATTTCAATGAATTAAGAAATAATCTGTCATTGATCAGAAAACCCTCAAATAAGGGGGGGGGGATATTGTTGTGATGGACCAGAAAACCTATTTATTGGAGGTTAGAAGACAAATTAGCAACCCTGCCCACTATACCTGCCTCGAGGTAAATCCTATCGGAAAACTGGAGATTGAGTATCACTTGAAATTGAAATCATGGTATGACTCAAATCTCTTAGATTGGAAGGAGTATCAATATCTTAAAGTGAAGAAAGCGAGGAATGCCACCATTTACCTCCTGACAAAAATACAAAAGTGCATTCTGAATCCACCAGGTAGACCTATAGTGAGCTCAGTTGGAACGTCATTCAAAAAAAGCTCTAGATACATGGATTTGTTTTTGCAGGACTATGTAACCGTCCTTCCATCATATCTGAAAGATAGCATGGATTTCCTAAAAAAATTTGATCACATTCCATTGAAACAGGAATATATAATGGTGACGTTAGACGTTCATTGAACATGGTGAAGGGATTATGGCATGTGAGAATTCCTTGAGGGACCAGCCATTAGAATGGTTTGATCATACGCAAATGCTATTGGAAATGTTGATACTGCCTTTCCAACAATGCTTTCATATTCTTTTTTTTTTTTTTTATAAATTTTTTATTGAAGTTCTTGTATCATAGTTACAATATAGCAATAACATAAATTGGCAACCACATAATAAAGGTACAAAAATAAAGAAAATTATTTGCGGAATACAAAAATCAACCATCACTCAAAATAAAAACTCCAAATTTTGTTGAACTTCCTTATCCCACCAATTCGCTGTGCATATTGCAATTCACTCTTTCTAACATTCCTGATTTTTTTAAGCCAAGCATTAAATAAAGGAACTTGGATTGACTTCCAGTTCTGGAGCACCAGGGACCTTGCCACTGCCATTGCGATAAATAATAGTTTAACCATCTGTTCTGTCAAACCGAGATCAGAATCATATCCATGCAGTACTAATTTAACATTATAAGTAATCTGGATCCCACAATATTTTTGCAAATATTCGAAGATCTCGTTCCAAAAAAGCACAATTTTAACACAGTGAGCTACAATATGAGACCAATTAGCAGGAGTATATTGCTGACATCTAAAACAGGTGGCACTGGTATTAATGTACATTTTGGCAATGGCAGCGGGAGTGCGATACAGGAGCCATTTACTGAAGAATAGCATTCTTCTCCAATTAGATCCCCGAAGAACACTAAAATTGAGCTTATTTATAGTTTTCCAAGTGTTAATAGTAAGTACGTGATTCTCCTGTTCTTGCCATTTTTTAATGATTTTCTGGCTCAGATCTACCTCAATATGTTGAGCTAGGCAGCGTTTCCAACTTTCCATGCCCCTGGCTTCCTCATCCGAGAATTCAAAAACAAATCGTCCCATAACTGACTAAAGGATCCAGTAATTCTTGGCTCCACTTGTTCCAACATTTTAAAGATCGAAACATAAGAGCCTAATAACAAAAAATTCCCCAAAATTAAATGCTGCATCTCTCCCGGTAACAGCCATGCCCCTTCCCTTAAAAAATCTGAAAGAGTATAAAACCCAAGACGTGCCCATTGTAGTGCAATATCCACTCCAATTTTCATTCCCAGAAAAATAAGAGCATTCCTTAAGGGAATTCTGATATCAAACTGCGGGAGAGAGTATCTTTTAAGAAAAACGTCACGACGCTTAAAGAGCCAAAGCATCGTCTTGTATCGAGTAAGTTTCGGTGATTTGGGAATATGCAACGGACATGGAATCTGGGCCTCATGACAAATTTGATCAAAAAAAAAATTTATGAAGACATTAGGACTCTGTATTCCAGATTTAAACCGCTCTAAATATTGGGCAAAATATGCGCTATAATAGTCTCTAATATTAGGTACGGATAAACCTCCCAATTCAGTTGCGACATAAAGGGTCCCCATTGCTATCCTGGGACTTTTTTTTGCCCATAAAAACCCTGAAAATAATGATTCTACTTTTGAAAAAAAAACACTGGGCAAAAAGCAAGGAATAGCAGAAAAGAAAAAATTAAAAAGCGGTAGAATAGACATTTTTATAAGTGCCACCCGCCCCAGGATGGAAAATGGGAGCGAATCCCATCTGATAAACAGAGATTGGACCTTACGTAAAAGAGGATAAAAATTCAGCATAGCTAAATCGGAAACCAAAGTGGAAAACATAACCCCCAAATACCTCTTCGGTCTTAAATTAATGCAGCCAAGTAAATCACTATGGAGATCCACCTCCCCCCCACCACAGACTAATATTTCCGTTTTTTTTTTTTAATAATTCGATAACCACCCAAAGCTTCGAATTCTTCAAAAAGCAGGAGAGCAGCAGTTTGAGATTGGATATCCGTCTTAATCAATAACATGATATCATCAGCGTATAGTTTGATTTTTGCCATGGAAGGGATCGGCGGAGAAATATTCACCGATTCACGAATCGCTATAGCTAACGGTTCAATAAAAAAAGCAAAAAGAATAGGGGACAAGGGGCAGGCCTGCCTGGTGCCCCGTTGAACCGATACTGTACCCACCATAACTGAATTAATAATTATATTGGCTTTGGAACCCGTGTACAAATTCTGAATTAAACTAATAATTTGTGGAGGAATTCCAAAGTGCTTTAAAATAACAAATAAAGTTGTCCATACCACCAAATCAAAGGCTTTTTCCGCATCTAATAATAAAATTAAAGCAGAGATTTTTTTTGTCTGAAAGTAATCTAAAGCCTCAGTGAGAAAATGTGTATTAGTAGCTAATTACCGGCCTGCCACAAAACCATTCTAATCCAAATGAATAAGATATTTTGCAACGTAATTGAAACGTATTGATAATAATTTTGTAAGGATTTTATAATCAGTGTTAAGTAATGTGATAGGTCTATATGAGTTAGGGTCTTTAAGATCTTTGCCTTTTTTTTGGAAAACTAACAACTGTGCCTTCGCCAAAAGAGTCTGGAACTTGCCCGCCCACTAACATATAATTAACTAATTGTAATAGTAAATCAGAAAAAGCACGAAAGAAAACCTTAAAAAATTCTGCTGGGAGGCCATCCAGGCCACAAGCCATGCCAATTGGTAAATTCTTAACCACTGATTCTAATTCTGACTTGGAAAATAAACGCGTCATTGCTCCACTATCGGCCTGAGATAGAGAGGGCATATCATATCTAGCTAAAAAATTAGAGAGCCTAACATGATCTATCTCCTGATGTTGATTATATATCTGTTTATAGTGGGAAAACATTATAGTGCCAATAATATATGACTGTGATGTTTCTATCTGAGTGGCAGGACACTTTAAAATATGAATCAGATTTGCGGCAGCTTGTTCCTTAGCCTGCCAGGCAAGGAGTTTACCAGAAAAATTACTCTCCTCATAAATCCTCTGAGATTGTGTAAGAAATTGCTGTTCGCTCTGTGTAGAAAAAAGCGTACTGAGTTCGCGTGTGGCCTCATTTAATTTGTTTTGCGCCATACTAGAAAAGTTGAATTGTCGAAGCAGGGTAAGCGTACAATTTTTTTGATAGAGTAAAGTTCTAGCTTGTTTAACAGTGCGCCATTCTTCTGCGTCTTTTCCGATGATAATACCGCGAATAAAGGCTTTTAATGAGTCCCAAATAATATGAAGTGGAGCCGTGTCAGAATTACGAGCAATAAACTCAGCAATCTCCAATTTTAAAAAAGAGACCCAGTTGCAATCTTGTAGATACACTTTATTAAATTTGCATCTCTTAGGGAGTCTGATTTCTTCCCCTACTTTGAATTCAATTAGCACCATTGCATGGTCTGAGAATCCATTATGCAAAAATTTTTGAGGAGAAAAGTTTAATAACCTAGAGGCCAAAAAAAAATCGATACGAGAAGAGGATCTATGTCTTCCCGACCAATACGTACATTCATTTTTTGGTGGGAATTTTAATCGCCATGGATCACAAAGATCCAGTAAGGCTATATTCTTCATAATAGACCTTATTGACTTTGGCTTAGATTGTTTCTTCGAGGCACCTGTGGAATCTAGTTTTATATCCATAAGAATATTAAAATCCCCGCCTTAACTATATCTCCCCTAACCATCAACAGTGATTGAAATAACTCTTCATAGTTGGGGGCACGTTCTTCCACTGGGGCGTAAAAACTAACAAAAGTAATTGGCCTATTCCTGTCTTTTATGACGCAAGTGACCCAACACCATCGCCCTGCCCCCCCATCTTCAAACTGAATAATTTCTGCATCTAAGTTACGATTTAAGAAAAGCGCGACCCCCCTTTTAGATTCTTGGGCAAAGGAAAACCCACGATATGAAGACCAAGTTTTAAACATAGAAAAAGAATTAATTTTATCCGCGGGAATGTGAGTTTCTTGCAACATCACAACTGCTGGGCACTCTGTTTTAATCCATAACTCAATGGCACGCATTTTTTTTCTATTATTCAGCCCATTAACAGTAAAAGAAATCACTCTAACCCCCCGATAGACATATATTTGAATCATTGCAAATAACTTCTTGCCAACATATTTTCCATCACAGACACCAAGAACTTCCATTTTCCATTTCCCCCCGCACCCACCCCGTTCCCCCACCCAGGTGCTCCCCCCCTGCACCTAGCCCCGTGGCCCTGTACACCGGCTTCACCTCCCTCCCACGCTGGCCACATGGCACTAACCCCTCTCATGAGGGCGCCTTGGTGTTGCGCCCCTGTTCCTATACACCCCGTTCCCCAGCTGCCCCCCCCCCCTAAATAATAGTATCCAATTTTACCGAAGCAAAAAAGAACAAAGAAAGAGAAAAAAAACAAAAGCCTGCAATAACCATCAGACCATATCAAATCAGATCACATTCCAAAATTATCCTAACCCTGCACCAACTGATCAAGCATCTCACTTGCCTCCTCAACATCTGTAAACAAATAGAATTTGCCCTTAATCAAAACTTTTAGCTTTGATTGCTGTGCAATCGATGCTTGAGCACCTTTGTCCTTAAATAACTGAAGGATCTTTACAAAGTCTTTTCTTCGTCTAGCAGCGGCAGCCGACATGTCGGAGAAAATCCGACACTTAGTAGTAGGATTAACATGGAATTGTCTTTGCTTGAAGGCCTGTGATAGGATATTTTCTTTAACACGAGCATCAGCAAAATTAATAATGATAATGGTCCGGGGAAACGGAGAATTGAGAAATGGACGAGCTGGAACTCGATGCGCCCGCGTGATTGTTAAGTCTCCCTTAAACTCAGGGACAACCTCACGAGACAGAAAATAATTAATCCAATGCATCATGTCAGTCCCCTCAATGTTCTCTGGTACGCCCACTATTCGAAGGTTTGACCTTCTATTATAATTTTCTAATTCATCCAGTTTAGATTCAAAGGCCTTCGAGCATTTGGATACACTGGCTATCTCTTTCTGCATAATGGTCAAATTGTCCTCCACCCCTGAAATTCTAGTCTCCGATTCTTGCAGTCGATTTGGAAATGAAGCCATCGAATCTTCAATCTTATCCAAACGCTTACTAATCACCTCCATTTCCATCTTTTGAAATTGCTTCATCTCTCTTATTTCTTGCAAAATTTAATTCAACATATCCTTTACTGAAATCTGAAAGTCACCAGTAGTCTCAGTATCCATTCCCCTAATCGGACTATGAGGCATAGTAGCACCCCTAGAAGCGATCATAGAAGTACTCATAGTAGAAGTAGGAAGCTCTTTATCACTAAGAGAAGTGGCTCTTATATTTAAAAGTGAAGGATCGGTAAACTCGACTAAATCAGCGTTCGACATCACTAATCCTAAATTCTCGGAATCTTTCAAAGGAGGGATGACTGTAGGAGAAATTGGAACGGTTGGAGTTGGAGCCCCTGGTAACCCTGCACGAATACCAACTGTGTTAGCAGAGACATGTATTGCGCCCTTTCGTTCAAATAACGGAAATTGTTTAGAAGCCTTAAGAGCACAAACTGTCGTTACCTCTTTAGGCACCTGTAAATCGAGTGAGGCCGCTGGATTCAGACACTGAACTATTTCAGGTAATTTGAGTTCTGAACCTAAAAAAACCATGTCCATCCCCCCACGGGGACTCCAATATCTCCTGCGCCTCACTAATAACAGATTTGCCAAGATTTTGTTGATGAGCCTGAATCGGGCTGTCACCCGGGAGATCGTCCTCGCCTTCTCCGGAGCAATCCGAGATTTCAACAGAAGAGGTTTCTCTCTCCGCGGCGGGCCCAGTCCGCTTGGCCCTTTCTGAATTCTCTTTCAGCTGCTGTCGTCGTAATATCGCCTTGGCCCTGGCCGTCAGTTGCTTGCCCATTATTAGCACTGATTACACCACTCCAATAAATAAATAAATAAATAAATAAATACATTTTAAAGCTAGCCGGGTGATATCTTCTCACCGCTAAATCTGTAAACCTTCAATCCTAGGCACAGATAGCCACAGTCTCTATGAGTCTCAGTGAAATACCAAAGAGAGTCCAGAGAAAATCTTACCCACACAGCGGCTACAACACAGAACTATAAAGCTGCAGCGGCGGGGCAGACAATTCCACTCACAACTCGCAACTAGACTGTAACATTGCACTGTCCGACTATATTTGAGTACCTGGGCAAGAACAGTAATCTTCAAATCAAGTCGCCATTACCCGCGGAGCTCAACAGTTCAATTTGCACTGTCCATCGCCAGGGATGCTGGGACATGTAGTAGCCCATACTGCGGCTGCTACCAGAGACCGAAAGGCTGCGGCAACTTTTTAGATGAAAATCCAGTTTTATATGAGCAGGCACGGAAAAAGACCAGCAGTAACAGCCAGGCAGCGATTATCACTCACTGAAGTCACCGAACCCTATCTGCTCCAAGCAACTCCATCTCAGCAGCTCTCCCATCCAGCTCTCCTATCCAGCGTAATTTAGAACGATTTTCCAAGAGCAGAAAACGCGATGCTGCCGCTTCTATCCAAATCCGCCGGTGGCCCAAATCTTCAGAGCACCACCAGAGCGCGTCCTCCGGCCGCTGCAACCGCCGCCATCAGCCGTATGGAGAAAGAGGGAGGGGCAGGGAAACCAGGTGCATCCTCCCCCAATGCTTTCATATTCGATGGTAAATATTACCTACAGCAGGGTACGGCCATGGGTACCTCCTTCACCCCCACCTACACGAACTTGTTCATGGGGTGGTGGGAGAAGGAGGTGGCTTGGGCCAAGGAAAACAAGTGATTCACCAGGAGAATTGCATAGTGGACCCAGTTCATTGATGATTTATTCATCTTGTATAAAGGCAATGAAGTTGAATTGGATGTCTTTTTAGAGGAGCGTAATCACAATGATCTCAACTTTCAGTTTACACATACGCAGAGTTGTCTGCATTGCAATGTTTTGGATGTGGAATTGGAAGTAATCGGTGATTTATTGACAACTAGGATTCTCAGAAAACCAATGGCTACCAATTTTTTACTACTAGTAGTGGTCATCAGGGAACCCTGAAATGGAGCATGCCACACAGCCAAATGTTAAGAGCTAAGAGAATATGCTCCACAGAGGAATTGTACAACAAAGAAGTATGTAGTACGGACAAGCTTTTTCTGGGACGGGGATATCCTAAAAATGTATTAGAAGATGCCAAGAAGAGAGCCAATAGGAAAACAAGGGAGCAACTATTGTTTTCACAGAATACAATATGGCGCAATCAAGTATTAAGAGGATTTTGCTAAAGAACTCACACATTCTTAAGAATGATGAACATCGTAGGGATATTGTAAAGAAAGCAAGATCACTGGGTGATATTTTAGTATCTAGTCACAATGACCCTAAGAAAGAACAAAAGAATTGGCTCTCCAATTTAACCCTGGGCATAGTTCGCGTATTAGCGCTACGCGTAGCTACGCGAAGTGCACTTCGCACTAGGCGAGATACGCGTAGCACTATGTGAACTGCATAGTGCGCTGTTCACGATGATTGCACAGTGCTGTATGCTTGTCCGCACTGTGCAATCACTGAAAACGACATCTTGCACAGTTCGAGATGTCGTTTTCTGCCGCTTGAGTAGATTTTTACTAGATCAGCAGCTTTCTCAACGCGGACTGGTAGTTTCTCATTGCGAGCGGTCGCGAGCATACGCGACCACTCGCATTAAGAAACCTGACCTCACCGCGTTGAGAATCTCACCGGGAGGCTCATTTTCCACACAAGTGATCGGCAACTTGATACCTACTGGTGTGAAAGTTCTAGGCTACAAAAATTAAGTGAGCTATTGGCTAGTGTGTGATGTTTCTAAGGTGAGCTTGTGCACGACTCGAGGATTAAAGCGTGAGCCCACACTGTGTGTCTTATGCTGTGAGGTCATGTGCCCTGGTCGCTGCAGTACAGTTGTGGAAGTAGTGTCAGCATGTGTTTATACCTACTAGGATGAACTACTAACCCGTAGTGGTGTGAAAGTCCTGGGTACGGAAAATATGTGAGGTATTGTCTAGCGTCTCATGGAAGGAGGAAGTGTTGGCCGCCATTTTATTTTGTGATTCCGTTGAAGCGAGTAAGGGGAAAAAAGGGCGAAAAAAGTGGGAAATAGGAGGGTAGGAGCACTGTAACCTCTGTGGGGTGTTTAGGGTGTGCTATAGAGAAGGGTGTGAAGTAAACTAATCATACCTACCAGTGTGAAAGTGCTAGGCTACAAAAATTAAGTGAGGTATTGCCTAGAGTGTGATGCTGTTAAGGTGAGGTGGTGCGGGACTCGGGGATTAGAGCTTGAGTCTAAATTGTGTGTCTTATCAATCAATCAATCAATCAATTTGTAAAGCGCGCTACTCACCCGTAGGGTCTCAAGGCGCTGGGGGAGGGGGATCCGCTACTGCTCGAAGAGCCAGGTCTTGAGCTGTTTCCTGAAGGAGAGATGGTTCTGGGTCAATCGTAGGTGGGTGGGGAGGGAGTTCCATGTCTTGGCCGCCAGGTAGGAGAAGGATCTTCCTCCGGCGGTGGTCTTGCGGATGCGTGGGACGGTGGCGAGGGCGAGGCTGGCGGAGCAGAGGTGGCGGGTGGGTGTGTAGAATGTGAGGCGGTTGTTGAGGTATGTGGGTCCCATGTCATGGAGAGCCTTGTGTGCGTGGGTGAGGAGTCTGAACGTGATCCTCTTGCTGATGGGGAGCCAGTGCAGGTCTCTCAGCTGGGGAGAGATGTGGCTGAAGCGGGGGGTGTCCAGGATAAGTCGTGCAGAGGCGTTCTGTATGCGCTGGAGTCTTTTCTGTAGTTTGGCTGTGGTTCCAGCGTAGAGGGTGTTTCCGTAGTCCAGTCGGCTGGTGACGAAGGCCTTGGTGACCGTCTTCCTGGTGTCGGTGGGGATCCACCGGAAGATCTTTCGGAGCATGCGCCGGGTGTTGAAGCAGGATGACGAGACGGCGTTGACTTGCTTGGTCATCGTGAGGGAGGAGTCCAGGATGAAGCCCAGATTGCGAGCATGGTCCGTTGACTTTGGAGCGGAGCCCAGGTCAGGGGGCCACCAGGAGTCGTCCCAGGCGGAGGGGGATGTTCCCAGGATGAGGACATCCGTCTTATCTGAGTTCAGTTTCAGCCAGCTGAGCTTCATCCATTCCGCGACGTCTTTCATTCCTTCCTGGAGGTTGGCTCTGGCTGTGGCAGGGTTGTTGGTGAGACAGATGATCAGCTGGGTGTCGTCAGCGTAGGAAATGATGTTGAGGTTGTGTTGGCGTGCGATGGCTGCAAGGGGGCTCATGTAGACGTTGAAGAGGGTGGGGCTGAGCGAGGATCCTTGCGGGACACCGCAGATGACTTCGGTGACCGCGGACCGGAACGGGGGAAGGTGGACTCTCTGGGTTCTGCCGGCGAGGAACGAGATGATCCATTCCAAGGCCTTTCCTTGGATTCTGATGTTGCTGAGGCGCTGTATCAGGGTGCGGTGGCATACGGTGTTGAAGGCTGCCGAGAGGTCCAGGAGGATGAGGGCAGCTGTTTCCCCGTTGTCGAGCAGGGACCTGATGTCGTCGGTGGCTGCGATGAGGGCGGTCTCGGTGCTGTGGTTTGTTCGGAAGCCGGACTGTGAGGGGTCGAGGGATCCGTTGGTCTCGAGGAAGGCGGAGAGTTGTTTGTTGACGATCTTCTCGATGACTTTGGCCGGAAAGGGGAGGAGGAGGATGGGCGGAAGTTCTTGAGGTCCGTGGGGTCCGCGGTGGGTTTCTTCAGGAGGGCGCTGAGCTCGGCGTGTTTCCAGCTCTCTGGGAAGGTGGCGGATGCAAAGGAGCTGTTGATGATGTTCTGGAGTTGGGGTGCGATGATGGAGTCGGCTTTGTTGAAGATGTGGTGTGGGCAGGGGTCGGTTGGGGAGCCGGAGTGGATGGTGTTCATCGTGTGGGTGGTATCTTCAGTGCTGACCGTCGTCCAGGTGCGGAGGGTGGTGGTGGGGGTCGCCGGATCGGTGGTAGGGTGTGCGGTCTGTGCGCCGAAACTGTTGTGTATGTCGGCAATCTTGCGGTGAAAGAACGAGGCGAGTGAGTCGCAGAGGTCCTGCGAGGGTGTGATGTCGTTGTTGCAGGCGCTGGGGCTGGAGAGCTCTTTGACGATGCTGAAGAGTTCCTTGCTGTTGTGGGAGTTGTTGTCCAGTCGTTCTTTGAATGTGGTCCTTTTGGTGGTGCAGATCAGTTGGTGGTGTTTGCGGGTGGCGTTCTTGAGGGCTGTCATGTTTTCTGTAGTCTGGTCGTGGCGCCAGTCTTTCTCGAGGGTACGGCAGGTTTTCTTGGAGTTTTTGAGGTCGTTGGTGAACCAGGAGGCTTTCTTGCTGCCGTGTCTGCTGGGGGGGTTCTTCAGTGGTGCGAGGTCATCGGCGCAGTTGGTGAGCCACTGTGTGAGGTTGCGGGCTGCTTCGTTGGGGTCCGTCGTGTTGGTGGGGGGGTTCTGGCTGAGGGAGGTGGTGAGCTGGTCGGCGGTGATCTTGCTCCAGCTTCTTGCTCCAGCTTCTGCGGGGAACCTGTTGAGGGTAGTTGTGGGTCGTGGTTCTCCTGAAGTTGAAGTGGACGCAGCTGTGGTCTGTCCAGTGCAGTCCGGTGGAGTGGCTGAAGGAGATGTGCTTGCTGGAGGAGAAGATGGGGTCAAGCGTGTGGCCGGCGATGTGGGTGGGGTGTTCACCAGTTGCTTGAGTCCGAGGTTGGTGAGGTTGTCCAGCAGGGTGTCATTGTTGTTCTCCAGGTGAAAGTTGAGGTCTCCTAGGAGGATGTAGTCTGAGGAGGTAAGGGCATGCGGGCTGACGAAGTCTGCGATGGCTTCGCTGCATTGTGTGCGTGGTCCCGGGGGTCTGTAGACGAGGGTGCCTCTGAGGGTGGTCTTGGGGTCGGTGTGTATCTGGAAGTGAAGGTGTTTGGCGGCGGTGAGGGTGTCGTCGGAGTTGGTCGTGATTCGGATGGTGTTTCTGTGGACGATGGCGATGCCTCCTCCGGCTTGGTTGACGCGGTCCTTCCGGGCGATCTTGTAGCCATCCGGGATGGCTATGGCGATGTCGGGAGCTGAGGAGGCGTTCATCCATGTTTCTGTGAGGAAGGCGACGTCTGGTGATGTTGTGTTGAGAAGGTTCCAGAGTTCGACGGCGTGCCTGTGGATGGAACGGGTGTTGAGCAAGATGCACTTGAGGTGGTCGTTGCTGGAGCCTGGCTTGGTGGGTGCGGTGCAGGATCGGGTGCAGGTGAAGTTGCAGGCGTGGCAGGTGAATGATCCGTGGGTGCGTTTCGGGTTGGCTTAGTAGCAGGCTGGCTGTCGGCCGGTGTTGAGTGTGTGGAGGGTGGCGACGTCGTATCTCTGTCGGGTTGGCTGGCTCCGGTGAGGTCCAGGGGTTCTGGCGCTGGGCGCGGTCCAGGCGTGGACGGGCGTAGACGGGCTTGCCTTTGGCGCGCCTTTGGCGCGCAATCGGCGCGCCCGCTGCGCGTTGCCGCTGCGCGTACACCTGGTCCCCGCCATATATGGCGAAATAGGAGGGAGGAGCAGCTGGGAGGCGGGGGCGGGAGCGGGGCGGCGAATGGGGAGCGGGTGCAGAGCTTGAGTCTAAATTGTGTGTCTTATGCTGTGATGTCATGTGCCATGGCCCCTGTAATACAGCTGTGGGAGTAGTGTCAGCATGTGTTTATAACTGCTAGGACGAACTACTCACCCGTACTGGTCTGAAAGTTCTGGGGTACGGAAAATATGTGAGGTAGTGTGTAGAGTCTCATGCTCCTAAGCTGAGCTGCTGCCGGACTCGGGGATGAAAGCGTGAGCCCAAACTGTGTGTCATATGCTGTGAAGTCATGTGCTCTGGCCGCTGTGCCACATCTGTGCAAGTAGTGTCAGCATGTAGTTATAGCTACTTGGAGGAACTTTTGTTTCAAACATTGTAACTTGTGTATGGTGCTTAGGGGGTGTTATATAGAAAGTGCCAAGGTAAATTTGTGTGTATGAAAGGAATTTGGTATTTGGAAAGTGGAAAGCACTGACTCCTACAGGTCTGATGGTGCTGGGGGCGTAAGGTGAGGTGCTGCTGGAGTTGGGAATAAAGCTGATGAACTACTGACCCCTATTGTGAACTTTTAACGTGCACGTGCCGTTAAACGTTCGATAAAATGTTGCAAAAGTATATCGTTAGGAAAAAATATGAACTTTTAACCTGCAGGTGTCGTAGAAGGTTCCAGAAAGTGTAGTGATAAAATAGGTTGAACTTGTGACCTGTATGTGGCGTGGAATAATAATAAGTAGCTTTTCGGAAGGAAAATTTAAAATTAACCAATGGAGGTAAGTTTTGGAATGTCGTTGAAGGAATGAAGTATTCTGATTTGTTCTATACATGTATTTATGTGTGGAGCGACAGAGAAATTGTGCCATTCCTGGTTTCATTCTTGATGAAGTCGGAGCTTTACATGTACTATGTGAGAAAGAGAGAATTGTATGCGTGTGTCATTTGAAATCTGGATAACAACTACAAAGGTGAGTTAGAAATGAACAAGGTGTGTTATGTGTTTTATAGTATTGATTAAGTATTTGAGGTGATGTTTTTAATTTTGAAAGTATTTTTTATTTCAAAGTAATATAGTGTTAGTAAAGTGTGGTGTTTGATATTGGTTATGAACTATGCATAAAATTTGAGCTGTTGTTATATAAGTATTTTATATATGTTTAGGAATTTTTCACAGAGAAGAAGTGTAGTTTGTCATCTTTATAGGACTGTATTGTTTTGAAAATGAGGTACAGCGTTAATTTGAGTTTGTTTGAGTTTTTAGTGTAGACACACATCTGCTGTCTGCAGGGGCGGGAACTAACATTGCCGATTTGTAATCTTGCGGGAAATATCTGTTTTGCACTTTTGCATATTTGCACACACTGGGCTTATCGGGAAAGTTTCTTCGCCCATTTTCACCGCTAGCTTGCTGACGGTCGACCCAAGTGGACCCGGCTGTAGGCGGGCCCGCACTGCACCTGGGTTCGACGCGGCAGCTGGGGGCGTGACGATGTGCACACTTAAAAATGGCGCTGGGACGGCTGCGCAGCGGGCGTGCCGGCGGCGCGCCATAGGCAGGCCCGTCTGCGCCCATCCGCGCCCGTTCCACGCCCAGCGCCAGGACCCCTGCCCCTCTGTGTCGATACTCATGTAGTAGAGTGGAGTTATTAGCCTTGAACAGTTTCCTTTGCAGGCCCCATGACTGGGATCCCTGCGAGAAGATTTCGGGGACAAGAGCCTGTAGGGACTGTGCGGCCCAGCTCCGAGAGCACCGTAAGGAGGTTGGCGGGTGTTCCTTGTTTGACAGTAATCTTGGGGGACAGGTAGTTAATGGAGCAACGCCCCCTCCTACGAGGAGGGCTTTGCAGCCCCAAACATTAAGCTGTGTGTTGTTGAATGTTCGATCGCTTCACAAACATAGTTATCAGATTTATCATTTAATTGAGAATGGGGCGTATGATGTAATTTTTTTAACAGAAACCTGGACAGATCATACATCCGGCCCGGACTGGAACATTGCCCTTCCCAGTGGATATGTTGTCTCTCCACAGGACAGACTGGACAAGAGAGGGGGGGGAATAACAGTGGTTCATTCTACACGGTTGAAAATTCGTGTGGAGACACATCTGGACCTCCCCGCAGAAGCAATGTCCTTCACCATCTATGTAGGCAACACATATAAATTCCAGGGAATATTAGTCTATCATCCACCTGTCCCGAAATCTACGTTTTCGGCAATGCTTATGCACCTTTTGGAATCACGGATGGATCACCATCCTTTTATGATCCTTGGGGATTTTAATTATCACTTAGAAAGCGTGGAGCAGCCAGAGGTGGCGGGGCTAATTGAGAGCCTAGCTGCACTTGATTTTAATCAAGAAGTGGTGAGCCCTACTCACAGTGGTGGACACACCTTAGATGGCATTTTTATTAACAATATGGACCTGGAGGTGGCTACTATTATGCCATTTCCATGGTCAGATCACCTGACAGTGAATTTTACGGTCATGACCGGTATATCGGTCATTTCCCTTGGTCACAGGGCAGAAAAACATATGTTCAGACCATGGTCTCAGGTGACCACTGATAATCTTCTCCCTATCCTGAGAGGCTCACGAGCCTCCTTCACTGATGACAGCTCGGAGGCGGCAATACTCTTCAAGGACTGGTTAGCGTCCGCGATACAGATGGTAGCCCCTCTGAAGCCATTGGTTTCTAGGGGGGCTAAACTATCTGCGCCGTGGTACAGCAAGGAGCTAAAGATCCTGAAGTGTACATGTCGGAGAGCTGAGCGGCAGTGGAGAAGAGATTATACGGCTGAGGGAAAAGCCCATTATAACTGCACTCTCACTGCATACAGACAAGCAATAGTGGCAGCCAAAAGGGCCTATTTTGCTACCGAAATTAGTGAGACGGGCAACTCGGCCAAGGAGCTATTTAAGACCATTACAGCACTGGCCAAAACTCCTCAGGATGATACCTATCGACCGGACCTGGAAACCTGCCAAAGGTTAGCGGTGTATTTCCAGGAGAAGGTGCAAGATATTTACAATCAGTTCAGTAGTGTGTCTCCTAGTTTAGAACTGAGTGGTCAGAGGCAAGAACTCGGCACGAGGGGCTCTACTGGTCTTAGTGAGTTTGCCCCTATCACGGTGGAGGAAACCTGTAGGTTGATCAATTCTGTCACCTCAGGATCACCCTTGGATCCGTGCCCACCTTCAGTTTTTCATCTCGCTGCCGAGGTGATTGCGGAGGAGCTATCCCAGCTAATCAATACAGCTATTAAATCTGGTTGTTATCCTTCAAGCTGGAAGAGAGCAATAATCAAGCCTCTATTCAAAAAGCCATCATTAGACCCGCTTGTTTTAAAAAATTATCGGCCAATCGCCGCTTTGCCCATGGCGGCCAAGATTCTGGAGAAGGAGCTAAATCGCTCCCTGACAGCATACCTGGGGGCCCATGACCTGCTGGATGTGTCTCAGCACGGTTTTCGTGCCCAGCACTCCACAGAGTCAGCACTTTTATTGGCCTGCAGAAAATGTGCGCACTATAGTGGATCGGGGCGGCTGGGCGGTCCTGGTGATGCTGGACCTCTCTGCCGCCTTCGACACCGTGAATCATACTATATTGTGTCAGAGGCTCCAGGAGTTTGGGGTCCAAGGAACGGCATTGGCCCTGCTAGCCTCTTTTTTGGAGGGTAGGGAGCAGAACCTGTCCTGGGGGGGTCTACAGTCTGCCCCCTTTACCCTACCATGTGGAGTGCCGCAGGGTTCCGCCTTATCTCCCACGCTCTTTAACATTTATGTAGCCCCCTTGGCCAAGCTGGTAAGGGTGCACGGCTTCACGATTATCTCTTACGTCGATGATTCCCAGCTTATTGTGTCTACTAGTCACCAAACCAATGACTCGGCCATTGAGTTCCATAGCTGTTTGTCAGGAATCATGAACTGGATGCGGGTGAATTATCTCAAAATTAACAGGGAGAAAACTGAGATAATAGAGTTTGGCCAGGGAAATTCCGTGTGGAGTGGTATTTGATGGCCAGAAGAGGCCGGTGAATGCCCCCGTCCCGTGCGTAAGGTCAGAAACCTAGGAATGGTGTTCGACAACCAGCTCAATTTTTCTGCACATATCAGTAATCTTGCCTCATCCTGCTCCTATCTAATAAGGACATTGCGGAAGATCTTTCCTTTTATTAATTATGAGCTTTGCAGGAATGTAGTGGTGGCCTTAGTGCTGTCCAGAATGGACTACTGCAATGCTCTATTATTAGGAGTAAACAAGACCTTGATGGGGAGATTACAGGTTTTGCAGAATGCTGCTGCCAGACTCTTGCTGGACGTTCCCAGAGACCAGTCGGTTACGGAAGGAATCAGGGCACTTCACTGGCTCCCAGTCCAGCAGCGCATAGAGTTCAAGGCACTGTGCCTAGTACACAAGGCAGTATTTGGTGGAGGAGCCAAGGGGGTCAAAAAGCTCTTTATTCCATACTCCCCGGGTCGAGTACTCAGGTCTTCCTCTCAAGGCCTCCTTAAGTTACATCGTGTTAGGAAGGCCAGATGGGGCGGTAGATCCTTTTCATTTCATGCTGTTACTCTCTGGAATAAGCTTCCTGGTCCTCTGAGACTTACACACAATCATCAAGTTTTCAGAAAACAGTTAAAAACGCGGTTGTTTGATGTGACCAGGTGGTAAGATGGGTGTTCCTCTCTACTTTCCAGCGCCAAGATGCTTCGGCATTCGTTCGCGCTTTATAAGTGGCTATCCTATCCTATCCTATCCTATGTATTTGGGAAGATAAAGAAAATGTCGCACGTTTGCAACTGATACTTTTTGTGGAAATAGTGGGGTGGGGGGTGGTGGTAGGAGACATATGTGTTATTAAGTTAAAAGCGATAAAGCGAAATGCAGAAATGTTATGTGGGCAGGTTGTGGTCTTATTTTTGACACTGAGAGGTAGGTTTAAATGTAAGTCAGGGTAGGTTGTTGTACAGTGGGGCCGTGTACAGTGTTTGGAGATTACATGGAAAGGAGATGGAGATAGGAAAAGTGATATGTTCCTTTTATATGTACGCATAGTTTGAATCATGTGAACCTAAGTTGAGATAAATATGAATATGGTTTCTGGTTTGCATTTGGGTATCGTGAATAGTTTTTGTAGTTTCTGACTAGAGAATAATAAAAAGGTAGATATACTAAAATATATGGAAGTAAACGTATTAATTATTGTCTGTTCTTATGGAATAGAAGTAGTTGGGTAGTGCTTCTTTAGAAGAGATGTTTTATAAATGTGTGAGAGAAAAAAATGTAAATGTGCAGTATATTTTCTGTGTGACTATGTAAACATTAGAGAACTACATGCGATTATAAGTGATACTATTTGTCAGGCTGTGTCGCTGTGGCGATATATGTAGGTGTTGAAGTGGTTCGTGTTTTACTGATGGTGAGCTTCACTATCCCTTTTGAGACACTCGTCAATTTATTCATTCCATTTAATATCTTTAATATAGATACAGTAAAGGGACTGTATATCAAAAGTTTGGGAATTAGAATTATGTGTACTCTCCCCATACCCTGCTCTACACTCTACAGAGTGTAAAAGTTTGGGAATTAGAACTTTGGGTACTCTCCCCATGCCCTGCTACACACTCTACAGAGTGTTTAAACGACTTTCATAACATATAGATGTCTAGCTAGTAAAGGTGGTGTGGTTCGACTGGGCCCATTTATAAACCATGCTATGGGATGGTTTATGTTTTACCCACCAATTTACATGTTTGAATACTTTTTGCTGATAAGTGTTCCGGCAGATACCTGTTAAAATTAACGTCGTATATGGGTATAGTGGCGCTACTGGGAATGGTGGGGGTTTCTGTTCGATTTTGTATGGTTAAGCAAGGGCGGGGATGGGTGTGGGGGAGGTGGTTATGTTGCTGATTGAAACACAGAATATAGTAACGTGCAGATGTCGAGCTACTAAAGGTGATCTAGTACCACTGGGAGCACTTATAAAGCGCCCTATGGCATGGGATATGTTTTAGTCGCAAATTTGCATGTTTTAATACGTTTTGCTGATGAGCATTTCGGGAGACACTTGTTGACATTAAGTCTATTTATGGCTATCGTGGCAGTAACGGGAATGCTGGGGCTCGTTGTTTGATTTCGTACGGTTAAGCAAGGGATGGGTGGGGGTGGGGGAGGTGCGTATGTTGCTGATTATAAGACAGATATTTGTAACGTGGGCATTTGTAATTACTAAAGGTAAAGTAGTTTCACTGGGCCCATTTATAAACAGTGCTATGGGATGGTTTATGTTTTACCCTCGAATTTGCATGTTTGAATAGTTTTTGCTGATAAGTGTTTCGGTAGACACATGTTAAAATTAAGCCTGTGTATGGGTATAGTGACGCTACTAGGAATGGGGGGTGTCTGTTTGATTTCGTACTGTTAACCAAGGGCGGGGGTGGGTGTGGGGGAGGTAGTTATGTTGCTGTTTGAAATACAGAATATAGTAACGTGCAGATGTCGAGCTACTAAAGGTGATGTAGTACCACTGGGAGCACTTATAATGCGCCCTATGGCATGGTATATGTTTTACCCGCAAATTTGCATGTTTTAATACGGTTTGCTGATGAGCTTTTCAGGAGACATCTGTTGAAGTTAAGGCTGTGTATGGCTATAGTGGCGCTTCTACGTTTGCTTGGGCTCTTTCTTTTATTGCGTAAAGTTAAGCAAGGGCGGGTGTTGAGTTGGTGTAGTGGTACTGTGACTATTTATAAACCGTCTTATGGTATGGTGTATGTTTGAGTTGCAAAATTGTAAGTTTTAATAGCTTTTGCTGATGAGCGTTCCGGCAGACACCTGTTGACATTAAGTCTATCTATGGCTATAATGGCGGTAACGGGAGTGCAGGGGCTCGTTGTTTGATTTCGTAAGGTTAAGCATGGGTATACGTGGAGGTGGGGGATGTGCGTATGTTGCTGATTATAAGACGGACATTTGTAAAGTGGGCATGTGTAGTTAGTAAAGATAATGTAGTTTGAGTGGGCCTATTTATTAACCGTGCTATGGTATTGTTTATGTTTTTCCCGCGAATTTGCATGTTTGAATACTTTTTGTTGATAAGTGTTCCGACACACACCTGTTAAAATTAAGCCTGTGTATGGGTATAGTGGCGCTACTAGGAATGGTGGGTGTTTCTGTTTGATTTTGTACGGTTAAGGAAGGGCGGGGGTGGGTGTGGGGGAAGTGGGTATGTTTCTGATTAAAACACAGAATTTAGTAACATGCAGATGTCGAGCTACTGAAGGGGATGTAGTACCACAGGGAGCACTTATAAAGTGCCCTATGGCATGGTATATGTTTTACCCGCAAATTTGTATGTTTTAATACGCTTTGCTCATGAGCGTTCCGGTAGACGGTTGTTGAAATTAAGTTCTTGTATTGGTATAGTGTGTTTACTAGGTTTGGTGTGGCTCTTTCTTTAATTTTGTGAAGTTAAGGAAGGATGGGGAAGAGGGTGGTGCAGTGGCAGTGTGCCCACTTATGAATCGGTTTATGGTATGGTATATGTTTTTCTGGCAAATCCCAGGTTTTAATACATTTTGGTAATGAGTGTTCCAGCAGACAGGTACAGAAATTACACAACATTTCTGTGGATAAGACATCTTCGTGCTGATAGACACTCTTGTACTGTGGTAGAAGGCTGATAGCGTTGATGGAAAATTATGAAACTTGGTGCCATTTTAATGGAAGGTTACACTGTTTGTTTGTTACTATGGTGTAGTTAGGGTTCTAAGTGGGAGAAAAAAAAGTGGAGGTGCTCTGAAAGGGGTGGCAAAGCTCTTAAAGGGGCGTGGTCTAAGTCAAGATAAGTATCATTGTGTGCTTTAGAAAATCCTCTCCAATTATCGTAGGTTCAGAAAAAAATATTGTTTAAAGGATTTACCTTTCTTCTGCAACGTGGGTAACCTAGCGTGATATCTCCAGTTCTCAGTAGTGAGCAAAATAAGCATGCGTACATCGATGTGCATGCTGTCACTGCAGTGTAATATTTTTTTTTTTAATTGTCTATCTTTGAGAGGGCCGAAAATAGAGCCTGGTAGAGAGTCATTAGGAGGCTGACTGAAAATAAGTGCCGGCCCCCACACCCGGCCCATTTAAAGCGCAGTATCCATGCATCCTAAGCACTGTGCCATTCAACCATCTTTTAATTGATGCATATATTCCTACTTATATATATACATAAATCTGTTTGTCCGCTTATCTTAAGCATCTATGAGCGCACTCGTCTATAGTAAGCACTGTGCCATTCATGCAGCGATACGCCTATATATGCATAGATATAGCTGTCCCAGAATCAGTCCTAAGCATTTATCAGCCCACCTGTCTTTTTTTTATTTTTTATTATTGTTATTAATACCTGGTGCAATCAGCAATCAATACAATACATAAACATTACATTTAGAAACACATTATACACAAATTGATTATCACAATAAAAGTCATTTGATATGTCAATATGTAAACATTAATCAGGCTTACGCTACTAGGAGGCTTAAAAATATATACACAGCGTTACTACACAGGTATCAAAGTCAGGGAGCGAATAGTTAAAAAAAAAAACAGAATATGTTAGCAAAGGGCCAATTTATAAATGGGAATCCCTCCAACCCTTGAGGGGGGCCCAGATGTTCTGCCCCATCTCCCTCATTGTCCTACCTCTTTGGGTATAGAGGGAGGATTCAATGTTATGAATCCCCAAGAGTCTAGAAAGCCACATCTGAAAGGAGGGGACCGTAGTATCCTTCCAGCCTGCAGCCAACAGTATCCGGAAAACCGCCACACAAATAAAAACAAAAGCTTCCTCCTCCTTGTTCAAACTCAGGTTACAATCGGTTCCTATTATCATTAGGGTAGGGGATAGGTTGATCTTAACATCTAGCAGCCTCTCCCAAATTTTTTCGATCTGAGCACAAATCTCGCCTAACTTATTACAGTGGTAAATCATATGTACCAAATTAGCAGGCCCCTCGTGACACCTTGGGCATTTATCGTCGTCCCTCTTACCCCAATCAAATAGCTTAGCTGGTGTAAAGTATAAGTTAAACAACGTTTTGTAGTGTTGCGCTCTCAGATTCGTAGAACGGAGCAGTTTCCCAGCCAGTTGTAGCGCCTTATCTAAGTCCACATCCGAATCCCCTAATTTCAACATCCAAGAGGCCTCGACCTTATCTAAGTCATCTTGCATTGTTGAAATTAGTGATTTATAAATCATATTGATTTTAATACCCCCTCCCAACACATACCCAAGCACATTGATTTTACCTCCTGGGGTAATCCGTGACCTAATACTCGATAACGTTTGATAGATTTGTAAGAACTTAAAGCCTTGATTGGCTGGGATTTCAAATTTCCGATGAATATCATCAAAACTCATCAAATTCTTCCCTTCAAATAGATCCCCTAATCTTCTAATTCCTTGATACTCCCACGATCTCCACAACATATCGTTGCTAAGGTGTGGAAAGATACTGGAGTTCCAGAGGGGAGTATAATAATTAAGTTTTGAGATTCCCAACGATTTCTGAATAACTTTCCAGACCCTCCAGACGCTTTCCAATACTTTATACCGCTTTTTATTATAATAGCGTCTGTCAGTCTTGCACAGTAAGAACCCCACAGCTTCCCTACCTAAAAGCAATTCGAAGATGGATGGGGGATTTACATTCCCAAACGGACAGTCAGACAAATTTGTGGCACAATCTAATAGTATTGCCATCTGGCTAAAAAGTCAAGCCATATGATAAAATCTAATATTGGGGAAAGCCAGCCCTCCCTTATCCTGCGGCAGAGACAGATATTTCAGAGAGCGTCTAGTTTTCCAATACTGCCAAATAAAATTCATAAAAACTGCCTCAATAGAATGTAACACGCCCTCCCCCACCATAAGCGGGATAGAGCGAAAAAGATACAGTAATTTGGGGAGCATGGTCATCTTGAGCACATAGGCTCTCCCTATTATAGACAGATGTATAGAGTCTATTCTTTTTAACTCTGCCGTCATTGAGTTAACAAGTGAGAGAAAATTCTCTTTAATAATTGTATCCATTACGGGACTAATCTTAACCCCAAGATAAACTGCTGAATCTGTGTATCTTCCATCCTGCTTTATAATATTATTCGAACAGATTATCTGGGTCTTGTTTTCATTAAGAAGATACCCTGAACAACGACCAAAGTCCGTAGTTATCCCTGTAAGGGCAGTCATAGTCGTCTCTGGTTCTATAGTTGTTATTGCCAAATCCTCAGCATAAGCCAGCAGCTTGGTTTCAAACCCATTACAAACCACTGGCTTAATACCCTCACACCCTAATATCCTTCGTACCAGTGGATCGATATACAGGGCAAATAGGATTGGCGAGCAGGGGCACCTTGTTGAGCCCCCCGTGAAATATAATTTCATCTAACCCGCCTCCTATTACTTGAATTCTGGCTATATAATCAACATACATAGCTTTTATAGCACTCATTAAATTAGGGCCAAGGCTCCTCTGTTCCAATATCCCCCACAAATATTTCCACGTGACGCGATCAAAGGCCTTTTCCGTGTCCAGAAGGATCATGGCGATCCGTCCCCCCATGACAGCCTGCACATCAAACAACGTGATGGCCCTCCTGATATGATCCGTTGTCCCTGAACCCGGGATAAACCCATGCTGCCATGGGGAGACCAGACCGCCAATGACCCCTCCCAGCCTTTTAGCCAAAACCTTAGCATACATTTTCGTGTCCGTATTTATGAGGGATATTGGACGATACAAACCCGGATCTTCCTTAGGCTTGCCCTTTTTGTGGAAGACAATAATATTTGTTTCTTTCCAGGAGTCTGGAATTTTCCCAGAGCAGATTATGCCATTAAATAAATCCAATAACAGGGGAGCTATCACGGCCTGTAAGCATTTGTATAATTCAAGTGGGATACTGTCTGGCCCTGTAGCCTTCCCTGCTGATAACTCCTGCAATGCTTTTACCACTTCATTTAGTGCCAGATCGTTATCCAATGCCACTCTATCCTGCTCGGCCAAATTGTGACCGAAATCTTCAAACGCCAAACTAGCAAACTCTGCCCTGTCCTCTTCCTTTTTAAAGTTTTTGATAGAAATTCTTAAAAACCTTACAGATATCCTTTGGTTCCACATACTCCTGGTTACCTTCATGAATTTTCGTTATTCTATTTCTATTATAACCCTGCCTGATCCTTAATGCAAGAAGTTTACCCGCCTGCTCTCCCATCTCGTACATCCTACCCCTGTGTGTCTGGTAGTCATCAGCGTTTTTCTGAGCTATCCGCCTATGTACTTCCTCCTTGATAGCCAGTATCGTCTGCTGACTAACATCGGCCTCATTTCCACGTGTAATATCCCTCTGATGTTGCTCTTCTGCCTCTGCCAGCTGACCCATCAATTTCTCTTGCTCCTCTCGAACCTCTTTCCTCAGCCTAGCAGAGAAGCTGATCGTCTCCCCTCTCAACGCCCCCTTAAAAGAGTCCCACACATTATTTCGGGATGCACTATACCTATTTATATCAAAAAAACATTTGAGCCCAATTCTTTAAATGTTCTACAAATTTGGGATCCACTAGCAATCTCCTCTCAAAAGTTCATCTGGAACAAGAGAAAGTAACCTTATCTATTTCATATAGTGAAATTAGTGGGCTATGGTCAGAGATCACTTTTGGTAATTTTTTAATATCTACTCTCCGCGCCTCTATAGAAGAAATGAGAAAGTAATCCAATTTAGTGTATTTCTTAAAGGGGCATGAAAAGTAGGTGAACTCTGGATTATGAGGTTCTTTATACCCCCATACATGCAACATGCTATGTGATTTAATTAAGGAGCACAATGCTCTAAATACATAGTTAACATTATTGTCGATATCTATGAGATCTGTAGAGATATTAAAATCACCACACACTACGAGGGGGCACGGCCAGTTCAATAATTCTACCTCAAGTTTATCAAACACCTCCGATTCATCCTGATTGGAGCCATAGATTGTACACAGTGTAAACCCCACCTCAAGTTCCACAATTGCCCACCTGCCCAAGGTATCTGCCAGGCAGCGTCTAGCACCACCCAAACTGGATTTAGCCAGTATTGCCTCCCCTCTAACAGTAGACGTCTGTGTGGAGCATACCAACAGATCAAACCCTTTAATACTTAACAAATGCTTTTTATCCCAGGGTAAACGAGTTTCCTGTAAACAAATCATGTCTAACTGATTTGACCTAACAAAATGCCCCAGTCTTTGTCTTTTACTCCAATCATTCAAACCCCCTATATTAATTGAACAGATCTTAAGCTTCCCCATTATTCTCTAGTAAGATAGCACCTAACCATTGTCTCAGCCGAAACCAACAATTTACAAACAATACAATAAACCAAACAAAAACAGCATAGCACCAGGTAATTTCCTTTATTCCCCCCCCTTTTTAACCCTCCCTTTCAAGTGAAGCACAACCTACCACCCCCCTTCCCCTCCGGTTCCCCCCAGTGTGAACCCCCCCACCCCACCCTCCCCTAGCTTAATTCGCCCCTCCACCCCATAGGGACGCTCAGACCATAGTCTGTGCATATGATGTGCGCAGTACTAGTGGACAGTGGCTCCTTTCAAACATAACATTGACTAGGTTATAATAGACCCTTATAACTGCTGTAAAAAGAAAAAATTCTCAAACCACTCCAATTCTGCAATACCAACTCTTTTCCCCCACCTCCTATCCCATAACCTCCCCCCGCATTTCTTTATATACACCAGTGAGCAAAGTCCATCCCTTCTCCCCCCCCCCCACAGTGAGATACAACAAAGGCAGCTTTATTTGTCCAGGGAGTCCAGGTACTCTTTTGCTTTTATCTCTGATGAAAAGTATCGCGTAGTGCCGTGATTAATCACTTTTAGTTGTTTATGGATTAACAAGATAGACCTGGATTTTTTTGTCCTGGAAAGGTTTTATGAGCTGCCTCAGCCTCCAGCGCCTTTCTACCGTTACATGGCAGAAATCAGGCAGTACAAAAAATGAGACCCCTCCACTTAATCTTTTAGCATCAGGTCTTGCTTTGTCTGAGATAGTTTGCCGAGGGAGAAAGTTCCCGAAAAAAACTAATATAGCCCGTGGTCTGTCACCCTCCTTTGCTGGTGCTCGAAGTCTAAGCGGAATGTGATGCGCTCTTTGGATTTCTGCCGCCCAATTCCACTACGATAGTTCGGGAAAAGCCACCTTAAAAAGGTCAATTATATAACTCCTAGTGTCCGACCCTTCTAAGCCCTCCTGAACCCCCAGCACTCTGACATTGTTTCTCCTTTGTCTATTTTCAAACTCGTCAAGTTTCCATTGTATGTCTTTAATTTGAGCACCTTGGGCCTCCGCCAGGGTTATAGCACTTGTCGCATCAGCTTCCCTAGCCACGATTCTCTCTTCCAGGTTCGCCACTCTTTCTCCCATATTTGAGAAGGCCTTAGAGAGCTTCCTAACAACCCCCTGCATTTTCCTCATCCCCGCCTGAGCTTTCTGGCTATCTTGACGCGTTTCCTCTCTGTGTGCCAGGATAGCTTGATGTATTATATCCAGCATGGGGGGGTAACGTCCGCTACCGCAGGTACTTTACTTGCAGAAGAGCCTGAAAGCAGAGTGGCTGACGAGTAGTCCCATGTCAAATCTTTCCTCCCTCTATTCTGTGAGCCATTTTGCCCCAAGGATTTTTTGGCTGTTAAGGGGCGGTCCTCCTTGCTATCCTCCGGGTCTGACTCTAAGCTACTAGCCCCCTGCGACGTGATCATAATGTCATCCGACCAATCTGCTCCCTCTGAGACAGAAAAGAAAGAATCGCCGGGCTCTTTCTCCACTTCACCCTTATTTTTATCTGATAGCAGCTCAGCTGCTACAATCAGTTTATTACTTTCTGGCACGGCGACCAAGGGCTGCCTTCTATTCTGATTCTCCTCTTCCTCTTCCTGAGCCCGGGCAGGTCCGACCATTTGCTTATCAATAGTCCCATTCCCCTTGCTGTCATTCACCTTACCGCCAAAACTACCCTTATCACCAGTACCAGAATCCTCTGTTACCACTACTGTATCCGATTGCTCAGGGGGGGGTAATGAAGCAATGTCTATTAGAGCGGAAGTATTACACTGTCCTTTTCATTACCCTTATCTCCAACGTTGTGGATCAGATTGCTGTCCTCTGAGCTCACTCCATCTGGGACAACCTGAATCTCCACCCGGGTAATTGCCGGACTCACCTCCTTGTCGTGGGACCGGCCCCCAGCTTTCCCGGAACTACTCTTGCCGCTTACAGCCACTGCAGCTGCCTCCACACCAGCAGACGATTCCTTCGTTCGCTGTAGCAGCTCCACTACTGAGGGACCAGAAGGACGGTTCTTGGCAGATACTCTGCCTCTTCCTCTCCTGAGCGCCGGCGGGTCTGGTGAGAGCAGCTGGTGCGGGCATCTGGGGGAACTTCCCGAAGCTGCCGGGTCCAACGCGGTCTCACTGCGACCCTTACGAGCGGCTACTGCCGCCTTAGACGCCGCTGCACTCGTCACCACTTTCGAGCCATCCCCAGACCTCCTCTCGCAAGCCGATGAAGCAGCCGCTGCAGGTAATCTTCGATGGACCACCTAATTATTTGCGGCGCCACTCCGGCTCGATATGTCCACAAGGATTTACGGGAATACAGCATCAGAGAAAAAAGGGTGGGTCCTGAGAGACTTAATGGAGCAGTTTCTTCGCCTTTAAACGGGTCTCATACTCAATAAAACCATGCCTGCCAGCTAGCACCGCTATCGACCTCCTAAGCGGGCGCCATCTTGCCCCTATCAGCCCACCTGTCTATCGTAAGTACTGGTCTTTGTATTTATTCATCCTTCCATCCATCCATACATTGATACATTGATCTATGTATCTATCCATTGATGCATCTGGCCATGCATCCACTCACCCTTTATTCAACTATAAGTTCTTATTTCCGTGCATCGTCCGCCCCCGATCTTAAATACTACGTACTATACTCATCCAGCTACCCTCTTAAGGTGTTGAAAAGGCTTGCGAAAAGCATTGACAGGCAGATTTTTTAATAAAGAATAACAAAGCTTTGAGTTACTCTTTGTGGAGCATACTTCAACACCCTTCTCTGGTGGTGTTTTAAACAAAGGTACATCTAGCGAAAGAAATGTAAAGGAGCTTTTAAGTGTAATACGTTAATTTAGAAACCTAACGTTTTGTTGAGTTGTTTATAGGTACACTGTTTTAAAGTGGCCGTGACTGACAGATACTGAATACCTGTACTTCTTATATTTGAGAAAATATACCAGAGAGCTAATTTGGGGTGGTGAGAACCTTGAGTTCTATATTTCCATGTGAAGTACAGTATAGGAATATAAAAGTAATTGGAAAGCTTTTATGTTCATATTAAAGAGGGGGTGTGAGAACTTAGTGAGGCAGGCAAAGTGTGTGTTTTCGCAGCACTAAAACAAGACCGTGTGTAAGGTGAGAGCAGGTTCGTGCTGGAGTTGCCTTGTTGTGGTCCTTTGCACAGGCGCAACCAGAGGGAAATTTTGGGGGAGCCTAATTCTTTCAGCAATAGGCAGAGTGGGCATGTAGGGGTTGTAAAAAGGGGTGAAAAAGAACAGAGTCTCATTTACAAAAAAATGATGTTTTGAAGACCGATGAAGTACTCGGGTGCGGCTCTCTGTGTGCGCCCGGGAAGCTCTGTCAGAGAGTCCGGGGCAATGGGCGTTGCGCACCTGGTGGTCTGTCTGCTAATCACCCCACGATGATGTTCCTGGTGTGTTGCAAGAAGAGAAGGGAAATACTGAGAGAAAATGGCTCTCTTTAAAGGATTTCCCTTCTCCTACAATGCGAGGCACTTGGCATGATGTCTGCACTTCCAAGTAGTGAGCAATGTGCATGCTCTCACAGTGTCACTGCAGTGAAATAAAGAAAAAAAAACAGATTATGTTTGTTAGGTCGGAAAATAGAGCCCTATAAAGACCTGTTTCGAGGCTCCCAAAAATAAAGTGCTGGTGGTCACATTCCCACAGACATCCCCTCCAGTTAAAGCCCTGGGTGCAGTGTTATGTTTATGAAGTTGGTTGATAATATCTTTCTAAGTACATAGATTTAAAAAAATGTAAAAACTATTTATAAAGTTGTGTGTGTGGGTTGCAGAGAAAGTGGTTTGGGGTGGTGGGGTGTGGCAGAGTGGTGAAAAGTCTGAGGTAGTGCAGTTATATATAAATTGTAAAGGAGTATGTAAATCATTTAATAAATACTTGCTATATGTTCTATGGCACTGCTTGTCATCCTAGTGCTCATCTGTCCTGCTCCATCACGTTGCAGCACTGGGTCTGGAAGTTGTTAGTGGAAGTTTTGCAATTGTATGTTATTATTTTAACATAGTGAAGAAATGTGAAAAATAATTGAATCTATTTTTTGTTTTTCAGAAAATTATTTCGTTTGGATTGAAATTTGGAAATGCCTAGAAGAAGTGAAAAAAAGAAAAATATATATTTGATGAAAAGGAAAGATCTTGAAGTAGAAAAAATGCGACTAGTAGAGAAACTGTTTGTTTGAGTAAAAGCAAAAGACAACTTTTGAAAAAAATATTACTAACATTTAGGTGCCAATTCCGATCCGTCAAAGAAAATTACCGTCCGACTCGCATCCGTATTTTTTTCCGTACGAATCGTACAAGTCCCGTACAAACGGCGAAGTACGATTCGTACGTAAAAAATACATACGAATGACTTCGGGAAAAGTCTACGAGACGTCCCCGGACATTTTTACATACAAATTGTAAAAGTGAAGTCCGAGCTGTACACCCCCCTCCCCCCCACATGTCTGCATCGTACCCCCCCATGTCCGCACTGTACCCCAGCCCCATACTTGTACGTACCGTACCCCACCACCGTACCCCAGCCGCGTACTTGGACGCACCGTATCCCACCACCGTACCCCACCACCGTACCCCAGTCCTGTGCATGTACGCACCGTACCCCACCACCCTACCCCAGCCCCTTACTTGTACGCACCGTACCCCAACACCGTCCCCAGCCCCATACTTGTATGCACCGTACCCCACCACCGTACTCCAGCGCCGTACCTCAGCCCTGTAATTGGACGCACCGTACCCCACCACCCTACCCCAGCCCCTTACTTGTACGCACCGTACCCCAGCCGCGTACTTGGATGCACCGTACCCCACCACCGTACCCCAGCCGCGTAATTGGACGCACCGTACCCCACCACTGTACCCCAGCCTCCCGTATGTACGAACCGTACAACAACATTGCATATGTGAGCACTGTACAACAACATCGCATATGTACGCACGTTACATACGCTAAAACGACTCGTACAGAACCAGGACACTGCAAAACAGCACAAGGAGGGTCAAGTTGAATCGCACAACACCACAAAACACATCTACATTACTAAAAACATCTAAAAGACTGACCTGGCACATCCAAACAGGCAAACAGAGGTCCAAACTCACAACCACCTCTTATAACACACCCACCAAAATTTCAAACCCAGCCACACCCACAAATGGACCAATAAAAAGGGCCCACACTCACAAACCATGAGCCTTTGCAACAGACCCACTGCTGACAGACACCACACACAAACAACAGTACCCATACACCTTAACTTACACACCATCACACAACCTCCTTCACACATACCCCCTCTACACATTCACACACACACCTACACATTCACACCCACACACCCACAACCATCCACACCCACAGCCCACACCATGCCCACAGACAAGAAGCCAAAGTTCACAAGGGAGGAGCTGGACATCCTTGTCAACGAAGTCATCAGAGTCGAGCCACAGCTCTTTGGAACATTGGTCAGACAGACCAGCATAGCTGAAAAATCACGCCTGTGGCAGAGGATCGTCGATCGGGTGAATGCTGTTGCGCCCATCAGAAGGACCAGGAATGAATGCCAAGCCAGGTGGTACGATCTGCGCAGGGCAGTCAAGCGCAAAATGAATGAGGACTACGCCCAGAGTAACATCACAGGAGGTGGGCTGCCCCGCAGACTGGTACATTACCATCCCTGGGAGGAGAAGGTGATGGCCCTGCTTCCGCCGGTGGGAGTGCACGGAGTCTAAGGCATTGCCGAGCCTGGTGAGTACACAAACAACTTATGTAACATGGGGGTAATGGCATCCACACCCCAACTACAACAAATGCGCACACCTACCCCCAAGCCCTCACCGGACACAACCACACTCAAAACAACACTCATGCCACTAACATTTGTATGCCCCATTCACAAAGCAAGAACATGCCATGCCCCAGCCTACACAAACCACAAACCCAAGACTGGATGTCTGGGATGCTGGGAGGGTGGGGATCACTAAACATATTGTACAACTCAGAAACAGACACCATTGCCCTCAGCCCATATGGCCCAGGTACATACCCATGCACCATGCGCAATGCACAGGGACTGGCAAAGTACTGACAAGGTAGCTGACACTTGGCCCTGCTGTAGGCAGCACAAGGCCCTCCTGTGACAACTGCAAAATCTAACACAAACACAACCACCTCAGATATCTAGGACAGGAACTCACACTCACTGACATGGCAGCATGCTCCATGGGGGGACAGATACATCACCTGGGAGACCTACTGCCAAATCACACTACACCCACCAGCAGGCACCGTCAATCAATCAACAATCAATCAGGGTACTTGTAAGGCGCGCTACTTACCTGTGAGGGTCTCAAGATGCTGAGGGGGGGGGGTTCCACTACTGCTCGAAGAGCCAGGTCTTGAGGAGTCATCTGAAGGCAAGTGTGAGATGGACTAAGCCACGCCCTATTTACAACACTCAGTTAGCATAACCGAGATCATGGTTAACAAGCAAGCTTGTCGTTTCTGCTGCGCTGCACACGACACTGTTGTTATGTGTTATTCATTTTAGAAATGCTGACTCGACTTTGCCTTACAGGATAACGAACTGTTGTTGCACATTCTTAACCGTGAAATGTGCCCTTGGTCTGTACATAATGCAAAGAACGTGTCTGGGTCACTAGAAGGTACAGAGTGTTGTATTTAGATTGATCGTACCACTTGTTAGACATATCATGCATACAGCTGCCAATATTTGAAGGACAAGCGTCTTTAATATTGCAGAACAGTTTGGTTTTACATTCATTCGAACAAGAAGAGCTGATGCATGCTGTGAGAGCTGATCCTTTGATGTGATTCTACTAAGCTGATCTATACGGTATGGGGTCCCCCCTGTTAGCCTAAGAGACCTTCTAATAGTCTAATAATAATAATGTATTAGATTATAGTGAAAGGAGTGTGGCCGTATACCACTGTCATTAATAGTATGATTGCTCCTTTCATTCTATATGGTATTGTAATAATGCTCATGATTCTGATCTGTACTGTTAGTCTGCTAGTGTTAGCCAAAGTACTGCATCTTAGGACGCGAGGTTTATAAAATAAACTCTTTAAACTTTACCGTGTCTGTATTATTCCGTTGTGGACTAATAAATAAGTACGAACAGGTATTTCGGATTCCCACCACTCCTGAGAAACATCTAAGTCGCTTGTTCTGGTTTGTCTATACATTGGGACCACCTAGCTAGATCTAGGTTAACGAATGGGATACTAAGCTGGTCGGATAAGGGGTTCTGGGTTCTGAGGGAAGTTTTCTGGTACACCACAATTCTCTGAGGTCCTGGTCTCCTGCGCATAAACACAGGATACTCACCATTACTTTGCCGAAAGACCTGGTCCCTGAACTTGTTGATTGTGACAATTGGGGCAAAGTCTTTGCTGCGACATATTCGAAGTGCTACGGCACTCCGTCTATGGCTGTACTACCCTCCGTCATCAAGAAAGTTCAAGAAAGTCATGGTGCGGAGACAGCTATTGAGTTGAGAATGAGGCTTGTCGACAGTTTCGATGTGGTTTGTTCCATGGTAATGGGCAACCTCAAAGGAGATGCCATGCAGTTCCAAGTTGGTAATATGCTGGAGCTTTTGGCTGATGCCGACAAGCCTAGGCAGTTCGCAAAAATTATCGCGAAAGCCTATGGGATGGTTGGACGTAGTGCCTTAGGTGTGAAACCCACCATCAAAATTCCAGATGTAGTACAACAAACTAAGGTGTGTTCGTCTACAAAAGACGAAAAGCCCAACTTTCCTAAACAGAGTTGGCGAGCCAAAAAACAAGAGAAGCAGCAACAGAAACAGGTTTCTCGTCCTGCCTCACCAGTTCAGTCGTATAGTGAATGCACTTATGATTTGCGCGATCGTACTCGTATTAAGTCACCTGATAGGTTTCAGGTTTCTGAACAACGCTCTCCTCGTTCTTCACAGGAAACATCGACTTCGCACTCTGGTGGTGGAGAAC
Source organism: Triturus cristatus (assembly GCF_964204655.1). Taxonomy (NCBI): domain Eukaryota; kingdom Metazoa; phylum Chordata; class Amphibia; order Caudata; family Salamandridae; genus Triturus; species Triturus cristatus. The sequence goes on along the minus strand of NC_140581.1, from coordinate 823,921,631 downwards.
GTGGAAGAGGACGGGGCACTCAAAGTCGAGACCAGCCCCGCCAGACTGACGGTAAAGGCAAGCAGGAAGACGCTGCCAGACCACGTCCACCGTTTCAGAAAAAGAAAGTTGCTGCTATCTCAGCGTGATATGCCTCAGATGGTCAGGACACAGCTTCGGAACCTGACATGGGTACTAACGCTGCTAGACAGCGCGGCGGAAGTTACAGTAGTGCGGGAAGCATTGCGTCCATTTCTGGAGGCGACAGCAACTGACATTTATGTGACAGTCGAAACTGCTGATACTCGCGTAGCCCCCCCGGAAAGGTTATTTGAAATAGTCCTTAATATTGAGGGTGACATACAACGCAAAATTAAAGTGGTTTTTTGGGATAATCTTACCAGCACATATGATATTCTTTTGGCGGAGAAAGATTGGCCTCCGGCTTTCATTGTAGACGCCCCTAGGGGAGAGGAAGTTATACTTCCTTCCTTTGGGCACGCAGTGCCCACGAAGGAGTCTACTAGGTTGTCCGGGGAGTGGTCGCAGGTGCTTGCGCCTGCGTTATATCGTAATCAGGTTGGCTGGGATAAATGTTCTCCCAATCACGAGATTCCATTGCGATCCGATCCCCAGCCTCAACCCCAATATCCCATGCGTCGCGAGGCTAGACCTCACGTCGCGTCAATCCTTGAACAATTGGAATATCAAGGAGTAATTGAGACATGTGTGTCACCCATGAATAATCCTTTCTTCACTGTAACGAAGCCTGACGGGTCGTACCGCCTAGTTTTGGATTACCGGCATTTAAACTCACATTGCCGGACGTGTGCGGTACAAAATACTCATAGTTCGGCTCTCGTAGATAGTCTTGTGAGAAAACGTTTCAAAACTGCGCTCGACTTATCCAATGGCTTTTATTGCCATAATCTGGCCCCTCTTAGTTATGAGTTGACAGCATTCACCTCGGGTGGCAAACAAAAATTGTTCAAGAGGCTCCCGATGGGCTATAAAAACAGCCCTGGAATTTTTGCCGCTCGCATGGTCTCTCTCTTAGAGATGGTAGACCCGGAAGCATACTCGTATGTCGATGACATCTATCTGACAGACGACGAGTTGCTTCCACATCTTGCTCGTGTGGATAACATAGTGACTATGTTTGCAGACTTCGGTTACAAGTTTAACTTTAAGAAGTCGCACATTGCTGAATTTACAGTGTTGTTCTTGGGGTATGAACTCAATAATGAAGGTCGAGGCTTGGCACCGCAGTTCCTTGAGAAATGCGCAAACCTTCGTATCCCTACGACACTGAAAAAACTACAATCCTTGCTGGGTTTTCTGAATTTCGGTCGATCCTACATTCCTGATTATGCCCAGCGTATCAAGACACTTTATGCCTTGATACAACCAACTTATACCAGATCTTGCTGGCTGCCAGAGCACTCGTTGGCATTATATACTTTGCAAACTGATCTTCTTACAGCTAAATATCTAAAAACTCGTGACAACCACACCAACCTGGTCATTAGAATTGTTCCAGGCGCGGAAGGTTTCACGTACTTAACGTTCAATGAGGGTGACACAGTCACCATTGCTTACAAATCTCATCTGTACACTTCGGCTGAGCTGCGATTTTCAACTGTTGAAAAAGTCTTGACAGCAGTTCAGATGGCGATCCTGAAAGAACTAGCGCTATCACAAGGAAAACGCATGCTGGTGGTAACACCGTTTCCTGCTCTTGAAGCAGTCACTAAAGCTAGTGTGCCAAATTCTAAGGCTTTGCATCCACGGTGGATACAATGGGCAACCTCCTTGGCTTCGCCAGACGTCGAATACATCTTTGACGCGGCGTTGCAGACTCAAGAGAGTTTGGAGTATGAATTTGTTCATCCAGCTCCACAGTCATTGCGCCCCATAGAGGAATACCATTGTGTCATATACACTGACGGGTCGGCGCAACCCGCAACTGGATCAAGGCACGCTTATTCAGCAGCTTGCAATTGTAGTCAGTACTTTCGTGAATGGAGAGTTCAAATCTGATGCAGTGCATACGCAGTCATTGGGTGATTGTACCGCGCAACTGGCGGAGCTTCGTGCTCTGGTGCTTGCACTCGAGTTTGCTGATCACAGAGTCACTACTCTTATAGTGAGTGACTCTTACTACTGTGTTCAATCTTACAACGACAATATACTTTTTTGGATTATGAATGGTTTTCGTGATTCCAAAAGGTTGCTCAGTAAAGCATAAAACAATTTGGGCTCGAGTGTCAGAACTCAAAGGGAGTCTGCCACTTGTGGATGTAATTCACACTCTTGGTCACCAACGAGTTGGTGTCCATGCTGTCGGTAACAGTTTGGCTGACGAGGCAGCTAAAACAGCAGTGGCGACATATTTAGTAGCAGCAGTTACAAGATCAAAATCTAAGATAGATGCAGACATCTTAGCAGCTATAGCTGCTTCTGAGACAGGGACAAACTTCCCTAGAGGTTTTCCTTCTCGATACCATTATCACTTAAGTCCTGATAACGTCCCATTAGTGAGGATTAACGACGTTGGTGATAGATTGATTCCCAACGCGGACTGCAGACCAAATTTGATAACAGCTGCCCACGAGGGTGTTGCGTCTGCGCATGCTGGAGTGTCAGCAACTGTCTCTCTTTTACAGCAACGTTACTGGTGGTACGGTTTGTATAAACAAGCGCGGGCTTATGAAATTAATTGTGACATTTGCCAGCAGATCAAACCTTCTTCTGTTGCGCGTCCACCTCCAACGCAGCTGCATATCTCTAATCAACCACTCGCGTGTGTTTATTTAGATCACTGCGGTCCTTTTACCTCTGATACTGCGTACAAGTACATCTTGGTTGCAGTGGATTCGTGCACACGTTTTCTGTGGGTGTGGCCACAAAGGAGTGCTGATGCCAGGACTGTCATCAAAGCATTGCGTGTCTTTATAGGGAGTTCTGCATGTGGTACCCTTCACTCTGATCAAGGCCTGGCGTTCGCCTCTAAGGCTTACAAAGAGGCTATGAGAAGTTTGGGGGTCCAAGTCAAATTTTCGTCTCCATACCGGCCTGAGGGCAATAGTGTTGTGGAACGGATGAACCGTGACCTAAAGCAATCGTTGACAGCCAAGGTGTTAGGTACAGGCCGGAACTGGCTTGCCCACTTGTATGACGTCCAACGTGCACTTAATAATCTCCCTAGAAGGTCTCTGGGTGGGCGGACCCCGTACATGATGCTCTTTGGAGTGAGAATGTTTGTTCCAGACCTTGATGGTCTAGACATGGCGGCAGCTGCCGTGCCTTTTGACCTCGATGACCACTGTGCTGTATTACAGAATCTACAAGAAGCAAGAGACACTCTAGCTAAGGAACACTTGCCCTCTACATCTGAAGAAGCGCTCCTGATTCCGGTGGTCGGCTGGCTGCCTCGAGTTGGTGATCTGGTCCGTGAGAAGGTGGAGAACAAGAAGGAGTTTGGCCCCTCTTATCGTGCACCAGTCCCAGTGCTTGGAGTATTGGGTACACGTACAGTTGTTTTACCACCGCTTCCTGGTCGAAAGGAAAAAAGGTACATTTCAATTGAAAATGTCAAGCTACACAGGGTGGCCGATTCTCCATAGTATGACACCTTCGGTTTCCTGCCCTTCAATGCTGAGAAACTCTGTTGTGGTGCCACCCTCTATCATCGTGCCTGAAGTTTCCATTGAGATGATTACAGTTACTGATCCACAACCTACTGCTGGTGGTTTACCCGCTGCTCCTGAGTATGCTTATCCTACAGAAGTTGCTTTGCCCCTATTAAATACAACAACACTTATCCAGTCACATTCTTCCTTTGAAACTGCATCATTGACTTCCACTGTCCCTTCCAAAATCTTTATATTTTTTGCCTGGTTCAAGAGACATTTTTTGGTTGCACCTTGGACTTCCATCTGGTTGGTGCTGATTTGTATTTTTTTAGTCATGACAATTGGCTTTGTGGTAGTGTTTTTTAGACTTATCAACGGACACTACCTGAATGAGCGTTCTACAATTCAATTAATTGATGGAACTTTGGCCCCCCATTCCTCATCACACATCATGAAAAGAGACCAGACGTTTGTGAACATCACCGCCTGGCCTGTACGTGATGGGATTGCTTGGGATGCGGTGAACTTTCAAATTCATGGTCCCACCGAAGTTATTAATGTGCCAACTGTTTTTCGTGTTTAAATGGGTGATGTAGTTAAACAAAACATCCGCTCAGATGATTGGGATGTACAAGCAATAGAAGCACTGTTTTCTGATTTACAATATTATGCTGCATTTGATGCTGAAGACCTGTATTTAAATACTGCAAACTATGACGAGCAGTTTTGTTTTCAACATTATGGCACACATTTCCTACACAGAGCAAATACATTTAGAAATTTTGTTAATTTCACACAATGGGAACATTGTCCTGTCCCTATGCCCGGCAGCTCTGCAACTTTATTGAAAAAATTCACATACTTTTCAGATTTTAGTGTGTCAAACCCTGAGTCTTTTTATTTTAAGGTAGCGGTAGAACCCACTTCTAAGATCAGACTGACACACACAAAATTATTATATTCCAAATCCTTTATGGAGGATTTGGCTATTGGAGGTTATGTCGTATGGAAAGCTACTGTCGATCTTAAATCGGTTTGGGGAACTAAACCATGGCAGGTACAGGGAACAGAAGCTTTGCATCGTGCCTGTCTTATCCCAAACCATATTTTATTTTTAAATTCATCTATTTTTCAGACCACCTGTTTTGGATTGGCAATATCTAAAAAATTAATTTCCCCCTCGATCCCTGATCTGGGTGCATATACGGGTTGGGAAAATCACTCAGATCTGTCCCTTACTATGTTGCAGTCGCTTGTTTCCAATGGCACCTTTAATATTTCGACATTGAATCCTGAGGGTTGGTTGATATGGCAAACAAGCTCAGATTCCTGTCAACGTCGGTTTCTGGATTTAGCTCCGGGATATACACAACTTAGGGTTGACCCTCGTTTTACATCTTCACACACAGTGACTACCTACTCTGTAGGTAAATTATGTCAGTCATGGCTGCAACATTCCACGTTAACTTCAGTTAAGCTTCATTTATCACGATTAAATGACAAAATAGATTTGAATGATTTTATTAAGGGTCCTGCAAATGGCAGGTCTAAACGATGGGCTTATGCTATTTACAATGAAATCTGGAAATTGTCGCAAATTGAAGCTGCTTCTAGATTACGTGCTATTGACCAGGCCAATATGGAAAAAGTATTGGTCGTGATAGATAATAGTATTAATACGTTGTCTTCTAGAATTTATACATTAGATAATATTGTTTCTTCTGTCATAGACATTGTGCAAGATGATGTATCTGTGTTGTATCATGGTCAAAATCAGTTGCGTTCAATTATGCAGTTTGCATGGACATTGCAAACGTTAAAGGCAGGGAAAGTCCCTTGGGATTACATGAATATTTCATCATTGTTCCTGTCATTTAATTTGACTGAAAAACAGCAGTTCATGTCCATGAAAGATGCAACTTATGCATTGCTGCACATTGAAAAATTAGAACCTTTACCTTTTTCTGTAGCTGAGTTAAATTCAGCCGTGTGGTTAGTTCACGGATTAGTAACTTTACCGTTCAGTTTGTTCAAGTTTAGTTCGTGCATGAAACACTATGCTATCGGCAGATATGAACAACTTGGTGATGCGTTTCTGCATGAAGTTTGGTCACTTCCGTTCACTTACAGATGCGTGAGGGATGGCAAGGAAGTTTACTTAAAAGGTGAAGAATGCAATTCCGCTCCTGATCACTCTGTTGTTTGCAGACATATACAATTACATGGCGCTTGCAATATACACGCTCCTAATTTAGCTTGTGTCCTAAAGGGGATTCCAATGCCAGTTATAACGTCTTCTTTTAAGCTGCTTGCCAACGGTAGTTATTTGCTTTTAAATAGTGAAGCTTGCTGTGGGATGCTAGTGGGTATTCCTTACATAGTGACTGTTTCACAAAAAGTAGTTTGCTGTAATAACGTCCTTTTCCCGCCCCCGCAAGGCCGACTCGATGTATCCTTCTGGCCAGCGATTCCAACCTTGAACGCAGAGTTCAATAGGATGAGCGGAATAAGGGCTCTTTTGTCTAAAAAAGAGGTTGCGTTGACTTCATCCCGTGAAACATTTCTTCTTAATGTTGCGAACACACGCACTGAGGTACAAGCTCTTTTAAATACCGACCTCCCCCTACATTTTGGAACCTTGTTTCAAACTATCTTTAATGCTTCGTCTACGACTGGCCTTGTTCATTTTTTTAAAATTGTGGGCTCCGGCCTCGTGACATCTTTCCAGACTGTTTTTGGTGTGATCCCCGCATTTTTACATTCTATTTTTTCAAGTGACTTCGGAGGGTTCCCCTTGCTCCTCGCTTTGGTGGCTGGGATCCTCTTGCTAATTTGCGCACTTCGATATGGCTGCACACCGGGAGTTGCAAGACAGAATGCTGCGCTTGCTCCATCTTCGTAGCCGGATGCTTGATTTCTACGGCACCTTACCACTGGCGGTATTAAGCGTCAAGTATGGATTGTCTTTCCGGTTTCCCTTTTTTACCTGTGTGCAACCTGTTTTTCATTGCCTAGATTGTCCCTTTCAATGGGCCCTGGACTTGTGCCTGTCAAACTTGGCGTCATCTGACCCGGATTTTGATGAACTAATGTGTCCCTTAGTGGCTCATGAATTCAACTGTTCTGGTGTCGGGTTTATGGCTTTGGGTGCTGCACACGGAGTCCTTGGAAACTGGGATATCGGAGAGGCAGCTATTGAATTCCTTGAAAGGAGTTATATCGAGGAGACTGACAGTTGTCCTATTATGGTGCTGGATGCTCCGATAATTGATGAACATGTGTGTTCCTTTCCTTTGCTCAACTGGATGGCAGATACTTTTGCGGAACGCTCCAATGATTTCCTCTTGGAAGCAGTCACAACTTATGGTGCCTATACCTTCATGGATTGACTGATTGACTTGTCAATGCTGCTTGCATCCAGAATTGTTAATTTTCTACGAAAATTTTGCTTATTTTTTAGCACATCATTTTTCATTTGCTAAACGAACTTTTTTTTTTTATTCTCGGACTTTACACTTACCTTATATGCCCTTGGTTCCGCTCTAAATCACTTGAACTCTGCGTTCTTGATAAGTGTATCCCTATTGGTTAAGTGCTCCGATCATGGGGGGGTGTGAGATGGACTAAGCCACGCCCTATTTACAATACTCAGTTAGCATAACCGAGATCATGGTTAACAAGCAAGCTTGTCGTTTCTGCTGCGCTGCACACGACACTGTTGTTATGTGTTATTCATTTTAGAAATGCTGACTCGACTTTGCCTTACAGGATAACAAACTGTTGTTGCACATTCTTAACCGTGAAATGTGCCCTTGGTCTGTACATCATGCAAAGAACGTGTCTGGGTCACTAGAAGGTACAGAGTGTTGTATTTAGATTGATCGTACCACTTGTTAGACATATCATGCATACAGCTGCCAATATTTGAAGGACAAGCGTCTTTAATATTGCAGAACAGTTTGGTTTTACATTCATTCGAACAAGAAGAGCTGATGCATGCTGTGAGAGCTGATCCTTTGATGTGATTCTACTAAGCTGATCTATACGGTATGGGGTCCCCCCTGTTAGCCTAAGAGACCTTCTAATAGTCTAATAATAATAATGTATTAGATTATAGTGAAAGGAGTGTGGCCGTATACCACTGTCTTTAATAGTATGATTGCTCCTTTCATTCTATATGGTATTGTAATAATGCTCATGATTCTGATCTGTACTGTTAGTCTGCTAGTGTTAGCCAAAGTACTGCATCTTAGGACGCGAGGTTTATAAAATAAACTCTTTAAACTTTACCGTGTCTGTATTATTCCGTTGTGGACTAATAAATAAGTACGAACAGGTATTTCGGATACCCACCACTCCTGAGAAACATCTAAGTCGCTTGTTCTGGTTTGTCTATACATTGGGACCACCTAGCTAGATCTAGGTTAACGAATGGGATACAAAGCTGGTCGGATAAGGGGTTCTGGGTTCTGAGGGGAGTTTTCTGGTACACCACAATTCTCTGAGGTCCTGGTCTCCTGCGCATAGTTCTCTGCAAAAGCAGAATCCCTGCAACACAAGTAGGTCTTGGGTCAGTCGTAGATGGGTTGGGAGGGTGTTCCAGGTCTTGGCGGCGAGGTAGGAGAAGGATCCTCCGCAGGTGGTCGTACGTTGGATGCGGGGGATAGCTGCGAGGGCAAGGCTGCTGGAGCGGAGCTGGCGGGTGGGGTTGTAGAAGCTGAATCTGATGTTCAGGTAGGCTTGTCTGGCGTTGTGGAGTGCCTTGTGTGAGTGGGTGAGGAGCTTGAAGGTAATCCTCTTGCCGATGCGGAGCCAGTGCAGGTCACTCAGGAGGGGGGTGATGTGGCTGTGGCAGGGGGCGTTGTCGATCAGTCAGGCGGAGGCTTTTTGGAAGCGTTGTATCTGCCGTTGGTGTTTGGATGAGAGTCCTGCGTAGAGTGCATTGCCGTAGTCCAGTCAGCTGCTGACGAGGGCCTGTGTCACTGTTCTACTTGTTTTGGTCGGGCTCCACCAGTAGATCCGGCAGAGCATGCGTAGGGTGTCGTAGCAGGAGGAGGAGACGGCGTTGACCTGCTTGGACATGGAGAGGGAGGATGCGAGGATCAATCCTAGGTTGCGTGCGTGGTGGGTGGGTGTCGGTGCTGTCCCCAGAGCGATCAGCCACCAGGAGTCGTCCCAGGCTGAGGGTGTGTGTCCCAGGATGAGGACCTCCGTCTTGTCCGAGTTCGATTTCAGATGGCCGCTCCGCATCCAGTCGGCGATGGACCTCAGCCCTTGTGGATGTTTGTTTTGGCGGTGTGAGGGTCCTTGGTGAGGGAGAGGATGAGCTGGGTGTCTTTGGCATAGGAGATGGTTTTGAGGTGGTGGGGGTGGGCCACTTGTGTGAGGGGGCCATGTGGATGTTGAACAGCGTCGGGCTGAGGGATGATCACTCACCCCTTACACAAGCACACACTCCCGGGGCAGCCAATGGAGTTACCCACTCTCACAATGGACATGTGACACAACAAGATAAAGCCACAGCCAAAGAAGCATCCAAGGCCAAATTAGAAGCAGCAACAGAAACAGGTTTCTCGTCCTGCCTCACCAGTTCAGTCGTATAGTGAATGCACTTATGATTTGCGCGATCGTACTCGTATTAAGTCACCTGATAGGTTTCAGGTTTCTGAACAACGCTCTCCTCGTTCTTCACAGGAAACATCGACTTCGCACTCTGGTGGTGGAGAACGTGGAAGAGGACGGGGCACTCAAAGTCGAGACCAGCCCCGCCAGACTGACGGTAAAGGCAAGCAGGAAGACGCTGCCAGACCACGTCCACCGTTTCAGAAAAAGAAAGTTGCTGCTATCTCAGCGAGATATGCCTCAGATGGTCAGGACACAGCTTCGGAACCTGACATGGGTACTAACGCTGCTAGACAGCGCGGCGGAAGTTACAGTAGTGCGGGAAGCATTGCGTCCATTTCTGGAGGCGACAGCAACTGACATTTATGTGACAGTCGAAACTGCTGATACTCGCGTAGCCCCCCCGGAAAGGTTATTTGAAATAGTCCTTAATATTGAGGGTGACATACAACGCAAAATTAAAGTGGTTTTTTGGGATAATCTTACCAGCACATATGATATTCTTTTGGCGGAGAAAGATTGGCCTCCGGCTTTCATTGTAGACGCCCCTAGGGGAGAGGAAGTTATACTTCCTTCCTTTGGGCACGCAGTGCCCACGAAGGAGTCTACTAGGTTGTCCGGGGAGTGGTCGCAGGTGCTTGCGCCTGCGTTATATCGTAATCAGGTTGGCTGGGATAAATGTTCTCCCAATCACGAGATTCCATTGCGATCCGATCCCCAGCCTCAACCCCAATATCCCATGCGTCGCGAGGCTAGACCTCACGTCGCGTCAATCCTTGAACAATTGGAATATCAAGGAGTAATTGAGACATGTGTGTCACCCATGAATAATCCTTTCTTCACTGTAACGAAGCCTGACGGGTCGTACCGCCTAGTTTTGGATTACCGGCATTTAAACTCACATTGCCGGACGTGTGCGGTACAAAATACTCATAGTTCGGCTCTCGTAGATAGTCTTGTGAGAAAACGTTTCAAAACTGCGCTCGACTTATCCAATGGCTTTTATTGCCATAATCTGGCCCCTCTTAGTTATGAGTGGACAGCATTCACCTCGGGTGGCAAACAAAAATTGTTCAAGAGGCTCCCGATGGGCTATAAAAACAGCCCTGGAATTTTTGCCGCTCGCGTGGTCTCTCTCTTAGAGATGGTAGACCCGGAAGCATACTCGTATGTCGATGACATCTATCTGACAGACGACGAGTTGCTTCCACATCTTGCTCGTGTGGATAACATAGTGACTATGTTTGCAGACTTCGGTTACAAGTTTAACTTTAAGAAGTCGCACATTGCTGAATTTACAGTGTTGTTCTTGGGGTATGAACTCAATAATGAAGGTCGAGGCTTAGCACCGCAGTTCCTTGAGAAATGCGCAAACCTTCGTATCCCTACAACACTGAAAAAACTACAATCCTTGCTGGGTTTTCTGAATTTCGGTCGATCCTACATTCCTGATTATGCCCAGCGTATCAAGACACTTTATGCCTTGATACAACCAACTTATACCAGATCTTGCTGGCTGCCAGAGCACTCGTTGGCATTATATACTTTGCAAACTGATCTTCTTACAGCTAAATATCTAAAAACTCGTGACAACCACACCAACCTGGTCATTAGAATTGTTCCAGGCGCGGAAGGTTTCACGTACTTAACGTTCAATGAGGGTGACACAGTCACCATTGCTTACAAATCTCATCTGTACACTTCGGCTGAGCTGCGATTTTCAACTGTTGAAAAAGTCTTGACAGCAGTTCAGATGGCGATCCTGAAAGAACTAGCGCTATCACAAGGAAAATGCATGCTGGTGGTAACACCGTTTCCTGCTCTTGAAGCAGTCACTAAAGCTAGTGTGCCAAATTCTAAGGCTTTGCATCCACGGTGGATACAATGGGCAACCTCCTTGGCTTCGCCAGACGTCGAATACATCTTTGACGCGGCGTTGCAGACTCAAGAGAGTTTGGAGTATGAATTTGTTCATCCAGCTCCACAGTCATTGCGCCCCATAGAGGAATACCATTGTGTCATATACACTGACGGGTCGGCGCAACCCGCAACTGGATCAAGGCACGCTTATTCAGCAGCTTGCAATTGTAGTCAGTACTTTCGTGAATGGAGAGTTCAAATCTGATGCAGTGCATACGCAGTCATTGGGTGATTGTACCGCGCAACTGGCGGAGCTTCGTGCTCTGGTGCTTGCACTCGAGTTTGCTGATCACAGAGTCACTACTCTTATAGTGAGTGACTCTTACTACTGTGTTCAATCTTACAACGACAATATACTTTTTTGGATTATGAATGGTTTTCGTGATTCCAAAGGTTGCTCAGTAAAGCATAAAACAATTTGGGCTCGAGTGTCAGAACTCAAAGGGAGTCTGCCACTTGTGGATGTAATTCACACTCTTGGTCACCAACGAGTTGGTGTCCATGCTGTCGGTAACAGTTTGGCTGACGAGGCAGCTAAAACAGCAGTGGCGACATATTTAGTAGCAGCAGTTACAAGATCAAAATCTAAGATAGATGCAGACATCTTAGCAGCTATAGCTGCTTCTGAGACAGGGACAAACTTCCCTAGAGGTTTTCCTTCTCGATACCATTATCACTTAAGTCCTGATAACGTCCCATTAGTGAGGATTAACGACGTTGGTGATAGATTGATTCCCAACGCGGACTGCAGACCAAATTTGATAACAGCTGCCCACGAGGGTGTTGCGTCTGCGCATGCTGGAGTGTCAGCAACTGTCTCTCTTTTACAGCAACGTTACTGGTGGTACGGTTTGTATAAACAAGCGCGGGCTTATGAAATTAATTGTGACATTTGCCAGCAGATCAAACCTTCTTCTGTTGCGCGTCCACCTCCAACGCAGCTGCATATATCTAATCAACCACTCGCGTGTGTTTATTTAGATCACTGCGGTCCTTTTACCTCTGATACTGCGTACAAGTACATCTTGGTTGCAGTGGATTCATGCACACGTTTTCTGTGGGTGTGGCCACAAAGGAGTGCTGATGCCAGGACTGTCATCAAAGCATTGCGTGTCTTTATAGGGAGTTCTGCATGTGGTACCCTTCACTCTGATCAAGGCCTGGCGTTCGCCTCTAAGGCTTACAAAGAGGCTATGAGAAGTTTGGGGGTCCAAGTCAAATTTTCGTCTCCATACCGGCCTGAGGGCAATAGTGTTGTGGAACGGATGAACCGTGACCTAAAGCAATCGTTGACAGCCAAGGTGTTAGGTACAGGCCGGAACTGGCTTGCCCACTTGTATGACGTCCAACGTGCACTTAATAATCTCCCTAGAAGGTCTCTGGGTGGGCGGACCCCGTACATGATGCTCTTTGGAGTGAGAATGTTTGTTCCAGACCTTGATGGTCTAGACATGGCGGCAGCTGCCGTGCCTTTTGACCTCGATGACCACTGTGCTGTATTACAGAATCTACAAGAAGCAAGAGACACTCTAGCTAAGGAACACGTGCCCTCTACATCTGAAGAAGCGCTCCTGATTCCGGTGGTCGGCTGGCTGCCTCGAGTTGGTGATCTGGTCCGTGAGAAGGTGGAGAACAAGAAGGAGTTTGGCCCCTCTTATCGTGCACCAGTCCCAGTGCTTGGAGTATTGGGTACACGTACAGTTGTTTTACCACCGCTTCCTGGTCGAAAGGAAAAAAGGTACATTTCAATTGAAAATGTCAAGCTACACAGGGTGGCCGATTCTCCATAGTATGACACCTTCGGTTTCCTGCCCTTCAATGCTGAGAAACTCTGTTGTGGTGCCACCCTCTATCATCGTGCCTGAAGTTTCCATTGAGATGATTACAGTTACTGATCCACCACCTACTGCTGGTGGTTTACCCGCTGCTCCTGAGTATGCTTATCCTACAGAAGTTGCTTTGCCCCTATTAAATACAACAACACTTATCCAGTCACATTCTTCCTTTGAAACTGCATCATTGACTTCCACTGTCCCTTCCAAAATCTTTATATTTTTTGCCTGGTTCAAGAGACATTTTTTGGTTGCACCTTGGACTTCCATCTGGTTGGTGCTGATTTGTATTTTTTTAGTCATGACAATTGGCTTTGTGGTAGTGTTTTTTAGACTTATCAACGGACACTACCTGAATGAGCGTTCTACAATTCAATTAATTGATGGAACTTTGGCCCCCCATTCCTCATCACACATCATGAAAAGAGACCAGACGTTTGTGAACATCACCGCCTGGCCTGTACGTGATGGGATTGCTTGGGATGCGGTGAACTTTCAAATTCATGGTCCCACCGAAGTTATTAATGTGCCAACTGTTTTTCGTGTTTCTATGGGTGATGTAGTTAAACAAAACATCCGCTCAGATGATTGGGATGTACAAGCAATAGAAGCACTGTTTTCTGATTTAAAATATTATGCTGCATTTGATGCTGAAGACCTGTATTTAAATACTGCAAACTATGACGAGCAGTTTTGTTTTCAACATTATGGCACACATTTCCTACACAGAGCAAATACATTTAGAAATTTTGTTAATTTCACACAATGGGAACATTGTCCTGTCCCTATGCCCGGCAGCTCTGCAACTTTATTGAAAAAATTCACATACTTTTCAGATTTTAGTGTGTCAAACCCTGAGTCTTTTTATTTTAAGGTAGCGGTAGAACCCACTTCTAAGATCAGACTGACACACACAAAATTATTATATTCCAAATCCTTTATGGAGGATTTGGCTATTGGAGGTTATGTCGTATGGAAAGCTACTGTCGATCTTAAATCGGTTTGGGGAACTAAACCATGGCAGGTACAGGGAACAGAAGCTTTGCATCGTGCCTGTCTTATCCCAAACCATATTTTATTTTTAAATTCATCTATTTTTCAGACCACCTGTTTTGGATTGGCAATATCTAAAAAATTAATTTCCCCCTCGATCCCTGATCTGGGTGCATATACGGGTTGGGAAAATCACTCAGATCTGTCCCTTACTATGTTGCAGTCGCTTGTTTCCAATGGCACCTTTAATATTTCGACATTGAATCCTGAGGGTTGGTTGATATGGCAAACAAGCTCAGATTCCTGTCAACGTCGGTTTCTGGATTTAGCTCCGGGATATACACAACTTAGGGTTGACCCTCGTTTTACATCTTCACACACAGTGACTACCTACTCTGTAGGTAAATTATGTCAGTCATGGCTGCAACATTCCACGTTAACTTCAGTTAAGCTTCATTTATCACGATTAAATGACAAAATAGATTTGAATGATTTTATTAAGGGTCCTGCAAATGGCAGGTCTAAACGATGGGCTTATGCTATTTACAATGAAATCTGGAAATTGTCGCAAATTGAAGCTGCTTCTAGATTACGTGCTATTGACCAGGCCAATATGGAAAAAGTATTGGTCGTGATAGATAATAGTATTAATACGTTGTCTTCTAGAATTTATACATTAGATAATATTGTTTCTTCTGTCATAGACATTGTGCAAGATGATGTATCTGTGTTGTATCATGGTCAAAATCAGTTGCGTTCAATTATGCAGTTTGCATGGACATTGCAAACGTTAAAGGCAGGGAAAGTCCCTTGGGATTACATGAATATTTCATCATTGTTCCTGTCATTTAATTTGACTGAAAAACAGCAGTTCATGTCCATGAAAGATGCAACTTATGCATTGCTGCACATTGAAAAATTAGAACCTTTACCTTTTTCTGTAGCTGAGTTAAATTCAGCCGTGTGGTTAGTTCACGGATTAGTAACTTTACCGTTCAGTTTGTTCAAGTTTAGTTCGTGCATGAAACACTATGCTATCGGCAGATATGAACAACTTGGTGATGCGTTTCTGCATGAAGTTTGGTCACTTCCGTTCACTTACAGATGCGTGAGGGATGGCAAGGAAGTTTACTTAAAAGGTGAAGAATGCAATTCCGCTCCTGATCACTCTGTTGTTTGCAGACATATACAATTACATGGCGCTTGCAATATACACGCTCCTAATTTAGCTTGTGTCCTAAAGGGGATTCCAATGCCAGTTATAACGTCTTCTTTTAAGCTGCTTGCCAACGGTAGTTATTTGCTTTTAAATAGTGAAGCTTGCTGTGGGATGCTAGTGGGTATTCCTTACATAGTGACTGTTTCACAAAAAGTAGTTTGCTGTAATAACGTCCTTTTCCCGCCCCCGCAAGGCCGACTCGATGTATCCATCTGGCCAGCGATTCCAACCTTGAACGCAGAGTTCAATAGGATGAGCGGAATAAGGGCTCTTTTGTCTAAAAAAGAGGTTGCGTTGACTTCATCCCGTGAAACATTTCTTCTTAATGTTGCGAACACACGCACTGAGGTACAAGCTCTTTTAAATACCGACCTCCCCCTACATTTTGGAACCTTGTTTCAAACTATCTTTAATGCTTCGTCTACGACTGGCCTTGTTCATTTTTTTAAAATTGTGGGCTCCGGCCTCGTGACATCTTTCCAGACTGTTTTTGGTGTGATCCCCGCATTTTTACATTCTATTTTTTCAAGTGACTTCGGAGGGTTCCCCTTGCTCCTCGCTTTGGTGGCTGGGATCCTCTTGCTAATTTGCGCACTTCGATATGGCTGCACACCGGGAGTTGCAAGACAGAATGCTGCGCTTGCTCCATCTTCGTAGCCGGATGCTTGATTTCTACGGCACCTTACCACTGGCGGTATTAAGCGTCAAGTATGGATTGTCTTTCCGGTTTCCCTTTTTTACCTGTGTGCAACCTGTTTTTCATTGCCTAGATTGTCCCTTTCAATGGGCCCTGGACTTGTGCCTGTCAAACTTGGCGTCATCTGACCCGGATTTTGATGAACTAATGTGTCCCTTAGTGGCTCATGAATTCAACTGTTCTGGTGTCGGGTTTATGGCTTTGGGTGCTGCACACGGAGTCCTTGGAAACTGGGATATCGGAGAGGCAGCTATTGAATTCCTTGAAAGGAGTTATATCGAGGAGACTGACAGTTGTCCTATTATGGTGCTGGATGCTCCGATAATTGATGAACATGTGTGTTCCTTTCCTTTGCTCAACTGGATGGCAGATACTTTTGCGGAACGCTCCAATGATTTCCTCTTGGAAGCAGTCACAACTTATGGTGCCTATACCTTCATGGATTGACTGATTGACTTGTCAATGCTGCTTGCATCCAGAATTGTTAATTTTCTACGAAAATTTTGCTTATTTTTTAGCACATCATTTTTCATTTGCTAAACGAACTTTTTTTTTTTATTCTCGGACTTTACACTTACCTTATATGCCCTTGGTTCCGCTCTAAATCACTTGAACTCTGCGTTCTTGATAAGTGTATCCCTATTGGTTAAGTGCTCCGATCATGGGGGGGTGTGAGATGGACTAAGCCACGCCCTATTTACAATACTCAGTTAGCATAACCGAGATCATGGTTAACAAGCAAGCTTGTCGTTTCTGCTGCGCTGCACACGACACTGTTGTTATGTGTTATTCATTTTAGAAATGCTGACTCGACTTTGCCTTACAGGATAACAAACTGTTGTTGCACATTCTTAACCGTGAAATGTGCCCTTGGTCTGTACATCATGCAAAGAACGTGTCTGGGTCACTAGAAGGTACAGAGTGTTGTATTTAGATTGATCGTACCACTTGTTAGACATATCATGCATACAGCTGCCAATATTTGAAGGACAAGCGTCTTTAATATTGCAGAACAGTTTGGTTTTACATTCATTCGAACAAGAAGAGCTGATGCATGCTGTGAGAGCTGATCCTTTGATGTGATTCTACTAAGCTGATCTATACGGTATGGGGTCCCCCCTGTTAGCCTAAGAGACCTTCTAATAGTCTAATAATAATAATGTATTAGATTATAGTGAAAGGAGTGTGGCCGTATACCACTGTCTTTAATAGTATGATTGCTCCTTTCATTCTATATGGTATTGTAATAATGCTCATGATTCTGATCTGTACTGTTAGTCTGCTAGTGTTAGCCAAAGTACTGCATCTTAGGACGCGAGGTTTATAAAATAAACTCTTTAAACTTTACCGTGTCTGTATTATTCCGTTGTGGACTAATAAATAAGTACGAACAGGTATTTCGGATACCCACCACTCCTGAGAAACATCTAAGTCGCTTGTTCTGGTTTGTCTATACATTGGGACCACCTAGCTAGATCTAGGTTAACGAATGGGATACAAAGCTGGTCGGATAAGGGGTTCTGGGTTCTGAGGGGAGTTTTCTGGTACACCACAATTCTCTGAGGTCCTGGTCTCCTGCACATAGTTCTCTGCAAAAGCAGAATCCCTGCAACACAAGTAGGTCTTGGGTCAGTCGTAGATGGGTTGGGAGGGTGTTCCAGGTCTTGGCGGCGAGGTAGGAGAAGGATCCTCCGCAGGTGGTCGTACGTTGGATGCGGGGGATAGCTGCGAGGGCAAGGCTGCTGGAGCGGAGCTGGCGGGTGGGGTTGTAGAAGCTGAATCTGATGTTCAGGTAGGCTTGTCTGGCGTTGTGGAGTGCCTTGTGTGAGTGGGTGAGGAGCTTGAAGGTAATCCTCTTGCCGATGCGGAGCCAGTGCAGGTCACTCAGGAGGGGGGTGATGTGGCTGTGGCAGGGGGCGTTGTCGATCAGTCATGCGGAGGCTTTTTGGAAGCGTTGTATCTGCCGTTGGTGTTTGGATGAGAGTCCTGCGTAGAGTGCATTGCCGTAGTCCAGTCAGCTGCTGACGAGGGCCTGTGTAACTGTTCTACTTGTTTTGGTCGGGCTCCACCAGTAGATCCGGCAGAGCATGCGTAGGGTGTCGTAGCAGGAGGAGGAGACGGCGTTGACCTGCTTGGACATGGAGAGGGAGGATGCGAGGATCAATCCTAGGTTGCGTGCGTGGTGGGTGGGTGTCGGTGCTGTCCCCAGAGCGATCAGCCACCAGGAGTCGTCCCAGGCTGAGGGTGTGTGTCCCAGGATGAGGACCTCCGTCTTGTCCGAGTTCAATTTCAGATGGCCGCTCCGCATCCAGTCGGCGATGGACCTCAGCCCTTGTGGATGTTTGTTTTGGCGGTGTGAGGGTCCTTGGTGAGGGAGAGGATGAGCTGGGTGTCTTTGGCATAGGAGATGGTTTTGAGGTGGTGGGGGTGGGCCACTTGTGTGAGGGGGCCATGTGGATGTTGAACAGCGTCGGGCTGAGGGATGATCACTCACCCCTTACACAAGCACACACTCCCGGGGCAGCCAATGGAGTTACCCACTCTCACAATGGACATGTGACACAACAAGATAAAGCCACAGCCAAAGAAGCATCCAAGGCCAAATTAGAAATGTCAAACACCGTGGAGAACATTTCAATCATTCCCCTGCAACATACCCATCCACAAGTGAACATTGATGTGAATGCTAGGCACATACAACTACCTTGAGAAACTGTGGCAAATCGAATATGTGTGAAACATGGATGTCGCATTAAACAGCATTAACATTGTCTCTCTCTCACACACAGGGCAACGTCATGGATCTCCCCCCAACAATGGGGGAGAAGAACCACAGTCCCAGGCTCGAGAGGAACCTGATCCCACAGGCAGCGACACCTCACAACACTCCGCGGATGACCCCAACCCACCTGGCCCGTCTGGTGTCCAAGCCCCTGCAGCACCTGCTTCAGGTACATCTGTGCCAACCACCACCACCATTCCTGCCACATCCCAGGAGACACCAAGGAGCCCTGCCTACACTGAACAACTGAGCCAGTCTGACCTGGAGGGACAAGGTTCGCCGGGCACCCAGGAGGAGGCAGCCAACACCGACACTGCCATCCCTCAGGGGTCCTGTAGACCCAATGTGCCCACAACGGCAGGCCAGGCCCGTGAGGGCAGGGGTGGTGGGAGTGGAGGCAGGTGGAGGCGAGAACCTGACCAGCCAGCTGAAGGGACCGGTATGTCACACGTCCGCAACATCATGGAGGCATACCGGCGTGACACCAGGGCCATCAGTCAGGTAGTGGCGACCCTCACAGACATTAAGAATCAGCAGGCCGAGCAACACGCCAGTCAACAATAACACCAATTACGGATGGAGGCAAGACTGGCTGAGCTTGTGGCGGTGCAAAGGGACAGAACCCATTCACTCCGTCGGATCGCCGACAACATGGGCAACCCTCCCTGTGACTCCAGGCGCAGACTAGCACCAGCCACAGGGAGGGAGGAGGAGGAGGAGGATACGTCCGACGGAGCGTCCCAAACATCATCAAGGCCTGCATCTGAGGGTCCCCGGAGGAAGGTGGGTCATCCACGGAAAAGACCGTGAGAGGCAGCGGACCATCCACAGCTCCCAGGTCACCTAGCCTGGCACCTGGCCTTCATGAGCAACAGCAGCACATCATTCACTGACATTCTCTGCCACATGGACTTGCTGGTCATAGTCTGACCAATGATGACCAACACTGTGGTCTGGACTCCGATGACTTTAAATGCCAAGGATAGCATCTCCCCCTGTGAACTTTGGATTCTATGCACCCGTTAGAGCACCTTATGTTATCTACCAAAACACGCACCTCACGAGAATAAAACAATTTTTTTGTCATGAGATGTTGCCGTCATTTTGCATTAGTCCACAACATACATGTGTGTTAATGTCAAACTATGCCTGAGTGTTGAACTAACTCAAGCCATCCATACCCTGGGATCTGAGTCCGGTACAGGACACACATGGGTCACAATGTATCATCCAATACAGCCTGGGAGCCCAATACTCACCCGTGATGGCCTCAAGCTGCTGAGGGGGGGCTTGAAGTACTGTGCGCACACACCAATCAGGAAGACGATGATGAAGGCCTACAGGTCATGGCTCATGTGGAGGTTCCTGGGGAGTGAGTCCCAGGTATGTTTGGCCAGGTGGGAGAACCATCTCCTTCATGCTGGAGTGTTGTGGATGTGAAGAATGGTGGCCAGGCCAAGTTCGGATGCATTGAGTTGGGCCAACGGGGTCTTGGATGACAGACGTACAAGGTTGGTTTTGGGGTCTGGGCTTGTTGACTGCCTCCTGAGTGTGTGTGAGGAGTGTGAAGGTCATCCTGCAGCATACAGTGATCCCTTGCAGCTATCTCAGGTGGACGGTGATGTTGATGGGGTGCGGGATGTTGAAGCTGAGTTGTGCAGATGCACCCTGGATGTGGACAAGTTTCCCGTGAGTTAGGATGTACTTGCTCCGTAGAGGGCGGGGCAGTAGTTGACACGGCTGGTGTCGTGGACCTGGGGGATGGTCTGTCTTTCCTTGGAGTGGATCTATCAGAAGATCATGTGCATCATGCAGAGGGTGCTGCAGCATGAGGTACAGATGATGGTGATTTGCATGGCAAATGTGAGTGACAAATCCATGATGCACAACATCTTGTGTGCGTGGCTACTGGGTGCTTGTGTAGGGCCCCTGCGGGTGGGACACAAGGAGTTGAGCCAGCTGTAAGGGAAAAATCCTCCGATGCTTACCTCAGTCCTGTACAAGTCCAGCCTCAGGTGGCTGATGTTCAGCCATTCATCCACGGACCCCATGGCTTCTTGAATGTTGGCACTGGCAATGGCTGGGTCTTTGGTGAGGGTGAGGAGCACCTGGGTGTCAATGGCATACGACATGATGATGAGGTTGTGTGCGCATGTGATGGTGGAGAGGGGGGTCCTGGACACATTGAAGATTGACACGCTGAGAGATGATCCCTGGGCCATGTGGCAGATGACGCCACTATACCACATGCTGAAGGCCTGAGTCCCACTCCTATGGCCTTGCTGGTGTACGGAGCTGGTGTGGAGCAGGAGGGACATGATCTGGTTGGTGTGACAGGGCCTGGAAGGCGAGGCAGCGCTGTGCAGGCAGTTGGAGTTGCACACTCAGCATGCAAAGGTGTCATGTGTGCGCTTAGGGTATGGCTGAGAGCAGGCGGTTGAGTTTCAGATAGACATTGCTTGGAGGGTGGCTACAACCTCAGACTGTAGTGTGATGTGGGTCATGCAAGGACATGAGGGTCGTGCAATGTGCACATTGCATGTGCTGACCGTCCTGCCTTTGGCACCGCGTGTACCCAACAGTGGCACAGACAAGGTGATGACAGCCAAATGAATGGCTGGAGGTAGGCAGGGAGGAGCATCTTTGAGGCGTGTGTGTTGCCGAATCCCGCCACTTTGTGGGCCCTTGCTGCAGGGGCCGCAGCAGCAGGTGGCATGTCCTTGAAACTATGTCAAAAGTAGCACACAAAGACAAGGATGTCAGAAAGGACTAATGCAACAGGCGTAAGTAAAGGAAGGAGTGTCCGGTTACCCATGGAACACCCAGAGAAAATGGATGCACAATCACCAAAGATGTCTGACACAGGATCAGGAAACAGAAGGCTGAGCAGCGCACAGCAGACACACCCTCAGCAGGCGTTGACGGCCCTTCATGGGGACCAACATGCCCAAATACATACACAACCATGGACTTCATGCACAATTGAGATTCTGACCCATGAAGACCTGCATGCATGTGGCCAAACTACACATAGACTCATATGCACAATCTTTGACAACTATGCCAGAGATGCCACATGCAAAGTGGCAAGAGACCTGCATTGACAGAGATGAGGCACCTTGGATGGTGAGGAAACTCTTTATTACTCAGGCTCAAACTAAGGGAAAAGCATCAATATGAACAGACACACAGGTCATTTGGCTAAACATGTGGGACCTACACAGGACACCCCC
The DNA here is from genome assembly GCF_964204655.1 of Triturus cristatus. NCBI lineage: Eukaryota > Metazoa > Chordata > Amphibia > Caudata > Salamandridae > Triturus > Triturus cristatus. Next base: position 823,899,719 of record NC_140581.1, on the reverse strand, counting down.
TTCACAACACAGATGTAGTAAATCCTAATGGCCTGGCACACAAGTTAAGGGGATGAGCCAAACACACCCGTCTGCACACGGAGAGGCTGCAATTCCCCATTGAGCCTGTTATGGGGATGTCCCACACCATGTCCACCCGTAGCATCCCGTATGTTTCTGAGGGAAGTTATACACACATTGATGCCTTCATCAGAATCCACAAACCATTAGAGATGACTGTCACGAAGGTAGACTCTCAATTCATGAGAGTCATGCTACATGTCATGTGCCCCATGGTGAGTCGACATGTATGCATGGTAACCCAACATGCACAGGAGCAGTCCCCACACATTCCAAACACCTAACAACCCCAAAATGCCTTGTTGCAATCCTCACCCAAAATGACTTTTCCACATGTCCGTGCATGGAACGCTGATTCAGCACACGTTGCAATACTCATGAGGAATAGCAGGAGGCCAATGATGACACAAACAGACAACATGCGCAAGAACCTGTGGTTGACAGACACACAAGCAGGCAGCTAAAAGATTGTTATCCGCATACATGGTCATTTACTCTACAGGAATAATGTTGTCACCATGTGATTAGAAAAATTAGGGTCACAGCTAAAATGATTGGAATGACATCATCACTCGAGTGACACATCAGAACACACATCTAAGTCACGTAGCATACAGTCAGCTGGACACACAGGGCCCGATTCACAGAACAAACTTAAGACTAAATCCTAAACTTAGTACCATTCTGGTATTCACAGAATGCACCTAGTACTTCTGGTATTCACAGAATGAACTTACTACTTTTGCTATTCACAGAATGAACTTAGTACTTTTGCTATTCACAGAATGGATTTACGACTCCTAAACTTACGTCCGCACTCGGGCCGGAAATTCCGGCCCGGAGGCGGAGCTTCCGGCCCGGAGGCGGGGCTTCCGGCCCGGAGGCGGAGCTTCCGGGCCGGAGGCGGAGCTTCCGGCCCAGAGGTGGAGATTTCGGCCATAGCTAAATCGGCCGGAATCCCCACCTCCGGGCCGGAAGCTCCGCCTCCAGCCCGGAAGCTCCGCCTCCAGCCCGGAAGCTCCGCCTCCGGGCCGGAAGCCCCGCCTCCGGGCCGGAAGCTCCGCCTCCGGGCCGGAATTTCCGGCCCGAGTGCGGACGTAAGTTTAGGAGTCGTAAATCCATTCTGTGAATAGCAAAAGTACTAAGTTCATTCTGTGAATAGCAAAAGTAGTAAGTTCATTCTGTGAATACCAGAAGTACTAGGTGCATTCTGTGAATACCAGAATGGTACTAAGTTTAGGATTTAGTCTTAAGTTTGTTCTGTGAATCGGGCCCACACATTGCAACACATGCCACACAAGGCTCCAAGCATGCACACTCAGACCCAGTGACTCACCATTATGAGAAGAAGTTGCGTATGAGCTGACTCCGGATATCCTCCTCCTCCTCCTCACTTGCCTCGTGACCAAGCCCTTCATCCTCCACGGGTGGATGTTCCTGCTCATGCTGCTCCAGGATGAGTGGCACTGCCTTCTCCACTGCCATGTTGTGCAGCATGCAGCACACAAGGAAGATTTTGCAGACCTTCACCGGTGCATATGGGAGGGACCCGCCTGTCTGGTGAAGGCACCGGAATCGGCACTTCAGGAGGCCAAACGTCCTCTCAATCACTCGCCTGGTCTGCCCATGTGCATCATTGTAACGCTGATCTGCAGCTGATCTTGGGTTGCGGAGAGGCGTCATCAGCCATGGCATGTTGGGATAGCCAGAGTCCCCTACATGGAAACATCATGTAAAAAAGTTGGTCAGGAGATGCCGTAAGATACAAAGATACCGCAAAACACAGGACAAACAGAATATACCCACCAACAAGACATGCTTGTTCGTTGTGCAGCTGCAGCATCATTTCTGTCACCCTGCTACGCCTCATGATGTAGGCATCGTGTGCTGACCCTGGAAAACGTGCACAGACATGGGAATTCAGCATGTTAGCAAGATACACCACAAGGGCATTTATAGAGTGGTAATATTTACAGTTGCGATAGGTGACCTCCTGTGCCTGTGGTGGTACAAAAGCCACATGTGTCCCATCAATAGACCCAATGACATGAGGCATCCCTCCCAGGGCATAGAAATCACCCATGACACCTGTCAACTCCTCAGGAGTCGGAAAATGGATGAATTCATCAAGGTGCTCCAACATGGCTGCCAAAACATCATGCAGGACACGGCTGAACATCGTCTGGGACATGCCACCAACATCAGCTATGGTGAATAGAAACGTATCTGTGGCAAAAAAATGTAGGGCTGCCATCACCTTCATCTTGGGGGTCAGCGCAGTAGGATAACTGTGTCGTGGTTGGAGGTGTGGTGCCAGCATGTTTGTCAGGTCCTCAATCAACTGTTGGGTGAATCTGTAACGGCGTATGCAGTCACGTTCCCTCATGGCACCCAAGTCTGGCATTGGTCTGGGGACAGACGGTGCCCTGCAGAAATTGGGAATAAACAATGAAGAGTGAGAACATGACAACATCAATGTCAATGAACTGAGCACATGCTCAACTGCTAATACACATCTGCTAAATACAGAGTCTGGTCTGTGCAATACATCCAGGAGATGTATGCCAGCCAGGTGATACTCCTACGAAAAGCCAGCTACACCCGTTGATTGGCAAGTGTACATGACATGCCCTGAAACGAGCTGTGGGCCAGTGTCAGTGAATAGCCAGAGAAATCACAAGAGTTACATTCATCCACATTTCTGCATTTTAAGGATGTCATCTCATCCAGACAGCTGACGGCAAGCTAGACGCACAGATCACATGGAAGGTCAAATGTACAGATCAAACACATTGCGATGAAGGGGTACACGTGAAAACAGAAAACACAGACATTGAGACAACGCAGATATGTCCTCATGTCAAAATATCAAGTTCGATGCATACAGACACACGTTATGTGGCAATCCACATGTGGCATGGTGTGCGTAGATGTGTGCCATGCCCATCTAGACACAGACACATGTTGGATGCAGGAACAGCAGATGCAGTTGACGGGACACCAACAGCAAGCTCATGGGAACACATGACACACACATGACATAGTCACATCGGTGCACGCTGGTCGTTAAATGAAAGTTGGTAGTGTCTCTGTCCCTGGCATCAGGGGACAGTTGCGGGTGGTGGTGACTGTGCCATACCAGTGATGCTGTGCTTGACACGTTTGTACTACATGCACACATGTGCAAAGTGTGAAGGGGAAGTGTGCCACATAGTGCCCCATCACACATGACATGTGTACACAGGTCATCACACATCAATTGTGCAAATACATGAGGAAACATGTGCAATATCACTGCCTGACACACCTAGGCCCTGCACATGTAGGACAGCAATGACAATAACTTGATGTACATCCTTCTGCGGGTCTGAGACCTCCATTCCTTTCGTGCGGGCATCCTATCAACAGTGTAAGCATGTGAAACGCACCGTGCACACGCTCTGAGGGCGTGTGTACGGTCCGTATCACTAGAGTTGTGTGGCCGTAGGAGCACTCGTGGTACGGACCGTACACACGTACGTGTACTACCAGTGCCTACACGTACATGTAGGCACTGTGAGTACACATATGTGTAGGCACTGGTAGTACATGTAGGGGTATGTGTACTACCATTGCGGACACATACGTGTAGGCACTGGTAGTACACGTACGTGTAGGCACTGGTAGTACACGTACGGGTAGGCCCTGGTAGTACACATACCCGTACGTGTACTACCATTGCGAACACGTACATGTAGGCACTGGTAGTACACGTACGGGTCCGTGTACTACCAGTGTCTACACATACGTGTACTAACAGTGCCTACACGTATGTGTACCCAACCATTGCGCACACGTACGTGTAGGCACTGGTAGTACACGTACGTGTAGGCACTGGTAGTACACATACGGGTACGTGTACTACCATTGTAGACACGTACATGTAGGCACTGGTAGTACACTTACGTGTATGCACTGGTTGTACACATACCCGTACATGTACTACCAGTGCCTACACGTACGTGTCCGCAATGGTAGTACACGTACGGGTACGTGTACTACCAGTGCCTACACGTACGTGTAGGCACTGGTAGTACACGTACGTGTAGGCACTGGTAATACACGTACGGGTACGTGTACTACCATTGCGGACACGTACGTGTAGGCACTGGTAGTACACGTACGTGTAGGCACTGGTAGTACACATACGGGTACGTGTACTACCATTGCGGACATGTACGTGTAGGCACTGGTAGTACACGTACGGGTACGTGTACTACCATTGCAGACACGTACGTGTAGGCACTGGTAGTACACGTACGTGTAGGCACTGGTAGTACACGTACGGGTATGTGTACTACCATTGCGGACACGTACGTGTAGGCACTGGTAGTACACATATGGGTACGTGTACTACCATTGCGGACACGTACGTGTACGCACTGGTAGTACGGGTACGTGTACTACCAGTGCCTACACGTACGTGTACTACCAGTGCCTACACGTACGTGTAGGCACTGGTAGTACACGTACATGTAGGCACTGGTAGTAGATGTACGGGTACGTGTATTACCATTGAGGACACGTACGTGTAGGCACTGGTAGTACATGTACCCGTACGTGTACTACCAGTGCCTACACGTACGTGTACTACCAGTGCCTACACGTACATGTAGGCACTGTGAGTACACGTACATGTAGGCACTAGCAGTACACGTACCGGTACTTGTACTACCATTGCAGACATGTACGTGTACTACCAGTGCCTACACATACGTGTCAAAGGCACTGTGCAACTGGTGCCATAGGGGTACGTGTGAAACGCACCATACCTGTGTGTGGATTTTAAAATTACATAGGGGACACATAAGGGACAAGTATTAGGCACTAAATGCATGCTGGTTGTCATGGATACAGAGTTTTCAGTTCAAATTTTCCATCAGGTGGCCTGGAAAAGTCAGTTGGCCACAAAATACAATGTTTCAAAGTGGTTGTTGACTTGACATAATTCTGAAATTTTGAACGATGCAAATGCTGTCACTGGTGTATGTGGAAAGGGATTGGAGTAAACGTAAGATGCGAATGAATCTGACCAATCACTATGTACTCCTCCAAATGAATGCCCCTCAGCAAGAAAGATATCAGTCAGCCAGAACCCATGAGAGGGCACTTGCCTGCACAAGTTTCCTGTCGACAACACTGCTGCTGTCTGTGCTTCCTCTGGCACCATGTCAAGGTCTGTGGAGAGAGCCCAGCCATTCACCCAGGAGGAGAATGAGGCATTGCTGGATGTCATCCTCCCACAGTACCCTAGCCTGTATGGGAGACCAGGGAAGCAGGTGAGTGCTGACTTCACTAGCTTTAACTGTGAACCTTTTTTGTGACTGTCACTTCTGGCATTGTGTCCAGGTGTGACAGACATGCAATGTTGTTTAGAGTGGGTCCCGGGGGGGAATGGCTTATGTCTCCCATGCAGAGCATGATGTAGTTCATGTGTTCACTCCTCACTTGCATTGTGCTCACTGTGACATTCACTGCATAGTGCATGACACATTCAGCCTGGCTAATCCTTGGTGGCATTTTTTGTCTATTGTCCTGAGGTGATTCAGTGGTCCCCCGGTGTGACAGGTGACTGTTCCCACAGATGTGTCTGAGTTGAGTGGAGCTGTGGTGAGAGTGTCCAAGTGATGTGTACGCCCCCTGGACATTGATGTGTGTGAATGTTCCTTGTCATGTTGGTGAGTGTCTCTGTGAAGTGTTGCACCACAGCTGCATGGAGGAGGCAACAGCTCTACCCATCTGATGTGAGAAGTAAGCCGTGCTGTGTGTCTGACTTGCTGAGCTAGCCCCACACCTGTGACACCCCTCAGGCAAGTGGCACATGTGCAGAGTGAGGTTTGTATCCGCTGTTGCCAATGGCATTTGATTGATCTGTGCCTGTGTGTGTCTGTGTACTCTGCTGAGGTTGCGTCAGTGGCCTGGGGCATGTAACTGCTCGGAGGTACTGTCCATCAACCTGGTGTCTCTTGTGATGCACAGTGTGTGCCATGTTCATGGAGTGTGTCGCACCCCTCATGCCACCTCTGTACTTTATATGCCATGTAGTGCATTGGGGCTTCCACAGAGGCCAATGTCCATAGGACTAAGATGCAATTCCTTGGCAGCATCCTATGCCCTGTTCAACATTTCAAAGATGTTCAAATGTGTGACTCTCTGACATGGAGCAGGTGTAGTGATGTTGTCTGACTTTGTCATTGTTAGACCTGGCACCTTGGCGTGAGTTTCCCTTCCACTTTTTGATGGTGTGCCTCGATTGTTTTGCTGGTGTTGTCCGCTCAGGGCACTGCGCCACGGCTAATCCGTGCCGCAGTGCAAGTGCTCCCTAGGTAAAGTGTACCTGTAATTGATGTTCATGATTGGTTTATTGGATTCACTGTCAGTCCCCAGTAAAGTGCACCAGGGGTGCCAGGGCTTGTGAATGCCAATGCTGCTGGTGGGCTTGCAGCGCTGGTTGCGCCACCCACAGAAAGCGGCCTTGTAAAATGTGTCTAGGGTCTGCCACCGCAGACCCTGTGCGCAGTCTGGGACCGTCGCGCTGACTGCGCAAGTGCCCCCACTTGCCAGTCCCCAAACCTTCCCTTACCTACATATTAGCCACCCCTCTGGTAGGCCCAAGGGCAGGGTGCATTGTAGGCATAAGGTAGGACATGTCCTGATGTGTGTGGCATGTCTTAGTAGTGAATTACAGCCATTTTCGTTTTTCACTATTGAAGGCTACCTGCTCTCCATAGGCCAGAATGGGCTGCTGGAGTCACTACACGCTGTGACCCCAGCGGACTCCGAGAGCATGGTAGAATGTCAAGTTTAGTATGCCTGAACTCAGAATAATAAAATACTTCTTGTAGTCAAGTTTATTTTAATATCCTGGGTTTGTAAATACTACTTTTAGAAAGTTAGTATTTACTGACCTGGCCATTTCAGTCCGCCTCTGCTTTGTGTGTGTGTTCTGCCTAGCAACAGTAAGGAGCAGGGTTGGGGAATCCCCAGAGACAGGTTGGCTGCCAGGTGGTGGGTAGGGAGATGACACCAGGATGGGTGGGAGGAGTACACCTTGACTCTTGAATAGACCTGTGCTCTGCCACCACAAAGCCGGCGCCGCCCCCTGTGGGGCGGCTGATGTCTCTGCCCTGCTGCTGAAAGGAAAGAGCAGAGTCACCATAACAAAGTGCTCCAGAACTGGACTGAGCCAGGCCCAGGCCCCCTGGCGCTAAAGAACAAAAGAATCACGGTATAAAAGTAGGAGCATGGCTCCTAAGAAATCAGAATCCTGTTTTACCACAAAGAACCTCTGCCCGACTAGAAGGAGAAGAAGACGCTGGAGGAGCTGGCCTGCTGCTTGCCTTGCTGAGAAAGGAGAGGAAGAGACTACTGAAAAGACTTTGCTGCTTTGTGCTTTAAACATTCTCCAAGGGCTTGATCTGAGCTTGCCCCCTGAACTGAACCCCAGGACCAGTGGGTTCTCTGTGCTTTTGCTCGTCCTCCGATTCGAGCCGTGTGTGCATCCCGCTGGAAAGAGACTGCGCCCCTCAACGCCCCTCCTAGGGCCGTGACACTCAGGAGCTCGCCTGCCGCAACCCCGTGAGAGCCCCGCTCCGTCCGGAGCCGATCTCTGTCCCCGGGCTAGGCCGCCTGCGCCCCTGTCACCGCCTGCCACTGGAGCGCGCTGAACGCGCTATCACCCCTCCCGCCGGAAACCGTCCGACGACTGTGATCTACGCCGGGTCATCCAGCTGCACGGACCGTGCCCTGTGACCCCGCTTCGCTATCCCCGGACATCTCAGGCCGCGCCGCCCCCGCTGTGGAGACCCCCCCTTCACCGCCGTGCTGAGGGTCGCTGGCCGCGCCTGCCTACCTGCCCACACCCGCTGATCGAGGACCCAAGACCACTTCCCAAGCTGAGAGTCGCACCGACCTGTGCCGACTCTCCCCATCACTGAAGAAGTTCCAGTATCGGGCTCGGGGCCCGCAACGCCTTATTTCCCCGTTCGCCGGAGTCGATCTCTGTAAGTACTGGAACCACAAGTGACATTTGCAAGAGACTGCAAAGTATCTATTTGAAACTACGAACAAAGAACATTTGCCTGCTTTACAACCTGGTGGCCTAGCGAAAACGTTATTGGTCTTGTGATAAGTCTGCTGAGATATATATACCTATTTTTACATAAAGAAACATATTTTTCTACATATCCAAGTCTGGTGTCCGTTTCTGGGGGGATTGATGTATTTACTGTGTGTATGATTGTAAGTGCTTAGCCAACAACGCCTGAGGAATCGCCTTGGCTGCTCACGCCACGCACCTAGAGGGTGAGCAAGGGTCATTCACGAGGGGTTATCCTGCGCCCTGACGTAGAGGAGAGGGTTCCTGCTTGACACAAGGGCAACCTTGCGCCAACCAGAGACCCCCGAGTCTAACATTGTTGGCAGCGGCTGGGATTTCGGATTTGCATTTGTAATTTGCATACAGTGAATTATTAATCACCAGATAGTGAGAGCAGACCAAGTAACGCAGCCATAGGTTTTCATTTTTGAACTTTGTTGAGACATCTGCCATTACTGCAACCATGCCTGGCTCACTCTCTGCTGGAAGAGCACTCTCTGTGATTTCTGGAATGGATGAGGTGGATTGGGAGAGACTGGAAGGCTACACGGTAGAGCAATTGAAAGGCTACAGTGTAAAATTCCGAGTTCCCCATGCTGGATTCAAGAGGAGGGTCCAGTACACCAAGGCGTTGAGAGCCTGGAAGGAGTCAAGAGACCCACGGAATGCGGGGGACATCGTTCCACCCGACAACCTTGAGGAGCCCAGCAGAGTCCGGTCGCCAGAGGAGCTGGCAGACAGGGCAGCAGACAGGGCGCATGCAATGGAGATGGCAAAGTTGGCAGGACAAATGGAAATGGAAAAGCAGAAGTTGGCCCTGGAGGCACAACAATGTCAAATGGATCATGATATAAGATTGAAGGAGTTGGAGCTGAAGGCGAAAAGTTTGGACACCGCTCCTTCTGGTGGCAGCACTCCACCGGTGCAGGTAGAGTCCAAGGTGTACATCCCCAAAGATGTAGTAAAGGAGTATTTTAGAAAGGATGACATAGGGCAGTGGTTTAGAGCCTACGAGGTGGCCATGTCTTCACACCGGGTCCCTGAGAAAGACTGGGGAGCGGGGTTGTGGGGAAGGTTCCTTGCTGAAGGGCGTGACACACTGTTAGATTTACCCTTAGATCTCCAAGCCTCATACCCCCATATGAAGGAAGCTTTAATGACCCGGTATGGGTTAACTCCTGAGCTATATAGACAGAGGTTCAGGGAGACTAAGAAGATCCCTGAGAGTACGTATGTGGAGTATGTAACTTTTTTCTGCAGAGCACTGGATGGTTGGGTGAAGGGTAGCAAAGTGAATGATTATCAAGGGCTGCTTGATTTAATTGCATGGGAGCACTTGTCCAGTCAATGTTTTCCTGAGCTATGCCAGCACCTGATTGATAGCAAGCTGTCCAACCCGAGGAAGCTTGCTGAGGAGGCGGACCGCTGGCTCAGCACCAGGGTCCACAAGGGTCAAGTGGGAGACTCCGCCAAAGGTGGGCAGGGTCCCCAGCAGAAGAGTGGGGGGGACAGGGGTAAACAGAAAGGGTTCCAAAAAGGCCCCCAAAGTAATCCCCAAGGGAACCAGCAGAAGGGTTCTCAGCCTCCCCCACCCCCGCAGCAGAACGGGGCCCCGACAGGTAGACCTGTTCCAAAGGGGCCCTTCAATTGTTATAAGTGTGGTGACCCGGGTCACATTGCCTCTGATCCTAAGTGTCGCCTGTTTGGTAAGACCGCACCCACTGGTGCTCCACCCCGGCAAGTAGCTAATATTAACTTTGGGGAGGAGGTAGCAGTCCAGGAGGGTGGGGGTCCCGGGCAGATGACCCTAGTCTCGCTAGGAGACAGTGAGATGGTCCCTGAAACCTACTTACCCTCTAACACTAAGAAATATGGGCAAGTAGTGACCATCAATGGAAAGAAGGTTGAGGCTCTTAGAGATACAGGAGCCAGCGTGACCTCGGTGAGGCAACACCTGGTGTCTCAAGAGCAGATTGTACCCAATGCCTACTATAGGGTTGTCAATGCTGACAACATAGAGAGTCGTTGTCCAATGGCTCAAGTTCCCTTTGAGTGGGGGGAGGTCTCTGGTACTCTACAAGTCGCTGTGAGAACTGACATGCCTGTAGACTGTCTGCTAGGGAACGACCTGGAGAGCTCCCCTTGGGAAAAGGTGGAGAAGACCACGCATCTGAGGATGGTGGGTCTACCCGACTGGGCGTGCGTGACCACCTGGTCCATGGCAGCCAGTAGGGGTGTTGAGAGGGTCCTGGAGCCTGAGGGAGAGGTCCAGGAACCGGCCTTAGGGAGAAGGCGCAGGAGGCGCGGGAAACCGGCCCCCGAAGTTCCCACGGCCCAGGAGGAAGTAGACCCTGAGGGGGATGCTCTGGAGCCTACCGGGGAACAGATTGCCGAACTGGGAGACCTGCCTGAGCTGACCCATTGGCAGCAAGAAGGAGGTCCCTCCAGGGAGGAATTCTGCAGGGAGCAGAAAGAATGCCCTTCTCTCGTGGGTATGCGGCAGCAGGCTGCAGACCAGGCCAATGGTGTTCAGGCCAAAACACACTACGTGTACTGGGAGATTGACCTCCTGTAGTCCGAGCCTAAGGCTGCTGAACCTGGGTCAGCCCGTGTGCTGGTGGTACCCCAGAAGTTCAGAACCTTCCTACTGGGGCTGGCTCATGATGTGCCTTTAGCAGGACATTTGGGGATGGACAAGACCTATGACAGGCTTGTCACCCACTTTTACTGGCCCCAAATGCACAAGAATTCAGATTCCTACTGCAGAACCTGTCAGACTTGCCAGGCAAGTGGTAAGAGCGGAGGGAAGCACAAGGCTCCTCTGCAGCCCTTCCCCGTGGTCGGTACGCCATTCCAGCGAGTGGGTATTGATATTGTGGGGCCTCTGGACCCCAAGACAGCCCTGGGCAACAGGTTCATCCTGGTCTTGGTGGACCATGCCACCCGGTACCCTGAAGCCATCCCTCTGAGGACAGTGACGGCCCCCGTGGTGGGACGAGCACTAATGGGAATTTTCTCCCGAGTGGGATTCCCTCTAGAGGTGGTGAGCGACAGGGGGACCAATTTCATATCCACATATATGAAATCCCTGTGGAAGGAGTGTGGGGTAACTTACAAGTTCACCACTCCTTACCACCCCCAAGGAAATGGGTTGGTTGAGAGATTCAACCGAACCCTCAAAGGCATGATCATGGGCCTAGACGGTCCAATGAGGCGTAAGTGGGACGTCCTCTTGCCATGCCTGCTCTTCGCTTACCGAGAGGTGCCACAGAAGTCTCTAGGGTTCAGCCCCTTTGAGCTTCTGTATGGTCACCCGGTAAGAGGACCTCTGAGTTTGGTAAAGGAAGGCTGGGAGCAATCTCCCAGGAAACCTCCCCAGAATGTATACAGTTACATGCTGGCCTTCCGAAACCAGACTAGGCGTTTCAGGCAACTTGCTGAGGCAAATCTGGAAGCCAGCCAGGAGGAGATGAAGCGGTGGTACGACCGGAATGCCACTCTGGTAGAGCTTCAACCTGGACAAAAGGTGTGGGTCTTGGCCCCAGTGGAGCCTTGTGCACTTCAGGATAAGTGGACAGGTCCATTTGAGGTTGTGGAGCGCAAAAGTCCTATCACCTACTTGGTGGACATGCAGTCTCCCAGGAACCCTTTGAGGGTCCTACATGTTAACCGCCTTAAGCCCCACTTAGAGAGGACCGAAGTGGGCATGCTGCTGGCCACTGATGATGGAATGGAAGAGGAGACCGAGCCTCTTCCTGACCTCTTAGTAGCCTCTGAGAAAGATGGGTCAGTGGATGGAGTTAACCTCTCGCCCACCCTGACGCCCGAACAACAGGAAGATTGCCGCCACTTGCTGGGGCAGTTTCCCGATAGGTTCTCCCTGGTTCCTGGTGTCACAGATTGGTGCGTCCATGATGTGGACACAGGAGACAGCTTACCTGTGAAGCACAAGGCTTACAGGGTAACTGACAGGGTCAGAGCTTGCATCAAGGAGGAGGTCTCCAAGATGCTTGCGCTAGGGGTGGTTGAGTCCTCCAGCAGTCCTTGGTCCAGCCCTGTGGTCTTGGTCCCCAAAGCTGCTGCGCAGGGAGCCACACCTGAACTCCGGTTCTGTGTGGACTACAGAGGACTCAATTCAGTAACGAAGACTGACGCGCACCTCATCCCCAGAGCTGATGAGCTCATTGATCGGCTGGGGGCTGCCCGGTTCCTCAGCACGTTTGATTTAACGTCTGGGTACTGGCAGATCGCCTTGACCGATGGGGCCAAAGAGAGGTCAGCATTCTCTACACCAGATGGGCACTTCCAGTTCCGAGTCATGCCATTTGGAATGAAGAATGCCCCTGCCACCTTTCAGAGGTTGGTCAACCAGGTACTGGTGGGGCTGGATGCGTTCAGTGCCGCCTACCTGGATGACATCGCAGTGTTCAGTGCCACCTGGCCCGAACACCTGCGCCACCTCTGGGAAGTGTTGATGGCTCTGCGCCGAGCAGGCCTCACGATCAAGGCAAGCAAGTGCCAGACCGGGCAGGGTTCCGTGGTGTACTTGGGACACCAAGTGGGGAGTGGCAAGGTGGCACCCTTGCAACCCAAAATTGAGACCATCCTGGCTTGGGAACCTCCCAAGACGCAGACCGCAGTGAGGGCCTTCCTGGGGCTCACTGGGTACTACAGGAGGTTTGTCAAGGGCTATGGAACGATCGTTGCCCCCTTGACAGAGCTGACTTCCAAGAAGCAGCCCAGGAACGTGATCTGGACTGACACCTGTCAGAAAGCTTTCGACACCCTGAGGACTGCCATGTGCACGGCGCCCGTGCTCTTGGCCCCTGACTTCTCCAAGGAATTCCTAGTGCAGACAGACGCTTCAGAGCATGGTGTAGGGGCTGTTCTCTCACAGATGACTGAGGAGGGCTGGGACCAACCCGTAGCCTTCATCAGTAGGAGGTTACTTCCACGGGAAAGTAGGTGGAGTGCAATTGAGCGAGAAGCATTTGCTGTGGTCTGGGCGCTGAAGAAGCTAAGACCCTACTTGTTTGGGTCTCACTTCCGGGTTCAGACGGACCACAGGCCCCTCAGATGGTTGATGCAAATGAGGGGTGAGAACCCGAAGCTGTTGAGGTGGTCCATCTCCCTACAGGGTATGGACTTTACGGTGGAACACCGCCCTGGTACAGATCACGCCAACGCTGACGGTCTGTCCAGGTATTTCCACCTTAGTGACGAGGAACCCCCTGGGCAAGGGTAGTTCTCCCCACATTTCAGCTGGAGGGGACACGTGTTAGCCCCTGGCACCTTGGCGTGAGTTTCCCTTCCACTTTTTGATGGTGTGCCTCGATTGTTTTGCTGGTGTTGTCCGCTCAGGGCACTGCGCCACGGCTAATCCGTGCCGCAGTGCAAGTGCTCCCTAGGTAAAGTGTACCTGTAATTGATGTTCATGATTGGTTTATTGGATTCACTGTCAGTCCCCAGTAAAGTGCACCAGGGGTGCCAGGGCTTGTGAATGCCAATGCTGCTGGTGGGCTTGCAGCGCTGGTTGCGCCACCCACAGAAAGCGGCCTTGTAAAATGTGTCTAGGGTCTGCCACCGCAGACCCTGTGCGCAGTCTGGGACCGTCGCGCTGACTGCGCAAGTGCCCCCACTTGCCAGTCCCCAAACCTTCCCTTACCTACATGTTAGCCACCCCTCTGGTAGGCCCAAGGGCAGGGTGCATTGTAGGCATAAGGTAGGACATGTCCTGATGTGTGTGGCATGTCTTAGTAGTGAATTACAGCCATTTTCGTTTTTCACTATTGAAGGCTACCTGCTCTCCATAGGCCAGAATGGGCTGCTGGAGTCACTACACGCTGTGACCCCAGCGGACTCCGAGAGCATGGTAGAATGTCAAGTTTAGTATGCCTGAACTCAGAATAATAAAATACTTCTTGTAGTCAAGTTTATTTTAATATCCTGGGTTTGTAAATACTACTTTTAGAAAGTTAGTATTTACTGACCTGGCCATTTCAGTCCGCCTCTGCTTTGTGTGTGTGTTCTGCCTAGCAACAGTAAGGAGCAGGGTTGGGGAATCCCCAGAGACAGGTTGGCTGCCAGGCGGTGGTAAGGGAGATGACACCAGGATGGGTGGGAGGAGTACACCTTGACTCTTGAATAGACCTGTGCTCTGCCACCACAAAGCCGGCGCCGCCCCCTGTGGGGCGGCTGATGTCTCTGCCCTGCTGCTGAAAGGAAAGAGCAGAGTCACCATAACAAAGTGCTCCAGAACTGGACTGAGCCAGGCCCAGGCCCCCTGGTGCTAAAGAACAAAAGAATCACGGTATAAAAGTAGGAGCCTGGCTCCTAAGAAATCAGAATCCTGTTTTACCACAAAGAACCTCTGCCCGACTAGAAGGAGAAGAAGACGCTGGAGGAGCTGGCCTGCTGCTTGCCTTGCTGAGAAAGGAGAGGAAGAGACTACTGAAAAGACTTTGCTGCTTTGTGCTTTAAACATTCTCCAAGGGCTTGATCTGAGCTTGCCCCCTGAACTGAACCCCAGGACCAGTGGGTTCTCTGTGCTTTTGCTCGTCCTCCGATTCGAGCCGTGTGTGCATCCCGCTGGAAAGAGACTGCGCCCCTCAACGCCCCTCCTAGGGCCGTGACACTCAGGAGCTCGCCTGCCGCAACCCCGTGAGAGCCCCGCTCCGTCCGGTGCCGGTCTCTGTCCCCGGGCTAGGCCGCCTGCGCCCCTGTCACCGTCTGCCACTGGAGCGCGCTGAACGCGCTATCACCCCTCCCGCCGGAAACCGTCCGACGACTGTGATCTACGCCGGGTCATCCAGCTGCACGGACCGTGCCCTGTGACCCCGCTTCGCTATCCCCGGACATCTCAGGCCACGCCGCCCCCGCTGTGGAGACCCCCCCTTCACCGCCGTGCTGAGGGTCGCTGGCCGCGCCTGCCTACCTGCCCACACCCGCTGATCGAGGACCCAAGACCACTTCCCAAGCTGAGAGTCGCACCGACCTGTGCCGACTCTCCCCATCACTGAAGAAGTTCCAGTATCGGGCTCGGGGCCCGCAACGCCTTATTTCCCCGTTCGCCGGAGTCGATCTCTGTAAGTACTGGAACCACAAGTGATATTTGCAAGAGACTGCAAAGTATCTATTTGAAACTACGAACAAAGAACATTTGCCTGCTTTACAACCTGGTGGCCTAGCGAAAACGTTATTGGTCTTGTGATAAGTCTGCTGAGATATATATACCTATTTTTACATAAAGAAACGTATTTTTCTACATATCCAAGTCTGGTGTCTGTTTCTGGGGGGATTGATGTATTTACTGTGTGTATGATTGTAAGTGCTTAGCCAACAACGCCTGAGGAATCGCCTTGGCTGCTCACACCACGCACCTAGAGGGTGAGCAAGGGTCATTCACGAGGGGTTATCCTGCGCCCTGACGTAGAGGAGAGGGTTCCTGCTTGACACATGGGCAACCTTGCGCCAACCAGAGACCCCCGAGTCTAACAGTCATCCTCACAGGTAACTGCCTACGCCAAGGGGGAGATCTGGGGACATGATCTGGTTGGTGTGACAGGGCCTGGAAGGTGAGGCAGCGCTGTGTAGGCAGTTGGAGTTGCACACTCAGCATGCAAAGGTGTCATGTGTGCGCTTAGGGTATGGCTGAGAGCAGGCGGTTGAGTTTCAGATAGACATTGCTTGGAGGGTGGCTACAACCTCAGACTGTAGTGTGATGTGGGTCATGTAAGGACATGAGGGTCGTGCAATGTGCACGTTGCATGTGCTGACCGTCCTGCCTTTGGCACCGCGTGTACCCAACAGTGGCACAGACAAGGTGATGACAGCCAAATGAATGGCTGGAGGTAGGCAGGGAGGAGCATCTTTGAGGCGTGTGTGTTGCCGAATCCCGCCACTTTGTGGGCCCTTGCTGCAGGGGCCGCAGCAGCAGGTCGCATGTCCTTGAAACTATGCCAAAAGTAGCACACAAAGACAAGGATGTCAGAAAGGACTAATGCAACAGGCGTAAGTAAAGGAAGGAGTGTCCGGTTACCCATGGAACACCCAGAGAAAATGGATGCACAATCACCAAAGATGTCTGACACAGGATCAGGAAAAAGAAGGCTGAGCAGCGCACAGCAGACACACCCTCAGCAGGCGTTGACGGCCCTTCATGGGGACCAACATGCCCAAATACATACACAACCATGGACTTCATGCACAATTGAGATTCTGACCCATGAAGACCTGCATGCATGTGGCCAAACTACACATAGACTCATATGCACAATCTTTGACAACTATGCCAGAGATGCCGCATGCAAAGTGGCAAGAGACCTGCATTGACAGAGATGAGGCACCTTGGATCGTGAGGAAACTCTTTATTACTCAGGCTCAAACTAAGGGAAAAGCATCAATATGAACAGACACACAGGTCATTTGGCTAAACATGTGGGACCTACACAGGACACCCCCTTCACAACACAGATGTAGTAAATCCTAATGGCCTGGCACACAAGTTAAGGGGATGAGCCAAACACCCCCGTCTGCACACGGAGAGGCTGCAATTCCCCATTGAGCCTGTTATGGGGATGTCCCACACCATGTCCACCCGTAGCATCCCGTATGTTTCTGAGGGAAGTTATACACACATTGATGCCTTCATCAGAATCCACAAACCATTAGAGATGACTGTCACGAAGGTAGACTCTCAATTCATGAGAGTCATGCTACATGTCATGTGCCCCATGGTGAGTCGACATGTATGCATGGTAACCCAACATGCACAGGAGCAGTCCCCACACATTCCAAACACCTAACAACCCCAAAATGCCTTGTTGCAATCCTCAACCAAAATGACTTTTCCACATGTCCGTGCATGGAACGCTGATTCAGCACACGTTGCAATACTCATGAGGAATAGCAGGAGGCCAATGATGACACAACCAGACAACATGCGCAAGAACCTGTGGTTGACAGACACACAAGCAGTCAGCTAAAAGATTGTTATCCGCATACATGGTCATTTACTCTACAGGAATAATGTTGTCACCATGTGATTAGAAAAATTAGGGTCACAGCTAAAATGATTGGAATGACATCATCACTCGAGTGACACATCAGAACACACATCTAAGTCACGTAGCATACAGTCAGCTGGACACACACATTGCAACACATGCCACACAAGGCTCCAAGCGTGCACACTCAGACCCAGTGACTCACCATTATGAGAAGAAGTTGCGTATGAGCTGACTCCGGATATCCTCCTCCTCCTCCTCACTTGCCTCGTGACCAAGCCCTTCATCCTCCACGGGTGGATGTTCCTGCTCATGCTGCTCCAGGATGAGTGGCACTGCCTTCTCCACTGCCATGTTGTGCAGCATGCAGCACACGAGGAAGATTTTGCAGACCTTCACCGGTGCATATGGGAGGGACCCGCCTGTCTTGTGAAGGCACCGGAATCGGCACTTCAGGAGGCCAAACGTCCTCTCAATCACTCGCCTGGTCTGCCCATGTGCATCATTGTAACGGTGATCTGCAGCTGATCTTGGGTTGCGGAGAGGCGTCATCAGCCATGGCATGTTGGGATAGCCAGAGTCCCCTACATGGAAACATCATGTAAAAAAGTTGGTCAGGAGATGCCATAAGATACAAAGATACCGCAAAACACAGGACAAACAGAATATACCCACCAACAAGACATGCTTGTTCGTTGTGCAGCTGCAGCATCATTTCTGTCACCCTGCTCCGCCTCATGATGTAGGCATCGTGTGCTGACCCTGGAAAACGTGCACAGACATGGGAATTCAGCATGTTAGCAAGACACACCACAAGGGCATTTATAGAGTGGTAATATTTACAGTTGCGATAGGTGACCTCCTGTGCCTGTGGTGGTACAAAAGCCACATGTGTCCCATCAATAGACCCAATGACATGAGGCATCCCTCCCAGGGCATAGAAATCACCCATGACACCTGTCAACTCCTCAGGAGTCGGAAAATGGATGAATTCATCAAGGTGCTCCAACATGGCTGCCAAAACATCATGCAGGACACGGCTGAACATCGTCTGGGACATGCCACCAACATCAGCTATGGTGAATAGAAACGTATCTGTGGCAAAAAAATGTAGGGCTGCCATCACCTTCATCTTGGGGGTCAGCGCAGTAGGATAACTGTGTCGTGGTTGGAGGTGTGGTGCCAGCATGTTTGTCAGGTCCTCAATCAACTGTTGGGTGAATCTGTAACGGCGTATGCAGTCACGTTCCCTCATGGCACCCAAGTCTGGCATTGGTCTGGGGACAGACGGTGCCCTGCAGAAATTGGGAATAAATAACGAAGAGTGAGAACATAACAACATCAATGTCAATGAACTGAGCACATGCTCAACTGCTAATACACATCTGCTAAATACAGAGTCTGGTCTGTGCAATACATCCAGGACATGTATGCCAGCCAGGTGATACTCCTACGAAAAGCCAGCTACACCCGTTGATTGGCAAGTGTACATGACATGCCCTGAAACGAGCTGTGGGCCAGTGTCAGTGAATAGCCAGAGAAATCACAAGAGTTACATTCATCCACATTTCTGCATTTTAAGGATGTCATCTCATCCAGACAGCAGACGGCAAGCTAGACGCACAGATCACATGGAAGGTCAAATGTACAGATCAAACACATTGCGATGAAGGGGTACACGTGAAAACAGAAAACACAGACATTGAGACAACGCAGATATGTCCTCATGTCAAAATATCAAGTTCGATGCATACAGACACACGTTATGTGGCAATCCACATGTGGCATGGTGTGCGTAGATGTGTGCCATGCCCATCTAGACACAGACACATGTTGGATGCAGGAACAGCAGATGCAATTGACGGGACACCAACAGAAAGCTCATGGGAACACATGACACACACATGACATAGTCACATCGGTGCACGCTGGTCGTTAAATGAAAGTTGGTAGTGTCTCTGTCCCTGGCATCAGGGGACAGTTGCGGGTGGTGGTGACTGTGCCATACCAGTGATGCTGTGCTTGACACGTTTGTACTACATGCACACATGTGCAAAGTGTGAAGGGGAAGTGTGCCACATAGTGCCCCATCACACATGACATGTGTACACAGGTCATCACACATCAATTGTGCAAATACATGAGGAAACATGTGCAATATCACTGCCTGACACACCTAGGCCCTGCACATGTAGGACACCAATGACAATAACTTGATGTACATCCTTCTGCGGGTCTGAGACCTCCATTCCTTTCGTGTGGGCATCCTATCAACAGTGTAAGCATGTGAAACGCACCGTACACACGCTCTGAGGGCGTGTGTACGGTCCGTATCACTAGAGTTGTGTGCCCGTAGGAGCACTCGTGGTACGGACCGTACACACGTACGTGTACTACCAGTGCCTACACGTACATGTAGGCACTGTGAGTACACATACGTGTAGGCACTGGTAGTACACGTACGGGTATGTGTACTACCATTGCGGACACGTACGTGTAGGCACTGGTAGTACATGTACGTGTAGGCACTGGTAGTACACGTACAGGTAGGCCCTGGTAGTACACATACCCGTACGTGTACTACCATTGCGAACACGTACATGTAGGCACTGGTAGTACACGTACGGGTCCGTGTACTACCAGTGTCTACACATACGTGTACTAACAGTGCCTACACGTATGTGTACTCAACCATTGCGCACACGTACATGTTGGCACTGGTAGTACACGTACGTGTAGGCACTGGTAGTACACATACGGGTATGTGTACTACCATTGTGGACACGTACATGTAGGCACTGGTAGTACACGTACGTGTAGGCACTGGTTGTACACGTACCCGTACATGTACTACCAGTGCCTACACGTACGTGTACGCAATGGTAGTACACGTACGGGTACGTGTACTACCAGTGCCTACACGTACGTGTAGGCACTGGTAGTACACGTACGTGTAGGCACTGGTAATACACATACGGGTACGTGTACTACCATTGCGGACACGTACGTGTAGGCACTGGTAGTACACGTACGTGTAGGCACTGGTAGTACACATACGGGTACGTGTACTACCATTGCGGACATGTACGTGTAGGCACTGGTAGTACACGTACGGGTACGTGTACTACCATTGCAGACACGTACGTGTAGGCACTGGTAGTACACGTACGTGTAGGCACTGGTAGTACACGTACGGGTACGTGTACTACCATTGCGGGCACGTACGTGTAGGCACTGGTAGTACACGTACGTGTAGGCACTGGTAGTACACGTACGGGTATGTGTACTACCATTGCAGACACGTACGTGTAGGCACTGGTAGTACACATACGGGTACGTGTACTACCATTGCGGACACGTACGTGTACGCACTGGTAGTACGGGTACGTGTACTACCAGTGCCTACACGTACGTGTACTATCAGTGCCTACACGTACGTGTAGGCACTGGTAGTACATGTACCCGTACGTGTACTACCAGTGCCTACACGTACGTGTACTACCAGTGCCTACACGTACATGTAGGCACTGTGAGTACATGTACGTGTAGGCACTAGCAGTACACGTACCAGTACTTGTACTACCATTGCAGACACGTACGTGTACTACCAGTGCCTACACATACGTGTCAAAGGCACTGTGCAACTGGTGCCATAGGGGTACGTGTGAAACGCACCATACCTGTGTGTGGATTTTAAAATTACATAGGGGACACATAAGGGACAAGTATTAGGCACTAAATGCATGCTGGTTGTCATGGATACAGAGTTTTCAGTTCAAATTTTCCATCAGGTGGCCTGGAAAAGTCAGTTGGCCACAAAATATAATGTTTCAAAGTGGTTGTTGACTTGACATAATTCTGAAATTTTGAACGATGCAAATGCTGTCACTGGTGTATGTGGAAAGGGATTGGAGTAAACGTAAGATGCGAATGAATCTGACCAATCACTTTGTACTCCTCCAAATGAATGCCCCTCAGCAAGAAAGATATAAGTCAGCCAGAACCCATGAGAGGGCACTTGCCTGCACAAGTTTCCTGTCGACAACACTGCTGCTGTCTGTGCTTCCTCTGGCACCATGTCAAGGTCTGTGGAGAGAGCCCAGCCATTCACCCAGGAGGAGAATGAGGCATTGCTGGATGTCATCCTCCCACAGTACCCTAGCCTGTATGGGAGACCAGGGAAGCAGGTGAGTGCTGACTCCACTAGCTTTGACTGTGAACCTTTTTTGTGACTGTCACTTCTGGCATTGTGTCCAGGTGTGACAGACATGCAATGTTGTTTAGAGTGGGTCCCGGGGGGGAATGGCTTATGTCTCCCATGCAGAGCATGATGTAGTTCATGTGTTCACTCCTCACTTGCATTGTGCTTACTGTGACATTCACTGCATAGTGCATGACACATTCAGCCTGGCTAATCCTTGGTGGCATTTTTTGTCTATTGTCCTGAGGTGATTCAGTGGTCCCCCGGTGTGACAGATGACTGTTCCCACAGATGTGTCTGAGTTGAGTGGAGCTGTGGTGAGAGTGTCCAAGTGATGTGTACGCCCCCTGGACATTGATGTGTGTGAATGTTCCTTGTCATGTTGGTGAGTTTCTCTGTGAAGTGTTGCACCACAGCTGCATGGAGGAGGCAACAGCTCTACCCATCTGATGTGAGAAGTAAGCCGTGCTGTGTGACTGACTTGCTGAGCTAGCCCCACACCTGTGACACCCCTCAGGCAAGTGGCACATGTGCAGAGTGAGGTTTGTATCCGCTGTTGCCAATGGCATTTGATTGATCTGTGCCTGTGTGTGTCTGTGTACTCTGCTGAGGTTGCGTCAGTGGCCTGGGGCATGTAACTGCTTGTAGGTGCTGTCCATCAACCTGGTGTCTCTTGTGATGCACAGTGTGTGCCATGTTCATGGAGTGTGTCGCACCCCTCATGCCACCTCTGTACTTTATATGCCATGTAGTGCATTGGGGCTTCCACAGAGGCCAATGTCCATAGGACTAAGATGCAATTCCTTGGCAGCATCCTATGCCCTGTTCAACATTTCAAAGATGTTCAAATGTGTGACTCTCTGACATGGAGCAGGTGTAGTGATGTTGTCTCACTTTATCATCCTCACAGGTAACTGCCTACGCCAAGGGGGAGATCTGGGGACATGATCTGGTTGGTGTGACAGGGCCTGGAAGGCGAGGCAGCGCTGTGTAGGCAGTTGGAGTTGCACACTCAGCATGCAAAGGTGTCATGTGTGCGCTTAGGGTATGGCTGAGAGCAGGCGGTTGAGTTTCAGATAGACATTGCTTGGAGGGTGGCTACAACCTCAGACTGTAGTGTGATGTGGGTCATGCAAGGACATGAGGGTCGTGCAATGTGCACGTTGCATGTGCTGACCGTCCTGCCTTTGGCACCGCGTGTACCCAACAGTGGCACAGACAAGGTGATGACAGCCAAATGAATGGCTGGAGGTAGGCAGGGAGGAGCATCTTTGAGGCGTGTGTGTTGCCGAATCCCGCCACTTTTTGGGCCCTTGCTGCAGGGGCCGCAGCAGCAGGTGGCATGTCCTTGAAACTATGCCAAAAGTAGCACACAAAGACAAGGATGTCTGAAAGGACTAATGCAACAGGCGTAAGTAAAGGAAGGAGTGTCCGGTTACCCATGGAACACCCAGAGAAAATGGATGCACAATCACCAAAGATGTCTGACACAGGATCAGGAAAAAGAAGGCTGAGCAGCGCACAGCAGACACACCCTCAGCAGGCGTTGACGGCCCTTCATGGGGACCAACATGCCCAAATACATACACAACCATGGACTTCATGCACAATTGAGATTCTGACCCATGAAGACCTGCATGCATGTGGCCAAACTACACATAGACTCATATGCACAATCTTTGACAACTATGCCAGAGATGCCGCATGCAAAGTGGCAAGAGACCTGCATTGACAGAGATGAGGCACCTTGGATCGTGAGGAAACTCTTTATTACTCAGGCTCAAACTAAGGGAAAAGCATCAATATGAACAGACACACAGGTCATTTGGCTAAACATGTGGGACCTACACAGGACACCCCCTTCACAACACAGATGTAGTAAATCCTAATGGCCTGGCACACAAGTTAAGGGGATGAGCCAAACACCCCCGTCTGCACACGGAGAGGCTGCAATTCCCCATTGAGCCTGTTATGGGGATGTCCCACACCATGTCCACCCGTAGCATCCCGTAGGGAAGTTATACACACATTGATGCCTTCATCAGAATCCACAAACCATTAGAGATGACTGTCACGAAGGTAGACTCTCAATTCATGAGAGTCATGCTACATGTCATGTGCCCCATGGTGAGTCGACATGTATGCATGGTAACCCAACATGCACAGGAGCAGTCCCCACACATTCCAAACACCTAACAACCCCAAAATGCCTTGTTGCAATCCTCATCCAAAATGACTTTTCCACATGTCCGTGCATGGAACGCTGATTCAGCACACGTTGCAATACTCATGAGGAATAGCAGGAGGCCAATGATGACACAACCAGACAACATGCGCAAGAACCTGTGGTTGACAGACACACAAGCAGTCAGCTAAAAGATTGATATCCGCATACATGGTCATTTACTCTACAGGAATAATGTTGTCACCATGTGATTAGAAAAATTAGGGTCACAGCTAAAATGATTGGAATGACATCATCACTCGAGTGACACATCAGAACACACATCTAAGTCACGTAGCATACAGTCAGCTGGACACACACATTGCAACACATGCCACACAAGGCTCCAAGCGTGCACACTCAGACCCAGTGACTCACCATTATGAGAAGAAGTTGCGTATGAGCTGACTCCGGATATCCTCCTCCTCCTCCTCACTTGCCTCGTGACCAAGCCCTTCATCCTCCACGGGTGGATGTTCCTGCTCATGCTGCTCCAGAATGAGTGGCACTGCCTTCTCCACTGCCATGTTGTGCAGCATGCAGCACACAAGGAAGATTTTGCAGACCTTCACCGGTGCATATGGGAGGGACCCGCCTGTCTTGTGAAGGCACCGGAATCGGCACTTCAGGAGGCCAAACGTCCTCTCAATCACTCGCCTGGTCTGCCCATGTGCATCATTGTAACGGTGATCTGCAGCTGATCTTGGGTTGCGGAGAGGCGTCATCAGCCATGGCATGTTGGGATAGCCAGAGTCCCCTACATGGAAACATCATGTAAAAAAGTTGGTCAGGAGATGCCGTAAGATACAAAGATACCGCAAAACACAGGACAAACAGAATATACCCACCAACAAGACATGCTTGTTCGTTGTGCAGCTGCAGCATCATTTCTGTCACCCTGCTACGCCTCATGATGTAGGCATCGTGTGCTGACCCTGGAAAACGTGCACAGACATGGGAATTCAGCATGTTAGCAAGACACACCACAAGGGCATTTATAGAGTGGTAATATTTACAGTTGCGATAGGTGACCTCCTGTGCCTGTGGTGGTACAAAAGCCACATGTGTCCCATCAATAGACCCAATGACATGAGGCATCCCTCCCAGGGCATAGAAATCACCCATGACACCTGTCAACTCCTCAGGAGTCGGAAAATGGATGAATTCATCAAGGTGCTCCAACATGGCTGCCAAAACATCATGCAGGACATGGCTGAACATCGTCTGGGACATGCCACCAACATCAGCTATGGTGAATAGAAACGTATCTGTGGCAAAAAAATGTAGGGCTGCCATCACCTTCATCTTGGGGGTCAGCGCAGTAGGATAACTGTGTCGTGGTTGGAGGTGTGGTGCTAGCATGTTTGTCAGGTCCTCAATCAACTGTTGGGTGAATCTGTAATGGCGTATGCAGTCACGTTCCCTCATGGCACCCAAGTCTGGCATTGGTCTGGGGACAGACGGTGCCCTGCAGAAATTGGGAATAAATAACGAAGAGTGAGAACATAATAACATCAATGTCAATGAACTGAGCACATGCTCAACTGCTAATACACATCTGCTAAATACAGAGTCTGGTCTGTGCAATACATCCAGGACACGTATGCCAGCCAGGTGATACTCCTACGAAAAGCCAGCTACACCCGTTGATTGGCAAGTGTACATGACATGCCCTGAAACGAGCTGTGGGCCAGTGTCAGTGAATAGCCAGAGAAATCACAAGAGTTACATTCATCCACATTTCTGCATTTTAAGGATGTCATCTCATCCAGACAGCTGACGGCAAGCTAGACGCACAGATCACATGGAAGGTCAAATGTACAGATCAAACACATTGCGATGAAGGGGTACACGTGAAAACAGAAAACACAGACATTGAGACAACGCAGATATGTCCTCATGTCAAAATATCAAGTTCGATGCATACAGACACACGTTATGTGGCAATCCACATGTGGCATGGTGTGCGTAGATGTGTGCCATGCCCATCTAGACACAGACACATGTTGGATGCAGGAACAGCAGATGCAGTTGACGGGACACCAACAGCAAGCTCATGGGAACACATGACACACACATGACATAGTCACATCGGTGCCCGCTGGTCGTTAAATGAAAGTTGGTAGTGTCTCTGTCCCTGGCATCAGGGGACAGTTGCGGGTGGTGGTGACTGTGCCATACCAGTGATGCTGTGCTTGACACGTTTGTACTACATGCACACATGTGCAAAGTGTGAAGGGGAAGTGTGCCACATAGTGCCCCATCACACATGACATGTGTACACAGGTCATCACACATCAATTGTGCAAATACATGAGGAAACATGTGCAATATCACTGCCTGACACACCTAGGCCCTGCACATGTAGGACAGCAATGACAATAACTTGATGTACATCCTTCTGCGGGTCTGAGACCTCCATTCCTTTCGTGTGGGCATCCTATCAACAGTGTAAGCATGTGAAACGCACCGTACACACGCTCTGAGGGCATGTGTACGGTCCATATCACTAGAGTTGTGTGCCCGTAGGAGCACTCGTGGTACGGACCGTACACACGTATGTGTACTACCAGTGCCTACACGTACATGTAGGCACTGTGAGTACACATACGTGTAGGCACTGGTAGTACACGTACGGGTATGTGTACTACCATTGCGGACACGTACGTGTAGGCACTGGTAGTACACGTACGTGTAGGCACTGGTAGTACACGTACGGGTAGGCCCTGGTAGTACACATACCCGTACGTGTACTACCATTGCGAACACGTACATGTAGGCACTGGTAGTACACGTACGGGTCCGTGTACTACCAGTGTCTACACATACGTGTACTAACAGTGCCTACACGTATGTGTGCTCAACCATTGCGCACACGTACATGTAGGCACTGGTAGTACACGTACGTGTAGGCACTGGTAGTACACATACGGGTATGTGTACTACCATTGTGGACACGTACATGTAGGCACTGGTAGTACGTGTAGGCACTGGTTGTACACGTACCCGTACATGTACTACCAGTGCCTACACGTACGTGTCCGCAATGGTAGTACACGTACGGGTACGTGTACTACCAGTGCCTACACGTATGTGTAGGCACTGGTAGTACACGTACGTGTAGGCACTGGTAGTACACGTACGGGTACGTGTACTACCATTGTGGACACGTATGTGTAGGCACTGGTAGTACACGTACGTGTAGGCACTGGTAGTACACGTACGGGTACGTGTACTACCATTGTGGACACGTATGTGTAGGCACTGGTAGTACACGTACGGGTATGTGTACTACCATTGCGGACACGTACGTGTAGGCACTGGTAGTACACATACGGGTACGTGTACTACCATTGCGGACACGTACGTGTACGCACTGGTAGTACGGGTACGTGTACTACCAGTGCCTACACGTACGTGTACTAATGTGCCTACACGTACGTGTAGGCACTGGTAGTACACGTACGTGTAGGCACTGGTAGTACACGTACGGTACGTGTACTACCAGTACCTACACGTACGTATACTATCAGTGCCTACACGTACATGTAGGCACTGGTAGTAGATGTACGGGTACGTGTATTACCATTGCGGACACGTACGTGTAGGCACTGGTAGTACATGTACCCATACGTGTACTACCAGTGCCTACACGTACGTGTACTACCAGTGCCTACACGTACATGTAGGCACTGTGAGTACACGTACATGTAGGCACTAGCAGTACACGTACCAGTACTTGTACTACCATTGCAGACACGTACGTGTACTACCAGTGCCTACACATACGTGTCAAAGGCACTGTGCAACTGGTGCCGTAGGGGTACGTGTGAAACGCACCATACCTGTGTGTGGATTTTAAAATTACATAGGGGACACATAAGGGACAAGTATTAGGCAATAAATGCATGCTGGTTGTCATGGATACAGAGTTTTCAGTTCAAATTTTCCATCAGGTGGCCTGGAAAAGTCAGTTGGCCACAAAATACAATGTTTCAAAGTGGTTGTTGACTTGACATAATTCTGAAATTTTGAACGATGCAAATGCTGTCACTGGTGTATGTGGAAAGGGATTGGAGTAAACGTAAGATGCGAATGAATCTGACCAATCACTATGTACTCCTCCAAATGAATGCCCCTCAGCAAGAAAGATATCAGTCAGCCAGAACCCATGAGAGGGCACTTGCCTGCACAAGTTTCCTGTCGACAACACTGCTGCTGTCTGTGCTTCCTCTGGCACCATGTCAAGGTCTGTGGAGAGAGCCCAGCCATTCACCCAGGAGGAGAATGAGGCATTGCTGGATGTCATCCTCCCACAGTACCCTAGCCTGTATGGGAGACCAGGGAAGCAGGTGAGTGCTGACTCCAGTAGCTTTGACTGTGAACCTTTTTTGTGACTGTCACTTCTGGCATTGTGTCCAGGTGTGACAGACATGCAATGTTGTTTAGAGTGGGTCCCGGGGGGGAATGGCTTATGTCTCCCATGCAGAGCATGATGTAGTTCATGTGTTCACTCCTCACTTGCATTGTGCTTACTGTGACATTCACTGCATAGTGCATGACACATTCAGCCTGGCTAATCCTTGGTGGCATTTTTTGTCTATTGTCCTGAGGTGATTCAGTGGTCCCCCGGTGTGACAGGTGACTGTTCCCACAGATGTGTCTGAGTTGAGTGGAGCTGTGGTGAGAGTGTCCAAGTGATGTGTACGCCCCCTGGACATTGATGTGTGTGAATGTTCCTTGTCATGTTGGTGAGTGTCTCTTTGAAGTGTTGCACCACAGCTGCATGGAGGAGGCAACAGCTCTACCCATCTGATGTGAGAAGTAAGCCGTGCTGTGTGTCTGACTTGCTGAGCTAGCCCCACACCTGTGACACCCCTCAGGCAAGTGGCACATGTGCAGAGTGAGGTTTGTATCCGCTGTTGCCAATGGCATTTGATTGATCTGTGTCTGTGTACTCTGCTGAGGTTGCGTCAGTGGCCTGGGGCATGTAACTGCTTGGAGGTGCTGTCCATCAACCTGGTGTCTCTTGTGATGCACAGTGTGTGCCATGTTCATGGAGTGTGTCGCACCCCTCATGCCACCTGTGTACTTTATATGCCATGTAGTGCATTGGGGCTTCCACAGAGTCCAATGTCCATAGGACTAAGATGCAATTTCTTGGCAGCATCCTATGCCCTGTTCAACATTTCAAAGATGTTCAAATGTGTGACTGTTAGAAGGCAACCTCAGAGGGGCCCGGAAGGGGCCCTGACTGCCCTGAGACCCACCCTCGAGGTATCGTAGCCAGGCTCTGGCGGGAGACTCCTCAGGGGAGGAACCTCGTATCTAGGATCGCACACTCGGCACCACACGACAGAGAGACACCACACTAGGAGTTCTTAGGAGCAAATCTTTATCAGATCGGAGTTGTAGGATCTTTATGATCAGCAATGCAAAATATATACAAGTAGAGCGCAGGCTCACAAAGTCTTGGAGGGGGGTGAGGAGGTAGCGGGACAGTCTTTGGGGATAAGGATCAAATGCAGGGGCGTACCCGGCGCACAGCTCACAATCCTCGAGCTGGGGGATACGCTTGTCGTCGTGGGGTCCGGCGGGACCAAGAGAGTCTGTGGGAGGCTCGAGAATAAGTTCGGAGGTCTTACGATCTTCGGGGAGCCGCGAGTCGCTCAGCAGGGCTCAAGCACAAGTTCGGAGGTCTTACGATCTTCAGGGAGCCGCGAGTCGCTCAGCAGGGCTCAAGCACAAGTTCGGAGGTCTTACGATCTTCAGGGAGCCGCGAGTCACTCAGCAGGGCTCAAGCACAAGTTCGGAGGTCTTACGATCTTCAGGGAGCCACGAGTCACTCAGCAGGGCTCACGCGCAAGTTCGGAGGTCTTACGATCTTCGGGGGAGCCGCGAGTCACTCAGCAGGGCGTCAGGTGTTCCAAGGCGAATCTGCCGGACGGTCCCAGAGCACCCCTTGTTATAGGGCGACTCCTCTTTGATGTCCGGAATCTGTGCAGGCAGGGGTCTTGTCACCTGGGGGTCGCTTGTTGGGGGTTTCCTGCCATTGTCCTTTGATCCTTTCAGGGCCGGGTCGGGAGGAGCCCCAGACACCCAGCAGGCGTGGAGCCAGCCCTCGGGGAGGCCGGCGGTTCGATCGAAACCCACCTTCCCAGGGAAGCACAGAGGTGTGATGGAAACCGCTCCTCCCTTTCTTATCCCAAGGGGAGCGCGATGTCCTCCAGCCGGAGTGGCGCCTCTAGGCCAGGGTCGCGCTGGGGCCGGGCGGCCATCTTGGTGCATGAAGTGGGCACGCGGGCCCGGGGTGGCCGAAGGAGGAAGGCCACGGATGGGGGAAGTCCGGGTCGGGTGTGTGTGTTCTGGTGGGAAGGATCGGCTAGGCCGTGGGCTCGGGGCTGGTGTGAGGTGCAGGGGTCAGGTCTGACTATGTTACGAGGGCCGGGTCTAACACGCGTCCCCCCCAGCTGAAAGCCGGAGAGAACTACCCATCTTCTTGGGGGTTCTCTTCGCTGAGGCGGAAGAATCGGGAGAGGCCATCGGCGTTGGCGTGGTCCGTACCAGGGCGATGTTCCACGGTGAAATCCATCCCCTGGAGGGAGATTGACCACCGCAGAAGCTTGGGGTTTTCTCCTCGCATCTGCATGAGCCATCGCAAGGGGCGATGATCGGTTTGGACCCTGAAATGGGTGCCGAACAGGTAAGGGCGTAGTTTCTTGAGGGCCCAGACTACGGCGAACGCCTCGCGCTCGATGGTACTCCATCTCTGTTCCCGGGGCAACAGCCTTCGGCTGAGGAAGGCCACGGGCTGGTCTAGGCCCTGGTCATTTACCTGGGAGAGGACTGCCCCGATGCCATGCTCGGAGGCATCAGTCTGTACCACAAACTCTTTGGAGTAGTCGGGGGCCTGGAGGACGGGGGCCGTACACATGGCCGTTTTCAGGGCATTGAACGCCTCTTGGCAGGCAGGGGACCACTGTACCTTCTTGGGCTGTTTCTTGGACGTAAGTCCCGTGAGGGGACCGACCAGGCTGCCGTAATTCCGGATGAACCTCCGGTAGTAGCCCGTGAGGCCCAGAAAGGCTCGGACCTCTGTTTGGGTAGTGGGGGGTTCCCAGGCTAGGATGGCGTCGATTTTGGGCTGTAGAGGGGCGACCTGCCCGCTTCCGACCTGGTGCCCCAGGTAGGTTACCGAACCTTGCCCAATCTGGCATTTGCTGGCTTTCACGGTGAGGCCCGCATGGCGTAAGGCGGTTAGCACCCTCCGGAGGTGCTGGAGGTGCTCACTCCATTCGGAACTAAAAACTGCAATATCGTCGAGATATGCAGCGCTGAATTTTTCCAGCCCGGCCAGGACTCTATTTACCAGTCGCTGGAAGGTGGCCGGGGTATTTTTCATCCCGAAGGGCATCACGCGAAAGCGATAGTGCCCATCCGGGGTGGAGAAGGCGGACCGCTCCTTGGCTCCCTCTGTGAGCGCAATTTGCCAGTAGCCGCAGGTGAGATCGAAGGTGCTGAGGAACCGAGCAGCCCCGAGCCGGTCAATGAGCTCGTCGGCTCGGGGAATGGGGTGGGCATCGGCTCGGGTGACTTCATTGAGTCCCCGGTAGTCCACGCAGAAGCGGAGTTCTGGGGCGACCCTGGGGGCAGCTGCTTTTGGGACCAGGACCACGGGGCTGGCCCAGGGGCTGTCTGAGGGTTCGATCACGCCTAGGGTCAACATCTTTGAGACTTCGGCTTGGATACAGGACCGGACCCGATCAGGGACTCGGTAGGCTCGGTGTCTTACTGGCGGGCTGTCCCCGGTATCCACATCATGGACACACCAGTCGGTGACCTTGGGGACCAAGGATAAAAGGTCCGGAAACTGCCCTAGGAGCTGGTGGCAATCTTCACGTTGCTGGGGAGTGAGAGACGGGGAGAGGTTCACTCCCTCTACGGAGCCGTCCTTCTCTTTGGTGCACAGAAGATCAGGGAGAGGATCTGACTCTTCTTCGGACCCGTCGTCAATGGCCAGTAGGAGGCTCAGCTCCGTCCGCACAAAGTGGGGCTTGAGACGGTTCACGTGGAGGACCCGGAGGGGGTCCCGGGGTGACTGGACGTCTACCAAGTACGTGACCGGGCTCTTCCGCTCAACTACTTTGAAGGGCCCGGTCCATTTATCCTGGAGAGCGCAGGGTTTCACGGGGGCCATGACCCACACCAGCTGGCCCGGCTGAAACTCGACTAGCGCGGCGTTCTGGTCGTACCAGCGCTTCATCTCCTCCTGACTCGCATCCAGGTTGGCCTCTGCCATCTCCCGGAACCTCCTAGTCTGATTTCGGAGGGTCAGGACGTAACGGAACACGTCTCGGGGGGGGCCTCGGGGCGCCGCCTCCCACTCTTGCTTGACCAGGCTGAGGGGCCCCCTGACGGGGTGCCCGTAGAGTAACTCAAATGGGCTGAAACCCAAGGATTTCTGGGGAACCTCTCGGTATGCGAATAGGAGGCAGGGGAGCAGGAGGTCCCACTTACACCGGAGGGGCTCTTCCAGGCCCACGATCATCCCCTTCAGAGTCCGGTTAAACCGCTCTACCAGGCCGTTTCCTTGGGGGTGGTACGGGGTGGTGAACTTGTAGGACACCCCGCACTGTTGCCATAAGGACCTCATGTATCGGGAGATAAAGTTGGTACCGCGATCGCTCACGACCTCGCGGGGAAAACCCATGCGGGAGAAGATTCCCATCAACGCCCGGCCCACCACGGGGGACGTGGCGGTACGCAGGGGGATGGCCTCAGGGTAACGGGTGGCATGGTCCACCAGGACGAGGATGAACCGGTGCCCCTGGGAAGTTGGGGGGTCCAGAGGTCCTACAATGTCGATCCCGACCCGCTCAAAAGGGGTACTGACGACAGGGAAGGGTTGGAGGGGAGCCTTGCGCTTCCCTCCACTCTTCCCACTGGCCTGGCACGTGGGACAGGACTTGCAGTGGGCTTCCACATCCGCTTTCATTCTGGGCCAGTAGAAGTGAGTCACGAGGCGACTGTATGTTTTGTCCTGACCCAAGTGGCCTGCGAGGGGAACGTCGTGGGCCAAGCCCAGGAGGAGGGTTCGGAAGCGTAGGGGGACCACCAGCACCCGGCCGGACCCTAGCTCCACCGACTTCTGTTCGCTGTACAAAAGGTCATTCTCCCAGTATACCCGGTGCGTACCCATCTGGTCGCCTGCGGCCTGGGCCTCTGCCTGCTGCCGGGGCCCGACCAGGGAGGGACAGGTAGCCTGCTCTCGGCAGAACTCCTCTCGGGAGGGGCCCCCCTCGTGGCGCCACTGGGCTAATTCGGGCAGATCGCCTAACTCGGTGTCTGGGGTGGAGTCGGAAGGCGGGGGTTCGTCACTGGCGATCGACTCTTCAGGTGGGGGGATGTGGGGACCCTCGGCCGGGACCATCCCATCTCCAGGGGCCGGGGCGTCGTCGACGTCCCTCAGGGGGGTCAGTCGAGCCGCCATGGATCGAGTGGTGGCGCACACCCACTCAGGGAGACCCATCATCCCTAGGTGGGTCTTGCACTCAACTTGTCCCCAGGGGGAACTTTCCAGGTCGTTCCCCAGGAGACAGTCAACGGGCTGGGAGGTTCTCACTGCGACCTTCAGTTTGCCGACCACCCCTCCCCACTCAAAGGGCACCAGGGCTACCTTACATAGGCTTTCTGTGTTGTCGGCTGAAATGACAGGGCAAAATACGTTGGGGAGGACCTGGTCTTCGTGGACTAAGTGGCTGAGGACCCCGGTGATGCTGGCCCCTGTGTCACGGAGGGCTTCTACTTGGTGGCCATTGATCGTTACGAGCTGCCCATATTTCTTTGTGTTAGAGGGCAAGAGGCTCCCAGGGACCATCTCTCTATCTCCTAAGGATACTAGGGCCATAGCGGCGGGTTCCCACTCCTCGGCCTCCTCAACCTCCTCCCCCAGGGCTACATTGGCAATCTGTCTAGCGGGGGTGCTGCTTGGGTGGTGCGTGGGGCCATGGGGCATTCAGGGTCGTTGGCGTAATGCCCGGGCTTCTGGCAACGAAAACAAGTGATGGTTACCCGGTGCCCCCGTCTCAGGGGGGGGCAGGATACAGCTGGTGGGGTGCCGGGAAAGGTGGAGATTGGGACTTCGGGGGACTAGCCTGGGACTCTCTCTGCCCTCCCTGGTTCCCCCCCCTCTCTGGCAGGGTGGTCCCTGACTGGCTCGGGGGTACTCTCCTACAGGGCCCCGGGAAACCCGGGTGTTGGTCCAGCGATCCGCCTCGACAGCCAGCTTCCTCGGGTCCGTGAGCTTGCTGTCGAGCAGATGCTGGCGTAGTTCCACAAAGCAGTTGGCAGCCAGGTGCTCCCACAACATAAGGTCGGTTAGTTCTTCCAGGGTGGTTACCTTGCTGCCCTTGATCCACCCATCGAAGGCGCGGCTGAAGAAATTCACATATTCCACCCAGGTGGTACCCAGGATCTTCCTGCAGTCCCAGAACCGCTGGCGGTACATCTCCGGGGTGAGGCCGTACCTTGTGAGGAGGGCCGCTTTCATGTGTTCATAGGAGGTCTGCATGGAGGTGGGTAGGTCGAGCAGGGTGTCTCTTCCTTCACTCAGGAATCGTCCCCAT
This sequence comes from Triturus cristatus, assembly GCF_964204655.1. Lineage (NCBI taxonomy): Eukaryota > Metazoa > Chordata > Amphibia > Caudata > Salamandridae > Triturus > Triturus cristatus. The sequence goes on along the minus strand of NC_140581.1, from coordinate 823,865,467 downwards.
AACCCAGCCCCCCAATCCTTCTCTGGGACCCGATGGGAGGTCATGGCGACCTCGTAGGCCCGGAACCACTGCTGAATGTCATCATTTTTGTAATATTCTTTGACCATATCCTTGGGGATGTGGACCTTCTGCTCCGTCGGGGCGGCCGCCTCCCGGTTCCCCGGGGGCCGCGCTTCTTCGCTTCTTGCTGTCAGTTCTATTTCCTTCAAGCTGCGTTCATGTTCCAGTTGAAGTCTCCTTCCCTCGTGTTCTCATTGGAGTTTCTTCTCTTCTAGTTCTCCCTGTACTCGCAACTGTTCTACTGCTAGCTTTTTCTCGGCTAATTTCAACTCGCCCTCGATTTTGAGTTTGGCTAATTCGAGCTCGTGATGGCGACTTTTTTCTCTGTCTGCGAGTTCCTCCTGGGATAGGCCCCCGTCTGGTACGAAGCCTCGCACCTGGTTGCTGCTGCGTTCTCCTTGGGAGGGTCCAGCTTCGTTGTGGGGCTCCCCCGCTCCTTCTGGGCGGGAGGCTCCAGAATCCACCCAAGCTTTCAGTGCCTTTTGCATATCTTCTTTGGTGTTGAGACCAGTGGTAGCGATTCTGAGTTCCTTACAAAATTGCTTTAGTTCTTTGTGAGTGTACTCTTCCAGTTGTTCCACCTGGAACACGGTACTGGCGTCGTCTTCTACGAGAACCACGGTGTTTCCTTCTGCCATCTTTGTCGGTAGTGCGTCAGCCGTTTACGGTACGATCTCTAGATTATGGGCCCGAATCCCGTCGCTTGCCACCAATGTTAGAAGGCGACCTCAGAGGGGCCCGGAAGGGGCCCTGACTGCCCTGAGACCCACCCTCGAGGTATCATAGCCGGGCACTGGCGGGAGACTCCTCAGGGGAGGAACCTCGTATCTAGGATCGCACACTCGGCACCACACGACAGAGAGACACCACACAAGGAGATCTTAGGAGCAAATCTTTATCAGATCGGAGTTGTAGGATCTTTATGATCAGCAAGGCAAAATATATACAAGTAGAGCGCGGGCTCACAAAGTCTTGGAGGGGGGTGAGGAGGTAGCGGGACAGTCTTTGGGGATAAGGATCAAATGCAGGGGCGTACCCGGCGCACAGCTCACAATCCTCGAGCTGGGGGATACGCTTGTCGTCGTGGGGTCCGGCGGGACCAAGAGAGTCTGTGGGAGCTGTGAGTCACTCAGCAGGCTCGAGTATAAGTTCGGAGGTCTTACGATCTTCGGGGAGCCGCGAGTCGCTCACCAGGGCTCAAGCACAAGTTCGGAGGTCTTACGATCTTCAGGGAGCCGCGAGTCGCTCAGCAGGGCTCAAGCACAAGTTCGGAGGTCTTACGATCTTCAGGGAGCCGCGAGTCACTCAGCAGGGCTCAAGCACAAGTTCAGAGGTCTTACGATCTTCAGGGAGCCGCGAGTCACTCAGCAGGGCTCAAGCGCAAGTTCGGAGGTCTTACGATCTTCGGGGGAGCCGCGAGTCACTCAGCAGGGCTCAGGTGTTCCAAGGCGAATCTGCCGGACGGTCCCAGAGCACCCCTTGTTATAGGGTGACTCCTCTTTGATGTCCGGAGTCTGTGCAGGCAGGGGTCTTGTCACCTGGGGGTCGCTTGTTGGGGGTTTCCTGCCATTGTCCTTTGATCCTTTCAGGGCCGGGTCGGGAGGAGCCCCAGACACCCAGCAGGCGTGGAGCCAGCCCTCGGGGAGGCCGGCGGGTCGATCGAAACCCACCTTCCCAGGGAAGCGCAGAGGTGTGATGGAAACCGCTCCTCCCTTTCTTATCCCAAGGGGAGTGCGATGTCCTCCAGCCGGAGTGGCGCCTCTAGGCCAGGGTCGCGCTGGGGCCGGGCGGCCATCTTGGTGCATGAAGTGGGCACGCGGGCCCGGGGTGGCCGAAGGAGGAAGGCCACGGATGGGGGAAGTCCGGGTCGGGTGTGTGTGTTCCGGTGGGAAGGATCGGCTAGGCCGTGGGCTCGGGGCTGGTATGAGGTGCAGGGGTCAGGTCTGACTATGTTACGAGGGCCGGGTCTAACACTGACTCTCTGACATGGAGCAGGTGTAGTGATGTTGTCTCACTTTGTCATCCTCACAGGTAACTGCCTACGCCAAGGGGGAGATCTGGAAGCAGGCCGTCAGGGCCATGAGATCGGTGGAGGGTCGCAGTCGTCGCCTAGCACAAGTAAGAAAATGGTGGCAGGACATCTGGTGCTGGACCCGGAGGATCGCCCGGGTCCTGCTGGAGGACTCACCTCCACGCCGCCATGGCGGGCGCCGATGCCTGACCCACCAGATGAAGCGTATCCTGGAGGTGGTCTTCCCTGAGATGGATGGGCGGTTACAGGAGAAACAGCAGCAGCAGCAAGGGGGTAGGTACATGTGTGTTTGTTGTGTCTCACCAGCTTTTGGAAGTGCTCAGTCGCCTGGAGACACTGCCAGGGTTTATATGTGCAGTGCATATCCTTTTCCCCCAAGTCAACCGGTGCTGTTCTTCCTCTCTTCCCCTCCTTGACATGTGTTCCCTAGTCTGTGTGTAAACACTATTGCACATGGTAATCTAGGCTGCCAGTTAATACAAGTACACATTGCTTTCTGCATCATGTGTGGGGGTGGTCTGTGACATGTGTTGGTACCTTGCCTGTGCCCTGTCCTGTTCAGTCATTTAGGGGTACATATTTGTTGGCACTGATGCTGAGTCTCAACATAGGAGTGTGAGGATTCAAATTAACAGACTTGCAGCATGCATGACCGATGTTGTGGCCTCAGACATGATGTGCATGAGTGGGAGATATGCATAGTGCCGGGACGTTTGCTCGTGTTACAGTCAGATCATTCCAGGACCATGGAGCAGTGTGCCCACTACAGTCCCCTGAGACACCCTTGCCTCTGATTCATGTGTGTCATCCAACACTGTGCCCATTCTCAGTGTGCTCAGCATAGGTTGGCCTCTGTGGCATTGTTCCCTGGCCTCATTTGTATTAATGTAAAGTGTGCTACATGTGTCCACTGGACAGGGTGACCCCATTTGGCTTGTGCATCCTCACACTGGGCAGTGCCTGTGTGTCTATGTACAACTATCTGTTGATGGTTGTTTGTCACAAATATGTGTTGGCAGCCTCACGAGGTGATGTGGAGTACATTTAGGATTTCTTGATGCACATTTTAGTAAACCCAGATTAAGAGGTGTAACTTCTTGATCTGTCTCAATCACATTGTGTCAGGGATGGGGGGTTTGTGCAGGCAAGGCCTACATGTCCAAACCTTATGTCTCCTTGCCAGGTCTGATCTGTGTGTGATAATTGTCTGGACAGACACTCAACATGCAGTGACCCAGTCATGTTGAGCAGGGTTTAATTGTAGTGCTTTGCAGCATGTGTCAAAAGTTTAAATACATGATTCCTGCTGATCCACTTTTGGCACCAGTGTGTGGTCCAGATGCTACGTAGTTTGGTCTTTGTGTGGTTACATCTGTGTGGACATTCTTGCTTGCCATGAGTGTGTCTCCTCAGTGCAGGTGCTTCTTATTCCGACACAATTGCATGCCCATTATCTTATGCAGTGTCCTGTGTTTGGACATGTGTGCCACTCCACATGACAGACAGTGGGTCAGATGTGTTGCCAACTGTGTCATCATGGTACGGATGGCCATGTGACAGGTGGCATGATTCAAATTGTTAGTCAAGAAGTCTTGTACCCTGGCACTCACTACACTTGTCAACATGTCTTCATGTTTTCAATGCTTGACTATGATGTTTTGTTGTGTAGGACAATAATGTACCTGCATGACAGATGTCTCCCACGGAAGTGCACAAGAAACCACCTTTACACTTTCAGGGGACACACTGGCACATATTAAAGAAAGGCACAGTTCGAATAACACTTTTTTCAAGGTTATACAGTTCCATGTTCCCACAGTGTGGTGGCATTTGGGTAAGTCCTTGGTTGTTGGTGATACCAACTTACGAGTGTCAAGTCATCCAGACCGCCGTGGGGCCATGTGTATGTATTTACTGAAACCCCATTTCTTTCTAACAGTGGCTTGTTTGAATAAGGCTGGCAGCTCATACAATGACTGTGTAAATGTAGTTTTGTGTGCACCTCCTTATGTGACTTCTTTTATACAGGCAGATGTGTGTTCTGTTCACAAAGTGGCACATTCACACATTCTAAACATGTAGATTGTGTAAAATGTTGTGATTCCCAAGGGATCACAATGTATTTCGTTTGGGTTTCCAAAGTACTCACAGGTCTCTGATTGTGGGGACACCTTCAGCATTGCAGTCTGTTATTTAACCGTGGGTGCACCAATACTGTTTCGTTCACAGTAAACAAGAGGTGGCATGCCTTCATTGTATTGCTGTGCTCAACTGTTCCCAGACACTAGCTTCTCAGTATAATTCGATATCAAGTCCTTTGCTGTTGTGTCCTAATTGTCCTTGTTTCCAAGTGGCATGATGGGTCAACCAACTGGGGAGTGCAGGGCTTACATATGTGCGGAGTAATGTAGATATTACTCATGATGCTTTTACTGATATGCACTGTGACCTATTTTTTTTGGACTCTTGTGTCAGATGTATACAGGTGACTGATTATTTTCTGTATCTTCACCTTGCCCACAGCATCATCGGAGGACACCGAGGGAGACACCTGCACGGACCTTGAGGAGGGATCCAGCACCGGTGCCACCACTGCTGGCGAGTCTGCGGGAGCAAGTGGCACGGAGAGCGAGGGGAGTCAGGCGGAGGACCTGTCTGGTGGCGACACGGACTACTACGCTGACGGGTCTGAGGCTGAACTCCTCGAGGGGGCGGAGGCTGCTACAACACCTGGCAGCAGCACAACATCTGTCACCGCCTCCTCCATTCCCATCACCGCCCTCCCAGTTGCTCCAGTCCCTTCTGTCTGTGTAGGGCACCAGCGTGTCTCCTTCGTGCCAGCCACCGCACCCCCTGCCCCTGTCCCCCCTGCTGCCCTCACTGCAGAGTCTGTGGAAATTCAGCGGCAGTTGCAGGTTGGCCAGACATCGATGCTGAATGTCCTTCATGGCCACACCAGACTGCTGACACAGATGGTGTCGTTCATGGAGGGCATGTCAGCAGCGATGATTGACCAACAGATGTTGCTGAGGTCCATGGACTCTTCACTGACGGCAGCAGTGAGTCTCCTGCAGTGCTTCGTCCCCCCCTACCCCTCCACCATCCACACTTCCCACTCCCATGCCTGTCCCATGCACACCCAGACATTCCCAAGCACGCACCCCACCAGACACAGGCAGCACACAAACACGTAAGGGCAAGCACACACCTCCTGGCACGCACACTCAGGGGGATAAAGGCACACCCACTGGGTCTGGGGCACACAGCATACACGCAGCCACAATCTGAGTCCGCATGCCTCACTACCCAGTCCCTCCAAAGGCACTCCCCTTGGCTTCCCTGCCACACAGTCAGACAAGGAGAGCTACTTGGCTGTGCTGGGCCTCAGCCCCACTGGGTCACCAGCCCGCAAACGGGCAAGCCACTCCCCAGTTAGGGGAGTTGATCCCCCCATGTCCACCCCCTCCCCCAGTAGCGCTGCACCCCATCCCTCTGACCCCAACCCCTCCTTTGTGCCTGTGGTTTCTTCCAGTGCAGGGGATACTCTGGACACCCTGGCAGAAGTGTGCAGCGCCGAGCTCACCTCCACCTTTGGTGTTGCCCCACCCCCTGTGGTGGAGGCATCCAGCCCTGCACCCACCACACCTACCCTTCCACCTCCTGTCCCAGCGGTGCCTGGTCCTTCCCCACATGATGCCCCCTCCCAGTCGACGAACCTGAGGGTTCTAATGTGCAGGCAAGCTAGGGGAGACACGTGCCCATGTGTCCCCCCAAGGACTTCTATTCTGGACTGGCCATTGGCTTTTGTATATAGTGTTGTTGATACAATTTTTATCTTATGCTGATTAAAGCATTTTCTTTGACTTTGCACACTATTGTTTTTCAGGTATTGATGTTGGTGCTGATGCTCCAGGAGTTGGGGTTGTGGTAATGTGTTATGTTTCGGGCAAAGGTTCGAGTCTGATGGTCAGGAGGTGGCCCAGGGGATCTGCGTGCCATCACAAGGTCTCTGCAAAGGATCTTTGGTTGTGTGTGTTATTTGTTTTTTGAGACATTGTACCAATGTGTGTCCCTTCCTCCGTGGCACCTGACATCTTCCCTGCAGAGAGTTGCACAATTGTTGTGCTGACCTGTGTATACATTCCCTTTGTTGGTGACGGATCCCTTCAACTATGGCCATGCCGGCTCAGCAATGTCTCCGGCTGCATCGTCTGTGCCATCCTTGCTAGACGCTGTACTTGTGTATTGAGTATGTTGCCATGCCTTCAGGGAGTAATTCTAACCTTTTCCGCACTATACATGTGTGTATTCCCAGTCTAGCACACATATGGTACTTGTTCTGCAGGGTATTTGGGCACCTTACTGACAATTGTGGGCATTGTATCTGTTGGAACTCCACCCTATTCCTTCCATGAGAGACAACATCTTGGTGGCTGTCCCAGCACCTGTACATTCCTATCAGTCCTGGGATGTGCGTGACAGTGTGTGTTCCCTTTGGCTCTCTTAGTTTAGTAGGCATTGACATGACTATACAGTCTTGTGGCATGATCTCTGTGTGGGTATTGTGCTGCATCTGCCAGGGGTGGGTATGCATGTGTCATTTGTCCTCACACCCACATGTGGTGTGTCATGCAGTGGGGGATAGACGTCCATCCTCATGGGAGTGGGACACTGCTGTCAGTGATGTGTTGTTATGGCACTTTCAACATAGTCGAAAATTAGGGATGCGTATATTCACCCATGGAGTTGTGGTAATCTAATAATGATGTACACACCCCATGTCTCTGTCCACTGCTGGGAGTGATAGGCACCCACCCCTCACATGTCTCTGTCCACTGCTGGGAGTCCTCTGCATCCACCCCCATGTCTCTGTCCACTGCTGGGAGTACTCTGCACCCACCCCTCACATGTCTCTGTCCACTGATGGGAGTGATAGGCACCCACCCCTCACATGTCTCTGTCCACTGCTGGGAGTGATAGGTACCCACCCCTCACATGTCTCTGTCCACTGCTGGGAGTCCTCTGCATCCACCCCCATGTCTCTGTCCACTGCTGGGAGTACTCTGCACCCACCCCTCACATGTCTCTGTCCACTGATGGGAGTGATAGGCACCTACCCCTCACATGTCTCTGTCCACTGCTGGGAGTGATAGGCACCCACCCCTCACATGTCTCTGTCCACTGCTGGTATTCCTCTGCATCCACCCCCATGTCTCTGTCCACTGCTGGGAGTGATAGGTACCCACCCCTCACATGTCTCTGTCCACTGATGGGAGTGATAGGCACCCACCCCTCACTTGTCTCTGTCCACTGCTGGGAGTGATAGGCACCCACCCCTCACATGTCTCTGTCCACGGCTGGTATTCCTCTGCACCCACACCTCACATGTTTCTGTCCACTACTGGGAGTCCTCTGCACCCACCCCCATGTCTCTGTCTACTGCTGGGAGTACTCTGCACCCACCCCTCACATGTTTCTGTCCACTGCTGGGAGTGATAGGCACCCACCCCTCACATGTCTCTGTCCACTGCTGGTATTCCTCTGCATCCACCCCCATGTCTCTGTCCACTGCTGGGAATGATAGGCACCCACCCCTCACATTTCTATGTCCACTGCTGGGGGTCCTCTGCACCCACCCCATGTCTCTGTCCACTGCTTGGAGTCCTCTGCATCCACCCCATGTCTCTGTCCGCTGCTGCGAGTACTCTGCACCCACCCCTCACATGTCTCTGTCCACTGCTGGTATTCCTCTGCACCCACCCCTCACATGTCTCTGTCCACTGCTGGTATTCCTCTGCACCCACCCCTCACATGTCTCTGTCCACTGCTGGGAGTCCTCTGCATCCACCCCCATGTCTCTGTCCACTGCTGGGAGTCATCTGCATCCACCCCTCAGATGTCTCTGTCCACTGATGGGAGTGATAGGCACCCACCCCTCACATGTCTCTGTCCACTGCTGGGAGTACTCTGCACCCACCCCTCAGATGTCTCTGTCCACTGATGGGAGTGATAGGCACCCACCCCTCACATCTCTCTGTCCACTGCTGGGAGCGATAGACACCCACCCCTCACATGTCTCTGTCCACTGCTGGGAGTACTCTGCATCCACCCCCATGTCTCTGTCCACAGCTGGGAGTACTCTGCATCCACCCCATGTCTCTGTCCACTGCTGGGAGTACTCTGCACCCACCCCTCACATGTCTCTGTCCACTGATGGGAGTGATAGGCACCCACCCCTCACATGTCTCTGTCCACTGATGGGAGTGATAGGCACCCACCCCTTACATGTCTCTGTCCACTGCTGGGAGTACTCTGCATCCACCCCCATGTATCTGTCCACTGCTGGGAGTACTCTGCATCCACCTCCATGTCTCTGTCCACTGCTGGGATTCCTCTGCACCCACACCTCACATGTCTCTGTCCACTGATGGGAGTGATAGGCACCCACCCCTCACTTGTCTCTGTCCACTGCTGGGAGTGATAGGCACCAACCCCTCACATGTCTCTGTCCACTGCTGTGAGTGATAGGCACCCACCCCTCACATGTCTCTGTCCACGGCTGGTATTCCTCTGCACCCACACCTCACATGTTTCTGTCCACTACTGGGAGTCCTCTGCACCCACCCCCATGTCTCTGTCTACTGCTGGGAGTACTCTGCACCCACCCCTCACATGTTTCTGTCCACTGCTGGGAGTGATAGGCACCCACCCCTCACATGTCTCTGTCCACTGCTGGTATTCCTCTGCATCCACCCCCATGTCTCTGTCCACTGCTGGGAATGATAGGCACCCACCCCTCACATTTCTATGTCCACTGCTGGGGGTCCTCTGCACCCACCCCATGTCTCTGTCCACTGCTTGGAGTCCTCTGCATCCACCCCATGTCTCTGTCCGTTGCTGCGAGTACTCTGCACCCACCCCTCACATGTCTCTGTCCACTGCTGGTATTCCTCTGCACCCACCCCTCACATGTCTCTGTCCACTGCTGGTATTCCTCTGCACCCACCCCTCACATGTCTCTGTCCACTGCTGGGAGTCCTCTGCATCCACCCCCATGTCTCTGTCCACTGCTGGGAGTCATCTGCATCCACCCCTCAGATGTCTCTGTCCACTGATGGGAGTGATAGGCACCCACCCCTCACATGTCTCTGTCCACTGCTGGGAGTACTCTGCACCCACCCCTCAGATGTCTCTGTCCACTGATGGGAGTGATAGGCACCCACCCCTCACATCTCTCTGTCCACTGCTGGGAGCGATAGACACCCACCCCTCACATGTCTCTGTCCACTGCTGGGAGTACTCTGCATCCACCCCCATGTCTCTGTCCACAGCTGGGAGTACTCTGCATCCACCCCATGTCTCTGTCCACTGCTGGGAGTACTCTGCACCCACCCCTCACATGTCTCTGTCCACTGATGGGAGTGATAGGCACCCACCCCTCACATGTCTCTGTCCACTGATGGGAGTGATAGGCACCCACCCCTCACATGTCTCTGTCCACTGCTGGGAGTACTCTGCATCCACCCCCATGTATCTGTCCACTGCTGGGAGTACTCTGCATCCACCTCCATGTCTCTGTCCACTGCTGGGATTTCTCTGCACCCAAACCTCACATGTCTCTGTCCACTGCTGGGAGTCCTCTGCACCCACCCCCATATCTCTGTCCACTGCTGGGAGTCCTCTACATCCGCCCCCATGTCTCTGTCCACTGCTGGGAGTACTCTGCACCCACCCCTCACATGTCTCTGTCCACTGCTGGTATTCCTCTGCACTCACACCTCACATGTCTCTGTCCACTGCTGGGAGTCCTCTGCACCCACCCCCATGTCTCTGTCCACTGCTGGAAGTCCTCTGCATCCCCCCCATGTCTCTGTCCACTGCTGGGAGTACTCTGCACCCACCCCTCACATGTCTCTGTCCACTGCTGGTATTTCTCTGCACCCACCCCTCACATGTCTCTGTCCACTGCTGGTATTCCTCTGCACCCACCCCTCACATGTCTCTGTCCACTGCTGGGAGTGATAGGCACCCACCCCTCACATGTCTCTGTCCACTGCTGGTATTCCTCTGCACCCACCCCTCACATGTCTCTGTCCACTGCTGGTATTCCTCTGCACCCACCCCTCACATGTCTCTGTCCACTGCTGGTATTCCTCTGCACCCACCCCCATGTCTCTGTCCACTGCTGGGAATGATAGGCACCCAACCCTCACATGTCTATGTCCACTGCTGGGAGTCCTCTGCACCCACCCCATGTCTCTGTCCACTGCTTGGAGTCCTCTGCATCCACCCCATGTCTCTGTCCACTGCTGGGAGCACTCTGCACCCACCCCTCACATGTCTCTGTCCACTGCTGGTATTCCTCTGCACCCACCCCTCACATGTCTCTGTCCACTGCTGGTATTCCTCTGCACCCACCCCTCATATGTCTCTGTCCACTGCTGGGAGTCCTCTGCATCCACCCCATGTCTCTGTCCACTGCTGGGAGTCATCTGCATCCACCCCTCACATGTCTCTGTCCACTGCTGGGAGTACTCTGCACCCACCCCTCAGATGTCTCTGTCCACTGATGGGAGTGATAGGCACCCACCCCTCACATCTCTCTGTCCACTGCTGGGAGCGATAGGCACCCACCCCTCACATGTCTCTGTCCACTGCTGGGAGTACTCTGCATCCACCCCCATGTCTCTGTCCACAGCTGGGAGTACTCTGCATCCACCCCATGTCTCTGTCCACTGCTGGGAGTACTCTGCACCCACCCCTCACATGTCTCTGTCCACTGATGGGAGTGATAGGCACCCACCCCTCCATGTCTCTGTCCACTGATGGGAGTGATAGGCACCCACCCCTCACATGTCTCTGTCCACTGCTGGGAGTACTCTGCATCCACCCCCATGTCTCTGTCCACTGCTGGGAGTACTCTGCATCAACCTCCAAGTCTCTGTCCACTGCTGGGATTCCTCTGCACCCACACCTCACATGTCTCTGTCCACTGCTGGGAGTCCTCTGCACCCACCCCCATATCTCTGTCCACTGCTGGGAGTCCTCTGCATCCACCCCCATGTCTCTGTCCACTGCTGGGAGTACTCTGCACCCACCCCTCACATGTCTCTGTCCACTGATGGTATTCCTCTGCACTCACACCTCACATGTCTCTGTCCACTGCTGAGAGTCCTCTGCACCCACCCCCATGTCTCTGTCCACTGCTGGAAGTCCTCTGCATCCACCCCCATGTCTCTGTCCACTGCTGGGAGTACTCTGCACCCACCCCTCACATGTCTCTGTCCACTGCTGGTATTTCTCTGCACCCACCCCTCACATGTCTCTGTCCACTGCTGGTATTCCTCTGCACCCACCCCTCACATGTCTCTGTCCACTGCTGGGAGTGATAGGCACCCACCCCTCACATGTCTCTGTCCACTGCTGGTATTCCTCTGCACCCACCCCTCACATGTCTCTGCCCACTGCTGGTATTCCTCTGCACCCACCCCTCACATGTCTCTGTCCACTGCTGGGAGTGATAGGCACCCACCCCTCACATGTCTCTGTCCACTGCTGGGAGTCCTCTACATCCACCCCCATGTCTCTGTCCACTGCTGGGAGTACTCTGCACCCACCCCTCACATGTCTCTGTCCATTGATGGAAGTGATAGGCACCCACCCCTCACATGTCTCTGTCCACTGCTGGGAGTGATAGGCACCCACCCCTCACATGTCTCTGTCCACTGCTGGTATTCCTCTGCATCCACCCCCTTGTCTCTGTCCACTGCTGGGAGTGATAGGCACCCACCCCTCACATGTCTCTGTCCACTGATGGGAGTGATAGGCACCCACACCTCACATGTCTCTGTCCACTGCTGGGAGTGATAGTCACCCACCCCTCACATGTCTCTGTCCACTGCTGGGAGTGATAGGCACCCACCCCTCACATGTCTCTGTCCACTGCTGGTATTCCTCTGCACCCACACCTCACATGTCTCTGTCCACTGCTGGGAGTCCTCTGCACCCACCCCATGTTTATGTCCACTGCTGGGAGTACTCTGCACCCACACCTCACACGTCTCTGTCCACTGCTGGGAGTGATAGGCACCCACCCCTCACATGTCTCTGTCAACTGCTGGGAGTGATAGGCACCCACCCCTCACATGTCTCTGTCCACTGATGGGAGTGATAGGCACCCACCCCTCACATGTCTCTGTCCACTGCTGGGAGTGATAGGCACCCATCCCTCACATGTCTCTGTCCACTGCTGGGAGTCCTCTGCACCCACCCCATGTCTCTGTCCACTGCTGGGAGTCCTCTACATCCACCCCCATGTCTCTGTCCACTGCTGGGAATACTCTGCACCCACCCCTCACATGTCTCTGTCCACTGCTGGGAGTACTCTTGTTGAAAACTGAAACAGCGATATGATTAAGCATTCACTGAAGACATGAATTCTCTACAGTCAAAATGTGTTTCTTGTCTTATGTTGACTAATGTCCGGACTCCATTTTGTATTGTCATGTCTCCACGTGCTTTGCACGAGAAGAGTCCTACCTTTTCGCTAGTTGCTCTTGTAATCTGCCTAGTAACAGTCTATAAATAGCTCCTTTGTCCGTCTGGCGCATCCCCAGACTTGACCACATCTGTTATCAGTTAGTCCTTGTTTGACCATGTTTTCGCGGGCTCAGGAAATTGTTAACTCCACCCATATATTGATCCTGTATCGAAAATGTCCATAAATGGTAATGAATTTTGCTCTATGTTGTATCCATCCACTTATGAACCTCACTGTTGTGTATAAAAGGGGACCGTGTACGCAAGTTCTTTGTGCTACTCTATACAATACTGAAGAGTGTTGTGTAGGTTGTGGGACCACCCTTAAGGGTTAATAAACTCTGTCTTTGTATTTGCAGTTTCCGTGCCAACTTCCTTCTAGTTTTCGTTACAGGAGGGCGAACCCTTGAATTTGCGGGCCTAGCTGGGGCCTGTATTCATCAATTGGCGCCCGTCATGTGGGGCTCATCGGCGACTCGGATGCTCTAAGGTCTGGTCGTGACGAAGGTGAGGAATTTGGCCGGGGATGTGATCACTGCCAGCGGCGTCTTTTAGTCCTGGCATCCCAAGGTTTCTTCCTTCCCTTCCGAGCAGACCATCTGGGTGGCGCCGGTCCTCGACTGAGACCTCTTCTGTCGGTTTGCCGTGTGATAGCCGTTTGGGCGAATTTTGGAACTTGGCAGTTGGAATCTGGACACTCTTGATTGGTAAGAACCGTTGTACGGTACTTGCTCCGAGTTTTGAAGCCTGGGTTGGCTATTTGAGTTTGATTTGTGATGACCGGTCATATTTTGTATTGATTACTGTGGGAATATATGCGTCGCAACACATATAGGCAGGTAATGTGGAGATATTTCTCTGGAGTCCCCCCCTACCCCTGCACCATCCACACTTCCCACTCCCATGCCTGCCCCATGCACACCCAGACATTCCCAAGCACGCACCCCACCAGACACAGGCAGCACACAAACACGTAAGGGCAAGCACACACCTCCTGGCACGCACACTCAGGGGGATAAAGGCACACCCACTGGGTCTGGGGCACACAGGCATACACGCAGCCACAGTCTGAGTCCGCATGCCTCACTACCCAGTCCCTCCAAAGGCACTCCCCTTGGCTCCTCTACCACACAGTCAGACAAGGAGAGCTACTTGGCTGTGCTGGGCCTCAGCCCCACTGGGTCACCAGCCCGCAAATGGGCAAGGCACTCCCCGGTTAGGGGAGTTGATCCCCCCATGTCCACCCCCTCCCCCAGTAGCGCTGCACCCCATCCCTCTGACCCCAACCCCTCCTTTGTGCCTGTGGTTTCTTCCAGTGCAGGGGATACTCTGGACACCCTGGCAGAAGTGTGCAGCGTGGAGCTCACCTCCACCTTTGGTGTTGCCCCACCCCCTGTGGTGGAGGCATCCAGCCCTGCACCCACCACACCTACCCTTCCACCTCCTGTCCCTGCGGTGCCTGGTCCTTCCCCACATGATGCCCCCTCCCAGTCGACGTACCTGAGGGTTCTAATGTGCAGGCAAGCGAGGGGAGACACGTGCCCATGTGTCCCCCCAAGGACTTCTATTCTGGACTGGCCATTGGCTTTTGTATATAGTGTTGTTGATACAATTTTCATCTTATGCTGATTAAAGCATTTTCTTTGACTTTGCACACTATTGTTTTTCAGGTATTAATGTTGGTGCTGATGCTCCAGGAGTTGGGGTTGTGGTAATGTGTTATGTTTCGGGCAAAGGTTCGAGTCTGATGGTCAGGAGGTGGCCCATGGGATCTGCGTGCCATCACAAGGTCTCTGCAAAGGATCTTTGGTTGTGTGTGTTATTTGTTTTTTGAGACATTGTACCAATGTGTGTCCCTTCCTCCGTGGCACCTGACATCTTCCCTGCAGAGAGTTGCACAATTGTTGTGCTGACCTGTGTATACATTCCCTTTGTTGGTGACGGATCCCTTCAACTATGGCCATGCCGGCTCAGCAATGTCTCCGGCTGCATCGTCTGTGCCATCCTTGCTAGACGCTGTACTTGTGTATTGAGTATGTTGCCATGCCTTCAGGGAGTAATTCTAACCTTTTCCGCACTATACATGTGTGTATTCCCAGTCTAGCACACATATGGTACTTGTTCTGCATGGTATTTGGGCACCTTACTGACAATTGTGGGCATTGTATCTGTTGGAACTCCACCCTATTCCTTCCATGAGAGACAACATCTTGGTGGCTGTCCCAGCACCTGTACATTCCTATCAGTCCTGGGATGTGCGTGACAGTGTGTGTTCCCTTTGGCTCTCTTAGTTTAGTAGGCATTGACATGACTATACAGTCTTGTGGCATGATCTCTGTGTGTGTATTGTGCTGCATCTGCCATGGGTGGGTATGCATGTGTCATTTGTCCTCACACCCACATGTGGTGTGTCATGCAGTGGGGGATAGACGTCCATCCTCATGGGAGTGGGACACTGCTGTCAGTGATGTGTTGTGTTAAGGCACTTTCAACATAGTCGAAAATTAGGGATGCGTATATTCACCCATGGAGTTGTGGACATCTGATAATGATGTACACACCCCATGTCTCTGTCCACTGCTGGGAGTGATAGGCACCCACCCCTCACATGTCTCTGTCCACTGCTGGGAGTGATAGGTACCCACCCCTCACATGTCTCTGTCCACTGCTGGGAGTCCTCTGCATCCACCCCCATGTCTCTGTCCACTGCTGGGAGTACTCTGCACCCACCCCTCACATGTCTCTGTCCACTGATGGGAGTGATAGGCACCTACCCCTCACATGTCTCTGTCCACTGCTGGGAGTGATAGGCACCCACCCCTCACATGTCTCTGTCCACTGCTGGTATTCCTATGCATCCACCCCCATGTCTCTGTCCACTGCTGGGAGTGATAGGTACCCACCCCTCACATGTCTCTGTCCACTGATGGGAGTTGTTAGAGGGCGACCTCAGAGGAGCCCGGGAAGGGAGTCCTGACTACCCTGAGACCCACCCTCAAGTATCGTAGCCGGGCGCTGGCGGGAGACTCCTCAGGAGGAGAAGTCTCGTATCGAGGATCGTACTTCGGGCACCACACGACACAGAAACAACACACCGTGCGTTCTCAGGAACCAATCTTTATCAAATAGGTTAGCACTGTAAATATGTACAAGGAGAGCGCGGGCTCAATGAGTCTCGGAAGGGATAGGGTGTAGCGGGACAGTCTTTGGCACAAAAGTTCAAGGTAAGGATGTACCCGGCGCACAGCTCACAATCCTCGAGCTGGGGGGTAGGCTGGTTGTCGTGGGGTCCGGCGGGACCAGTGGAGTCTGTGGAAGCCGCGAGTCACTCAGCGGACTCAGGTACAAGTTCGGAGGTTTTACGATCTTCAGGGAGCCGCGAGTCACTCAGCAGGGCTCAGGTACAAGTTCGGAGGTCTTACGATCTTCGGGGAGCCGCGAGTCACTCAGCAGGGCTCAGGTACAAGTTCGGAGGTCTTACGATCTTCAGGGAGCCGCGAGTCACTCAGCAGGGCTCAGGTACAAGTTCGGAGGTCTTACGATCTTCGGGGAGCCGCGAGTCACTCAGCAGGGCTCAGGTAGTTCTAAGTTTCAGGAGCCGCGACCGCGTCAGCAGGCTCTCGTTGTTCCAGCGTCGAATCTGCCGGACAGTCCCAGAGCACCCCTGGTTATAGGTCGACCCCTCTTTGATGTCCGGAGTCTGTGCAGGCAGGGGTCTTGTCACCTGGGGGTCGCTTGTCGGGGGTTTCCTGCCATTGTCTTTTGATCCTTTCAGGGCCGGGTCGGGAGGAGTCCCAGACACCCAGCAGGCGTGGAGCCAGCCTTCAGGGAGGCCGGAGGGCCGATCGAAACCCATCGTCCCAGGGGAGTTCAGAGGTGCGATAGAAACTGCTCCTCCCTCTCACAACCCCTGGAAGCGTGATGTCCTCCAGCCGGAGTGGCGCCTCTAGGCCCGGGTCGCGCTGGGGCCGGGCGGCCATCTTGGTGCATGAAGTGGGCACGCGGGCCCGGGGTGGCCGAAAGGAGAGAGGCCATGGACGAGGGTGTCCGGGTTGAGTGCGTGTGTTCTGGTGGAAAAGCTTGGTGAGGCCGGGGGATTGGGGCTGCCGGCACCAGGTTAGGTGGTGTGGGGACCAGTAGAGCCATGTTACGAGGCCGGGTCCAACACGCGTCCCCCCCAGCTGAAAGCCGGAGAGAACTACCCATCATCTTGGGGGGTTCTCTTCGCTGTGGCGGAAGAACCGGGAGAGGCCATCGGCGTTGGCGTGGTCCGTCCCAGGACGGTGTTCCACGGTGAAATCCATCCCCTGAAGGGAGATTGACCACCGCAGTAGCTTGGGGTTTTCTCCCCGCATCTGCATAAGCCATCGCAAGGGCCGATGATCGGTTTGGACTTTGAAATGGGTGCCGAACAGGTAAGGGCGTAGTTTCTTGAGTGCCCAGACCACGGCAAAGGCTTCGCGCTCAATGGTACTCCATCGCTGTTCTCTGGGTAACAGCCGCCGACTGAGGAAGGCGACGGGCTGGTCCAGGCCTTGGTCATTCATCTGGGACAGGACGGCCCCAATGCCATGCTCGGAGGCATCGGTCTGGACTACAAACTCCTTGGAGTAGTCGGGAGCCTGGAGGACGGGGGCCGTGCACATGGCCTTCTTTAGGGCATCGAACGCCTCCTGGCAGGCGGTTGTCCACTGAACCTTTTTTGGCTGTTTTTTGGATGTGAGTTCTGTGAGGGGGCCGACAAGGCTGCCATACCCCTTGATGAATCTGCGGTAGTAGCCAGTGAGGCCCAGAAAGGCTCGGACCTCCGTTTGGGTGGTGGGGGGTTCCCAGGCCACGATGGCGTCGATTTTTGGTTGTAGAGGGGCGACCTGGCCACTCCCGACCTGGTGCCCCAGGTAGACTACTGATCCTTGTCCAATTTGGCACTTGCTGGCTTTTACTGTCAGGCCTGCCTGGCGCAGGGCGGTTAGCACCCTCCGGAGGTGCTGGAGGTGCTCACTCCATCCGGAACTGAAAACGGCGATGTCGTACAGATATGCCGCGCTGAACTGTTCTAGCCCGGCCAGGACTCTATTTACCAGTCGCTGGAAGGTGGCCGGGGCATTTTTCATTCCGAAGGGCATTACGCGGAAGCGGTAATGCCCATCTGGGGTGGAGAAGGCCGACCGCTCCTTGGCCCCCTCAGTGAGCGCAATCTGCCAGTATCCGCAGGTGAGGTCGAAGGTGCTGAGGAACCGTGCTGCCCCGAGTCGGTCAATGAGCTCGTCGGCTCGTGGAATGGGGTGGGCATCGGCTCGGGTGACGTCATTGAGCCCCCGGTAGTCCACACAGAACCGGAGCTCGGGGGCGACACCGGGGGCCGCTGCCTTCGGGACCAGGACCACGGGGCTGGCCCAGGGACTGTCAGATGGCTCGATCACTCTCATGGTCAACATCTTTGAGACTTCAGCTTGAATGCAGGACCGGACCCGGTCGGGGACCCGGTAGGCTCGGTGTCTCACCGGCGGGCTGTCCCCGGTGTCCACGTCATGGACACACCAGTCGGTGACTCGGGGGATCAGGGAGAAGAGGTCGGCAAATTGTCCTAGTAGCTGGCGGCAGTCCTCTTGCTGCTGGGTAGTGAGAGCTGGGGAGAGATTCACTCCCTCCACGGAGCCATCCTGCTCCTTGACACACAGGAGGTCCGGGAGGGGATCGGACTCATCTTCGGCCCCGTCATCGGTGGCCAGCAGGAGGCTTAGTTCTGTCCGCACGAAGTGAGGCTTGAGGCGGTTCACGTGAAGGACCCGGAGGGGATCCCGAGGCGACTGGACGTCCACCAAGTATGTGACTGGGCTCTTCCGCTCAATCACTTTGTAGGGCCCGGTCCACCTGTCCTGGAGGGCGCCTGGCTTCACGGGAGCCATGACCCATACTTGTTGGCCCGGCTGGAACTCGACCAGAGTGGCATTCTGGTCGTACCAGCGCTTCATCTCTTCTTGGCTTGTCTCTAGGTTGGCCTCGGCCAGTGCTCGGAACTTCCTGGTCTGGTTCCGGAGGGTCAGAACATAGTGGAACACATCTCGTGGGGTGGTCTGGGGTGCCGCCTCCCACCCTTCCTTAACCAAGCTGAGGGGACCCCGGACGGGGTGTCCATAGAGCAACTCAAACGGGCTGAACCCTAGGGACTTCTGGGGGACCTCTCGGTAAGCGAACAAGAGGCAGGGGAGCAGGACGTCCCACTTACGCCGGAGGGGCTCTTCTAGGCCGGTGATCATCCCTTTCAGAGTCCGGTTAAACCTCTCTACTAGGCCGTTCCCCTGGGGATGGTACGGGGTAGTGAATTTGTAGGACACTCCACATTGTTGCCACAGGGACGTCATGTACCTCGAGATAAAATTAGTGCCGCGATCGCTCACGACCTCGCGGGGGAACCCTACCCGGGAAAAGATCCCCATCAGGGCCCGGCCCACTACGTGGGCCGTGACGGTGCGTAGGGGGATCGCCTCAGGGTATCGGGTGGCGTGATCCACCAGGACCAGGATGAAACGGTGACCTTGGGAGGTGGGGGGGTCCAGGGGCCCCACGATGTCGATCCCGACTCGTTCAAAGGGGGTACTGACGACCGGGAAGGGTTGGAGGGGAGCCTTGCGCTTCCCCCCACTCTTCCCGCTAGCTTGGCACGTGGGACAGGACTTGCAGTGGGCTTCTACGGCTGCTCTCATCTTAGGCCAGTAAAAATGGGTCACGAGACGGCTGTAGGTCTTGTCTTGACCCAGGTGGCCGGCAAGGGGGACGTCGTGGGCTAAGCCCAGGAGGAAGTCTCGGAAGCGGAGGGGTACCCCCAGCACCCGTCCGGATCCCAGCTCCACCGACTTCTGCTCACTATACAAAATGCTATTTTCCCAATAAATTCGGTGCGTGCCAGTTTGGTCACCTGCGGCTTGGCCCTCGGCCTGGCGCCGCAGTCCGACCAGGGAAGGACAGGTGGCTTGCTCCCGGCAAAACTCCTCCCGGGTGGGTCCACCCTCGTGGCGCCATTGGGCCAACTCGGGTAGATCGCTTAACTCAGGGACCGGGGCGGTGTCGGACAGGGAGGGCTCGTCGCTGGCGACGGGCCCCTCCGATGGGGGGACGGGAGGACCCTCGGGGGTTACTGCTCTGACTTCTTCGGTCGGGGCGTCTTCGACTTCTCCCAGGGGGGTGAGTCGGGCTGACATAGATCGGGTGGTGGCGCACACCCACTCGGGGAGCCCCATCATCCCTAGGTGGGCCTTGCGTTCGACGTGCTTCCAGGGCGAACTCTCCAGGTCGTTCCCTAGGAGGCAGTCGACCGGCTGGGAGGTTCTTACGGCCACCCTCAGTTTACCTATCACTCCACCCCACTCAAACGGCACCAGAGCTACCTGACACATACTCTCTCTATTATCGGCGGAAATGACTGGGCAAAAGACGTTGGGGAGGATCTGCTCCTCGGGGACTAAGTGCCTGAGGACACCGGTGATGCTGGCCCCGGTGTCCCGCAGGGCCTCTATTTGGTGGCCATTGATCTTAACGAGCTGCCCGTATTTCTTCGTGTTGGAGGGCAGGAGGCTACCAGGGACCATCTCCCTATCTCCCAGGGATACTAGGGCCATGGCTGCGGGTTCCCATTCCCCGGCTTCCTCAACCTCCTCCCCCAGAGCTACGTTGGCTATCTGTCTTGCAGGGGTGTTTCGGGTGGCCATGGGGCACTCTGGGTCATTGGCGTAGTGCCCGGGCTTCTGGCAACGGAAACAAGTGACGGTTACCCTGTGTCCCCGTCTCCCGGGGGGTCCGGTTACTGGTGGGGGGGGCGCTGGGAAAGGTGGAGATTGGGTCTTCGGAGGACTAGGCTGGGACTCTCTCTGGCCTCCCTGGTTCCCCCCTCCTCTCTGGCGGGGTGGTCCCTGACTGGCTCGGGGGTATTCTCCTACCATGCCCCGGGTGACCCGGGTGTTGGTCCAGCGGTCTGCTTCCACCGCCAGCTTCCTGGGATCGGTGAGTTTGCTGTCGAGCAGATGCTGGCGTAGTTCCACAAAGCAGTTCGCAGCCAGGTGTTCCCACAATAGGAGGTCGGTGAGTTCCTCGAGAGTGGTGACTTTGCTGCCCTTGACCCACCCATCGAAGGCCCGACTAAAAAAGTTTACATATTCTACCCAGGTGGTGCCCGGGATTTTCCTGCAGTCCCGGAATCGTTGACGGTACATCTCGGGGGTGAGACCGTACCTTGTGAGTAGAGCCTCTTTCATGTGACTGTAGGAGGTCTGCAGAGAGAGGGGTAGGTCGAGCAGGGTGTCTCTTCCTTCGCTCAGAAATCGTCCCCACAACCCTGCCCCCCAGTCCTTCTGCGGGACCCGATGGGAGGTCATGGCGACCTCGTAGGCCCTGAACCATTGCTGAATGTCATCTTTTTTATAATATTCCTTGACCACATCTTTGGGGATGTGGACCTTCTGCTCCGCTGGGGAGGTCGCCTCTCGGTTTCCCAGGGGCCTCCCTTCCTCACTTCTGGCCTTGAGTTCGATTTCCTTCAAGCTGCGTTCGTGCTCCAGTTGGAGCTTTCTTCCTTCGTGTTCCCGTTGGAGCTTCTTCTCTTCTAGCTCGCCTTGCACGCGCATTTGCTCTACTGCTAGCTTTTTCTCTGCTAACTTTAATTCGCCTTCGATTTTGAGCTTAGCTAACTCGAGTTCGTGATTGCGGCTTCTCTCTCTGTCCGCGAGTTCCTCCGGGGATAGGCCCCCCTCTGGTACGATGTTTCGCACCTGATTGTTGCTGCTTTCGCCTTGGGGAGGTTCGGCCTCGTCGGGGCGCTCCCCCGTGTTTTCCGGGCGGGAGGCCCCGGTATCCACCCAGGCTTTCAGTGCTTTCTGCAAATCTTCCTTGGTGTTGAGACCGGTGGTAGCGATTCTAAGTTCTTTGCAGAATTGCTTTAGTTCTTTGTGTGTGTATTCTTCTAGTTGTTCCACCTGGAACACCCTGTTGGCGTTGATTTCTGCGGGGATCACGGTGTTTCCTTCTGCCATCTTTGTTGGTAGTGCGTCCGTCGTTCACAGTACGATCTCTCGGTGATGGGCCCGAATCCCGTCGCTTGCCACCAATGTTAGACGGCGACCTCAGAGGAGCCCGGGAAGGGAGTCCTGACTACCCTGAGACCCACCCTCAAGTATCGTAGCCGGGCGCTGGCGGGAGACTCCTCAGGAGGAGAAGTCTCGTATCGAGGATCGTACTTCGGGCACCACACGACACAGAAACAACACACCGTGCGTTCTCAGGAACCAATCTTTATCAAATAGGTTAGCACTGTAAATATGTACAAGGAGAGCGCGGGCTCAATGAGTCTCGGAAGGGATAGGGGGTAGCGGGACAGTTTTTGGCACAAAAGTTCAAGGTAAGGATGTACCCGGCGCACAGCTCACAATCCTCGAGCTGGGGGGTAGGCTGGTTGTCGTGGGGTCCGGCGGGACCAGTGGAGTCTGTGGAAGCCGCGAGTCACTCAGCGGACTCAGGTACAAGTTCGGAGGTCTTACGATCTTCAGGGAGCCGCGAGTCACTCAGCAGGGCTCAGGTACAAGTTCGGAGGTCTTACGATCTTCGGGGAGCCGCGAGTCACTCAGCAGGGCTCAGGTACAAGTTCGGAGGTCTTACGATCTTCAGGGAGCCGCGAGTCACTCAGCAGGGCTCAGGTACAAGTTCGGAGGTCTTACGATCTTCGGGGAGCCGCGAGTCACTCAGCAGGGCTCAGGTAGTTCTAAGTTTCAGGAGCCGCGACCGCGTCAGCAGGCTCTCGTTGTTCCAGCGTCGAATCTGCCGGACAGTCCCAGAGCACCCCTGGTTATAGGTCGACCCCTCTTTGATGTCCGGAGTCTGTGCAGGCAGGGGTCTTGTCACCTGGGGGTCGCTTGTCGGGGGTTTCCTGCCATTGTCTTTTGATCCTTTCAGGGCCGGGTCGGGAGGAGTCCCAGACACCCAGCAGGCGTGGAGCCAGCCTTCAGGGAGGCCGGAGGGCCGATCGAAACCCATCGTCCCAGGGGAGTTCAGAGGTGCGATAGAAACTGCTCCTCCCTCTCTCAACCCCTGGAAGCGTGATGTCCTCCAGCCGGAGTGGCGCCTCTAGGCCCGGGTCGCGCTGGGGCCGGGCGGCCATCTTGGTGCATGAAGTGGGCACGCGGGCCCGGGGTGGCCGAAAGGAGAGAGGCCAAGGACGAGGGTGTCCGGGTTGAGTGCGTGTGTTCTGGTGGAAAGGCTTGGTGAGGCCGGGGGATTGGGGCCGCCGGCACCAGGTTAGGTGGTGTGGGGACCAGTAGAGCCATGTTACGAGGCCGGGTCCAACAGGAGTGATAGGCACCCACCCCTCACATGTCTCTGTCCACTGCTGGGAGTGATAGGCACCAACCCCTCACATGTCTCTGTCCACTGATGGGAGTGATAGGCACCCACCCCTCACTTGTCTCTGTCCACTGCTGGGAGTGATAGGCACCAACCCCTCACATGTCTCTGTCCACTGCTGTGAGTGATAGGCACCCACCCCTCACATGTCTCTGTCCACGGCTGGTATTCCTCTGCACCCACACCTCACATGTTTCTGTCCACTACTGGGAGTCCTCTGCACCCACCCCCATGTCTCTGTCTACTGCTGGGAGTACTCTGCACCCACCCCTCACATGTTTCTGTCCACTGCTGGGAGTGATAGGCACCCACCCCTCACATGTCTCTGTCCACTGCTGGTATTCCTCTGCATCCACCCCCATGGCTCTGTCCACTGCTGGGAATGATAGGCACCCACCCCTCACATGTCTATGTCCACTGCTGGTATTCCTCTGCACCCACCCCATGTCTCTGTCCACTGCTTGGAGTCCTCTGCATCCACCCATGTCTCTGTCAACTGCTGCGAGTACTCTGCACCCACCCCTCACATGTCTCTGTCCACTGCTGGTATTCCTCTGCACCCACCCCTCACATGTCTCTGTCCACTGCTGGTATTTCTCTGCACCCACCCCTCACATGTCTCTGTCCACTGCTGGGAGTCCTCTGCATCCACCCCCATGTATCTGTCCACTGCTGGGAGTCATCTGCATCCACCCCTCAGATGTCTCTGTCCACTGATGGGAGTGATAGGCACCCACCCCTCACATGTCTCTGTCCACTGTTGGGAGTACTCTGCACCCACCCCTCAGATGTCTCTGTCCACTGATGGGAGTGATAGGAACCCACCCCTCACATCTCTCTGTCCACTGCTGGGAGCGATAGGCACCCACCCCTCACATGTCTCTGTCCACTGCTGGGAGTACTCTGCATCCACCCCCATGTCTCTGTCCACAGCTGGGAGTACTCTGCATCCACCCCATGTCTCTGTCCACTGCTGGGAGTACTCTGCACCCACCCCTCACATGTCTCTGTCCACTGATGGGAGTGATAGGCACCCACCCCCCACATGTCTCTGTCCACTGATGGGAGTAATAGGCACCCACCCCTCTTATGTCTCTGTCCACTGCTGGGAGTACTCTGCATCCACCCCCATGTCTCTGTCCACTGCTGGGAGTACTCTGCATCCACCTCCATGTCTCTGTCCACTGCTGGGATTCCTCTGCACCCACACCTCACATGTCTCTGTCCACTGCTGGGAGTCCTCTGCACCCACCCCCATATCTCTGTCCACTGCTGGGAGTCCTCTGCATCCACCCCCATGTCTCTGTCCACTGCTGGGAGTACTCTGCACCCACCCCTCACATGTCTCTGTCCACTGCTGGTATTCCTCTGCACTCACACCTCACATGTCTCTGTCCACTGCTGGGAGTCCTCTGCACCCACCCCCATGTCTCTGTCCACTGCTGGAAGTCCTCTGCATCCACCCCCATGTCTCTGTCCACTGCTGGGAGTACTCTGCACCCCCCCCCTCACATGTCTCTGTCCACTGTTGGTATTTCTCTGCACCCACCCCTCACATGTCTCTGTCCACTGCTGGTATTCCTCTGCACCCACCCCTCACATGTCTCTGTCCACTGCTGGGAGTGATAGGCACCCACCCCTCACATGTCTCTGTCCACTGCTGGTATTCCTCTGCACCCACCCCTCACATGTCTCTGTCCACTGCTGGTATTCCTCTGCACCCACCCCTCACATGTCTCTGTCCACTGCTGGTATTCCTCTGCATCCACCCCCATGTCTCTGTCCACTGCTGGGAATGATAGGCACCCACCCCTCACATGTCTATGTCCACTGCTGGGAGTCCTCTGCACCCACCCCATGTCTCTGTCCACTGCTTGGAGTCCTCTGCATCCACCCCATGTCTCTGTCCACTGCTGGGAGCACTCTGCACCCACCCCTCACATGTCTCTGTCCACTGCTGGTATTCCTCTGCACCCACCCCTCACATGTCTCTGTCCACTGCTGGTATTCCTCTGCACCCACCCCTCACATGTCTCTGTCCACTGCTGGGAGTCCTCTGCGTCCACCCCATGTCTCTGTCCACTGCTGGGAGTCATCTGCATCCACCCCTCAGATGTCTCTGTCCACTGATGGGAGTGATAGGCACCCACCCCTCACATGTCTCTGTCAACTGCTGGGAGTACTCTGCACCCACCCCTCAGATGTGTCTGTCCACTGATGGGAGTGAAAGGCACCCACCCCTCACATCTCTCTGTCCACTGCTGGGAGCGATAGGCACCCACCCCTCACATGTCTCTGTCCACTGCTGGGAGTACTCTGCATCCACCCCATGTCTCTGTCCACTGCTGGGAGTACTCTGCACCCACCCCTCACATGTCTCTGTCCATTAATGGGAGTGATAGGCACCCACCCCTCACATGTCTCTGTCCACTGATGGGTGTGATAGGCACCCACCCCTCACATGTCTCTGTCCACTACTGAGAGTACTCTGCATCCACCCCCATGTCTCTGTCCACTGCTGGGAGTACTCTGCATCCACCTCCATGTCTCTGTCCACTGCTGGGATTCCTCTGCACCCACACCTCACATGTCTTTGTCCACTGCTGGGAGTCCTCTGCACCCACCCGCATATCTCTTTCCACTGCTGGGAGTCCTCTGCATCCACCCCCATGTCTCTGTCCACTGCTGGGAGTACTCTGCACCCACCCCTCACATGTCTCTGTCCACTGCTGGTATTCCTCTGCACTCACACCTCACATGTCTCTGTCCACTGCTGGGAGTCCTCTGCACCCACCCCCATGTCTCTGTCCACTGCTGGAAGTCCTCTGCATCCACCCCCATGTCTCTGTCCACTGCTGGGAGTACTCTGCACCTACCCCTCACATGTCTCTGTCCACTGCTGGTATTTCTCTGCACCCACCCCTCACATGTCTCTGTCCACTGCTGGTATTCCTCTGCACCCACCCGTCACATGTCTCTGTCCACTGCTGGTATTCCTCTACACCCACCCCTCACATGTCTCTGTCCACTGCTGGTATTCCTCTGCACCCACCCCTCACATGTCTCTGTCCACTGCTGGGAGTGATAGGCACCCACCCCTCACATGTCTCTGTCCACTGCTGGGAGTCCTCTGCATCCACCCCCATGTCTCTGTCCACTGCTGGGAGTACTCTGCACCCACCCCTCACATGTCTCTGTCCACTGATGGAAGTGATAGGCACCCACCCCTCACATGTCTCTGTCCACTGCTGGGAGTACTCTGCACCCACCCCTCACATGTCTCTGTCCACTGATGGAAGTGATAGGCACCCACCCCTCACATGTCTCTGTCCACTGCTGGGAGTGATAGGCACCCACCCCTCACATGTCTCAGTCCACTGATGGGAGTGATAGGCACCCACACCTCACATGTCTCTGTCCACTGCTGGGAGTGACAGGCACCCACCCCTCACATGTCTCTGTCCACTGCTGGTATTCCTCTGCACCCACACCTCACATGTCTCTGTCCACTGCTGGGAGTCCTCTGCACCCACCCCATGTTTATGTCCACTGCTGGGAGTACTCTGCACCCACACCTCACATGTCTCTGTCCACTGCTGGGAGTGATAGGCACCCACCCCTCACATGTCTCTGTCAACTGCTGGGAGTGATAGGCACCCACCCCTCACATGTCTCTGTCCACTGATGGGAGTGATAGGCACCCACCCCTCACATATCTCTGTCCACTGCTGGGAGTGATAGGCACCCATCCCTCACAGGTCTCTGTCCACTGCTGGGAGTCCTCTGCACCCACCCCATGTCTCTGTCCACTGCTGGGAGTCCTCTACATCCACCCCCATGTCTCTGTCCACTGCTGGGAATACTCTGCACCCACCCCTCACATGTCTCTGTCCACTGCTGGGAGTACTCTTGTTGAAAACTGAAACAGCGATATGATTAAGCATTCACTGAAGACATGAATTCTCTACAGTCAAAATGTGTTTCTTGTCTTATGTTGACTAATGTCCGGACTCCATTTTGTATTGTCATGTCTCCACGTGCTTTGCACGAGAAGAGTCCTACCTTTTCGCTAGTTGCTCTTGTAATCTGCCTAGTAACAGTCTATAAATAGCTCCTTTGTCCGTCTGGCGCATGCCCAGACTTGACCACATCTGTTATCAGTTAGTCCTTGTTTGACCATGTTTTCGCGGGCTCAGGAAATTGTTAACTCCGCCCATATATTGATCCTGTATCGAAAATGTCCATAAATGGTAATGAATTTTGCTCTATATTGTATCCATCCACTTATGAACCTCACTGTTGTGTATAAAAGGGGACCGTGTACGCAAGTTCTTTGTGCTACTCTATACAATACTGAAGAGTGTTGTGTAGGTTGTAGGACCACCCTTAAGGGTTAATAAACTCTGTCTTTGTATTTGCAGTTTCCGTGCCAACTTCCTTCTAGTTTTCGTTACAGGAGGGCGAACCCTTGTATTTGCGGGCCTAGCTGGGGCCTGTATTCATCAATTGGCGCCCGTCACGTGGGGCTTATCGGCGACTCGGATGCTCGAAGGTCTGGTCGTGACGAAGGTGAGGAATTTGGCCGGGGATGTGATCACTGCCAGCGGCGTCTTTTAGTCCTGGCATCCCATGGTTTCTTCCTTCCCTTTCGAGCTGACCATCTGGGTGGCGCCGGTCCTCGACTGAGACCTCTTCTGTCGGTTTGCCGTGTGATAGCCGTTTGGGCGAATTTTGGAACTTGGCAGTTGGAATCTGGACACTCTTGATTGGTAAGAACCATTGTACGGTACTTGCTCCGAGTTTTGAAGCCTGGGTTGGCTATTTGAGTTTGATTTGTGATGACCGGTCATATTTTGTATTGATTACTGTGGGAATATATGCGTTGCAACACATATAGGCAGGTAATGTGGAGATATTTCTCCGGAGTTGTTTAAATTTGAACGGCGCAACGTTTAAGTGCCATTTTTTTGATAATACTGCGTATTTTGCATTATTTTTGAGCATGCCTGCTTTTAGCGCACTTCGTAAGTGGTGCTGCTGCTTTGGAAACCGGTTAAATTTTGAGGAATCAGCTCCAGTTCCCCCAGAGGGGACTCCTAATAGGGATATGTATGTGAAGCATGGTCTTTCCTCTATAATGTACAGCACAGTGTGGAGGAAATACACCAAAAAGGATCCTGAGTTACGATGACCTTTGTATGGATCGTTTGATATGCGTAAGATTGAGTATGTGGAACAGTGTAGGTGTAAACGGCGTGCTAGGCAAGACATGTTTGAATGTGTACGGTTATGGGTGAAGGAAGAACGTGAGCGGGAGAAACGTGAGAAAGCGCTGATTGATAAAGAGCAACGGAAAAATGATCATGTGAGAGCGCAGGAAGCGAAGCGTCGGCAGGAAAGAGAACTGGCGGAGAGACAAGAGAAAGAGCGTAGGCTGCAAGTATCGGGTCAATATGCTGTCCGCCAGCCACTTTATCCTGTCCTTACTAATCTTGAAGATGATTTTCATTTATTGGATCGCTCTCCGCCCCCTTATGTTGGCGCGTCTGCCCCGGGGTCACAGGATTCTGGATCGGTTTCGGATAAGGTAGACACGCGGTCCATGTTATCAACTGATCGTATGGGTGAGCTTCGGAAAATTTCTTTTCGTGCGCTTAAGGGCAAACTATCTCTTACTGAATTATTGGCATCTTTGGACAGTTGGCAGAATAGGGAAAAGTTATATTTTGTTGAAACTTTTTCTGATGAAGTGGTTACTGCCTTTCGGAAATATTCTGATGTTTTTGAATCTGATGATATAGTATTAGATTCTAAAGCATTACGTAACGGTGTCTTTTCTCCCTCTAAGGTACCCGATGCGGTCCGACGGCTGTTTGCATTGCGGGACGCGACGTTTGAACTTAAAGAGAGAGCGCGCCAAAAGACAGGGGAGAAGGAGCAATCGAATCCACACGTCGGCGGGAAACAATCGTCTACCTCCCATTCAGATAAGAGTGAACTAGTGCATGCTAAACCGATGCGAGAGGCGGCACCTTTGTATGTTCCTCCTAAAGGAGCGGGTACTAGTTCAGACATGTCTTCCCCGATGCCAGGGGATATTTTGTGTATAATTGGGTTTATACTCCCTGGCATAGGACTGATGTTATGGCATTGAAGAATGCATTGCCTGACCCCCGCAAGAATCCAGCGGCCTTTTATGAAGAGGTCGAAGGGGCCTTGAATTCTTGTACTATGACTTTAGCAGATATAGATTTGTTCTTTGGGCTCATTTTACCACCGGATATGTGGCGATCTGTGCGGAAGGTGGACGATCAAGCCGCTTTTAAGGCCAAATGGTCTGAGATTGAGGATGAGGATAGGGAGAGAAAGCCCACGCAAAAACCGCCCCAGATTATTTTAGATCTTCCTGCTGCTATCTTGACTAAGTTGAAAACGATTATTCCCCCTAAAAAGATTGACTGGAATATGTTAGCCTCGTGTAAACAGAAGGCTGATGAATCAGTTTCAGACTTCTTTACGCGCTTTGAGGAAACATTTCATGATTTCAGTGGTCAGTCACTTACGGATGATACGGGTCGACATCTTTTTGTTGATAAATATGTGGCGAATTTATTACCGGGAATAGCAGCTCGTTTAAAAGCGAGTGAAAGTTCTTGGTCCACCTCGTCTCCGGCATCCCTCCTGACTATGGCTCAGTATTATGAGCGTCAGGAGCAAGAAGCGAAGGGGCATGAGGAGAAGAAATCGAAAGATTTAAAAACTAAGGTGATGTTAGCACAAGTATATGGTCCGCCTCGTCGGGGTGTTGAGAGAGGTAGAGGAGGATTTTATGGTCCCCCTTCAGGTCGGTCGGATGTTAATAGAAATCAATGTGCGTATTGCAAACAGTTGGGTCATTGGGCCAGGGATTGTCCGGTATTATATGCACCTCGTCAGGGACGTGGTCAGGGACGGCCGAGAGGTAGAGGGGGCTTTTCGAATTTTAGAGGGAATTCTAATGATCGTGCTCGATTTGAGCCTAATGTTCAGCAACGAGATAGACCTAATGTATTTGATCGGCAAAATCAGTATCAAATGTCTGGGAATGACCGTTCTGGGCACCATGATTCGCAGCATGCATAGGATTGCGTTGGGTGGGGGTTGGAATCAGTTGAAGTGCCAGTTGATCAGAAGGGTCCTTATGTTACAGCAAATGTTCTGGGTTCTACTGATCGGTTCCTAGTTGATACAGGAGCTACTCGCAGTGCGCTGTCCAAACAATTGGTTCCGAGGGCTCCCCCATCTGGCTTAATGGTTACATCGGTAGGGTTTGATGGTACACTCTCTCGAAGCCCTCTATCCCAACCCCTTGCATTTCATGTTGACCACCTTTCTGCACCCTGTCCGTTTTTGCTTGCCCCGAACACGCCTGACAACATTATGGGTCTTGATATGCTTAAGCACTTTAGAGCTACGATCAGCTGCTCCCATACTGGAGTACGTGTGATATTAAATGACAATCACCCCATGGCAGAACGGATGTGTGTGGTTGCAGAGGATACTGTATTAGCTTCTCTCCCTCGTACTTTGTGGGCCACTTCGGATACTGATGTGGGACAGATGGTGATTCCGCCTGTCCACATTAGTGTCCAAGAGGGTGCTGTGCTACCACGCCTCCCTCAATATCGTATTTCCCAGGAGGGGGAGGAGGCACTTATACAGATTGTGCAGGATTTGATTACGGTGGGAGTAGTGGAGGAAGTTCCCTACAACGTCTGCAACAGTCCTATTTTACCCATTTTGAAGAAAGATACTAGGGTTTATCGTTTTATTATTGACTTAAGGGAGGTGAATAAGATAGTGATACCTCAGTATCCAGTGGTTTCTGATATCACGACATTACTTACTCTGGTCCCGCCAACGGCGACCACATTTTCGGTTATCGATTTGAAAAATGCTTTCTTTTCGATTCCTATTCATCCTGATAGCCGGTACCTTTTCGGCTTTACTTTGAATAATCGGTCCTACAGATTTTGTAGAGTCCTTCAGGGTTATACAGAGAGTCCTAGTATTTACAGTCAAGCATTGAAAAGACAATTGGACTCCTTTGTTCTGCCTGATGGTGTAGCCCTTATACAATATGTCGATGACATCTTGTTGGCGGCCGACACTCCTGAGCTGTGTGAGAAGTGCACGTTATCCTTGCTTTCCTTTTTGGCATCTCACAATCACAAAGTGTCGAAGAAGAAATTGCAATTTTGTAGACCAAAGGTGACTTACTTGGGTCACCTTTTGTCTAAGGAGGGGCGTGCACTCACACCAGACCGTATTCAAGCAATTTTGGACACGCCAGTACCTTCCACACAGAAGGACGTGCGTGCATTTTTGGGTCTTGCTTCTTTTTGTAGGCAATGGATATTGGGGTTTTCATATATAGTTAAACCATTGTTAGCACTTTTGACAAAAGATACCCCAATTCCTCTTCCCTGGTCAAATAGTTGTGAAATTGCCTTTCAGCAATTGCGACAGGCCCTTTGCTCAGCACCAGTGTTAGGTACCCCTGATTATACGAAGCCTTTTACATTGCATGTACATGAGAAAGATGGATGTGCATTATCAGTTTTAGTGCAGATGCACGGCGACAAGCAGCGCCCTTGTGCATATTTTTCGGCCGTACTTGATCCTGTTGCCCGAGCATTGCCTGGTTGTTTTCGCTCGGTCGCGGCGACAGCTGTGTCAATACGCCAAAGCGAGGGAATTGTGTTATCTCATAAGCTGTTGGTATTAGTTCCCCATGCTGTTGATGCCCTGCTTAATCAGACAAAGACGCAGCATTTGACCAGTGCTCGTTTAACGGGATATGAATTAACGCTTTTGGCTCCTCATATTACGTTAAAGAGGTGTGCAACGTTAAAGACAGCCACATTGTTGCCGTTCCCGGAAACTCAGTCTGAAGCACGAAAAGCACATGACTGTATTCTTGTGACTGAGGAACAGACAAAGGGTCGTATTGATCTCCAGGATACGCCCTTTTCAGATGTTGATGGAGAACTATGGGTGGACGGATCATGCCTGAAGCTACCAGATGGTACGACTTCAGCAGCGTATGCAATTACCACATTACAAACAATAGTGGAGACAGCACGCATACCGCAGAAATCAGCTCAAGCAGCGGAACTGATAGCATTAACACGAGCATGTGAGCTCAGTGCAGGATTGTGTGTGAATCTTTATACAGATAGCCGCTATGCCTTTGGAGTAGCGCACGACTTTGGCCTACTCTGGAAGGAGAGAGGGTTTCTAACGTCACATGGAGCACAGATAATGTATGGAGAGTTAGTTCACAACCTCTTGACTGCATTAACATATCCAAAGAAGATTGCTATAGTTAAATGTAGTGCGCATAAAAAGGTGGTTGATAAAGTTGGAGAAGGGAATGCTTTGGCAGACTGGGTGGCACGAGAGACTGCGATGCAGCCTGACTTTACTGCAATGTATGTTGTGAAGTCACAGGCAGAAAGATGGCACGATGCTAGGAGAGAAGTGCTGGAGATACAGAGGACCGCTTCCGATAAGGAACGGGAGCAATTGTCCAATGATGGAGAATTAGATGATGAAGGGTGTTGGAGAAATAAGCAGATGGATAAATGGAAGTTACCCACAGCTTTCGTACAACCTATGGTTCAGATGGCACATGAACTAGCGCATGTCGGAGCTTCCGCAATTGTAAAATTACTCACACGAGTTTGGGAGCATCCGGAGATCGCTAGTACGGCAAAGAGGATAGTGCAGACTTGCATGATTTGCCTGAAGTATAACCCAGGAAAGGGTACACGAACTCCAGCAGGAGGATTTGCAACACCTACTGCACCCTTTGAGGTTTTGCAGATGGATTACATTCAGCTTGAGCGCTGTAACAATCTGAAGTATGTTCTAGTAGTGGTTTGTGCCTTCAGTAAATGGGTTGAGGCATACCCTACGAAAGATAATACTGCAATGACTACAGCCAAGATGCTATTGAAGGAGTTCTTCCCTCGATATGGTGTTTGTAGATTGTTGTGGAGTGATAACGGGCCTCATTTTATAGCAGACGTTATCAAGTATGTCCTGAAAGGACTGGGAATTACCCAGAAATTTCATGCAGTGTTTCACCCTCAGTCTGCGGGATTGGTTGAGAAATATAATGGTACTTTGAAGCTTAAGATCGCTAAGATCCTAGCTTCGACTTCTTTGACTTGGCCAGACGCTTTACCGCTGGCATTATTGTCAATTAGATCGATACCGCATTCTCGGACCGGTCTCACGCCATATGAGATCGTGTTCGGACGCCCAATGAATATTTGGGGTCCACCGAAACCGAAGTCAGTGTATGATGTACCTTGTGTAATGATGAATGATTATCTGGCACAGTTAACGGATCATTTGGTTTCTATTCATCAACAGGTTCGAGAAGCGCTCCCTGATCGGTCCACAGGTGAAGGACATAACCTCCGGCCTGGAGACCATGTTATGATCAAGGTGTTTGAAAGGACGAACAGTCTGGAGCCGAGATGGGTTGGTCCTGAGCAAGTCTTGCTCGCAACGAGGACAGCTGTGCGAGTCTCCAATCGGAAGAACTGGATCCACTCCTTGCACTGTCGTAAAGTGCCACCTGGATTAGTGGAGCCTGCTGTATTGACCGACCATCGAGAAATCCTGACTGCAGAGAAAGGCCGTGCTGTGGAACCGAACGACACTGAGGAGCTCTTTCCGGACCAAGCGATTCCTGGAGGAAGAAGATATCATCTCAGACCGAGGAAGTGATTTCTTGCTGTATCAGGACATGTTGTCAGAACGGCCCTTAGGTTGGTGAAACAGAGAGCCAATGAGGCAAGGGGGGGGATCAGCCCTGCATTAGTGTAGTGACACCCGTCTTGGCCCGCTGGTGAAGAAATCAACGGCTGCCTAAGGGGAAGAGTTCTGACAACCTTTTAGTTTCAGGAAGATATTGACTTTTACTATAAAATGGAGAAGAAAAAGATTTTTTGTGCGATAAGTTTTATTATCATTGTAGCTATTGTTGGTATAACCACGTGGTTTGTCGAGGATGTGACTCCGGCCCGTGAGTTGCTTGTTTTGACTACTCCAGTGCCTGAGGAGCACTATTTTTACACCCTTCCGTATCAAGAATTGAAGCATTGCCAGTCTTATTTGAATAATACTTTTATCCAGATGTTGCATCATACCCACGTTGCTACAAATGCTACGAACTGTTGGATATGTGGTATGATGCCAGCTCATCAGAAGAAAGGAGGAACGCCGTTTATTCCTCTTCCTTTCTCTCATAATGGCTCTTGTAGAGCATGGTACACTTTGCTTTTTGCCACACGGAAACCTACAGTGGGACGACTACTTTTTAGACTTAATAGGGAATGTCATCAGGATAAAGAAGGCTATCCACAAGCGAATGGGATGATATGGGAGTGGGAAGAATATCGACCAGATAATCCTGTTGGTGTTAGTGACTGTATTATTGTTTTGAATATAGATGGATTAAATAATAGTACTTTCTTAGCTTCCCATAATACGTACTTCGTATGTGGGAATAAGGGTTATTATCGCTTACCAGCCGGCTGGTCCGGAGTATGTTATGTAGCGTTCTTATTACCCCCTATATTCTTAGCACCTGCATCCTATCATAAAGACTTGAAGTTATTGAACAATGTAACTGTAAATAGGTATAAACGTACTTTATCTATTGATGATGTTGACCAAACTGACACTAGCTTACAGCAGTATGTTGATTTTAACTTAGGATTGTTTTTCTTTGTTGGAGCTGCTCTAAATAGTAGGAAGGTTCGAAGATTAACGAGAGTTGTAGAGGCTGTAACGAATCAAGCTGCTGCTGCTCTTGGGAATCTTACGGAAGAATTGCAAATCACTAGAATTGTTGCGTTACAGAATCGTATGTTATTAGATGTTCTGTTAGCAGACAGAGGTGGAGCATGTAGGATTATCGGAAGTAGTTGTTGTGTATTTATTCCTGACCACACGCCATCAGTCTATAACGCTATTAATAAATTGCATAAAATCGCAGCTGAGATTCATACAGAAAATGGCACTTGGACCTTTTCTGGATGGTTTTGGGCATTGATCACTACATGGGGATGGAAAGTCTTAACTGGTCTTTGTATTATTGTAGCAGTTCTGTTTTCCTGTTGCATCTGTGTTCAGTGTGGTCCTTTACTCTGTTCTTTATGTGTGTCATTTTGTATTCCTGATAAGAAAGCTATTGCCAATGTCACCTATCAGAAACATTTAAACAAAGAGGTGGAAGAGATGATGAAAATTGACATATATGATGATTATCCTAATAAGCCGAATGTCTTCAGTAAATGCTGAAAAGGGTCGTCTGTTGAAAACTGAAACAGCGATATGATTAAGCATTCACTGAAGACATGAATTCTCTACAGTCAAAATGTGTTTCTTGTCTTATGTTGACTAATGTCCGGACTCCATTTTGTATTGTCATGTCTCCAAGTGCTTTGCACGAGAAGAGTCCTACCTGTTCGCTAGTTGCTCTTGTAATCTGCCTAGTAACAGTCTATAAATAGCTCCTTTGTCCGTCTGGCGCATGCCCAGACTTGACCACATCTGTTATCAGTTAGTCCTTGTTTGACCATGTTTTCGCGGGCTCAGGAAATTGTTAACTCCGCCCATATATTGATCCTGTATCGAAAATGTCCATACATGGTAATGAATTTTGCTCTATGTTGTATCCATCCACTTATGAACCCCAATGTTGTGTATAAAAGGAGACCGTGTACTCAAGTTCTTTGTGCTACTCTATACAATACTGAAGAGTGTTGTGTAGGTTGTAGGACCACCCTTAAGGGTTAATAAACTCTGTCTTTGTATTTGCAGTTTCCGTGCCAACTTCCTTCTAGTTTTCGTTACAGGAGGGCGAACCCTTGTATTTGCGGGCCTAGCTAGGGCCTGTATTCATCACTCTGCACCCACCCCTCACATGTCTCTGTCCACTGCTGGTATTCCTCTGCACCCACCCCTCACATGTCTCTGTCCACTGCTGGTATTCCTCTGCACCCACCCCTCACATGTCTCTGTCCACTGCTGGGAGTGATAGGCACCCACCCCTCACATGTCTCTGTCAACTGCTGGGAGTGATAGGCACCCACCCCTCACATGTCTCTGTCAACTGCTGGGAGTGATAGGCACCCACCCCTCACCTGTCTCTGTCCACTGATGGGAGTGATAGGCACCCACCCCTCACATGTCTCTGTCCACTGCTGGGAGTGATAGGCACCCACCCCTCACATGTCCCTGTCCACTGCTGGTATTCCTCTGCACCCACACCTCACATGTCTCTCTCCACTGCTGGGAGTCCTCTGCACCCACCCACATGTCTATGTCCACTGCTGGGAGTACTCTGCACCCACCCCTCACATGTCTCTGTCCACTGCTGGGAGTGATAGGCACCCACCCCTCACATGTCTCTGTCCACTGCTGGTATTCCTCTGCATCCACCCCCATGTCTCTGTCCACTGCTGGGAGTGATAGGCACCCACCCCTCACATGTCTCTGTCCACTGCTGGGAGTCCTCTGCACCCACCCCATGTCTCTCTCCACTGCTGGTAGTCCTCTACATCCACCCCCATGTCTCTATCCACTGCTGGGAGTACTCTGCACCCACCGCTCACATGTCTCTGTCCACTGCTGGTATTCCTCTGCACCCACCCCTCACATGTCTCTGTCCACTGCTGGTATTCCTCTGCACCCACCCCTCACATGTCTCTGTCCACTGCTGGTATTCCTCTGCACCCACCCCTCACATGTCTCTGTCCACTGATGGGAGTGATAGGCACCCACCCCTCACATGTCTCTGTCCACTGCTGGGAGTGATAGGCACCCACCCCTCACATGTCTCTGTCCACTGCTGGGAGTACTCTGCATCCACCCCCATGTCTCTGTCCACTGCTGGGCGTACTCTGCATCCACCCCCATGTATCTGTCCACTGCTGGAAGTACTCTGCACCCACCCCTCACATGTCTCTGTCCACTGATGGGAGTGATAGGCACCCACCCCTCACATGTCTCTGTCCACTGCTGGGAGGACTCTGCACCCACCCCTCACATGTCTCTGTCCACTGATGGGAGTGATAGGCACCCACCCCTCACATGTCTCTGTCCACTGCTTGGAGTGATAGGCACCCACCCCTCACATGTGTCTATCCACTGCTGGGAGTACTCTGCATCCACCCCCATGTCTCTGTCCACTGCTGGGAGTACTCTGCACCCACCCCTCACATGTCTCTGTCCACTGCTGGGAGTACTCTGCATCCACCCCCATGTCTCTGTCCACTGCTCGGAGTACTCTGCACCCACCCCTCACATGTCTCTGTCCACTGCTGGGAGTCCTCTGCACCCACCCCTCACATGTCTCTGTCCACTGCTGGGATTCCTCTGCACCCACACCTCACATGTCTCTGTCCACTGCTGGGAGTCCTCTGCACCCACCCCCATATCTCTGTCCACTGCTGGGAGTCCTCTGCATCCACCCCCATGTCTCTGTCCACTGCTGGGAGTACTCTGCACCCACCCCTCACATGTCTCTGTCCACTGCTGGTATTCCTCTGCACCCACCCCTCACATGTCTCTGTCCACTGCTGGGAGTGATAGGCACCCACCCCTCACATGTCTCTGTCTACTGCTGGGAGTACTCTGCACCCACCCCTCACATGTCTCTGTCCACTGCTGGTATTCCTCTGCACCCACCCCTCACATGTCTCCGTCCAATGCTGGTATTCCTCTGCACCCACCCCTCACATGTCTCTGTCCACTGCTGGGAGTGATAGGCACCCACCCCTCACATGTCTCTGTCCACTGCTGGGAGTACTCTGCATCCACCCCCATGTCTCTGTCCACTGCTGGGAGTACTCTGCACCCACCCCTCACATGTCTCTGTCACTTATGGGAGTGATAGGCACCCACCCCTCACATGTCTCTGTCCACTGATGGGAGTGATAGGCACCCACCACTCACATGTCTATGTCCACTGCTGGGAGTACTCTGCACCCACCCCTCACATGTCTCTGTCCACTGATGGGAGTGATAGGCACCCACCCCTCACATGTCTCTCTCCACTGCTGGGAGTGATAGGCACCCACCCCTCACATGTCTCTGTCCACTGCTGGGAGTACTCTGCATCCACCCCATGTCTCTGTCCACTGCTGGGAGTACTCTGCATCCACCCCCATGTCTCTGTCCACTGCTGGGAGTACTCTGCACCCACCCCTCACATGTCTCTGTCCACTGCTGGGAGTCCTCTGCACCCACCCCTCACATGTCTCTGTCCACTGCTGGGAGTCATCTGCACCCACCCCCATGTCTCTGTCCACTGCTGGGAGTCCTCTGCATCCACCCCATGTCTCTGTCCACTGCTGGGAGTACTCTGCACCCACCCCTCACATGTCTCTGTCCACTGATGGGAGTGATAGGCACCCACCCCTCACATGTCTCTGTCCACTGCTGGGAGTGATAGGCACCCATCCCTCACATGTCTCTGTCCACTGCTGGGAGTACTCTGCATCCACCCCCATGTCTCTGTCCACTGCTGGGAGTACTCTGCACCCACCCCTCACCTGTCAATGTCCACTGATGGGAGTGATAGGCACCCACCCCTCACATGTCTCTGTCCACTGATGGGAGTGATAGGCACCCACCCCTCACATGTCTCTGTCCACTGCTGGGAGTACTCTGCACCCACCCCTCACATGTCTCTGTCCACTGCTGGGAGTGATAGGCACCCACCCCTCACATGTCTCTGTTCACTGCTGGGAGTCCTCTGCACCCACCCCCATGTCTCTGTCCACTGCTGGGAGTCGTCTGCACCCACCCCCATGTCTCTATCCACTGCTGGGAGTACTCTGCACCCACCCCTCACATGTCTCTGTCCACTGCTGGGAGTACTCTGCACCCATCCCTCACATGTCTCTGTCCACTGCTGGGAGTGATAGGCACCCACCTCTCACATGTCTCTGTCCACTGCTGGGAGTCCTCTGCACCCACCCCCATGTCTCTGTCCACTGCTGAGAGTCCTCTGCATCCACCCCCATGTCTCTGTCCACTGCTGGGAGTACTTTGCACCCACCCCTCACATGTCTCTGTCCACTGCTGGGAGTCCTCTGCACCCACCACTCACATGTCTCTGTCCACTGCTGGTATTCCTCTGCACCCACACCTCCCATGTCTTTGTCCACTGCTGGGACTCCTAGGCAGCCACCCACCCACCCACCTGCACCCTTGGTGCAGTATACTGCTGTCCTGGCCATACACCCCCCCATGTGCTGGTTATATGCTGCACCAGGCCCTAAACCAACATTTGTGGCGTGTGTACGCCTTGTCTCACAAATGTACTGGTGCCCTAGGGGTATGGGTGATGCGGCCTGTACCCCCGCATTCATCAGTTGGGTTCGGTCCGTACCACGCGTACCCCTACATCACCACTGCAATGGTGGTACGGACCGTAACCATGCTCTGAGGGCGTTGGTACGGTCTGTACCACGCGTACCCCTATATCACCACTACAATGGTGGTACGGACCTTTCACCATTGCAGTGGTGATGTAGGGGTACGCGTGGTACGGACCATAGCCACGCCCTCAGAGCGTGGGTACGGTCCGTACCACCATGATAGTGGTGATGTAGGGGTACGCGTGGTACAGACCATACCCACGCTATGAGGGCATGGGCACGGTCCGTACCACGCGTACCCCTATATCACCACTACAATGGTGGTACGGACCGTACCCACGCTCTGAGGCCGTGGGTACGGTCCGTACCACCATTGTAGTGGTGATGTAGGGGTACGCGTGGTACAGACCGTACCCACGCTCTGAGGCCGTGGGTACGGTCCGTACCACCATGATAGTGGTGATGTACGGGTACGCGTAGTACAGACCGTACCCACGCTATGAGGGCGTGGGTATGGTCCGTACCAGGCGTACCCCTACATCACCACTGCAATGGTGGTACGGACCGTACCACGCTCTGAGGGCGTGGGTACGGTCCGTACCACGCGTACCCCTACATCACCACTACAATGGTGGTACGGACCGTACCCACGGCCTCAGAGCGTGGGTACGGTCCGTACCACCATTGTAGTGGTGATGTAGGGGTACGCGTGGTACGGACCATACCCACGCCCTCAGAGTGGCGGTACGCAGGGATTGGTGGACACGCCCCCGAAGTGACCAGACCCTGGAGGTAATGTATGTACAGGATATATTTTTTGTAACTTGGGTAGGGGTTATGTTTCCTGCCCCTCACCCCCCCTTTGCCCCTGGGTGTTGTTCTGACCTTCTGCGGCGTGCGTGGCGGTTTCAGTGCACCAGGTCATAGGCTAGGAGGACCGGGATGACACGTAGGATGGGGTCCATGGCTGTCCGTCGCGTACCGGTGCTCCTTCTTCGCGTCGTCCTCAATTTTCCGGGAGTTTTTCGCTGCCGTAAAATATTAGCCGTGCGGAGTGACGTAGGCACGAATCGTACTTGCTGGTCCGTAAAACGCTGCCTGACTCCGTCTGGACGTCACATACGCGATGTCCCGGATCGGAAATGTGGGTATTTTTTCGCCGCACGTAATTTTTTACGATTCGTACGGAAATGGTATTTCTGTACGAATCGTACTTGCTGCTTTGTAAGGAGGATTTCCCGGGTACGAGTCGTATGTAGAATACGCTCCGTACGACCATTCGTACTCGGGTTTTCCAGGATCGAAATCGGCACCTTAATGAGAAAAACATCACACAAAGCAAAAAGAA
This sequence comes from Triturus cristatus, assembly GCF_964204655.1. NCBI lineage: Eukaryota > Metazoa > Chordata > Amphibia > Caudata > Salamandridae > Triturus > Triturus cristatus. The sequence continues at coordinate 823,824,651 of NC_140581.1, read as the reverse complement.
GAATTTTTCAAGTAAGGTGAAGCAGAGTTAAATTTCAAATACGAGGAAAAGGAAAGATGATAAAGAAATAGTATCTGGTACTCAGAGTCAAAAACTATTTCAAGAAATTCGTCAGAGACTTTTTCGATCTAGAGTGATTCAGAATTTATTGAAAACATGCTGCAAATATAAAAGAAGAATGTTCCAATTCAAAGAGAAGCACCGTATTGAAAGTATAGTGGATACTGCTTTCAATTTGAAACAGAAGTTGTTCATTTTGATTTTAAAGAGAATGAAAGTATTGGATAGAATAGTCAAAGTATTGAAAGACAAAAGTAGAAAAAAAAGACTTGTGAACAGAACCAACTTTTGTAAAATCTTTAGTGGACATTGGAGACATACTTCTAGTACTGAGCCTGTTTTTAATGAGGAAAGTTACTTCCAGGAAAATAGTTTATCATTTGCAGTTGATACTGGAGGTCGTTGCTACGAAGTTGAGGATGGTGTTCCTCTTCCAAAGGAGGTAATGGTTGGTAAAAGTGCAGAAGAGTTAATAGCTGAAGAAGTGCAAGGGAAACGTCCACGAGCTCCTGTGTATAAGTGGAGTTGTAGTAGCATTTGTAGTATTCAACAGGAATCCATTGATATAATGAGAAATTTGCTACGAGAATATAGGGGCATGTTATCAAGACAGGCGATAAAATTATCGCCGCTTTAGCGGCAGAAAACTGTTGCTTAAACGGCGATAATGGGCTTGATAATATGCTCTATGGAATTCTAATCCAAGCTCAGGTTAGCTGTCCTTCACATCTAACATGGGCTTCAATTGGAATTCCATAGAGCATATTATCAAGCCCATTATCGCTGTTTTAGCGGCAGTTTTCTGCCGCTTAACCGGCGATAATTTTATCGCCTGTCTTGATAATATGCCCCATAGTCAATAAAGTATAAAACAGAAGATTAAGTTGTTACAAGGACTAGATCCATGTAATGTAAGAAAATATACTGAGAAGTATGGGCATTCTCTGGCTTGTCTTTCAAGAAAAGTTTGTAAAAGTGTTTTTCATCATTTGAGGATGTTAGCAGTACTCCATTCAGAAATGCGGAACTTTGTAAAGAAACTGTACTATGTAAAAAGTCCTGCCTTAAGTTTAAGTGAACTGAATGGAAGCCTTTTATATGGTTCTTTATCAGATGTTCAGAAAAAGTGTGATGATATTGAAATGCGATATTTTGGTTCAGAAGAGAAGTTCATAGAAAGTGAAAGTTTGACAATTACAGATGTTAGAGGAGATGAGAAAGTGATTAGCACTGATCAGTTTGAAGAAGAAATTGGAAAGTTTAATGTAGTGTGCTCTGAAATACCAAACTATGTTTGTGTTTGTTGTCGACGTACTCATTATAAAAGTCAAAGTAGGAATGTTGATTTGTATTTGAAAAGTGAAAAGGAGAACAATGGTAAGTGGGAAGAATTTGCAACTTATTTGTTTGTTGAAGGTCGATTTGAGTTAGGTATTGATCAACGTATATGTAAATATTGTTACAACAAATTAGAAGAGAACAAAATGCCTGCTAGAGCAGTGCATAATAAGTTAGAGTTAGTAGCTATTCCGCAGAAGCTGGCCAAATTGAATACATATGAGTCGGTTCTAATTCAATCTGTTCATCCTTTTCAAACTATAATTCGGATGGAGCATAAAACAGGTAAACTGCCACCAACAGACTTGCAAAGAGGGCTGAAAGGAAGAGTGGTGTACTTACCTTTGGATTTTAAGAAAAACATTGAAACTATTGCTAGAGAGAAAGAGGAAGATGAGGCAGTAGTTATTTTAGTAAATGGTGTACCCACAAAGAGTCGGAAAATATGGCAAGAATTTGTGGATGTTAGTAAAGTTGAAAAGGCTACCTTATATCTTATAGAGAACAATATTTATTTCAAAAATGTAAATGTGGATGAACAGGTAATACGTTTAGAAGATGATTTTGAAATTTCAAGTGGTCAAATAGAGAAAGTGGACAAGTCAAGGACTGAAGAGATTTATGAACATTATACAATATGTCCTTTGCATTCAAAAGAAGTGATAGGAAGTAGCATTGAGTTACTTCAAATGAAAAAAGCACAGGGCACTCCATTGAGTGTATGGGAGAAAAGCTGGGAAGCTCGTTGTTTTCCACAGTTGTTTCCTACTGGAGAAGGTGGACGATGTGATGACCGACCTGTACGGATTCCAGCTTCAGAATATCGTTCAACAAGATTATATTCTGAAGATCCTAGATTTCGACAGTGCATTCCATACATATTTCACCTTTTGTATGAAAGTGATCTGTCTTCTCTCTCATATGCAGTGAATCATATACTTAAAACTGGAGTTCATGAATCACTTCTTTCTGCGAAAGAATTTGTGGAAACAGATGAAAATTTAGAAGCACAGTTAATCAATTTGATGGCATGTCAACATGGAACAAATGAGTATTGGTATCGTCGTCATGGAGAACTCAAGTGTATGTTACGGAACTTAGGTACACCAACATGGTTTGTCACACTTAGCTGCTTGCTTGAGTTTTTAACAGAAGCGAATTCTAAAATAAAAAATGTTGAAATAAAGACTCCTGGTGAACTGTGTTAATTTGATCCTGTAAATGTATGCAGATATTTTAATCATAAGTTTAAAGGTATGATGTCTTTTATCTATAATAAAAAGAATCCACCTCTTGGAGAAGTTACCGATTTCTTTTGGAGAAAGGAGTATTAAGCAAGAGGTGCACCTCATATACATATGCTAGTATGGATCAAGGATGCACCTAAATTTGAAAATGATTCTAATGAAACAGTATTGTCTTTCATCGAACAGTATGTGACATGTGAGATTCCAAGAGAAGGAGGAGATCGAAGCTTGAGACAGCAAGTTTTACGTTTCCAAAGTCACCGTTGTGGAAAGTATTGCAGAAGAAAATAGAAGTCTAAAGGAAAATTTTGTACCAAATGTCGGTTTGGTTTTCCCCGTCCAATCATTTGTAAAGGAAGAGCAAATTCTTTTTTTTCTTCTGTGAGGCACACAATAACTTGGAAATCTCCAAAGAATACCTACAACTTAAAAAGAACAGAAGTGTCAAAGTATATCAATGACTACAATCCAGTCATTTTAAAAATGTGGAATGTGAACATGGACATCCAGGATGTTGCAGATAACTCAATTGCTGTTGCACGTAATGTTACATCGTACATAACAATATCTGAAAAAACAGAGATGAAATAAATGTGGGAGGAAATTGCACAAGAGAATAGTCTTAGCAAAAAATTGTACAGCTTTAGTTTGAAAATGCTTTCCCACCGAGACATTGGATTGTATGAATGTTCAGACCGCCTGTGTTCTTCAAGTTTATATTCAAAGTCACCAGGAATCATTTGGGTAAGATTAGGTCTTGCCTGCAAACTAAATAGAGTGTTGAAATCATTGGAAGAAATTGAACAATTAGCAAATGAGCCAGAGAGTACAGACATTCTTTAAACTAATATTTTGGACACATACTATCCGAAAAGGAGTCATCTGGAACAGCTATGTCTGTATGAAGTACTTCAACATTACAGCTTCAAAAGAAACGTTAAAGAGAATTTAAAAGAAGGAAAGTTTGCATTAGTTGGATGTCATGGTTGTTTAGTAAAACATGCAAAGGGTAATCTTATAAACCACAAGAGAATTTTACTATTTAGCACTTCTGCAGCTGTTTAAACCATGGCGTAGTGAAAGTGAATTGCTTGGAGAGTTTGACTGTTACGAAGATTCTTTTAATGATTGTTAAGATAGCATTCGATGTCCAATTATCCCTACATATTTAAAAATGTTGAATGATGAAGTTGAACAGGAAAAGACTATTATAGCTGAAATAGCTCATGAAAGTTCTTAAGAGAGTCAAAGTAGTGGTCCATGTAGTCAAGATCCTCTTGGACAACCAATGCTGGAAAATGAAGCAGCGATTGCTATGCATGAAGTCGAAATTGCAATGCAACAACCACACAAGGAGAATATAACATTGGAAAAGTTAGAAGAACAAGTAAATGTTGAACAGAAAGAAATATATGTGCAAGTGAGAGAACGGATAGAACATGGTTTGTTGCATGAAAAAAAAGAATGTCTGTGTTCATTTCATTTGAGATGTCATCAGTGATGTCATCAGTGATGTCACTGACCATGTCATGAGTAATGTAATATGCGACATCATAAGCAGTGCATTGCGGGCGCGCGAGTTATAGTTGAACTAACTATAACGGGGGAATTTCAATGGTTTTGTACGAGTGAAAAGTCCAGCTAACTATAGCGCCCCTGAAACCTATGGTTTTTTCAGTGAATTTCTAAGGTTTTTCAAATGCTAATTCCTAACTGTGCCTACAGAGATAGGACATGTGAAGAAAGAAGAAAAAACGCACAGAAAGAAAAAAAGAAATGCAGAAAGAAGCAACAGAAGTCCTCAAAGACAAAGAAAAGTGCAGAAAGAACAAACAGAAGAGCAGAAAGAAGCCTTGTTGCAAAATCATCCTGTACCCTCAACTTTTTCAGACGGATACTGGTGCTAACTGAGTCTGACTAACCAGTCCTAGAGCCAGTGCTATGATAAAAGACACTCAGAATACAGTGAAAACACTTACATACACTAGGGAACACTATGCGTTGGGGTCCCCCTGTGATCAGCATGACCTCCTCTGTAAGCCCCTAGTATATAATAGGGCAAGGGATTAAAACTACCTCTTAAAACGCGCCACAGGGCGTGTTTGCACACGTCACCTTAGGCCCCATCCCTTCACTTCCCCACTGTGTAAACACGCCCTGTGGCCGTTTTAAGTTGGGAGATTAAGTCCCCTTGAATCCTGAGAGTCCCTAGGGTCCAACTAGACCACTAGGTACCTCCAGTAAGCGCCACAGAGCTGCGTTGCAGAGAGATGTAAAAAGTGGCACGGCCTAGACCACCTCTCTGCAGCGCAGCACAGTGGCGCTTACTGGAAGCACCTGGTGGGCTAGTTGGCCCTCAGGGTCCCTCAGGATTGAAGGGGAATTATTTCCCCAACTTAAAAGGCGCCACAGGGCGTGTTTGCGCACATTAACTCAGGCCCGCCCCCTTCCTTCACCACTGTGTAAAACACGCCCTGTGGCCGTTTTTAGTTGGGAGATTAAGTTCATTTGAATCCTGAGGGTCCCTAGAGTCCAACTAGCACACTAGGTACCTCCAGTAAGCGCCACAGAGCTGCGTTGCAGAGAGGTGTAAAAAGTGGCACGGCCTGGACCACTTCTCTGCAACGCAGCTCAGTGGCGCTTACTGGAAGCACCTGGTGGGCTAGTTAGCCCCCAGGGGCCCTCAGGGTTGAAGGGGAATTATTTCCCCAACTTAAAACGCACCATAGGGCGTGTTTGCACACGTCACCTCAGGCCCCGTCCCCTCCCTTCCCCACTGTGTAAACACGCCCTGTAGCCGTTTTAAGTTGGGAGATTAAGTCCCCTTGAATCCTGAGGGTCCCTAGGGGCAAAATAGCCCACTAGTTACGTCCAGTAAGCGCCATTGCAGACAGGTGTAAAAAGGGGCACGGCCTGCACCACCTCTCTGCAACGCAGAGCAGTGGTGTTTATTGGAAGCACCTGGTGGGCTAGTTGGCCCCCAGGGTCCCTCAGGATTGAAAGGGAATTATTTCCCCAACTTAAAATGCGCCACAGGGTGTGTTTGCACACGTCACCTCAGGCCCCGTCCCCTCCCTTCACCACTGTGTAAACGCGCCCTGGGGCCGTTCTAAGTTGAGAGATTATGTCCCCTTGAATCCTAAGGGTCCCTAGGGTCAAACTAGCCCAGTAGGTACATCCAGTAAGCACCACAGAGCTGCGTTGCATAGAGGTGTAAAAAGGGGCATGGCCTCAGAACACCTGTCTGTAAAGCAGCTCCCTGGCGCATACTGGAGATACCTGTTGGGCTAGTTGGCCCTCAGGGACCCTCAGTATTGAAGGGGAATTAATTCCCCAACTTACAACTGGCCAGGGGGAGCGTTTGCAGAGTGCTGCAAGAAGGGGGTGTGGCCTCCGGCGCGATGCCGGTATTTTATTTGTTTTGTTTTTTTAAGAAGGAGGGCTGTGTGGCCCCCCTTCTTTTTCTAATTTATTGGCCCTGGGGACCCCATCCCGCAGGGCCTGCACCCAAATTTTTTTGTTGAAAAAAGTAAATTCGGAAGGGGCCCCCCTCCCAAGGCCTTAATCGGCCCCAGGGACCCCATCCCCCGGGGCCGGCCTTTGTTTTTTATTATTTTTTTAAAATATATAGTTATAGAAACACCTAGGACATGCTGGACAAACCTATCATCATGACGATTTGCGAGATATTCATTAAAAGGAGACTATGCATACAATGAAACCACGTGGAATGTATTTACACCGCTAGTGAAGCTCTGATGTGTCAGACACCCTACCGTGCCTAATCCCGGCGCCTCCGCCGGTGGATACTCTCCAAGTAGACACCCTTGTCGTTTATTTATGCAAACATGGGTAGCTATTGACGGGCACATTTAATACACAAGCACACCAAGCCATTCAAAGGGGATTCGACAAAATTCGACCAAACTATGCAAGAAACCCTCCTCACGGTTAATAAAACACACATCCACCGCCGGATGTGTAATACTTTTTATTTTACTCTCTGGAAAGGAGACAAACCTCACTTGAGAGTCACAGCGTGCTCCTGGCTGAGCCCAATGTTGTGTTACACCCACCAGTGCCCGGCGAGTGCCACACACCCCTGTGTTGTATTCCACCAGCTAGTGCGTATGCTATGACACTCTCTAGCCCATGTGCACTGTAACACCACCCCGTGAATATGTCATGCCACACTTGCCTTCGTACGGGTTATATTGCCCCATCTAACGTGCCTTCCTCGATGCCTATGTTATAATGCACAGCGCTATGCCATACATATTACAATCTGGGATCCATATCTTTGTCACAGTGCATATAAACGTTACACTCCCCAGCACATATTTTATATTACAACTTTAGAGACTAGTTAGGTTACACAACACTGCCCTGTGCATATTACACTAAAAGGTGCATATCGCATAGCACGCGCTAGTGCCTGTGCTATCTCGCGCTCTCCAATGAATCTGTCATTGCGCACAATGTATTGCATATTATATTTCACGCCACTTTTCAGCTTATATCACACTTTTTGGTGCATAGTTTATACCATATACTATATCTAGTTTTCATTTTCAATCGTGCTCTCAGGACTATGTTCTATATAACACTGCATCCACTTACCCTTTACATTTTGCGATGGGGTGGAGGGTCAGGGGGTGTTTCTGCCAAGTGAGCCCCGAGTCACAGTCACAAACGTCCTCTTCTTCCTGAATTAAAGTGAGATTATGCTGCATACTTGTTCATATTTTAAGTAGTTCGCACAGACACACATTTGAAAAACAATAACATTCCTAATACCCACCTTCACTGAACAGTTAGCTTGCTGCCCCATCCACCTCCTCCCTATCCTCTGTTGTCTGAATCCATGGACTATCCTCCTCCCTCCTGCCATGCATGGTCTGATGTGCTGCCACTGCCCTCCATTTAGCATGATGTACCAGTCAACTCCTCCTGCCCTCCATTGCCCAATTCTATGGCCCATCATTGACCTCCTGCTTAGCCTCTGTGCTTAGCTTGCTGCCCCTATTCTCCTTCCCCCTGCCCTCCGATGTCTTTGTGCATGCCCCTGCTCCATCCTTTTTGTCCACCATGTTCCATGGACCTGCCACTCCTATCTACTCTGAGTGTTCTGTTGAGCTGCCACTCCCCTCCCACCTACCTAGCATTGTCAGATGACTGTAACCTGTCCCTGCCACCTCCACCCTGCCTGTCCACATGCCATGCCCCTATCCCCTTCCTCCTGTCCTCCATGGTCCATTTTACTGCCACACCCTTCTGCCCTCCCTGGTCTGTTGTGCTGCAACTGCTCCTCTTGCCTGCCCGTGCGGTCTGTTGTGAGGCCCCTTCCCCTGAACGCTCTTGCCTGTGCCCAGGTCCTGACCCTCCCTTCTATCCTCCATGGTCCTTTGTGCATGCCCCTTCCCACCTTCCCTGTGTGATCAGCTAGTTGCCCCTGACCCCCTCCCACCTTCCCTCCATGGACTGTGTGTATGCCATCATAGTCTCACTGTTGCTCTCCATGGTGTGTCTTGTTTCTAGTGCCCATCCTGCCTGACCTCCATGGTCATCTGGCTGCTCCTGCCCTGCCCCCTTGCCCCAGCCCTCTGTTTCCATGTGCAGACCCCTATTCCCTCCCTCCTGACTTGTGTGTTCCATTGCAATGCCCCTGATCCGTCCCTCCTGTCCTTTATGGTCTGTTATACTGCAGCTTTCTCTCCTGTCTGTCCATTATGGTCAGCTAGCTACAATTGCCTCTTTCCCCTCTCTTCTCTGTTGTCCATGTGCATGGTCCTGTCCCCTCCCTATTGCTTTCTATGGATTGTGGTGCTGCACTCCCGTCCCGCATGCCCTGTGTGGTGTATTGTGCTGCTGTAAACCCTGATGCCTGCCCTGTAGGGTCAGTTTGGTGCACCTCTCCATGTCCCTCCTGTCCTCTGTTATCCGAGTCCATGTCCCTAGCGCAATTCCTCCTGCCTACCATGATCCAATGTACCATACTTGCGAAGATTTTGTACTTGGTAAGAGGGAGATTTTGAAAAAAAACCTGGGGTATTGATTTTCCCCTTTGAGGTACATTGAAAAAGAGGAGATTGTAGACAGGAGACAGATCAAATAAAGCCCATTTGAGCTTAAAAACATTGCACGTTTCCTGGCTGAAACGGGTCTGTTGGCATGTATAGTTGTACTACCAATGCCTCTTCCTTCTGCCCACAATGGTCTATTTTATTGCCACAGCCTCTCTTGCCAGTCCTGTATTGTTGGTTTGTTGCCCCTGCCCCCCTTTCCACTGCCCTCCATAGCCTGTTGTGCTGCCACTGCCCTTCCTGCCTGCCCAGTGTGGTCAAATTGTTGCCTCTGCACTCTCCTACCTGCCTTCAATTTTCAGAGTCCGTGCCCCTGGCCTCTGCCTCTCAACAGTATCCCAATGAACAACAAGATTGCTAACATTCTATATTTATAACAAAAGTGTGGAACGCCTGACGTCATCTTGATGTAATCAAAACTGTAATACCTAGAGCATTTCCTTTAGAAATAACATATATGAGAGGGTCTTATTTGCATCAAAATTATGGTTAGTGCTCTAAAAAACTAAAATGAAGACATATTTTCTGAGTTTTAAAATAGCAACAAAGAACTTTTATAATATTTGCAATCTTTCTGCTTTTATATCCAGTTGATCACTTGATTAAATGTTGCACTTAGGGGAGAGGATGTGGTGTTACTTCCAGAGCTGCAGACTTTGCAACTGGGGAACCAGGTTGGAGTTTCTGCTTCAGCTCAACATTCTGTGATTCAGGTCAAATCACTTAATCTCCCCATGTCTACAACCAAAATGAATTTGATCTTGTGTGATGTAACCAATGCTCTTGTAAAGCACTCCAATATCTGACAAGTCTGCACTATATAAAACTGCAAATACTCAAAAAATAAGTGTTTTGCACACTTCTGTCATTGGGCTACATGTGGGCTACATCTGGGTGATATTTGTGCTGGATTTGGGCTCTTTTGTCTCTGGTGGCCATCTTGGGAGATTTATTTGTTATGAAGTTTCCTAATTTCCTCTTTTACTGCAGTCTCCGTAGTAGGAAATACTTTCAGTTTTTTACTTTGGTTCCATCAAGAAGGCATTCAGATGTGTCACACATTTGCCATACATTCTGAATGTTAGCACTCTAGTTGCTCATTAGATCACTGTAGTAAAGCTACTGCTCACCAGGGAAGTCTGCTGCTGGTATTCAAAGTGCATGTTTCAGTCTGCATGTCAGAATATTTTAATGAAATAGAAGAGGATTTGAGAAGTCAAAATGTGCCCTAATTTTTCTTTCTACAGCACTAATCATAATTTCTATGGCAAAATGAACCCCCTCATTTTGTTCCTTTGTAAATTAAATGTTTTAAGTGTTACCACTTTATTCCAATCAAGATGGCTTCAGGTGTGCCATACTTTTGTCATAAGTAAGACTGTTAGCGCTCTAGTTGTTCGTTATAACACTCTGGGACATTCTGTCATTGGGCTATACTTGGGCTACATCTGGGTGATATTTGGGCTACATCTGGGCTCTTTTGTCTCTGGTGGCCATCTTGGGAGATTTATTTATTATGAAGTTTCCTAATATCCTCATTTACTGCAGTCTCCTCAGTAGGAAATACTTTCAGTTTTTTACTTTGGTTCCATCAAGAAGACATTCAGATGTGTCACACATTTGCCATGAATTCTGAATGTTAGCACTCTAGTTGCTCATTAGATCACTGTAGTAAAGCTACTGCTCACCAGGGAAGTCTGCTGCTGGTATTCAAAGTGCATGTTTCAGTCTGCATGTCAGAATTTTTTTATGAAATAGAAGAGGATTTGAGAAGTCAAAATGTGCCCTATTTTTTCTTTCTGCAGCACTAATCAGAATTTCTATGGCAAAATGAACCTCCTCATTTTGTTCCTTTGTAAATTAAATGTTTTAAGTGTTACCACTTTATTCCAATCAAGATGGCTTCAGGTGTGCCATACTTTTGTCATAAGTAAGACTGCTAGCGCTCTAGTTGTTCGTTTGAACACTCTGGGACATTCTGTCATTGGGCTATACTTGGGCTACATCTGGGTGATATTTGTGCTACATTTCAGCTCTTTTGTCTCTGGTGGCCATTTTGGGAGACTTATTTGTTTTCAAGTTTACTAATTTCCTCATTTACTACAGTCTCCTCAGTAGGAAATACTTTCAGTTTTTTACTTTGATTCCATCAAGAAGGCATTCAGATATGTCACACACTTGCCATAAATTCAGAATGTTAGCACTCTAGTTGCTTATTAGATCACTGTAGTAAAGCTACTGCTCACCAGGGAAGTCTGCTGCTGGTATTGAAAGTGCATGTTTCAGTCTGCATGTCAGAATTTTTTAATATAATAGAAGAGGATTTGAGGAGTCACTCCAAATGTGCCCTCATTTTTCTTTCGCATCACTAATCATACTTTCTATGGCAAAATGAACCCCCTCATTTTGTTCCTTTTTAAATTAAATGTTTTAAGAGTTACCACTTTATTCCAATCAAGATGGCTTCAGGTGTGCAATAAGTTTGTCATAAGTAGGACTGTTAGCGCTCTAGTTGTTCTTTAGAACACTCTGGGAAGCTGCAGTACAACACAAAGGAATCAACTGACAGTCTCTGCCCTTGTTGGATGTACATGTTTTACTGAGAATGTCAGACTTCATTCTCACATGACTGAGAAAGATAATGTGAATTTACAGAAAATATGCTCCCAGTTTAGCTTATAGATCACCTTCCAAACCTCTGTGGGAAAAGCATGAGAAAATAGTTTTCTCTCAATCATGATTCATGATATCACAGAAGAAGGCTTTTTCACATGGTAAAATAACCATGGAACACACCACAATTCCTAAAATGAGTATGGTACCATCAACAAATGATTTATAGTGTAACTAAAGTCTTAAAACCTTCTATTAACTGCAATGCTTTTTAATGAGGTGCTATCATGTATATTGGTCCCAAGATGGCTGCCAACACTTCTTGGATGAAGTACTGACAGCCAATCAGATCTCACGATGAGATGTGTGGTTAGGCTCCGCCCAGATATATCTATCTTTGTAACTCTAATTTTCTCAGGAACTACTGAACGGATTTACACCATTTAAGCAAAAGGCACGAGTCTGAACTGAGGACAACCTCTTTCCAAATTTGGTGTAATTCCGTTCAGCGGTTCGGGCTGAAGCTGCGTCCACAGGTCCTATGGGAAAATGCATGGGGAAAAACGTGTTTTGGGACCCCCCTTTTTTCTCGGCCCTCGCTTGATGAATCACCGTGATATTTTCAGGATAGGAGTGGACCGGAGGTGGTCAAAAGTTTGGAAAATTTCGTGACGATTCATCAATTGGCGCCAACGTTATTCCAAATAGAATGTTGCGGACTTCCAATGGAAAATAGGTCCTAACTATAACTACCTACTGGCAACTGCCAGTAGGTAATATATATATATATATATTTATATATATGTGTGTGTGTGTGTGTCTGTGTGTGCATATAAATATCTCTGGCCACGGATATTTCACAGAGGTTTCGCGATGGATTGTGGATGCACACAATCTGAATAAAAGGTGGCGCCCACCATTTTGTCTATCTGAAACAGTTGCCAGGGCTGAAGATTTGGGTGAAAGCACACATAAGGGGTCAGGGTGGAGATATTCTGATCCCATGGCTGAGAAATGGTGGTGTTAGTGACATAATTAGATGTTTTTAAATTGTGCGCGATATTCACAACGACGTCGTGACCACCAGCACGGCCACTCCGTGTACCGTCAGAGCAGCGTTGTGGCTATCAACGTTGTCAGAAATATTGGTGAAAATATAAAAAAAATATATCAGTGATTCATTATTACACATTATATTATTTTTAAATTCTGATAAATGTTTTTATAGAGGTATTTATATAGTGAGTTATCTACTGTGATGGTTAGAATTAATTATATAGTTATAATTTGTGAATGTGGTGGTGGCTATTGAAATCCTGCTTTTACTTTGCGACATTCCTGCGGGGATCGTGATTCCCGATGTCATTGCGATATCCGGAGTCACCCCGAAAACCGCAGAGTTTCAGGTTACTTTTGAAACACCCTGTTGCCTTCATCTGTAAAGTGCACTCCTTCATCTTTTCTATAAATTCCATGCATGGCAAAACGCAGATTGTTGTTATAGATACAGCCCATTTGATGGTCTCTGAGGAATGCAGAATTGATGTTACCTCTTCCATTCCTGTCTTTGACATATATTAGAGTACACCAAGACAGTGTGAGGGGAAAAGTGATATCAGTTCTGAAAAAGGTACCTTTCATTAGGATTTTCAGCCCTACCCCAGTCAATGTGCCTGGATTGTTGCCAGCACAGTGCACTATCATGAGGTGAGGAGTTTGGGAATCCACAATGGATTTAACCAAAGCCAGCAACTGATGAAACTTTAACCATCTCTGTGCAAACCAAGTAATCTGCACATTTGGCAAACCCAAGTTCCTGTCAATACCTTTCTTTTATCAGCCTCTTTACCCCAGTAGATATAGCTGTGGCCCACAATCAATATTCTAAGCATTTTGACATAAAGGAGCAATAGTAGTCAGGAGAAGGCTGGAGCTGAAAGAGGAGGTTTACCAAAGGAAAAGAAGTTAAAATGGAGATGTTGTTTTTAAAAATAATATGTATCCAGTGATGTCATCAGTGATGTCACTGACCATGTCATGAGTGATGTAATATGTGATGTCATCAGCAGTGCATTGCAGGGGCGCAAGTTATACTTAGCTCAACTAACTGTAACAGCTGAATTTCTCTGGTTTTGTACGAGTGAATTGTCCAACTAATTATAACGTCCCTGAAACCTGTGTTTTTTTCAGTGTTTTTAAGGTTTTTTAAATGCTAATTTCTAACTATAATGTTCCTGAAACCTGCGTTTTTTTCAGTGAATTTCTAAGGATTTTTAAATGCTAATTTCTAACTATAATGTTCCTGAAACCTATGCTTTTTCAGTGAATTTCAAAGGTTTTTTAAATGCTCATTTCTAACTATAACGTCCTTGAAACCTATGGTTTTTTCAGTAAATTTCAAAGGTTTTTTAAATTCTAATTTCTAACTATAATGTCCCTGATACCTATGGTATTTTCAGTGAATTTCAAAGGTTTTTTAAATGCTAATTTCTAACTATGCCTACAGAGGTAGGACGGTAAACAACCCTAACCACGAAACCGTCACCCAGCATGTTGTTACGTGGTCGTTACAACGACTTATGGGGTGATGGTATGCGTTGTTACAACACAGTAGTTGTAACGACCGCGTTGTAACAAAATGCGGGGTGATTGGCAGTGGAAATAAGAAGCATATTCAGGTAGGACATGTGCAGAAAGAGGAAGAAAGGCACAGAAAGAAGCAAGAGAAATGCAGAAAGAGGCAACAGAAGTCCAGAAAGACGAAGAAAAGTGCAGAAAGAAGCCAGACCTATGCAGAAAGAACCTACAGAGTTGCAGAAAGAGGCCTTGTTGCAAAGTCATCCTGTGCCCCCAACTTTTTGCTGACTGGTACTGGTGGTAACTGACTCTGACTAACCAGGCCCGGAGCCAGTGCTATGCTGAAAGACACTTAGAATACAGTGAAAACACCTACATACACTAGGGTACACTGTCGGTTGGGGTAATTGGCATGACCTCCCCAGTTAGGCCCTAGTACATAATAGGGCAGGAGGATTAAAACTACCTCTAACTCAGAGGTGCAGAAAGAGGCAAGAGAAGTGCAGAAAGAAGCAACAGAGGTATAGAAGGAAGCAAGAGAAGTGCAGAAAGAGACAAGTAAGGTGCCAAAACAAGCAAGAGCAACGCAGAAAGAACAAACAGAGGTGCAAAAAGAGGCAAGAGGGGTGCATAAAAAGGTAGGAGAGGTGCACAAAGAGGCAAGAAAAGTACAGAAAGAGGTGGGAGGAGTGCAGAAAGACGGAATAGAAGTGAAGAAACAAGCAACAAAGGTACAGAAAGAGGCCAGAGAGGTACAGAAACAGGCAGGAAAGGTGCAGAAAGAGGGAACAGGGGTGCAGAAAGAAGCAAGTGAGGTGCAGAAACAAGCAAGAGAAGTACAGAAAGAGGCAAGAGAATTGCTGAAGGAAGCAACAGAGATGTAGAAAGAAGCAAGAGAAGTGCAGAAAGAGGCAAGTAAGGTGCAGAAAGAGGCAAGAGATGTGCATAAAATTACAAGAAAACATAAGAAAGAGGCAAGAGGGATGCACAAAAGGAAAAAAGTGTGCAGAAAGAAGCAAGAGAGGTGCAGAAAGAAGCAAGAGAAGTGAGAAAGAAGGGAGAGAGGTGCAGAAAGAGGGAAGACGAGTGTAGGATAGTAAGATCTGCTTCACATGGGTACCCCCGCTTTTTGCTGGTGTTTCACTGTTTTTTGACCTTGGTCTGGCTGTGTCCCTGCTAATCAAGACCCCAGCCTAGCTGCTTCTTCTCTAAAATGGTTTCCATGTACATTAGGTACATCTCTAATTGGATTCTGGAGTGCCTTATAAGTCCCTAGTATATGGTATACTATGTACCCAGGGCATAGGTACCTCAGAGGCCTACCAGGGGCTGCAGCATGTATTATGCCACCCCTGGGAAGCACTCCAAAATGACACCACAGGTCTGCTACTGCAGCCTGGGTCAGGTGGTGCATGCACCCCTTACTGTGGCATAGGCTACCTATATCACTACCATTGCACACACATATAAAACCTATAAGTCACTCCTATGGCAGGCGTTAACAATCCTGAAGGCAGAGTGTTTGGTTTTTATGTGAGAGGGTGCCCCTGCATGAGCAGAGCCCCTCTGCAGCGTTCGGAGTACCTCCTCTGATGCTGTTTCTGGTGCAGCCTGACCATATACTCTTAAGTGCATTATAACCTCGCGGTAAATGCTAACTTTGGACTGGCTGCACGGAAACATGTCGTGTTTGGTGTCAAACACTTTGGAATACTACCCCACACCAGTTCTGGTGTGGGGGTAGCATTCCACCCTTCTAGAGGGTGAGACATGTTCACACTGGTCTACCCGGTAAGGACTTTCTAGAGCCCTAGCATCAAAAAAATGGATGCCACTGCCACAGACACGGGTCTGGCCTCCTGCTGCTGACTGAAACTCTGGCAGAGGAGGCCTGGACAATAGTTTTCCTGTCCCAGGGAGGTGTAACCACCTCCCCAGACAGGCAGATGTGTATTGGGGATGGGCAGGAGCACTCTCTGGTGCTTTGAAGTCCTGCACTGGGGGCACACTTGGTGTCCCTGTGCATAGTCACCGCAGCACTTGACATACTTCGTGGGACAGCTCGAATCCAGCTCCTGGTCATCGTCGACGCCTCCTGGACCTCATGGCTGAAGAGTCAAGACACCCGTCAACTCACCTGAAGCACCCAACATCTGTGGGTATTGGACTATCGTGCCCCTGGTCACTGGTAAGTGACCCAGACTCTGTCCCCTCTGCTTTCAGGTTCCTTCCATCCTCGATCCAGGCTTGGATCTCTTCGGACACTTCTCCTCTTCACGGCAGCAGCACTTCATTGCCAGCTTCCATTGAAAACAACGCCGCAACCCGACACTAAAAGACACCTATGCACCCGGCTTCCCTGGGTGAGGTAACTCGAGTTTTTTTCACTGGTGCGGATATACGCGGATCGGCGCTGTAATCGCTACCGTTCAGCTACAACTTATTAGGCTTGTGCCGTTGAAGTCAGAAAAATATGAAACCCTGAGATGCCATGTTCAATCGTCTTTAATTGTGATAGTCAATGTGAGGTGTACCAGCATCTATCATTGCGGTTTGTCTCCAACCTCATTCTGTTTTTATGAACATTGGCCACCATAAATTCATGACTTACAGATCCCGACTATATTGCCTTGAGAAAGTCTTAGAATAAGACGAAACACGTGTTGGCTATTATGTGCTGGGAATATTTTATCAAAATAAAGGAATACTTCTATCAACAAGAATAAAGAAACACGGAATTGTTAAAGATTTAATCGTCTCGGATCAATGCTTTGAATTTTTGTTATTGGGTCCTGTTTGCCTGGAGAGGAAAAAAAAGAAAAGAATTAACTTTGGGCCTTCATGTTTCGATCTACTTGATCTCTACTTCTCATATGTTATGTTATGTTATAGTGACTTGTAAAGCGCGCGATTACCAAGTAGGTGTCCTGGCGCTGTAGATCAATATTATATGTCAAGGTGTGCTGTAGGAACCCTATTTCTGTCATAAATAACTCGAGTACTCCGGTGCTCCCATGGGTGTTGGCCATAGACACCTCTAAGTCCAAAAGGGTTTACTTGTAGTCATCCTCTAAGTGTCCTTAACTGGTAATTTTCCAACCGCAAATTTCCCCATAGAAGTTAATTGCGATTCGCGCCTGTGTTCCTACACTGCACGCATCCCCCGTGGGTCCCCAATGTCACTACCTTGGGTGGTTCCTTGGGGCCCAAATGCTTCTAAAGGCTCTAGTCCCTGTGTCTAGTTCAGTCGTGGTTCTTATACCACTTTATTGGTATATGGTTTGGTAGGCCCCTAGGGCCCAAACGTGTATTTGTGCTTTTACTGTTGAATACTGACTTGTAACTTAAGTACTTCGAACTCCAGCCTCATAAAGAGACTAGAGGGGTGTGTTTTATCTTAAATACATATATTTTGAATATATGCCTGGTGTGGTTGTCCTTTCATTTGGTCTTTCAAGAGATTATAGACTAGTAAAACAAGCTGCTCTACATTCCTTCAAGACTTAGCCTAAAGGCTGCTCTCCAAAGCTACCACTAGGATAGCTTTCAATAAAGGTTGTCTTTAACCTATCACCATAAGGGGTTGTTTGGACTGGTACAGGGTGCCCACTTTAATTAGTGAACAGCATATACCAGGCCAACTTCTCACAACGAGTGCAGAAAAAGACAACACAGGTGCAGAAAGAAGCAAGAGAGGTGCAGAAAGAGGCACTAGAAGTGCAGAGAGAAGCTAGTGAGGTGCAGAAGGAGGCAAGAGAACTGCAGAAAGAGGCAAGAGAGTTGCAGAAACAGGCAAAAGGGGTGCAGAAAGAGGGAACATGTGTGCTGACAGAGGCAAGAGAGGTGCAGAAAGTGGGAAGAGGGGTACAGAAAGAGGCAAGAGGGGTGCAGAAATTTGCAAAAGAGGTCCAGAAAGAAGCAAGAGCAGTGCAGAAAGCACCAACAGAGGTGTATAAAGACGCGAGAGGGGTGCAGAAAGAGGTAGGAGAAGGTGCACAAAGAGGCAAGATGGGTACAGAAAAAGGCAAGAGGGGTGCAGAAAGAAGGAAGAGAAGTGCACAAAGAAGCAACAGAAGTGCTGAAAGAGACAAGATGGCTGTGCAAAGAGGCAAGAGATATGCAGAAAGAAGTACACATTAGCCACATACCTGCCAAAATCTCAGACCGATGCGTGTGAGAAGGCCAAAAAGGGTAAGTAACATCTCTAGAAAGAGGCCATGACTTTCAGTTTACAAACAAACTGTATCCTGTATATTGTGTCCAGGTGGCAAGCTGATGCACGCTTTATAACGTACAGCTATCGAGCGCCCCCTTTAAGAGAAGGTGACTTTTGGCAAAAAAGTCTCCTATGCAAACGTTATCTTTTTTAAGCTTCTGAATCGCCCACACGTTTATTGACCAATGGACAGCATGTTTTGAAAGCTCTTCGGTGCCTCAGGCAGGTGGCAAGTCCAAAGTCTAGGCCTGTTTATATCGCGTCAGGTTACACGTGTTATGTAGTGCGAATTCTGCCATTGATATTGCCTCGGAGCGCTATTTTACAGCAGCAACTGCAGAAGTAATCGGAGGACGTTAGACGCGGCTTGCAAAGATTTGCAGTTAATCCCCCTCCCAGCGGTTCCCCCCGAAACACACTTTTTCATGCCTCTGCTGTTTTCCATGTAGTCATCAAAGACCACCCAGGTCGGTGAGTGCAGGGGCGTAAAGTGGGGAACAAAACGTGACATCAGATACTGGGCTCACATCAGTAGCACCCGGGCTGTCCCTGAGCCCAAAGCTCCCCTTTCACGTAGCCTTACAGAGGTGCACAGCTCACCCGGCCCTTAATGATCTTTAAAACATTTTCTCGCCCCTGAAGAGGCTTTGGTCTCGACTGAAAGGGCATTTGTGACACTGATTAGGCCTTCTGGGTGGAGCGACACAGGATAATGGACTTCCATTCTTGCTGTGGATGAAGCGCTCGAGCCTGCGCCCGTGATGAGGGGGGCGGTGGCACTTTGGGGTGGCATTTCAAGGAGTGCCTGTGCACAGAAGCCCCCAAAGAGGCTCTAGATTCATTATTTGAGGGGCAGGCATGCTCTTCACTTGGCCGGCTGGTAGCAGCTCATGGGACCGGTGCTTGTGAGGCCATCTTCACTCGAGGGCCTTCGCCACCCCTGTGTCCCTGTGCCTCTCTTTGGTTGTGTTTTATCACCTCGCTTTCTCTTGTCCTCTCCCCAGCTAACCGTTAGTGCAGCTTATATTCGCAGCTTCCCCCCTCTTTCTCTCTTGTCCCGTGATTATACTTGTGCGTTTCTTGGCCATGTTCTCTCACCTCATGTCCTTACACTGACTTGTCCCTGTCCTCGAGTCCCTTCTCCTGTGGTCAGACTCTCTTCCACTCTCCCACCTCACAGGCCATAACACCCACCCTCTCTCCCTCATTCTAGTGGCCTCACTCCCTCCTCTCCTCATCACACCTTTTTACATGTTCTTAGTTCTTCAGGCCGCTCTCTCCTCACTTCTCTGGCCCCATTTCACCCCGTGTCTCAACTTGTTTCCCTATCTGCCTTCCTTCTGCCTCTTCCAACACAACCTCCCTGCTCCCCCTTCCCTTCCTCTCCCTCACCATCACACCTACCTCAAGTTCTCTCTTGTGCCTCACTCACCTCTCCTTCTATCATTTTTAAAGCACCTCCGTATTCCTCTTGCTCTTAGCCTACACCCCCAGACCTTCCACCTTTCTCTCTTCCTCCTCGTCCTTGTCCTCCTCTCATTGTTCCTAATTTCATCCCTGCAGGGGTCATTACACCTTTGGTTTTCCCTCTCTCATCTCTTGCCTTTTTGCCTTACCTTCCACCCCTCCAAATTGTATTTTATCTCTCTCCCCAATCTTGCCTTTACACCTTACCTTCCACCCCTCCACCTTTGGTTGTATCTCTCTCTCTCTCTCTCCACTTACCATTACACTTTACCTTCCACCCCTCCACCTTTGGTTTTAGCCCACTCTCTCTTCTTGCCTTTACACCTTACCTTTCACCCCTCCAACTTTGGTTTTATCTCTCTCCACTTGACTTTACACCTAACCTTCCACCCCTCCACCTTTGGTTTTATCTCTCTCCTCTTGCCTTTGCACCGTATTCTCATTCCTGTCTCTCGACTACGCGCCTCTCGATTTTGCTCTGCCACTCTTGCCCGAACTACTACTCGCCCCTTAACCCTTTCTGCTTCCTTTCTCAGCTCGAACCCTTTTAAACTAAAGAAAGATCTAGGTGTAGCCGGAATGGGAGGCACGCAGGCACTGTCCAAAACCTCCCTACGGATAAGACAAGACATGGCGAGTAGTAGTGTGAGAATGGGTGGGGGTGGGGGAGAGCAGATCAGTACACACAAGGTCAGAACTGTGAACCTCCAGGCTGTTGTGGGGTACTCTGGGAAGCCAAGCCTCATGGGAAGAGAGATTCACTGCGGACTTTACACCCTACCTGCATGAAAGCACCTCCTTTCAACAGCAAAGCTACACTCTACCTGCCTGAAAGCGCCTCATTTTCAACAGCCAAGCAGAGTTTGGCTTCTGTGGCCGACAGAGGCACCACTGTCATTTAGAAGTCTGGATGCGGACCCCCAGCCACGAAAACAACACCGCATGGACCCCTAACAACGAATAGGTGCTACGATTATACAGGTGGACAATGTAATATATTTTTGCTGACTTACACTACCAGAAGTTGATTAAAATAACACACATTAGCTCACTATGCCTCATTGTTATTACACATAAATCCGACCGTACTAGGCTCTGAAAGATTTCCAAATATTCAATTTTAAACATTGCGTTTAATATTGGAGTAGATGCAGTTTGCGCCATAATTTCTCAGTAGGCGCAGAACATGAAGGTGATTTGCCCAGGATTGCAAAATGCTTATGATCTAGGGGAGAAGCCAACGCGGACTGCCTAGTTTTACTGTTGACGGTAAAGGAAAATAAATGAGTGCCGTGGCACAGCCCTTCTTGAATTCATCAAGGTGAAGCCTAAAGGGTGCTCCCAACTTTTTGCTGACTGGTACCGGTGCTCCCAACTTTTTGCTGACTGGTACCGGTGGTAACTGACTCTGACTAACCAGGCCCGGAGCCAGTGCTATGCTGAAAAACACTTAGAGTACAGTGAGAACACCTACACACACTAGGGTACACTATGGTACCCCTTTGATTGGAATGACCTCCTCTGTAATGCCCTAGTACATAAGAGGGCAGGGGGATTAAAACTACCTCTAAGTCAGAGGTGCAGAAAGAAGCAAGAGCAGTTCAGAAAGAACCAACAGAGGTGCTTAATGAGGCAAGAGGGGTGGGGAAAGAGGCAAGAGAAGTGCAGAAAGAAGCAACAGAGGTACCAAAAGAGGCAAGAGAGGTGCAGAAACAGGCAAGGAAGGTACAGAAAAATGGAACAGGGGCGCAGAAAGAGGTAAGAGGGATACAAAAATTTGCAAGAGAGATGCAGAAAGAAGCAAGAGCAGTGCAAAAAAGAACCAACAGAGGTACAAAAAGAGGCAAGACAAGTACAGAAAGAGACAGGAGAGGTGCAGAAAGAAGGAAGAGAAGTGCAGAAAGATGCAACAGGGGTGCTGAAAGAGGATCCAAGGGTGCAGAAAGAGCAAGAGAAGTGCAGAAAGAAGCAACAGAGGTACAGAAAGAGGCAAAAGAGGTGCAGAAACAGGCAGGAAAGGTACAGAAAGAGAGGACAGGGATGCAGAAAGGTATAATAGAGGTGCAGAAAGAGTAAAGAGGGGTGCAAAAAGAGGCAGGAGATTTGCAGAAAGAAGTAAGTGAGGTGCAGAAAGAGGCAACAGAGGTGCAGAAAGATGCAAGAGAGGTGCAGAAATAAGCAAGAGAAGTGCAGAAAGAGGCAATAGAATTGCTGGAAGAAGCAACAGAGGTGTGGAAAGAAGCGAGAGAAGTGCAGAAAGAGGCAAGTGAGGTGCACAAAGAGGCAAGAGAGATGCAGAAAATAACAAGAGAACAGCAGAAAGAGTCAAGAGGGATACAAAAAAGGAAAAAGGGTGAAGAAAGAAGCAAGAGAGGTGCAGAAAGAAGAAAGGAAGAGCAGTTCCTATGGGTAGCTAGTTGGGGAGGGGGAGGAAGTGGGGAAGCACAGGTCTTTCTTCGTAATGCCCTCACACACCCCAAGGGATGTCATGCTTCATCATTTGGGCATTTGCCCCTCGTCAGGCCGGCGCTGGAATGCCTGACGGGCTCCCGAAACCGGGGCTCTTTGTCGGGGATCTTTTGAAGAAGCCGAATGGGTGCGTGTGGGTGTGAGGGCAGGGTAGTGCACGAGGAGTGAGATGTTTAAAAAAGGTATAGGGCCGTCCTACTTATTTAAGTATTTTATTAATGAGGTGGCTCTAGCCTTAATAAAATAGTGTGGAAGCCCTAATTAGGAGTAATGGTCCGTGAGGGCTAGTCATGTGTGGGTATGGTCAACATGTTTCGTGCCCCAGCTGCCCCAAAAAGGGTCAATGGCACTTCGTCAGGACCAAATTAGAACGTTTTAAGGTGAGTGCACTACCGTTTAGCACTAGTTGCTTAGAACGGTAGGGGGTGATTAATAAAGGAACTGGTACTGGGATGAGGATAGACCTGTGGTAGAGGGGAGAAACAACAGGAAGGGGAGAAAAAAGAAAGCAACAACCAGCGATTAAACCAGCCATCGGCATATAGTGCATGCACTGGACATTGGTGCGCCTAAGTGAAGTAAAAGGGTACACAGGTATACTCTTAGTGTACTCTAGGTATTCGACCAGTGGGTGGTGGAGGGACGGAGTCGATCCGTCATGATACTTCTAATGACAGGGTGTCAGGAGTAGTGATTATTCCGACGATACCGTGCAGCGTGGACGGACTACAGTAGATCTCGGGTGACTATGTAGAATACCAATTTGTATATTCAAAATAGTCGTGGTCTATTGTGCGATACTATAAAGTAGTCCTGTGCTGTGCACGTGTGGGTCCATCAAAACAATATCCAAAGGCAGCAAGGATATTTAGGAATGATAAAATTGATAACCGGTAACATAATGCAACCGTGGTACGAAAGAATGACATTTATTACAAAAATCGTTTGTGGGTCAGGGAAGGCTGAGGTTGTTCGTGAACTAATTTACACACTTGTGTGAAAGCATGCCACAAACGCGCTAATTTTTGGGACATACTACACGGTACATGAAGCACAATTAGGTTAAAGACTCACCCCTCACGACCTAGTTCCGGACAGACGGGGATGAGAACAGAGCACAATAGTTGCTCCGATTTCTATGGGGAAGCAATCCAGACGGAAAGACAACAGTGGGAGAAAAACGGGGGAAAGGAGGTCAAAGTTACATTCACATACTAACAAATCTGACGAACGGGCTTACCATCGGGATCCAGTCTTACGAACAAGGTACTCACGTAGGTAGACTGGCAACTTGCTGGCGTCCTACCCTCGCTCTGGGCCCCGTGCAGGATACTTCCCGGGTGCATCTTATATAGCGTTGTTAAAAGACGTCCCTGAATGTGGTGGCCATATTGGAATGGGCTCTCCTAGCGCTAATGTCATGTGACATCCGGCACGTTTGGAAGTAAATGGCGGCCATATCAGAACGGGACAACTGAAGGAATAGGATTGCAACTACGTAGATTGTGTTAAAGAAGAGGGGGGGGCGGGATTGGTCGAGGGGTGAGAGTGATTTAATCAAATTACCGTGTACATGGACACGTGTAGTTTTTTATGATACCTCTCTTGGAAAATATAAAAAAAATTTATAAAAGTTTTTTCCTGTTCTGTTAATGTGGTCCCTGGGGGTATTTCAGATGTAGATCATAGAAACCCTAGGGCGCAGGCCAAGATGATCGGGGGGGGGGGGTTGGTTAATGAGGACAAACCTTCAGGATGACATTGGGGGGGCTTGATTTAGTGATTCAATTCAGCCCAAGGTATGTCATTGTTCAGGCCCCTAGTGTGTGACGCAAGCTTGAACACCCAGCATTGTTCCTTCCTAAAGAGGGCTTCTTTTGTGATGACTGGGAAGGCCTCTAAAATAGTCCAATTTAGCTCATTCGGTGTATGATTATGTGCCGCATAGTGAGAACACATCTTGGTGTTAGTTTTTTTGCAACGTACATTGCTTCTGTGTTCGGTTAGTCTTGTCTTTACTGGGCGTGTGGTCATCCCAATGTATTGCAACGAACAGGGGCATGTAATTAGGTAAATACAATTGCGTGTGTTGCAATTTGTGTGTTTCTTCTGGGTCCAAATCCAGTTGGTAGTTAATTGGACTGTTTTGCTTACTCGGGTCAGTGGGCAAGCCACACATTGGCCACAGGGGTAATGCCCGCTGACCGGAGGTAAGTTCCACAAGGTAGTAGAGACTGTAGGGGCCGGTGTTTTGGGTCTGGTGTTAATTAGGAGATCCTTGATGTTGGCTGTGCGTTTGAATGCAAATCTCGGTTTACTTAAAGACAGATCACCCGAGTCTAGTATTCGCCAGTGTTTGTTAATGACCCTTTTTAACAAATTTGACGCTGAGGTGAAAGTGGTCACACATGTGATGAGGTCTGATTCTGGTTTTGTCTGTGATTCGAGAAGGGTTGACCTATTGGTATTGCGTGCTCGTTTTTGTGCATTATTGATGATGCGGGCAGGATATTGTCTCAGAGTTAGATTCCTACTAAGTTCAGATGCTTGCTTTTTGTAGTAATCTATCTTGCTACAGTTCCTACGGATGCGTAAGAACTGCCCATAGGGGAGATTGTCTTTTAGTGCCTTGGGGTGAAAACTATTGTATAGTAAAGGACAATGGCTGTCGGTAGGTTTTTTGTAAGTTATCGTCTCCAAGGTACCTATGTTTTTAATGATCGTCAGATCGAGGAATGGTAGTTCCTGTTGAGAACAGGTTGCAGTAAATTTCAGGAAAGGGTTAAGACCATTCATCCATGACAGGAAGTTCGGGATAATGTCCATGCTGCCTTTCCAAAAAATTAAAATGTCATCAATGTAACGTCTCCAAAGGAGAACGTTACTCAAGAACGGATTGGTGTCCGTGAGCACATGCTTGCCCTCAAAGTCTGACATGTAGAGACATGCCAGGCTCGGGGCGAAGGTGCTGCCCATCGAAGTTCCTTGGGTCTGATGGAACAGTTGATCCTCAAATAGAAAGAAATTCTCAGTAAGAGCAATATTGGCACATTCCATAATAAAGCTCACGGGGGTTGGTGAATCCCAGTTAGTATTGAGCAGGATCGTCTCCACCACCTCAAGAGTGTTAAGCTGAGGGATATTGGTGTAAAGGGCCTCCACATCCAGAGTAAGAAGTACATCTGAATGTGGGCCCTCCAGGTTAGTAAGTTCAATCAGTTTTAGAACATCTCTGGTGTCTTGGAGAAATGTTGGGGTAGTTTTGACTAATGGGCGGAAAAAATGATCGCAAAATTTGGATAGAGGTTCCAAAAGGGACCCTATGCCAGACACAATGGGTCTCCCGGGAGGTGGGGAGACCCCTTTGTGAATCTTTGGCAATGTATAAAAATAGGGTAGTCTGGGGTTGGTATTCACTAAAAAGTCTGCTTCGTTTTTTGAAATCCATCCTTGGTTGAGTGCCGCTGTGACCATGGAGTTAATTTTGGTGGAGAGGCGTGGTGTAGGGTCTGTAGTGAGTGGTGTATAGTAATTAGTATTTTGTAGTTGGCGTAGACATTCCGTCCGGTAGTCTGTGCTGGCCATAATAACTATAGCACCACCTTTGTCTGCTTCCTTAATCGTTATAGAGGCGTCATTAGCTAAGGTTTTGATGGCTAATGTCTCAGCTTGAGTGACGTTGGAAAACTTCCGAGTTTGAAGTTTCTCAGAAATTTCTTTGAGTACTGCTTTCTCAAAGGTCAAGACTTCTGGAGGCACCATACTTGAGGTGGGGGTAAAGGTCGAAGGTTTACGTAGACCGGTATCCGTTGGAGGTAGATTAGGTTGGTTGCCAAAATAGGCCTTGAGGCGGATTTTTCTGAAGAGATTTTGAACTTCAAGATTGGTGCGAAAGAAATCCACTTTGGGGGTAGGTACAAATCCTAGGCCCCTTTTCAGGACGTTAGTTTCTGTGTCAGTAAGAGAATGTTCTGACAAATTGACAATTAGTTTCTCTTCTCCTGGTGGCTCCGCAATTCCATGTGTGGTGGTGGTTGCTGAGCCTGATCCTGCCATTGTACTTGTTTCTGTTGGTTTTGTCCGCCTCTTCTTCTTCTGCCTCGCCCCTTGCCCCAGCCTCTGCCTAAAAAAGGTTGTGGTTGGTAGGGAGGAAACAGGGGTGGTGGTCCTTGTGGATATTGCCACATCGGTGGTCCATGAAATGGAATTGGTCCCTGATAAGGGGATGGTCCTTGGAATGGTCCAGGTCCTTGATAAGATTGTTGACCATATCCGTACATGGTATTGGTCGGTCTTCTGGGATGTTGGTTCTGATAGTAGGGACCTTGCGCCTCGGAACTGGAGTTACTTCCTGAGGAATTTGTGCGACGGCGAGAGTTAGTACTTTCGTCGGATAGGTAATCATCTCCAGAAGGCACAAAATCATCTTTTAGATAAGGATATACCTTTTCTTTGCTGAACCGCGTGATGTCCTTTTGAAGTTTCGTAACTTTTTGTCTCATCAAGTAGTCTTTATTGTCATTGATCTCTTTAGTGATCTCGGCCAGCTTGGCCTTGAAGGTGGCGTTAGCAATATTGGCTTTGATGTTACCTTCTGCTATGGTGATTTTTTGTAGAAGTTCATCTGCCAGCCTTTTAGCAGTCTTAATAATAAGTACCAAAAGATCCCTGGTACATTTCCATGCCACCAGGGACCATTCTTCCTTAAATTGTATGTCCTCTAGGAAAATCCTCGGGGTGTTGGTGACGATCAATCCATTGGGTGCTATATTGGCACGCAGGTATTCCGTCATGATGGCTCCATGCATGAAAATTTTCATGAGTTGCCTTTTCATGTTTGTGATAGTTGTCCAATCGCCGGCAGAGCTACTGGCAGAAGCTCCTCCATCTGGATCCAGTAACGAGGGTCCACTCAGAATTTCTGAGACGCATTCCTCATCAAAGGAGAGACCTTGGTTATTATCCATGGTGGCGTAAGAGAACTGGCTACAGCTGGTAGCAAGATAAAGAACGAAAGTCCCACGGCTGAGCCGCCGCGCTTAACTTTTTTTATTCAGGGGGGGACAAGGAGCCTAGTTTTGATTTAGGTCCTGCTCAGAAGGCACCAATGGAACATTGAAAACAGGAAGAGCAGTTCCTATGGGTAGCTAGTTTTGGAGGGGGAGGAAGTGGGGAAGCACAGGTCTTTCTTCGTAATGCCCTCACACACCCCAAGGGATGTCATGCTTCATCATTTGGGCATTTGCCCCTCGTCAGGCCGGCGCTGCAATGCCTGACGGGCTCCCGAAACCGGGGCTCTTTGTCGGGGATCTTTTGAAGAAGCCGTATGGGTGCGTGTGGGTGTGAGGGCAGGGTAGTGCATGAGGAGTGAGATGTTTAAAAAAGGTATAGGGCCGTCCTACTTATTTAAGTATTTTATTAATGAGGTGGCTCTAGCCTTAATAAAATAGTGTGGAAGCCCTAATTAGGAGTAATGGTCCGTGAGGGCTAGTCATGTGTGGGTGTGGTCAACATGTTTCGTGCCCCAGCTGCCCCAAAAAGGGTCAATGGCACTTCGTCAGGACCAAATTAGAACGTTTTAAGGTGAGTGCACTACCGTTTAGCACTAGTTGCTTAGAACGGTAGGGGGTGATTAATAAAGGAACTGGTACTGGGATGAGGATAGACCTGTGGTAGAGGGGAGAAACAACAGGAAGGGGAGAAAAAAGAAAGCAACAACCAGCGATTAAACCAGCCATCGGCATATAGTGCATGCACTGGACATTGGTGCGCCTAAGTGAAGTAAAAGGGTACACAGGTATACTCTTAGTGTACTCTAGGTATTCGACCAGTGGGTGGTGGAGGGACGGAGTCGATCCGTCATGATACTTCTAATGACAGGGTGTCAGGAGTAGTGATTATTCCGACGATACCGTGCAGCGTGGACGGACTACAGTAGATCTCGGGTGACTATGTAGAATACCAATTTGTATATTCAAAATAGTCGTGGTCTATTGTGCGATACTATAAAGTAGTCCTGTGCTGTGCACGTGTGGGTCCATCAAAACAATATCCAAAGGCAGCAAGGATATTTAGGAATGATAAAATTGATAACCGGTAACATAATGCAACCGTGGTACGAAAGAATGACATTTATTACAAAAATCGTTTGTGGGTCAGGGAAGGCTGAGGTTGTTCGTGAACTAATTTACACACTTGTGTGAAAGCATGCCACAAACGCGCTAATTTTAAGGACATACTACACGGTACACGAAGCACAATTAGGTTAAAGACTCACCCCTCACGACCTAGTTCCGGACAGACGGGGATGAGAACAGAGCACAATAGTTGCTCCGATTTCTATGGGGAAGCAATCCAGACGGAAAGACAACAACAGTGGGAGAAAAACGGGGGAAAGGAGGTCAAAGTTACATTCACATACTAACAAATCTGACGAACGGGCTTACCATCGGGATCCAGTCTTACGAACAAGGTACTCACGTAGGTAGACTGGCAACTTGCTGGCGTCCTACCCTCGCTCTGGGCCCCGTGCAGGATACTTCCCGGGTGCATCTTAGATAGCGTTGTTAAAAGACGTCCCTGAACGTGGTGGCCATATTGGAATGGGCTCTCCTAGCGCTAATGTCATGTGACATCCGGCGCGTTTGGAAGTAAATGGCGGCCATATCAGAACGGGACAACTGAAGGAATAGGATTGCAACTACGTAGATTGTGTTAAAGAAGAGGGGGGGCAGGATTGGTCGAGGGGTGAGAGTGATTTAATCAAATTACCGTGTACATGGACACGTGTAGTTTTTTATGATACCTCTCTTGGAAAATATAAAAAAAATTTATAAAAGTTTTTTCCTGTTCTGTTAATGTGGTCCCTGGGGGTATTTCAGATGTAGATCATAGAAACCCTAGGGCGCAGGCCAAGATGATCGGGGGGGGGGGGTTGGTTAATGAGGACAAACCTTCAGGATGACATTGGGGGGGCTTGATTTAGTGATTCAATTCAGCCCAAGGTATGTCATCGTTCAGGCCCCTAGTGTGTGACGCAAGCTTGAACACCCAGCATTGTTCCTTCCTAAAGAGGGCTTCTTTTGTGATGACTGGGAAGGCCTCTAAAATAGTCCAATTTAGCTCATTCGGTGTATGATTATGTGCCGCATAGTGAGAACACATCTTGGTGTTAGTTTTTTTGCAACGTACATTGCTTCTGTGTTCGGTTAGTCTTGTCTTTACTGGGCGTGTGGTCATCCCAATGTATTGCAACGAACAGGGGCATGTAATTAGGTAAATACAATTGCGTGTGTTGCAATTTGTGTGTTTCTTCTGGGTCCAAATCCAGTTGGTAGTTAATTGGACTGTTTTGCTTACTCGGGTCAGTGGGCAAGCCACACATTGGCCACAGGGGTAATGCCCGCTGACCGGAGGTAAGTTCCACAAGGTAGTAGAGACTGTAGGGGCCGGTGTTTTGGGTCTGGTGTTAATTAGGAGATCCTTGATGTTGGCTGTGCGTTTGAATGCAAATCTCGGTTTACTTAAAGACAGACCACCCGAGTCTAGTATTCGCCAGTGTTTGTTAATGACCCTTTTTAACAAATTTGACTCTGAGGTGAAAGTGGTCACACATGTGATGAGGTCTGATTCTGGTTTTGTCTGTGATTCGAGAAGGGTTGACCTATTGGTATTGCGTGCTCGTTTTTGTGCATTATTGATGATGCGGGCAGGATATTGTCTCAGAGTTAGATTCCTACTAAGTTCAGATGCTTGCTTTTTGTAGTCATCTATCTTGCTACAGTTCCTACGGATGCGTAAGAACTGCCCATAGGGGAGATTGTCTTTTAGTGCCTTGGGGTGAAAACTATTGTATAGTAAAGGACAATGGCTGTCGGTAGGTTTTTTGTAAGTTATCGTCTCCAAGGTACCTATGTTTTTAATGATCGTCAGATCGAGGAATGGTAGTTCCTGTTGAGAACAGGTTGCAGTAAATTTCAGGAAAGGGTTAAGACCATTCATCCATGACAGGAAGTTCGGGATAATGTTCATGCTGCCTTTGCAAAAAATTAAAATGTCATCAATGTAACGTCTCCAAAGGAGAACGTTACTCAAGAACGGATTGGTGTCCGTGAGCACATGCTTGCCCTCAAAGTCTGACATGTAGAGACATGCCAGGCTCGGGGCGAAGGTGCAGCCCATCGAAGTTCCTTGGGTCTGATGGAACAGTTGATCCTCAAATAGAAAGAAATTCTCAGTAAGAGCAATATTGGCACATTCCATAATAAAGCTCACGGGGGTTGGTGAATCCCAGTTAGTATTGAGCAGGATCGTCTCCACCACCTCAAGAGTGTTAAGCTGAGGGATATTGGTGTAAAGGGCCTCCACATCCAGAGTAAGAAGTACATCTGGATGTGGGCCCTCCAGGTTAGTAAATTCAATCAGTTTTAGAACATCTCTGGTGTCTTGGAGAAATGTTGGGGTAGTTTTGACTAATGGGCGGAAAAAATGATCGCAAAATTTGGATAGAGGTTCCAAAAGGGACCCTATGCCAGACACAATGGGTCTCCCGGGAGGTGGGGAGACCCCTTTGTGAATCTTTGGCAATGTATAAAAATAGGGTAGTCTGGGGTTGGTATTCACTAAAAAGTCTGCTTCGTTTTTTGAAATCCATCCTTGGTTGAGTGCCGCTGTGACCATGGAGTTAATTTTGGTGGAGAGGCGTGGTGTAGGGTCTGTAGTGAGTGGTGTATAGTAATTAGTATTTTGTAGTTGGCGTAGACATTCCGTCCGGTAGTCTGTGCTGGCCATAATAACTATAGCACCACCTTTGTCTGCTTCCTTAATCGTTAGAGAGGCGTCATTAGCTAAGGTTTTGATGGCTAATGTCTCAGCTTGAGTGACGTTGGAAAACTTCAGAGTTTGAAGTTTCTCAGAAATTTCTTTGAGTACTGCTTTCTCAAAGGTCAAGACTTCTGGAGGCACCATACTTGAGGTGGGGGTAAAGGTCGAAGGTTTACGTAGACCGGTATCCGTTGGAGGTAGATTAGGTTGGTTGCCAAAATAGGCCTTGAGGCGGATTTTTCTGAAGAGATTTTGAACTTCAAGATTGGTGCGAAAGAAATCCACTTTGGGGGTAGGTACAAATCCTAGGCCCCTTTTCAGGACGTTAGTTTCTGTGTCAGTAAGAGAATGTTCTGACAAATTGACAATTAGTTTCTCTTCTCCTGGTGGCTCCGCAATTCCATGTGTGGTGGTGGTTGCTGAGCCTGATCCTGCCATTGTACTTGTTTCTGTTGGTTTTGTCCGCCTCTTCTTCTTCTGCCTCGCCCCTTGCCCCAGCCTCTGCCTAAAAAAGGTTGTGGTTGGTAGGGAGGAAACAGGGGTGGTGGTCCTTGTGGATATTGCCACATCGGTGGTCCATGAAATGGAATTGGTCCCTGACAAGGGGATGGTCCTTGGAATGGTCCAGGTCCTTGATAAGATTGTTGACCATATCCGTACATGGTATTGGTCGGTCTTCTGGGATGTTGGTTCTGATAGTAGGGACCTTGCGCCTCGGAACTGGAGTTACTTCCTGAGGAATTTGTGCGACGGCGAGAGTTAGTACTTTCGTCGGATAGGTAATCATCTCCAGAAGGCACAAAATCATCTCTTAGATAAGGATATACCTTTTCTTTGCTGAACCGCGTGATGTCCTTTTGAAGTTTCGTAACTTTTTGTCTCATCAAGTAGTCTTTATTGTCATTGATCTCTTTAGTGATCTCGGCCAGCTTGGCCTTGAAGGCGGCGTTAGCAATATTGGCTTTGATGTTACCTTCTGCTATGGTGATTTTTTGTAGAAGTTCATCTGCCAGCCTTTTAGCAGTCTTAATAATAAGTACCAAAAGATCCCTGGTACATTTCCATGCCACCAGGGACCATTCTTCCTTAAATTGTTTGTCCTCTAGGAAAATCCTCGGGGTGTTGGTGACGATCAATCCATTGGGTGCTATATTGGCACGCAGGTATTCCGTCATGATGGCTCCATGCATGATAATTTTCATGAGTTGCCTTTTCATGTTTGTGATAGTTGTCCAATCGCCGGCAGAGCTACTGGTAGAAGCTCCTCCATCTGGATCCAGTAACGAGGGTCCACTCAGAATTTCTGAGACGCATTCCTCATCAAAGGAGAGACCTTGGTTATTATCCATGGTGGCGTAAGAGAACTGGCTACAGCTGGTAGCAAGATAAAGAACGAAAGTCCCTTGGGGTGTGTGAGGGCATTCCGAAGAAAGACCTGTGCTTCCCCACTTCCTCCCCCTCCCCAACTAGCTACCCATAGGAACTGCTCTTCCTGTTTTCAATGTTCCATTGGTGCCTTCTGAGCAGGACCTAAATCAAAACTAGGCTCCTTGTCCCTCCCTGAATAAAAAAAAAAAAAACAGAAAGAAGAAAGACCAGTGTAGAAAGAGACAACAGGGGTACAGAAAGAAGCAAGAGACTTACAAAAAGAGGCAATAGAAGTGCAGAAAGAGGTACATGAGGTGCAGAAGGAGGCAAGAGAACTGCAGAAATAGGCAAGAGAGCTGCAGAAACAGGCAAAAGGGGTACAGAAAGAGGGAACAAGTGTGTAGAAAGGGTCAAGAGAGGTGCAGAAAGCGGGAAGATGGATACAGAAAGAAGAGAGTGAGGTTTAGAAAGAGGCAAGAGAGGTGCAGAAAGAGGCATTAGAAGTACAGAAAGATGCAAGTAAGGTACAGAAGGAGGCAAGAGAACTGCAGAAACAGGCAAGAGACTTGCAAAAACAGGCAAAAGGGGTGCAGAAACAACCAGCAGAGGTGCAAAAAGAGGCAAGAGGGGTGCAGAAAGAGGTAGGAGAGATGCCCAAACTGGCAACAGAGTTACAGAAGGAGGCAGGAGAGGTACAGAAAGAAGAAAGAGAAGTGTAGACAGAAGCAACTGAGGTGTTGAAAGAGGCGCGAAGGGTGCAGAACGAGGCAACAGGGGTAAAGAAAGAAGCAAGAGAGGTGCAAAAACAGGCAGGAAAGATGCAGAAAGAGGGAACAAGTGTGCAAAAAGAGGCAAGAGGAATGCAGAAAGCAACAGGTGAGGTGCAGAAAGAGGCAACAGAGGTGCAGAAAGAGGGAAGAGAAGTGTAGAAACAAGCAAGAAAAGTACTGAAACAGTCAAGATAATTGCTGAAAGAAGCAACAGAGGTGTAGAAAGAATCAAGAGCAGTGCAGAAAGAACCAACAGAGGTGCAAAGAGAGGCAAGAGGGTGCAAAAAGAGGCAGGAGAGTGTCACAAAGAGGCAAGAAAGGTACAGAAAGAGGCAGGAGCAGTACAGAAAGAAGGAAGAGAAGTGGAGAAAGAGGAAAGAGAATTGCTGAAAGAAGCAACAGAGATAAAGAAAGAAGCAAGAGACGTGCAGAAAGAGACAAGTAAGGTGCAGAAAGAAGCAAGACCAGTGCAGAACAAACCAACAGAGACAAGAGGGGTACAGAAAAAGGTAGGAGAGGTGCACAAAGACGCAAGACAAGTACAGAAAGCAGCAGGAGGAGTGCAGAAAGAAGAAAGAGGAGTGCAGAAATAAGCAACAGGTGCTGAAAGAGGCAAGATGGGTGCAGAAAGAGGAAAAGAAGTGCAGAAAAAAACAACAGAGGTACAGAAATAGGCAAGAGAGGTGCAGAAAATGACAAGAGAACAGCAGAAAGAGGCAAGTGGGGTGCAAAAAAGGGAAGAAAAGTGCAGAAAGAAGCAAGAGAAGTGCACAAAGAAGCAGGCAGGCAGGTCGCTCCCCTCACCGCCACGCAGCCCCCTGTGTGACCACTGACCGCTGCTGCATTGTGTCTGCCTCCGTTAGAGTGACTGTGCCCTCCTTCTCTTCTGTACCCACGAGTGAGTGATTCTCCCCCACTGTACCTGTGTATTTTCCTGCCTTGATTGTCCCCCTCTCCTTTGGTGCCCAGATTGTGTCCCTTTTTTCTTCTGTCTTTCCCCGCGTCTCCCCCTCGCCGCCCGTTTCCCGCCGCCGCGTCCCTTAGCTCTGCCCCCCTCGCACCCTATTGGCCGCCGTGTCCCATAGCTCCGCCCCCCTCGCACCCTATTGGCCGCCCCGCTCCCACCTCCCAGCTGCTCCTCCCTCCCTCTCCCACTCACATGGAGGCCGCGCAGCAGCCGCGCAGCGGCCGCGTGCAGCGGGTGCGCCGCTGGCACGCCGAAGGCGCGCCTAAGGCAAGCCCGTCTGTGCCCGTCCGCGCCTGGCCCGCGCCCAGCGCCAGACCCCCAGACCCCCGCAGATGCCAGCCCACCCGCAAGACCTACAACGCCGCCACTCTCATCGCACTCAACACCGGCCGGAGCCCCGGCTGCTGCAGAGCCACCCCAAGACGCACCCACGGACCCTTCACCTGCCAATCCTGCAAGTTCTCCTGCATCCGGACCCGTACCGCACCCGCCAAGCCAAGCACCAACAGCAATCACCTGAAGCACCTGAAGTGCATCCTGCTCAACACCCGCTCCGTCCACAGGCACGCAGTGGAACTCTGGAACCTGATCGACGCCACATGCCCAGATGTCGCCTTCCTCACGGAAACCTGGATGAACGCCTCCTCAGCACCCGACATCGCCATCGCCATCCCGGACGGATACAAGATCACCCGGAGGGACCGCGCCAACCAGAATGGAGGAGGCATCGCCATCGTCCACAAGAACACCATCCGCATCACGACCAACTCCGAAGACACCCTCACAGCCGCCGAACACCTGCACTTCCAGATCCACACCGACCCCAAGACCACCCTCAGAGGCACCCTCATCTACAGACCCCCGGGACCTTGCACACAATTCAGCGAAGACATCACCGAATTCATCAGCCCGCACTCCCTCCCCTCCACTGACTACATCCTCCTCGGGGACCTCAACTTCCACCTGGAGAACAACAACGAACGCAACACCACCACCCTGCTGGACAACCTCGCCAACCTCGGACTCAAGCAACTGGTGACCACCCCCACCCACTACGCCGGCCACACGCTCGACCCCGTCTTCTCCTCCAGCAAGGACATCACCTTCAGCCACGCCACCGGACTCCACTGGACAGACCACAGCTGCGTCCACTTCAGCTTCAGAAGGACCACGACTCACCACCACCCGCAACTGGTCCCCCGCAGAAGCTGGAACAAGATCACTGCCGACCAGATCACCACATCCCTGAGCCAGAACCCCCCCGCCAGATCAGCGAACCCCAACCAAGCCGCCAACAACCTCACGAAATGGATCAGCAACTGCGCAGACGACCTCGCTCCACTGAAGACCCCCCCGGCAGACCCGGCACCAAGAAAGCATCTTGGTTTACCGACGAACTCTAGAGCTCCAAGAAGAAGTGCCGGGCCCTCGAGAAAGCCTGGCGCAGAGACCCAACTACAGACAACATGACCACCCTCAAGCTCGCCACTCAAAGACATCACCAGCTGATCCACGCCACCAAGAAATCCGCATTCAAGGAACGACTGCACAACAACGCCCGCAACAGCAAGGAACTCTTCAACATCGTCAAAGAGCTCTCGAACCCCAGCGCCGGAAACAACGACATCACGCCCTCGCAAGACCTCTGCAACTCGCTCGCCTCGTTCTTCCACAACAAGATCGCAGACATACACAACAGTTTCAGCACACAGCCAACGCACCCTACGACCGGAACAACGCCCCCCACCACCACCCTCCGCGCCTGGACCCCAGTCAACACCGAAGACACCATCCGCACGATGAACTCCATCCACTCAGGATCTCCAACCGACCCATGCCCTCACCACATCTTCAACAAGGCCGACTCCGTCATCGCACCCCACCTGCGGGACATCATCAACGCCTCCTTCGACACCGCCACCTTCCCAGAGAGCTGGAAGCACGCCGAACTCAGCGCCCTACTGAAGAAACCATCAGCAGACCCCACCGACCTCAAAAACTACCGCCCCATCTCGCTCGTTCCTTTTCCGGCCAAAGTCATCGAGAAAACCATCAACAGACAAATGGCCGCCTTCCTCGAGACGAACGGATCCCTCGACCACTCGCAGTCCGGCTTCCGGGCCAACCACAGCACCGAGACCGCCCTCATCGCAGCCACCGATGACATCCGAGCTTTGCTCGACAACGGGGAAACAACGGCCCTCATCCTCCTGGACCTCTCCACGCCGTTCGATACGGTCTGCCACCGCACCCTAGTGCAGCGCCTCAACAACATCGGTATCCAGGAGAAGGCACTGGAATGGATCATCTCCTTCTTCGCCGGGAGAACACAGAGAGTCCGCCTACCCCCGTTCAGATCCGAGGCCACCGAAGTCATCTGCGGTGTACCACAAGGATCATCACTCAGCCCCACCCTCTTCAACGTCTACATGAGCCCCCTCGCAGCCATCGCACGCCAACACAACCTCAACATCATCTCCTACGCTGACGACACCCAGCTGATCCTCTCCCTCACCAACGACCCCGCCACCGCCAGAACCAACCTACACGAAGGGATGAAAGACGTAGCCGAGTGGATAACGAACAGCCGCCTGAAACTGAACTCAGATAAGACGGAAGTCCTCATCCTGGGATCATCACCCTCCGCCTGGGACGACTCCTGGTGGCCCCCTGCCCTTGGCAGCGCACCCAAACCAACAGACCACGCACGCAACCTGGGCTTCATCCTGGACTCCTCCCTCGCCATGACCAGACAAGTCAACGCCGTCTCCGCATCATGCTTCAACATCCTACGCATGCTACGTAAGATCTTCCGGTGGATCCCCACCGAAACCAGGAAGACGGTCACCCAGGCCCTCGTCACCAGCCGACTGGACTACAGCAACTCCCTCTTCGCCGGAACCACAGCCAAACTCCAGAAACGACTCCAGCGCATCCAGAACGCCTCAGCTCGCCTCATCCTGGACATTCCCCGACACAGCCACATCTCCGTACACCTGAGAAACCTGCACTGGCTCCCCGTCAGCAAGAGAATCACGCTCCGACTCCTCACCCACGCACACAAAGCTCTCCACAACCAAGGCCCAAGATACCTCAACGACCGCGTGACCTTCTACACTCCCACCCGCCAGCTTCGATCAACCAGCCACGCCCTCACCGCCATCCCCCGCATCCGAAGAGCCACAACAGGAGGAAGATCCTTCTCCTACCTGGCTGCCAAGACGTGGAACTCCCTCCCCATCCACCTCCGCCTGACCCAAGACCACCTCTCCTTCAGGAAGCAACTCAAGACCTGGCTGTTCGAGCAGTAGCGGACCACCCTCCCCCAAGCGCCTTGAGACCCTCCGGGTGAGTAGCGCGCTATACAAATGCTTGATTGATTGATTGATTGATTGATTGATTGATTGATTGAGAGAGGTTTAGAAAGAGGGAATACCAGTGCAGAAAGAGACAACAGGGGTGCAGAAAGAAGCAAGAGAGGTGCAAAAAGAAGCAATAGAAGTGCAGAAAGAGGCAAGAGAGTTGGAGAAACAGGCAAAAGCGGTGCAGAAAGAGGCAAGAGAGTTGCAGAAACAGGCAAAAGGGGCGCATAAAGAACCAGCAAAGGCGCAAAAAGAGATAAGAGAGATGCAGAAAGGGGCAAGAGAAGTGCAGAAAGAGGCAAGTGAACTGCAGACAGGAGACAATGAGTTGCATAAAGAGGAAGAAAGGTGCAGAAAGATGCAAGAGAAATCCAGAAAGAGACAAGAGAGGCACAGAAAGAAGAGAGGTTTGTACACCATTAGTACCAATTTAACACCCACATTTAGCAATAAGTAACACTTGACCATTCCAGCTTTGCAAAGGGCCTTCCACCACGCTGTAACACGTGAATCTGCGTTTTTGGGCACATTTGAGCCGATTGAGCTAGAAACAAGGCTTTTTTGTACAAACCTGCAGATTAGGCAGCAGATGATGGAATATTTGGTAAATGCGGAAAATGTTTAATTATGTGACAATTGGTGCAGTCGAACAGTCACATAATTCAATTGCCCTGCTTATACCTCTGACTAGGTCCAGAAGTGCCCCTCAGTGGTTCCTTCTTTCTTTTTGTCTCATTGAGTTTATACTTTAGCTTCTATGGAAATGAGAAAGACTAAACCTGAGGTTACCACACCACAACACAGACTACAATACTACATAATTACTCTCCATAATACAAAATCCCACTCTACATAATTCCTATACACTAAACACCACATACTTTCTATCCACATAATAACACTGCACAACATACAACATAATTCCACTACAGACAACGTGCATCCACTCTACACCAAAAAACATTAGTAAAAAACTTTTACATTTACAACACCAATAGCTCTAACTCTCGCAAGGGCAAAACCTAGTATATTGCAAATGATTCTTTCACTATTAGTCGTGTTTGCAAGGTGGTGGAGAAAGGGGACTGGGCCTTTAACCAGCGCTCAGGAATTCCGCTATGTAGAACTTACAGGAGGTACCAGGAGGGCTTTTTGACCCCCAAAGTCCCTTAGGAGTAAAGTCCCCATCCCCATCCCGTAGTCTACCTGGAGGTGCGTTTGCAGAGTGGTGGAGAAAGGGGGCGTGGCCTCCTAAGACATCTTAGCAATCCTACTGTGTGGGACTTACTGGAGGGAACAAGAGGGGTAGTTGGCCCCCAAGGACATCCTTGGGGGCCAACTACCCTCCTATTACCTCCAGTCAGTACCACACAGCAGGATTGTTAAGTTCTCATAACAGGCC
Source organism: Triturus cristatus (assembly GCF_964204655.1). NCBI lineage: Eukaryota > Metazoa > Chordata > Amphibia > Caudata > Salamandridae > Triturus > Triturus cristatus. The sequence continues at coordinate 823,785,889 of NC_140581.1, read as the reverse complement.
ATGCCCCCTTTGCCAACCACCCTGCAAACGTGCTCCCTGGTGCGCTCTTGGATGGGGATGGAGGTCCCCTTCACTGCTGGGGGTCCTTAGGGGCCAGCTAGCCTACCTCTTACCTCCAGTAAGCCCCACACAGTGGGATTGCTGAGAGGTGGACACAGGCCTTGCCCCCTTTCTCCACCACTCTGCAAACACGCCTCCTGGCACACTCTTGGTTGGGGTATGAAGTCCGCTTTTCTCATGAGGGTCTCTGGGGGCCAACTAGCCCACCAGGTACCTCTAGTAACCCCCACACAGTGGGATTGCTGAGAGGTGGTCCGAGGTCACGCCCCTTTTTACACCACTCTGAAAACACGACTCCTGGCCCTGAGGGGTGGCGGTCCCCATGGCCATCGAGGGCTGCAGAAGTTTTTAAAGCCCGGGGAGGTGGTGGTCGCTGGGGGGCTGTAACTGGCCCCCCTATGTAAATAATTAGTGCCCCAGAGAGGTGGTGGTTCCCAGGGCAGTGTGGGGGTCCTGAGCTCCCCGCACTTTAATTTTGAATATAGCCCTGGGGAGGTGGCGGTCCCCAGGACTTGGGGGCCACGAGGCCCCCCACATTTTTAGGAATGCCCCAGGGAGCTGGCGGTCCCTGGGGCAGCATGGGGGGCAGGAGCCCCCCATGCATTTTTTATGAAAAATCCCCAGGGAGGTGGCGTCCCCTGGGCTGCGGGGGGCCTGCATGCCCCCTGCATATGATAAGCAAAGCCCTGGGGAGGTGGTGGTCCCTGGGGCTGTGGGGGCCCCCTTGGGCCCCCACACAATAATTAAGAATTGCCCCCGGGACTTGGTCCTCCCGGGTGCTGGAAATAAGCAAAGCACGGGAGAACGCGCTTTCTTTTTTTTTAAAATAAATTCAGCCAGATTTGCGTACCCAGACGAAATTATTTTTAAAAAAATGCTTTTTTAGGACCTGGGGGTCCTTGTGGGACCCCCTGAGCAAGTCTAGGGGGTCAGGGTGTTTCTACCCTGCCCCCTTTTCTTGTTTCTTATCTTTGTTTTACCTTTTTCTTGTGACTCGGTTACAGAGTCACAAGATGGCTGTCAACACTTCTGGTTTAGAGTGTTGGCAGCCAATCAGAGTGAAGCTCGTGCCCAGGAGGGTTCACAAACCCTCCTCGGTGCTCAGATATATCCATTTTTATGTTTTTGAATTACTCAGGAACTACTGAACAGATTTACAGCATTTAAAAAAAAGAGCGCTTTATGAACCTAGAGCTACCTTTTTTTGCCAAATGTGGTGTAATTCCATTCAGCACTTCGGGCTGTAGCCTGTTCCAAAATTTCCTATGGAAATTAACATGGGGAAAATGCGTTTTGGGACCCCCTTTTTTCTCAGCCTCCGCTTGACGAATCACCCCTGAGTGAACCATTAGTGTTGAAAATTTTGCGAAGATTTGTCAAACGGCGCCAAAGATATTGGCAAAAAAAACGCTTTTGCAATTATTCCGCGATGATCGAGAAAACATAGTAAAAACGCGCCGACAGGAACCCCGTTTTGGAAGAGAGAGAAAGGGTTAACAGATGCTAACCCTTCACAAGTAGTCGTAAATGAAAGACATGATTTCATTTGCTGCCTTTCTCATGATGATAGAGTAGAAGGTTGAACAGGTTGCCATTTTAGACTTGCTTTGTAAGAGAGTGGTGTACCATTCTTGTGCTTAGTTTTTACAAATCTTAACAGTGTCCAAACTATACATGAAGAGCTAAAAAAAAAACAATATATTCTACAAACTGAATTCAGTGGTATGTATATAACTTTGTAATTATTTTAAAAATGTACATTAGAGATGAAGATGTATAAGGAAGTTTGATTAAAAGGAGTATAACAGTGATGAGAAAAACAATATATGAGTTGAACTGTACCTATTAGAGGGTATGTGTTTAAGAGGTTAGTGGTGAATGTTTTGGGAAGTAAGAGAAAAATTAATTAGTGCCTGTTTATTACATTGTGTATTTTATTGAAAAATGACACTATAGTTTTGTGGAAAGCTGCAATGAGGAACTAAGAATGTTTTAAATGTTTAAAAACCATGAGCAGAATAGATACATCTGTAATTTGCATTTAGGGCGTCGCAGTACTTGTAGTAATATTATTGAACAGGAATAGTGTAGTGAGAAATAAAAGATGAGAACATGTTGTCTGTGTGTATATGTATTAGAAAGAAGTAATACTTGTTAGGTATATATTGGGAAGTGTTTGTCAATATGGTCTTTAACTTATATGATCACTTTGCATATGCTTGGATGGTGAGATATAGTTTTTGTGCTTGTCAATAGCTATATATACAGTGGGACTTTTGAGTTTGCTTAAAGCTGCAGAGAGGTATATATTTTGGAAAAGATGGCTTGAAGGTGTACATCTATTAAGAAATCGCATATATGTTTACATGGTGATCTATATTCAGTAAGGTTTATGAAAATGTCATGTATATGGTGAGGGTCGCATTCCTGGCTGTCTTTGCTAGCGCTGGGGCTCGTTTGTGCTGGGGGCTTGCTGGTTTTGCCCGTGTCTCCAGTCTCGCTGTTTCCTGCACGCTGTGTGTCTCTCCTAGCTGCCGCCACCTTCCATCGTGCGGTCAGCGCAGGGGGAGACTACAGCTCCCAGTCTGCCCTGCGACTTTTCTCCACACCTGAGGACCATCATCGCGCCCGGAGGCGCTGAAAACACAGAGGCTCCCTCGGTGGAGCGGGTTTCGCATTCCTGGCTGTCTTTGCTAGCGCTGGGGCTCGTTTGTGCTGGGGGCTTGCTGGTTTTGCCCGTGTCTCCAGTCTCGCTGTTTCCTGCACGCTGTGTGTCTCTCCTAGCTGCCGCCACCTTCCATCGTGCGGTCAGCGCAGGGGGAGACCACAGCTCCCAGCCTGCCCTGCGACTTTTCTCCACACCTGAGGACCATCATCGCGCCCGGAGGCGCTGAAAACACAGAGGCTCCCTCCGCATCGCGGGACGCGTGCGGGCGGCGCCGGGCTAAGCCCGGGACAAGGACGGGACTGTCTGTGGCCGTCCGGGGCCGGAAGAGGCCGGGCTGGGCCACCCCTCCTGGACGTATTCGTATTCGTTTAGCCGCAAGGAGCGGTACAGCGCTATAAGGTGACTTAACATCGTGCCCTGTGACTGTGCCCTGTTGTATGTCATATTTTATGTTCGTGTGGCTAAATGGGCAAGAGGAAGCTAGCTGAGAACTCGGGGGGCCTAGGGGGATGTGGTTCCTTGCCCAAGGTACGTAAATTTAAGAAGTCTCGCCGTGCTCCCAAATTCCCCGACCCGTCAGGAACTCTTTCGCGCATTGACGATTTGGTGGAGGAGTGCGAGGCAATTTTGGGGTGTGATCAGTTATTGGCGGCCGATAGTCCGGCCGTTGTCTCTCCTTCTCCTATTGACCTTGGGCATGTAAAACCTACGCCAGTTCTCATTGTGCCTGAAATGTTCCGCTCTAAGCCCGCACCAGGTGCTTTGAAGGGGGCTAAGAAAACGACTGTTCCTGAGGTCTTGGATGTTGAGGATAACTCATTATTGTCTCCTGTAGTTGCTTCAGGGGGTTGTGTACCTACTGTGCCTTGTCATAATAGGTTTTCCCCTCTGCTGTACGAACAGGAAGTTAACAATGTGGCCATACCTGAACCCCTGCCATGCTCTCCCAATGACCTTTTTGGTAACTTTCCCGAGCCACCCAATAATGCTGTTCATGACCTTATTAAGATGGTTAAGTTGCTGAGGGACGAAATTAGTTTATTGAAATCAGTGGTAGAGTCTTTGACCAGCAAAGTTGGGTTGTGTTTGGCTGTTCCAACTCTTGCCCCTGAACCCACGTCAAGTCCTATTTTACCTGCTCCAGCAGACTCACTAGGCCCACATGCTGCTCGCCTAGGCCTTTCCAACTCTTGCCATAAAGGTATTATTTCATATAGCAATGCTGCTAAGACTGGAATGAACAAACCTTTAGGTGGCCCGTCAGTTAGCGGTAGTAGTACGTTGCAAGTTTGAATGAACTGTACTAGGAGGCTGGGGGCGGGTAATGACCCTGTTAAAATCGACCAGCGATCCTTGGCTGGCCGGGGTGCGTATACTATTCAACCTAATGTCCAGCCCAAGGGTATTGCTATGGATTATTCCACCAAAGTTTTTATGACCAACGTCCCCAAATTGACCTCATCTAGTGCCACCGAGTCTCCTGAGTCATTGACTAACAAAGCGATCCATTGGTTGAGACATGTTAGGGGTTGTCGCTCAGTCATCAGGGAAGACATTTCCAGAGCCATTAGACTTTCTTCACCTAGGGTCCCCGTGGATTGCATTGAATTAACTCTTAATAATACCTATCTTGCTGAAAACCTTCTACTCATGGAGTTTAGATCCTGCCCGCCGGAAGGCTCTACCATTCAACTGCATAGTTACCCCCCGCACGATCTAGGGGGGTCCAAGAGGGGACATTGTAACACCAGGGGGGTGGCTGGTTCTTCCTTGGATAATATTGACTGACTTGAGGACGAGGGGGACGCTGCCCAGTGGATCAGAAGTGCTCGGGCTGGGACCAATGACCATGCATCTAGCACGGTCTGTCTTTGTACCAATCCCAATTCTTATTCTGTGAACCCTGTTCCTATAGCCCATAATATCCTCCATCTTACTTCTGATACAGATTTAAGCCAGGGTCCAGTCCAACCCCTTAGTGGTCGTTTATCAGATGTGCAACCTATTACTTCTGATTTAGTTGGTCTTGCCTCGTTTTGTGGCTCCCTATGCTCGTGGAATATTGCTGGTTTAAACTCTAAGCTAGGTATCGCTGATTGGGTCTCATTTATTAATACAATGGATATATGCTTATTTCAGGAGACATGGCTTTTAGAGCCACGCTTTTGTGTAGGCTACCTTAATTTTCATATCCCGGCAATCAAGGGCTCCCATGGGCGGCCCTCGGGGGGCCTAACTATTTGGTTAAGAAGTCATCTGTGCCTGACCACTAAGCTCCTTCCCACAGGTAATCGTGATATCCAATTGTTAAGACTTGAGTTAGGACCCATGTGTATGTAAGAAGCTGCAGGGGTGCTAAATCGTTGGTCATTGATGATCTTTTAAGCCTCCTGGACCTTTATTCAGTCCACACCTTTGTTATCATAGCTGGTGATTTTAATATAACGTTTGAACCTCTTCTGGAAAACAAACGGGATAAGCAGGATATTGAAGAATTAGGTTGGGGCATCCCTCCTCTGGAGTTATTCCCTTTATCAAGGTGGCCGGAAGTGGCCATTCAGCTTAATTCCCTCTGTATGGATAGGGGTTTGAGGGCTCTGAATGGCAGGATGCCTAGCGACCGTGAGGGTGCCTGCACTTTTAACAATGGTGTATCCAGGAGTAGAATTGATTATATTCTATCAGATATGAAATTATGGCACACCCTTGTTGATATGAAAATTGTTTCTCTTCCGGAGAGTGATCATAACCCTCTCTGCTTATGGCATAGATGGTGGAAGGACGATAGTGGCCCCGATAAGGTTGGGGAGTTGAGCCCCCCTGAGGTGGTCCCTTCTAACGATATGCGCCGGTTGAAATGGTCTGGTCTTTTGGGTAACCCTGCTATTTTAGCCCAAATTCAAGAAGAGGTGGATGGTTCCATTATTACTATGGAGTCAGTTCTTGCCTCTAATGGTAATATATGGGACGTAACATCTGTGCATGACAGTTTATTTACCAGTTTGAAGTCCCACTTTCTTATTAAAGGTAGACCAGGATCAAGAGGTGCTACCCATCAAGCCTCCTGGTACAATAAGGAATGCAGGGAAGCTAGACTTCTTCTTGGGAATGCACTGAAGGGTGGGGATGTCTCCCTGGTGCGCCATAGAAGAACCATCTATAAGAACTGTGTGGCTAGAGCCAAACGCCTCTGGGATGGGAAAAAGTGGGAGGGCCTCCTTGAAGCAAGCCTTCAAAATAACAGTAAATTGTTTTGGAGTATTGTAAAGTGGGGTTCCGGTGGGCAGCCAGAGGGCCCCCAAAATAATGTTTCCCAAGTGAAATGGGTTGAGTATTTCAAACCCCAATATACTGCACCCATTGATCCTTCTGAAAGTCTGGAGTTCTGCCAGTTGTTTAAACCAGATGATGATTTTACCAGTTCCGAGGTGAATTTAGCATTGTTGGGGGTGGCATCTGGTAAAGCACCCGGTCCGGACGGTGTTCCTGCAGACATCTTCCTGTATGACAAGCTTAGATGGGGGAGATATATCCAGCTGATTGCTAATGCGCTGGCTCATGGTGCCCCTATCCCTAGTTCATGGAAAGCCGCGGAAATCATCCCGGTGTATAAAAAGGGGGACCGCTCACTCCCAGAGAATTACCGGCCTATTAGCTTGATCGACGCTATCCAGAAGATCACTGGTAGGCTGATCCTCAACCGTGTTCATTTCTGGATAGCGTCAAACAATATTTTATCAACTTTTCAGGCAGGTTTTCGCCAATACACCAGTACCATTGATCAAGTATTCCGCTTCATACTCCTCTATTGGAAGACGGTTGTCCTGGGCAAGGGGAGTTTGTACGCGGTGTTTGTGGATCTTAGGGCCGCATTCGATCTGGTACCCCGTCCCAAACTTTGGCTGACATTGAAAGAACTAGGGCTGCATGGTGGCTTGTTGTCCCTGATCCAGAGGCTGCACGCAGATAATTCCGCTAGAATAAGATGGGGAGGGCAGGGCTTAACGACAGAAGACTTTCCTGTCCAAAGAGGTGTCAGGCAAGGCTGTGCAATGGCCCCAACGTTATTTTCTTTATATATTAACAACATAGCGGATCGTCTTTTGAATGCCCAAGTAGACGCACCCATTCTTGGCAACACAAAGGTCCCTATTTTAATGTTCGCTGACGATACGCTTTTAATTGCCAAAACACCTTGCGGTCTTCAGCGTTCATTGGACATTTTCAAGACCTTTTGTGTTGACCGTGGCCTTGAGGTGAACATTAAAAAAACAAAGCTTATGGTATTTAGGCCACACAAATCTTTTAAAAATACTTTTGTTTTATTTAAAAATCCGCTCGAACAAGTACAGGCTTTTAATTATCTAGGTGTTAACTTCCAAAACAATTTTTTGTGGAAACTACAGCGTGATATGTCCACCTTAAAACATAGGCAACTTGCTGGAGCTCTTGCTGGTGAATTTAAAAAGTCTCCCTCGAAGCCTATTAGACCTGTGCTTCAGGTGTATAGTGCAAAAGCGGTGAGCTCGGCTCTATATGGTGCTGAACTGTGGGGCTACGAGAACCTGTCTCCTTTAATTATTTCGGAAAACAGGTTCTTGCGTAGCATTACTTCTCTCCCCCAGAGCACGCCCATTGTCCCTTTAAGATATGATCTAGGCAAGAATTCAATAGCCGATGTAGCCAGGCTTCGTCCAATTTTATACTGGCGTCGCCTGTGGACCACCCCGGATTTAGCCCAGTATGCGGAGGGCTTTCTGGATATAATGTCTTTGACAGGCTCCCGGAAGATTGTTTGGCTCAACGAGACCAGAAAATCCCTTGTGGCGCTTGGGATGAGTGATCTCTGGGAGAACCCCATGGCTGCTACCTTTCCATCTAAAGCGCATATGAAAGTAAAATATTGGGAGTGGGTAAATGCCAAGGTATTTCAGGAAACCAAATCTCTCTCACTAACTGATGAGTTTTTGAATATTAAACCAGCCCCAAGGTTAGAACACTTCTGGGATCTTGTCACCAAAGTGCTCGATAGGAAATTATTTTTCCAGATGCGGGTGGGAGCATTGCCTTTAAAATCCTTTTCTGCTAGATGGAAATCTACGAGCAGCAACTTATGTTTTTACTGCAAATCTCAGGTAGAAACCCTAGCTCACATGTTTTTTGCGTGCCCTGCCTACGCGGCCCCGAGGCGTGTATGGTTGAGACCTGTTTGCAAACTTTTGGGCACAAGACAGAGTGTAGAAGCTTTAAGATTCCTTCGTACTTGCACAGACCCGGTAATTGTGGTGGCCGTGGCCAAATTTTTGGGGTGGGCATGGGTAATTAGATCTAAGAGACTTAGCGAGTAGGTTTAGTGATTTTGGATGCTACCCTTAATGATTTTTGTGTATCTCAAATGTTTTTTAAAACATTTTTAGATTGTATATTTGTGTATTTTGTACCTGTGCTGTTTTGTATCGCTTTTATGACTTCTGTCGAATAAAGCTGTTTGGATTGGTTGTGTTTTTCTTTTAACATGCTTTGTTTAAAATTGAAAGGGATTAATAGTGCAGAATGCCTCAAGAGTTCTTGCTCTAGGTTCATTTTGAGTGTAACTTTTGTTTGAAATATGCTGCATATATGTTTTAGAAGCAGAAGAAGTATTTGACAAATGAAGTAGGTATGCCATTCACAAAAGTTTTTGTGCTTTGCAAAAGTTTCAAATGTTGTTTACCATTTTAGAAACGCACTGATGCATTAGCACGCTCAGTAGCAAAGCAATACATGTTTCTAGAGGGCCATGTATGCAATTATATATCAAGTTTGATACCCAGATTGAACTCATACATAGCTCAGAAGAAAACCATGTAAAGAGTAAAACAGGTAGTCTGATACTGACAGAAGGAGATAACCAACGATTCAGAGATATAGTGTCAATTGTTATGTATCTAACAGGAATGAAGGTACTTTCTCAGTCACTCTGGCAGTATTCAGGCACTTGTGGAATCACGCAGCCACTACCCAGGCAGTCATCAAATCAGTGATTCACTATACGTGGAGTTATTCAATTATCCAGACACTAAACTTGTACTCTTGCAATCAGGCAGAAATTATGTATTTATTGAAGTATGCAGGCCCTATGTATACATTCATCTAATTATCTAGGTACTATTTATTGACTTATGTAATTAACAAGGCTGTTACTATGCAATCATTATAACATTTGCACAAAACTTATGCAGCCATCTAAACAACCACTTACAACCCATGCAGTCATTGAAATACTGAGGCATACGCGTGCACTGATGAAACACTCAGGGTCTACTCATGCACTCACATAGCGACTACCATTGTAGTAAACCTATCTCCCATCCAGTACCTATGCAGTCATATAATTACTGAGCCAATAGTCTTGCACTAATACGATCACCCCAGCAGTATACTTACTTTCATCCAATCTCTCAAGCTTTAACAAATGGATTATGCAGTAGATCAGACACTAGTCATGCACTCATCTAATTAGGTAGACTCCGCTGATACACTTATTCAAACCTGCAGGCACTACCCATGTAGTTATGTAAGCATCCAACCATAAAGACATGGGCTGCATCCAATCACTGAAACACTATTCATCCACTCATCCAATAGGCTAGGTGCTATGCATGGGCTTAAACAATCATGTGTGCACTATCCATGCGCAGCATAAATCACCTATATACTATGAATGCACCCTTGCAATCATTTAATCATCCTATCAGTATCCATGCATGTAATGGATTATTGAAGAATTAGTCACGCACTTGTCGAATCATTCAGGCTCTACTCATGCACTCATCCAAACACCCAGATACTAGTAGTATACTCAAGCAAATATGCAGGCAGTAAGTATGCAGATATGGAATGACCCACAGAGTTATGATATAGTCAGGGAATCATGTAGACAAGACTTGTATCCTCAGGGAATCTGGTCTCCAGCCCTTTCTGTAACAAGAGCTACTAATGTTCAATGAAAATAATTTTGAGCTACTAATATTATTAGTGTCGTAATACTGATAACATCAAACAAGATTATATAAGTGGCCATCCTACGCAGGATTACCAGCAGTGATCACCTCAGGAAGTGTTACCAGCAGCAATGTAAACAAGCATTTGCAATGCAATAGGTCTCGCATTGCTGAAAGTTTGAGTTATTTGCGTTGCATTAATATTTGCAACACCAATAGCTCTAACTTTAAGCAATGCGACACCTATTGCATTGCAAATGCTTGCTAAAACTCAAATCAGTTTAAACACTGTTTTCCCCAGCCCCTCATGACTTCAGCGGTAAGGAAAAGCTGAATGCGCCTAGACATTTTTTTAAAGCAATCTTGTCTTACAACACCAAATGGATTTGTCTTGTATTGGGGGCTTTTTGAAACCATATGGGCATGCTTAAAGAATAAAATCCAACTGAGAAAAGAATATTGATTGTGACAGTCTGATGTGAAAGTCAAACATGTTCGGTGTGGATGCAAGCACTTTAGGAAAGTCGACTAGCATTGCAGATGCTGTATGCAAAACCTGTGTTTGTCTCATGATAAAAAAGAATCAGCGATGTTGACTAACACATGCAGAGGGTCTTGCCAGAGGCCAGGCAGCCAACCCCCACTGTGCATACCAAGTGTTGGAGAATGGGCTAAACTGACAGTGTCATTTAATAAGTCATGATGAGGTAATATGTGAAGTCATAAGCAGTGAATGGTGGGGGTGCAAAGTATAGCTAGATCAGTAAATTATAACTTGTGAAATTCAGTGCTTTTGGATGGCACCAATATTGATTTCCACTTACTTAGCCACACAAGTGGTAAGAAGAACAAATAGAAAAAAAACCTTTTGTATTAGCTCCCTGCACCAAAGAAAAATGCCGCCCGAATTACTATCCATAAGACAGAATCTGTATCCTAGGTCATTGTTTCTGTGCATTGAATAGAGATGCACACAAGACATTTACATCCTCTCTGACTGCACTGGATAATTAGCACCTCTACAAAAAGAACAATTGATGGACAGAATGCAGAACAATTTTATACATTCACCCCAGTACAGAGATCTGAGCCTAAATCTATCGTTGTTCTGCTCCCCATGCCATTCCAGTTTGAACCCAGCCATATGCAAATCAGTCTTGATTCATGCCCATAACAGGCTAGAGAACAGACTGTCAACAGCCTTGGCTCTGGGGACACAAGTTACAAACAAATGGAAATGTACAGTGACATATACCGTGACAAGGAAACAGGCCGGGCAACTCATATCCTTAGAAAGCACCACTCTTAAATTACACAGGCAGCCAGGTTCGAGTCTCGACATCGGCTCAAAAACATATGAATTGGGCAAATCACCTAATTGCCCTGAAACCAATCATGTTAAGCGCTCCAATACCTTCAGGTCAAGTTTGCGATAAAGGGGAAAGAATTTTGCACACTTAATTTAATTTATTCATCACTGCCTTTTAGTGACGGGAATTCATGTTAGTTGATGCTGTAGACAACTATTCAAAAATCAGCCAACAAAACGAGTGTCCTCAAAAGGAAAAGATAAAGGCATGCACGAAGCATGCACGTCCCTGCTTGCTCCCGAGGCAAAATTCCATGGGAGTTAACTTGCCAGAAAAGGTGGGACTTGGCCCACCTTTAGCCATTTGCAGGCTACAATTATCAATGGACACAGACAAAAGCCAATCCAAAGAGTGAGGAGTCAGACCCCACAAAGTACAGACAACAGATCGCCTAACAGCGCAAGCGCTGTGTAGGCTTGACTTTAAAAGGTGCTGCTAATTTGGAATGGAACAGATAATACTCAACAGCCATAGCTGCAATGTTGATGAACCAAGGAAATATTAGTAATAAATCTCCCCAACACCACATTATTTATCACTCAAATTTCAGCTTTAATATTTTGTAAATTCAAAACATTTTCATCCGACATCATCTTATGAGTTCTGAAAATAAACAGATTTTTATCTTGAATACATACTTTTCAATGTTGGTATAAATATATAAATATATTATTTCTATCAAGCAAAACCTTCTAATTTAGTAGACCGGGCAACACACACAGGAGAGCTACTCAAAGGCAGTCGGAGATCTACCAGTATCTCACGAGCTACTCGTTGGAGAAGCCTGACCTAGGCACTACCTATGCACTCATTCAATCAGCTAGGGAGTATTGAAGCACTTAACCACAAACCCATGTATTCACAAGTTTTACTGAGGAATATGTAGTCATTAGACAATGTGGGTGATAGGTGTACTACAATGGTACTCTCTACATAATTACATGAGTGCATGAGTAGAACCTGAATGTTTCATTAGTGCACGCATGTGCCTCAGTATTTCAGTGACTGCATGGGTTTTAAGTGGGTATTTAGAAGGCTGCATAGGTTCTGCGCAAATGTTATAATGATTTTATAGATACAGCCTTGTAAATTCAGTGTTACATTTAAAAAACAGTGTAGAAGAAGGAGAGATGCAGTGAAACGGAAAGAATGAGTTGAGCGAGTAGTTGAGAGCTTTGCTTTGAAAAGGAAGCATTTCATTTTGTTTCTAAATAAAATAAAGATTCTTGACAGAATAGTGTTTTTCATGAGGAGACAAAAACAGAAGAAAAGATTAGTGAATAGAAGTAGCTGTTGTACAGTTTTTAGAGGACAATGGATACATAGTTCTTGTATAGAGGCTTTCTTTAATGATGAAAGCTGTCTCCAGAATAACAAATTATTTCATGCTGTTGATTAAAGAGCACGATGTTATGAAATGAAGAATAGTAGTCCTATAGCAAAAGAGGTTATGGTACCTTGAAATGTAGAAAAAGTTATTGCAGAAGAGGTACAAGGAAGGCATAGTCAGGGTACTGAACACAAATGGAATTGTAGAAGTGTTTCTACTATTAGACAGCAGTCCATTGATATTTTATGAAAATAATATATGTATCTTTCCAAGCAGAAGTTTAAAACACAAACTAAGTTATACCACTCAACAATGCGAACTTTAGTTAGGAGGCTGTATAATGTGAAATCTCCTTGTTTATGCTTAAGAGAAATAAGTAAAGCACTTTTGCATGGTAGTGTCGCAGATGTAGAAAAGGTTTGTGGTGATGTGCAGTTTTGTTTTGTTGGTCCTGAGCAGGATTTTAGAGAAAATGAAGAGTTATTAAGAGGAGTTGCAGAACAAGACACATATATCACAGTTGATAGTCTTAAAAAAAGAGTTAACAAAATTTAATAGAGTGTTTTGTAAAAAAAAAAACAGAGTATGTTTGTATATATTGTTGATGGACTTACTAGAAAATTTAAACACAGACTGTTGAATTATATTTAAAAAGTGAAAAAGTAAATTATGCTAACTGGCAAAAGTTAGCTGTGTATTTATTTGTAGAGGGATGGTTTGACTTGTGTATACGGCAAGTTGTATGTAAGTAGTGTTACAATAAATTGGAAGATAATAAAATGAACAACACATAGCTATTAGATACCTATTTTGTAAGATAATAAAATGCCTGCTAACGTAGAAAATCTTTGAAGGTCAAAATAAAAAAAAATCAACATTTATTATTCTTTCCAGCATTTGGAAGGCCCATCATGGACTGCTCTCCAGCACTAACTACAACTTCACAATCCATGAAGTATGACGCCATTGGGGAAAACTGTGGAGCCAAATCTTGAAGTTGAGGTTGGACTTGTGAATGGACTCTCTTCTTCGGTGTTGTTGTGCTGCTATTGCACTTGAGGGTCCTTCAGCTTTGTGTTGACTTCTTGCTGCTCACTATAAACTCCTCTTATGAAATGTGAAAAAAATATAAAAGGAGGAGAAAAATACCATGTATGACTTTTGGCAGCCTTGTGAATAGCTGTAACACACTGTTCACCAGATGTTATAACAACACTACAGTTCATGCAATACATGGCCATTCTTGAAAACTGTGGAGTCATATCTGTTGGGGTAGTCTGTACCTCTAAAGGGACTTTCTGGTTGGGTATTGTTGCTGCTGCCACTAAGGTAGATGGTCCTCCAGTTTCCCTCTTGTAGATCGCCAGTTGGAGACATTTTTTATGATAGGTTTTAAGATAAAATGAGCTGGACTTCATTCCACTTGAATATTTTTGGTCTGTCTCTTTAGAGAGGGTCTTGTGCATTGCACTAGTTTTGCAGCAGTTTTTGACTGCTCATAAATTTGGGTAACAATGGATAGTTTGATGTTTGTTTGGAAGTTATGTTGTGTTTGTGTGTTTAGATGTTGAAAATTATTTTTTGAAACGGTTGTTTTTTACAAATATATTGTTAAAAAAGTAAAACCAATACGTTACTAAACAGCTAGACTCAAACTTTATGTAAAATATGTCTATATATCTGTTTTACACTTTTTGATTTGTATTTGTGACTACTAATGTCATTGTGACCTCCGGGGTTGCTGTGAAGAAGGAAAATGCATTTTTGATGTGGTTATTTCTACAAATGAATACAAAGGGGAAAGTTATATTAGTATCTTATTAAATAGCTACACTGAAACTTTATGTCAAATATGTCTATAAATGTGTTTTACACTTTGTCAAAAACACCTGGTATTCGAAGTCTATCCTTGGCAATGGCACTCATAGAATCATACAGGCACTACCTGTGCAATCATCAAGGACGTCCTTTCTGCATCACTCTGAAAACATGCCTCTGGCATAGTACTAGTTGAGAGATTAAGTCCCCTTGGCTATTGAGGGTATTTAGGGGCCAGGTATCCCTCTTGTTACCCCCAGCAAGTTCTACACAGTCAGTTTGCTAAGATGTGCTCTGAGGCTTCACCCTCTTTCTGCACCATTCTGCAAACACGTCTCCTGGTACACCACTGGTTGGGGAATAAAGTTGTCTTGGATGTTAAAGGACCTTGGAGACTAAGAAGCCCTACTGGTACTTTCTATAAGTCCTACTCAGCGAGATTTCTGAGAGTTGGTCAGAGGCCCTACACCCTTTCCACACAATTCTGCAAAGACCATTGCTACTTAAAAAACCATGGAAATTCACTGAAAAAGCCAAAGGTTACAGGTAAGGTAAGTTAACAATTAGCATTAAAAAAAACCTTAGAAATTCACTGAAAAAAACAAAGTTTTTTGGGACTTAAAAAATGTTTTTATAGTTAGGCTGACATTTCACTCGTACATAACCAGAGAAATTCAGCAGTTATAGTTAGCTGAACTAACTATAACTTGCGCCCCCGCAATGCACTGCTTATGACCTCACAGATTACATTCCTCATGACATGGTCAGTGACATCACTGATGATATCACTGACTACATCATCTGGTGAGAGTGAGTGGTTTGTAAAATGTTTGTGAGTGTTAGATATATATACACCAAGGTGTATTAATGAATTAGTGTGTGTATGACTGCTTGTATGGATGATTTAGTGGGTGTGTGACTGACTGTATCAGTGAGTGATTATGCAAGTCTCAGTGAATGTATGGGTGAGTGATTAATTTGACTGAAAGTCTCGGGGTGATTCGTCAAGCGGGGGCCGAGAAAAAAGGGGGGTCCCAAAACGCGTTTTCCCCATGCATTTTTCCATAGGACCTTTAGACACAGCTACAGCCCGAACGGCTGAACAGAATTACTTGAAATTTGGCAGAGAGGTAGCCAAAATAGCATTTAAAAGCATATCAATATATATACGCGCGCAGGGTGCGCGCACCGTGCGAGCACCCTAACGTGCGCAAGCGTAATTATGATTGGTGGTTACATGTTAGTCAACATTCGAATCGGTCAAAATCAGGAAGTGTCGGCCGCCATTTTGTTTGTTTTCAGTGCGAGAGTGAAAAAGGAAGGTGGCGAACGTGAAAAGGGGGCAGGGTAGAGAGTTCCTGACCCCCTAGCCTTTGTCAGGGGGTTCCTGAAGGACCCCGAAGGCAAAAAAAATAAAAAAAAAATTTAAAATAGCGGGGGTGCGCGTTTTGGCAGCCTACACCTGACATCACTGATGGCAGCCATCTTGGAACAGTCAGAATTTGCAGCACAACTTAACATTGTTATATACATTATCCCGTAGTTGCGAGATGGAATTCAGAATGAAAAGCAAGCTAAAAATAAATGCCTGCAGCATGTCATGTTGCAAATAAAACATAATTATAACAAGCTAGATTATCCCGTTATAATGTGAACATGCTGTTGTGTCTGCCAGGAATGTGAGAAATAACATGCAACCGCAAGTTGACAAGTTAAACAGTACCAGTAACGATTGCGATATTGAACCTGGTGTATGCAACTCAAAACAAAAGACCTCTATAGTAGAGAAACAATTGCTGAGGACTGAATTGAATGCGGACTAGTGCCCAAATGGAAGATTATTACTGCGGTGAGCAAGTGCCCAGTTGTAATTCCCCGTACGGTGAAACTAGATGTAAAAAGAATAAAAAGCCAAGCGGCTGTGTCCAGAGGCCTCAATACAGTTCAGAAAACAAGACTGTGTCACCAAACACAAAACATACAAATAATTGTGCTCTTAAAAGTCTCTTATCTTGTGGAGACGCGCGAGCGCGCGAATCAAGTAGGCCGCCACCCGGTGAGCTCCTCCGCGTTTTCGCCCGTTTTTCATTATAAAACGACGAAAGTCTGTCATAATTTCGTTTAAAAGGAGGTCGCTGCTGCAATAATAGGCTTACCTGCATTGTGAAGTGGTTTCAAGCCTATTTGGTCGTGGGAAGTGGTGTTTCTGGCTCCCTGGTTCCTGTTCCGAGCTCTGTATTGAGGTACTGCCTGGTTAGTCTGTCAGGAGGGCGGAGCATACTTCAGTAAAAGGGCCTGGCTTGGGCCTAGCCACACCCCCAGTCCAGTTTAGCTGCTGCACCAGTCTTTTTGAGGATTGCTTTGCATCTTTTGCTCTTTTTACTCATAAACTGTTCTCTTTTCTTCAAATTTCATTATTTATTCTCAAAAATGGATAATAAAAATCCTCTCAACAATAAAAGAAGACAGCAGATTTCACCTCCTCCAATAAAATCAAAAGTAGTGGAGTCATCTGAACCTTCGCTTTCTTTAATTTTAGAGGAAATTCAGGCTCTTCATGCTAATACAGAAACTATTGCGACTGAAATTAAAAATGTACGAAAAGAAATGGCGAGTATGTCAATGAAAATATCAGATACCTCAATTAAAATACAGGATAATAAAGTTAAAGTCGACGCTTTTACTCCACTTGTGGCGAAAATATCACCTTTGTGCTCACATCTTTTGGACATGGAAAATCGCAATAGACAATACAACCTTCGCATATTTAATTTACCAGAAGAGGTTGAGGGAACTAACTGTCGACTATACTTAGAGAACTTAATTCCTGGTCTATTAAATATCAAATTTCCAGAAAAATTTGAAATTGATAAGGCTCATAGAATTCCTTCACATCGCAATCCTCAACACACCAAGCCTAGACAAATGATATTTAAAGTTCTTCGTCACCATCATTTGGTTCTGATCAGAAAAGCAGCTAGAGAAATTCCTGCATTGATGGTCAATGGTCACAAAATCTTAATTCATCAAGATTTTGCCAAATAAACTGTTGCAATACATAAGGGATTTACTGATCTTCGCCCACAATTTAGAAGCCTTGGATACCAATACGGCCTTTTTGATCCTTCAACAATGCGCATTTGGAAAGATAATTTTTCAAAATCCTTTCAGCGTCCTGAAGATCTGCGACATTTTCTAGATCAACAATTACAGCAATCTATGGACACTCATGGCCCTACCACTTGATTTTTTCCTGTATGATCTTCTTTGACAGATTTATATAACTCATAATATTTTGGGCTCCAGCGGTTCCGGCCATGCTTGTAGAGCGTGTGTGCGTTTCAATGTTCATATTTATGTATTTTGTTTGTCTTTTTTACTATGTTTTATTTCTTCCACTCCCTTTTGTGTGTTCTGGAGCTACTTTCTTCTTACCATTTGTGTCTTTTTCTGACTTTCCTCTTTCTAACCCTTCTCTCTTTTTTATTATGTTATGGCTAATATTAAAGTAGTGTCATTGAATGTTAAAGGTTTACGCCATCCTGTGAAACGTACAAAAAATTTGGATTATTTGGGTTGTTGCAAAGCTGACTTTTGTTTTTTACAAGAAACTCATATAGATGATAAAATCTTAGATTATATGAAGAAAAAATGGGTTGACAATATTGTTTCTTCTCCTGCTAATGGCAAGAAAAATGGTGTAGCTATATTATTTGCAAAAAAATCGCATTGCCAAATTTTGAGCAAAATACGGATGGGAGATATTTAATTGTTAAGGTTAAAGTTCATGATTCTATCTTATTTCTATTAAATGTTTATGGCCCTACTGCAGATGACCCTGTTTTTTGGACTAATCTTTCAACTGAGGTTGTAAAAATTGGTAATGTACCTTTAATTGTTGCAGGTGATTTTAATGTCATATCTAATCCTTTATTAGATAGATTATCTCGTACTAAATTCCATCCCCCTAAGGTTTATTTTGCTTTTAAATCATTTCTTCAAACCACTAAGTTAGTTGATATTTGGCGTCTACACTTCCCTACAAAAAAATACTTTAGTTTTTTTTCTAACCCACACAATTCTCATTCTAGGATCGATTACATACTAGCCACAAAACAGCTGATCAACTCTGTTAATACCCCTAAGATTGGCAACATTGACGTCTCTGATCATGCTATGGTTTCTTGTATTCTAAATTTAAATTCAACCTTTACTAACCAGCCTAGATGGAGAATGAATTCTGGTATAGCTCTTATTGAACATAATAAACCAAACCTCCTCTCGGCCATTCATGATTTTTTTCAGTTTAATCCTGAAGGTACTACTTCAATGGTTAATAGATGGGATGCTTTTAAATCTTATATTAGAGGGGTTACTATTTCTATTATGGCTCACGAAAATAAGACCTTTAATGCCAATATTAAAAAGCTAGAAAAGCAAATAGCGGAATATGAACGACTTTTTATTACGTCTAATGATCCTCAATATAGAGTTAAGTTGCAAAAGCTTCGATATGAATTTAATACAATTCTTAGTAAAAGAGCTGGCATTCAGATTTCTTAAAGCCAAAGCTAAATTTAGTTTTAATGCAAATAGATCTGGAAGACTTTTAGCGAATTACATACGTATCAAAAAAGACAAAACTCAAATCATCTCAATTCACGGATCCAATGGTAAAATTGCTTTATCTCATAAAGATATTGTTAATGAATTTTTGGATTTTTACTCTAAGTTATATGATAAACCTGACTTTCATAATGATTCTTTAGTTGATTCTTTTTTATCTTCATGTGGTCTACCTAAAATTTCTCCATCAGAAAAAATGGGGCTTGACTCTCCAATTACTAAGGATGAAATTTTATCCGCTATAAAATCTCTTAAAAAAATAAATCTCCGGTTCCTGATGGTATCCCGGCGGAGTTTTATAAAGAGTTTCAGTCCCATCTTTTACCTTTATTATTTCAACTTTTTACAACGTTTGGCTCTACGGGAATTACTTCAGGTTCCTTTACTGAAGCTTTAATTATCGTTCTTCCCAAACCCGATAAAGACCCCACCCTTGTATCTAATTATCGCCCTATCTCTTTAATTAATCAAGATTGTAAATTATACGCCAAAATATTAGCCACGCGATTATCCCCTGTATTAGATTCTATTATACATTCAGATCAATCTGGTTTTATGAAAAATAGACACTCTGCAAATAATACAAGAACTTTGTTACATGTCATTGAACAGGGTCATACGTTAACTATTCCTTCAGGAATTATGGCTTTGGATGCTGAAAAAGCCTTTGATAAACTTGATTGGCAATTTTAATTTCATGCTTTATCATCATTTAACTTTGGCGACAATTTTATTCGTATGATTTCAGCTCTATACTTTGCTCCTACTGCTCGTCTATTTATTAATGGCCAAGTTTCAAATCAATTCTCCCTCTTTAGAAGTACTAGACAAGGGTGTGCCCTTTCCCCGCTATTGTTTTTAATTGGCATTGAACCTTTCCTTACCTCTATAAGAAAATGTGATAATATTAAAGGAATTAGTATTGATGAGATTATTATTAAAACTTTAGCGTATGCTGATGGTGTACTTTTATTTATTAGTGACCCCTTATCCTCATTTCCTTCTTTATTAGAGATTATAACAAAGTATTCTATGGTTTCTGGCTACAAATTAAACACTAACAAAACTGAATTTTTCCCTTTAAAAATTTATTGTACTCCTGATATGATATCCATGAATGAAATTATTTGGCAAAAGAATAAATTTAAATATCTTGGTATTTTATTTTCCTCATCGATAATATCTGCAATGACTTTAAACTGTAATTTTGTCTTAGATTATATAAAAGATAAAACGTCTAAATGGGCATCACTTTCCCCTATCATGGTGGGGTAGAATGGAATCTATTAAAATGAATATTGGTCCAAAACATTTTTACACTCTTGCCATGATTCCTACTCAATTTCCATTAAAATTTTATAAAGATGTTGATAAACTTCTCTCCAAATTTCTTTGGAGTAACAAATCACCTCGCATTAGTTATAAAAAATTAAAAATGTCTAAATGTAATGCTTGATTTGGTATCCCAGATTTTTTTCTTTATCACAAAGCTTTTATTTTAAAACAAAGTGCCATATGGTTTAATCATTCCCTTTTACATAATCCACCTTCTTGGCTCCATATTGAAAAATCTATTGTGAAGCCATTTCCATTACCAGATCTGTTAACTATGTCTAACAAATCATCACTTTTTCATAAATCTGTCATTCTCAAATCCACTAAAATGATTTTTAATGATCTAGATTCCATTTTTCTATATCCCATGTATAACACTGTTGAATTATCATTATGGTATAGCAATGTCATTAAATTAAATAGGAACATTAGTTTTTGGTTTTCGTGGATTAAGGCTGGTATTTTTTATCTTAAAGACATTTATTCCAACAATACTTTTATACCGTTTGAGGATCTACAAACAAGGTTTGGTTTATCTCAATCTGATCTTATTAAATATGAATATTTAACTAATTCAATTTTAGATTCCTTTCCGCAAGCTATTCCGTCTAATGTTACAGCTGACTTATCTGTTTATATTCAAACTATATCGATGACAGCTCATGGTGTTTCTATTTTATATAAAAAATAATCTAACACTCTAGGAAGTAACATAAATATGATTGCAACCTTCTGGAATAATGAACTTTCACTTACATTGTCTATTGATACATGGGAAACTATATGGATTAGAAATATATATGGTTGGTTACCTGTCTCACTTTATCAAACCAATTCCTATATTTTATTTAATTCTTTATGGACTCCATTACGTTTATTCCAGGCTAAACTTCTTCAATCTGACACATGTTGGCATTGTAAATTACACCCTGGCTCGTTACGACATATGCTTTTTGATTGTCCTTTAATCTCAATATTCTGGACAGAAGTTTGGGAAATTATTAAGAAGTTGTTCAATATACATGAAGACATATCATATAAAGTGTTAATATGCAAATCAGTTACATTATCACAAACTCTAAGTAATCTTGAATGTAGGCTTTTTGATTTTTTGATTTCTACTGCGTTAAAATCTATTACCTTCTGTTGGAAAGATGTTTCTAAGTTATCAGTTCATGCTTGGTGGTCATGGGTTATCTTTACAAGAAGAGGTGCTCAGTTATCTTTGTCTGGGGTTAATCATAATTCTATTTCCTATCACTCTTTTTGGATTCCTGTTGATATTTATTTTGCATCTTAAAGGTATATTTATGTCTTGTACCCCTTTTTACTGTTCTTATATTAATCAATATGTCATAGTAGCTCTATTTATAGCTTAAACAATAATTTGTTATTAGATGTTTCCCTCCCCCCCCTCTTTTTAGTTTTATAAGAATATGACTATTTTCTTTTCTATTGAAATGAATATGAAAATATGATATTGTATTAGATATTTTAGCTTATTAATATTCTTTTTTGTATGTCTATGTTTTTTGTTCATTATGAAACTTCAATAAAATATTTTGAACTTAAAAAAAAAGTCTCTTATCTTAGGGAAAAGTGCAAAAGGTACTCCTCGTGAAGAAAAGGGTAGCGTACCCATGAAGTGTCGGCCAAAAGTGCAGGTGAAGGGTCCCTTCCTTTCTTAGAAGTCAGCGCCCATTCTAAATGTGACCAAAGTTCTTCTGTTGTGTCAAGACCTATGGGTGTCATGGTGTTAAGTTCTATAATATACCTTGACTCCATTCTATGTAGGGTTTTCACTCTGTCCCCTCCCCTTTCATGTTTGGGTGCCTGGTCTATACACAAGAATTTTATGAGATCACGGTTATTCTTATGGAAGATTTCGAAATGGGATGCTACCGGGTATGTAGGATCCTTTTCACTTATTGCATGCATGTGCTCCAAAATGTGTTTTTTTGTTGGATGGATTGTACTGCTCACATATCATTTGTTTTGCCTTCGTCAAACCCAAGAAGTTATGAACTTTTGTACTTCACTGAAGTGGAGATTCAGCCGCTATGTTTATTTTTGTATGTGCTTCCAGCTGAGATTTAATTTCTGTGAAATAGCAACTTGGGCGAGACTGGAGCACTGTTTTTTCCCAGAAGAGTCCCCAGTTTTGCTGAAAACGTCTACCCCACTGGAGTACTTTCATCTGGTTAATTAGTAACTGCTATCTAATGAGGTAAATGTATTGTGCATATTCAGCACTACAGCTGTGTAAAGGTCCACAAGTTAATATTTCCAGAGACCTTCTGTGCATGTAATTTTGGCAATATGCTTGTTTCTCTACCGTCTTCATCCACAAACCTGTGATAACATGAATCCTTATACTGAGAAGAGGACAAGACTAACCCTGGGCGTAGTTTGCGAAGTAGCACTACGTGTAGCTAGGCGAAGTGCACTTCGCACTACGCGAGCTACGCGTAGCTTCGCAAACTGCGTAGTGCACTGTGCAAGATGCTGTTCGCACTGATTGCACAGTGCCGGATGCTTGTCCGCACTGTGCAATCAGTGCAAACTGCATCTTGCACAGTGCAATCGGTTGTTTTCTGCCGCTCGAGTAGATTTCTACTTGAGCGGCAACTTTCTCAACACGGACTGGTAGTTTCTCATCGCAAGCGGTCGCGAGCATATGCAACCACTCGCAATGAGAAACCTGACCTCCCCGCGCTGAGAAGCTCGCCGGGAGGTTTATTTTCCATGCTCGCGATCGGCAACTTGATGTTGCTGATCGCGAATGAGAAACAAGTCTCGCCGGGATGTCATTTTGCTTGCTCGCGGTCGCCAACTTGATGCTGAGGACCGCAAGCAAGCGAAAAGTGACCGCTGCACTACGCTACGCTACGCGTGTTTGCACTGTGCTACGTGCAATTCGCGTAGTGCGAAGTAGCACAAACTACACGAGCGTAGCATAGTGCTTTGCCCAGGCTTAGACAAGACTTGAAAGAAGTGAATCTTCACCAAACAGGGGTACTTCCTCTTGACTAAATGAATTTAGTGCTTCTTTGTTTGGTGGAGATGCCCTTGTATTCCTCTGCATCAATAACGCATCACAAAATGGCTTGAAACATGACACCCTCAAGGGCCTTTTGTTAATCTGTCCATCAACGTGGGAAAAGGGGGAAGGCCTTTGCACACAATGAAGGAAAATGGATAGAGGAGCCACAAAGCACCCCTACCCTGGCTCATTTTGGCCCGGGGACCCTATCCCCCAGGGCCCGGCCACAATTGGATGAGGGAAGGGTTTGTGTGGCCCCAGGGGACTCCATCCCCCGGGGCCTCGTCATGTCTCCCTGGGTACCCTGGTCCCACCCAGAGTGCCCAGTGTGCATATTGGGGACCGTGGGGGAATCTCAATACCCACACAGTCCTAGCCAGCCTCCCAACTCCTGTGGGAGCCGAAGTTGCTCTTGCACTAAGAGAGCTGTTGGTAATGCAGCTCTCTGGGTGTGAGAGCAATGCTCTCTGCGGGCAGGGAAAATGATAAAAACTCTGCTTCCAGGAATGGGGAGCACTTTGGCATCTGTCACATCTCCTGCCAAGCAAAAACAAACAGCTATCTCCCGGGGTGGACACCTTGGGAGATAGCAGGAGCCGACCCTGTGGGGTGGCGGTTTCCAGTGCCATATACGACTCCAGGAGGGGGGCCGTACTGCCCCCTCTTTTGTTCTGCACAGGCCGGCCATGGTGAGTTGATGCTCCCTGGGGCCATATATGGCACTGAAGGGAGGGGGCCGTGCAGCCTCCTCCTACTTTAAAAAAAGTAATTGCCCCAGGAAGGTGCTGGTCCCTGGGGGGTCAGCGCGGCCCTGGGGTTGGTGGTACCCAGGGCCTTGAGGGTACTCATGGCCGGCACATAATATTTTATTTACAGCCCTTGGGAGGTGGTCATCCCCGGGGCATTATTAAGCCCTTGGAGGGAGAACCCGAGCTCCTCTCTCCATTTAAAGAAATGCAAGTCTGCAGGCCCCTCAGGACCTGGCCCACCTGGGGGCTACAATTATAACAAGTCTGCCGGGGTTCATGTGGGACCCCAGGACCAAGACTATGGGGCTAGGGTATTCATATCCTGCCCCCTTTTGGGTTTTTTGGGGACTTGATTGAAGCTAAGTCCCTAGATGGCTACCAACACTTCCTGGTTGAAGTGTTGGCTACCAATCAGAGCTCTGCATGTCTCTGCACAAGCTTGTCATCATTAGGGGTGGGCGGAATTTGCGAAATCCACTTTCGCAAATTATCGCGAAAATGTTAAAAATTATCGCAAACACGCGGAAATATCGCGAAGATGCGTAAGTTTTTTTCCCGCATGTTCGCGAGATTTTCTGCATGGTTGCGGCTCGCCAACTTACCCATGTGGTTGCTCGTGGGCGCGGCCATCTTGTTTTCAGTTGTCTCGCGGTGCATGATCGTGAGAAGAAAGACATGATTGCGCGACGCATGACGTCACTGCGGGCGTGAACTGTCGCGAGACAGCGCAAATGGCTAAAAACAATACAACATCTCATCGAGAACGCGACCGGATCAAGAAAACTTGTCGGCGAACGCAGGGATTCAGGTAAGGCGATCGCGCGCGCGCGAGAATGTATTATTTTACAGCGCGAGCAAGAAACAAAATATCGCCAAGCTGCGGAATGCGGAAATTTTTACATTTTCGCGCTCTCCGCGGAACGCGAAAATGTCAAATTATCGCAATTTCCGCGAACGGGACGAAATTTTCGCCCAGGCCTAGTCATTATTCATGAAGATCCGCGCCTCTAGTTATTCAACTCTAGATTACCTTTAATATCTCCAAAACTACTGAATAGATTTACACCAAACAACAAAAAGCATGATGTCTGGACCAAAAAAACATCTTTATGCCATATCTGATGTAATACCTCCATCAGTTCGGGCTTTAGTCAAGTTCAAAATCCCTATGGAAATGAACATGGAAAACTTACTTTTTGAGACACCCCTTTTTTTTCAGCTCCCGCTTCACAGATCATCCAGAAACTTTCCATGCACAACTAGAATCACGGGCACATTTTGTTTTGGAAACTTTAGTGGAGATTTGTCAAATGTGCAAAAGATATAGGCAAGTCAAAAAAGGGTTTTCCTATGGCAACATGGTCATACTTATACCTACCTATTGGCGACTGCCAGTAGGCAATATCTATACATATATATATATATATATATATATATTCACTGAAAAAACCATAGGTTTCACACATGTTATAGTTAGCGGAAATTTTACTGATAAAAAACCAATGAAATTCCCCCGTTATAGTTAGTGCAGGCAACTATAACTCACGCGACCGCAATCCTCTGCTGATGCTAATACTGTATTTAGACACTTATTTGCCCATGTCTTCTTCCATACATTTTTAGCTATACATATATTACAAATATTTTTTTTTCATAAAGACACATATGTCATCAGCAGAAGATTGCGGTCGCGTGAGTTATAGTTGCCTGCACTAACTATAACGGGGGAATTTCATTGGTTTTTTATCAGTAAAATTTCCGCTAACTATAACATGTGTGAAACCTATGGTTTTTTCAGTGAATTTGCAAGGTTTTTTAAATGCTAATTCCTAACTATAACGTGTGTGAAACCTATGGTTTTTTCAGTGAATTTGTACGGTTTTTTAAATGCT
Source organism: Triturus cristatus (assembly GCF_964204655.1). Taxonomy (NCBI): domain Eukaryota; kingdom Metazoa; phylum Chordata; class Amphibia; order Caudata; family Salamandridae; genus Triturus; species Triturus cristatus. The sequence goes on along the minus strand of NC_140581.1, from coordinate 823,760,015 downwards.
AAGTTACTTTACGCCATTCGTGGCGTGCGCGCCCACTTAACGCAGTTCGTTCCGTGCGCGCACGGTGCGCTTCGCGCACCGTGCGCGCACAGTGAGCACGCGGTGCGCTTCGCGCACCGCGCGCCCACTTTACGCAGTTAGTGCCGTGCACGCACGGTGGGCACGCGGTGCAATGACAAAGCAAGAAAGCACGTCAACAAATCTGTTTCTGCTTTCCTCCGTGACTATGGTATGGGTGCCATTTACCACAACAACTTGCGTTATGACATGCAAGACATTTATAGAGGAGATGGTGTGCACTTCAATGATGAAGGGAACAGAGTCTTCCTCTTGAACCTTAGACTCTGCATCGGTACTTACTTGTAGGTTCCACTAAAAAATCATTTCATAAACACAACGGCTCTTTTTAGAGCCCCCTAATATCTAAACACTTAAATCTGATTTTCATTTTTTTTTTTTTTTTTTTTCTACCGTACGCTTACCGTAAGCTTACCGTACGCGTACCCCGTGATTTTTTTTAAAATCAATAAATGTTTTTTTTGTACTTTTCTGTCCTTCTTTGACCCCCTTACAAATGTTAGGGGGTCTGTAACTCTCCTCATTGCCCCCTTTCCTTGTTTTCACTCTTTTTTTTCAGAGTGAAATACACAAAATGGCGGCCGCCGCTTCCTGGTTTCGGCCGATTCGAATGTTTACTAAGATCTAAGAGCCAATCAGAATCGCGCTCGCGCACGCCACCGTACGCTTACCGTAAGCGTACGGTAAGCGTACCGTAAGCGGGCTCAGATATATATATTGATTTAAAGGCTATTTTCTCAGAATCTACTGAACAGATTTACACCAAACCTACAAAAGGCACTTCCTTGACCTAGGGACTACCTCTCTGCCAAATTTTGAGTAATTCTGTTCAGCCGTTCGGGCTGTAGCTCGTTCTAAAGGTCCTATGGAAAAATGCATGGGAAAAACGCGTTTTGGGACCCCCCTTTTATCTCAGCCCCCGCTTGACGGATCCCCCCGAGACTTTCAGGGTAGGAGCGGAGCGTAGCGCCCCACCTATTTTGAGAAATTTGCGAGGATTCGTCGACCGGCGCCAAAGTTATTCAAAATAGAATGTTGAGGTTTTCCTATGGAAACGTGGTCCTAACTATAACTACCTACTGGCGACCGCCAGTAGGTAATATATATATATATATATATATATATATATATTCACTGAAAAAACCATAGGTTTCACACACGTTATAGTTAGGAATTAGCATTTAAAAAACCTTGCAAATTCACTGAAAAAACCATAGGTTTCACACATGTTATAGTTAGCTGGACATTTCACTCGTACAAAACTATTGAAATTCCCCCGTTATAGTTAGTTCAGCTAACTATAACTCGCGCGACCGCAATCCACTGCTGATGACGTCAAATATTACATCACTCATGACATGGTCAGTGACATCACTCATGACATCACTGATGACATCTCAAATGGCATCACTGATGACATCATCCTTGTGTAAGAGTGGCAGACCTCCTCTTATCCTAATATAAACTTTGATACACACATTGAAAAATACAAACTAAAGTTTTGAAAACTATAGAGATACCAATACCAGTTAGAACAACCTATTCAGTAATTCCAAAATCTACATACGCATCCACTCATTCATCAACACTTCTATATAGTCACTCATACATGTACTCAGTCATCATATGCACTCAAACACCTATACATCCTGTTACACACCTACACTCATACATAGAGTTACTCACACACATACTCACACATGCAAATAAACATCCATTTACTTGCATATACAGCTATACACACACCACTACACTTACTTCTAAAGAAACGTACACATACTTACTCTCTTAAACAATCACTTATAGAAACACATACTTATTTATACAGGAACTCTTCCAATCTCTCTCTCTCATATATCCTCACTTATTTACATCAATACTCACATATACTAGTTTAAAACATATGGACTTACTCATAAAGAAACTATTGAGACAGTCATTCACTCTCTTACTCACCCATACAAACACTCATCCACCCATACCGTCCTGCTCACATACTGTCTTCAAAACACATACAAACAGTGAGTCACTCATTCATGCATCTATACGCTAAGTAACATCCCCCACTGAACCATACAGACACTCATACTGATACTCTAAAAACGAACTAATAACCCATATACACATTCATGTAGCTACTCACCAACCCATGCAGCCACTTATACACAAAGTGAGACACTGATACAGTTATTTAAATATTTAAACATTACTCACTTATACTTGTATTCACTAAGATACTGTTAATAAGTCAGTTATACAATTAATTTTACCAAAAAAAACATCCATTTAGACAATTATTTACCCATTTATTCTTCCATTAACCTTTAGATATACATATATAAAAAATATTTATTTTTCAGAAAGACACATATTCACTGGATGATGTCATCAGTGATGTCATCAGTGATGTCATTTGAGATGTCATCAGTGATGTCATGAGTGATGTCACTGACCATGTCATGAGTGATGTAATATGTGACGTCACCAGCAGTGGATTGCGGTCGCGCGAGTTATAGTTAGCTGAACTAACTACAACGGGGGAATTTCAATGGTTTTGTACAAGTGAAATGTCCAGCTAACTATAACATGTGTGAAACCTATGGTTTTTTCAGTCAATTTACAAGGTTTTTTAAATGCTAATTCCTAACTATAACGTGTGTGAAACCTATGGTTTTTTCAGTGAATTTGCAAGGTTTTTTAAATGCTAATTCCTAACTATAACGTGTGTGAAACATATGGTTTTTTCAGTGAATTTGCAAGGTTTTTTAAATGCTAATTCCTAACTATAACGTGTGTGAAACCTATGTTTTTTTTAGTGAATTTGTAAGGTTTTTTAAATGCTAATTTATGTATGTATTATTATATTTTTTATATATTTATTTTACAATAAACTACCTATGTATATAGTTATAGATTGACTGCATCCTGTAATATGGAATGGCTCAGCTCTTTTTTTTTAATTTGGATAAAGTTGAACAGTATAGTTAATATCTTCTATAAATTTATAAACAGTTTTTTTTTTAAGGGTTTTTACGGTGCGCGCAACGTGCGCGCACCGGCAATTTTTTTTATTAAACGCAATGTTTTTTTTTTTATTTACGAGGTCCTTTAGGGACCCCCTGAGAAGGTCTAGGGGGTCAGGGAGTGTCTTCCCTGCCTCCTTTTCATGTTTTAGAAATCGGGTTAAAAGTAATTCATTTCTGATGCGTGCGTGCACCGTGCGCGCATGCGTGCGAGCACCGTGCGCGCACGGCAAGTCATGTGATTACGAAACAACACTTTTCATTGGTTCATAGTAGTTTCTGTTCCAGAATCTTCGAACACCACACCCACTCCCCTCACTATTTCTTCTTATTTCCTGGGACAAGGAGCTGAACAGCTATTCTACTTGAAAATGGCAGAACAGCAGTCTACTTCAGGGAGTGAGTAGGAGACCTTTGTGGTACCACCAAGGCAGACCAAACAAAAAGACTCTTTCATCTGGAAATTCTTCACTTTTCCAGAGGGCCAAAAGAAGGTCAATGCCCCGAAGGTGACATGCACTATTTGTGGAACTGTCTTATCCAGAGGAGATCCCAACAAGAAATACTCATTTAGTATTTATTCAATGTTGAGACACTTCAAGACAGTGCATCCTGTACCTTATGCTCGAGAGTCAACTAGAGCACTAAGAGACAACCCTCCACCTGCTCAGCCGAGCACATCATCTGCGGCCGCAGATTCTCCGTGTACCAGATCACTGGACATCCGCCCACTTTTCCAGAAGGTGCACATACATTGTAATGTGTGCAATGCTGTTCTTTGCTACGGTGAGAGCAGTATTAACTTGATCGAAAACAAAATACAGCAGCACACATGCTCCAGCCCATAATTTTTTTCATTTATTGTTTTTGTTCCTGTTGAACAGTTTTTCATTACCAGTTTTTTTGGTGCTCTAAAACAATAAAAAAAAATACAAAATTGTTAAAAAAAAAAAAAAAATACAAAACAAAAAAGACAAAAAAAACAGTTCTTTTCAGAACCCACTTCACTTCTCCAAGAAGAGTTATATTCCTAATATACTGTGTTGTAATTTTATTGAATGAATGTGTAGTGTATACATGAATGATTGAAATGATTGAAATGACTGAGTGAAGAGGAAGAAAGGACAGACAGAAAGAGTGAGAAAAGGAAAGTATGATCAGTCATGAAAGGGAAGTGAAAGACTGACTGCAACAAAAGGACTAAGGGTAGAGGATACAGGTAAGAAGAGTGAATGAGGAAGGGAATGGCAGTGAGTAATGAAGAGTGATGGAGGGGGAGTGAGAAAAGGGGAGTAAGGGACGGAGATAGGAAAAGGGAGTAACAGATGAAGCGAATGAAGTACAGCAGGGTAAAGGGATTGAAAGTAAGAGAAGTGGAGTGATGGTGAGATAAGGGGTATGAGGATTAGAAAAGGGGGTAAGGGAAAGTGAGATATGGGGAGTGAGGGGATGGAGGGATTTAGGAAACTGGAGTGAGAGAAAGGGAGTCAGGATTTCAATGAGCAAAGGAGAGTGAGGGAGAGTGAAGGAAAGAATGCGAAAAGGTGAAGGGGTGTCAGATACAGACAGGAGGAAGTGAAGTAGGAGAATAGGAGTGACCAACATCTAAACACTTAAACTTGATTTTTAATTCTATTTTTTTTTTGAATTTTTTACCGCTGTGCGTGCACCGTGCACGCACCGTGCGCGCACCACGCAATATTTATCTGAAACTTTTTTGGGACCTTATGGTTCTTTCATGGTCCCCCTGAGAAGGCCTAGGGGGTCAGGGACTCTCTACCCTGCCCCCTTTTCACGTTCTCCACTTGTGTTTTTAGCTCTCTTCTGCTTCTAAAACTCAAAATGGTGGCTGGGGGTGCGCGCACCGTGCGCTCACCCCACGATTTTCTGAAAAAAAAATGTTTTTTTTACCCTTCGGGGTCCTTCAGGGACCCCCTGACAAAGGCTAGGGGGTCAGGAACTCTCTACCCTGCCCCCTTTTCACGTTCTCCACCTTTTTTTTTCACTGTCACACACAAAATGGCGTCCGACACTTCCTGATTTCGACCGATTGGAATGTTGACTGACATCTAACCACCAATCAGAATTACGCTCGCGGACATTTGGTGCGTGCATGGTGCGCGCATATAGATATTTATGTACTTTTAACTGCAATTTTCTCATGAACTACTGAACAGATTGACACCATATATGCAAAAGGCACATGCCTGACCTGAGGACTACCTCTTTGCCAAATTTCAAGTAATTCTGTTCTGCCGTTTGGGCTGTACCTTCGACTAAAGGTCCTATGGGAAAATGCATGGGGAAAATGCGTTTTGGGACCCCCCCTTTTTCTCAGCCCCCGCTTGACGAATCACCCCGAGACTTTCAGGGTACGAGCTGAGCAAAGCGCCCCATTAGTTTTGGAAATTTCACGAAGATAAGTCAACCGGCGCCAAAGTTATTCAAAATAGAATTTCCTATGGGAACTCGGTCCTAACTATAACTATCTACTGGCGACCGCCAGTAGATTATATATATATATATATATATATTCACTGAAAAAACCATAGGTTTTACAGACGTTATAGTTAGGAATTAGTATTTAAAAAACCTTAGGAATTCACTGAAAAAAACATAGGTTTCAGGGACGTTATAGTTAGTTGGATATTTGACTCATATAAAACGAGAGAAATTCGCCTGTTATAGTTAGTTGAGCTAACTATAACTCACGCGCCCGCAATGCACTGGTGATGACATCACATATTACATCACTCATGACATGGTCAGTGACATCACTGATGACATTACTGACTGACATCTCAAATGACATCACTGATGACATCATCCAGTGAATGTGTGTTTCTATAAACTTTAAATATTTTTCATATATATCTATGCCAAGGTGTATTGAAGAAAGAGTGAATTTACAAGTCCCTGAATGGATTATTTAGTAGGTGTGTGCCTGACTGTATAACTGAGTGATTGAACATGTGTTACTGAATGTATGGGTTAGTGACTAAACTGTGTGAAAGTCTGTATTAGTGTCTCAGTTGGTGTATAAGCGGCTGTATGGGTTGGTGAGTAGCTACATGAGTAACTACATGGGTTATTGATTTGTTGTCTGAGTATCTATATGAGTGCCTGAGTGTCTGTGTGGGTGGGTGGGGGGGTGTGACTCTGTGCATACATGTCTGAGTGGGTGATTCACTGGTTGTATGGATTCAAAAGTACATCTGGGAAGGGCTGTATGGGTGAGTTAGTGTGTGTATGGGTGTGTTGGTCAGTGAATGAATGTCTCACTGGTATATGTGTGAGTAACTACATATGTTTTAAGGCAGTACATGTGAGTGTTGGAGTATATAAATGACTATACGTGAGAGTAAGTTATTTGAAAGAGTGGGTGTGTAAAAGTGTCTGCTTGTATAAGTGATTGTATAAGACAGTAAGTATGTGTTAGTATCTGCATAAATAAGTGATGTGGTGTGTGTATAAATAACGCAGTAGGTGTGTATAACTGTATACATGAGTAAATGGGTATGTGATTGATTCTTTGCATGACTGACGGTGTGTGAGTAACTCTATGGATGAGTGGTGGACTGTGATTATATGTATAGGTGTATGAGTGCATATTATAGTACTGTATTGATGAGTAACTGCATGTATAAGTGAGTGGATGTGAGTGTAGACCTAGGAAATAGTGGGTGGTATGTAGTATCTGGCATTGTTGTGTGTATGGTTTCAAAAATAGTAGTCTGTATTTTAGACTGCGTGTATCAAGGTTTATATTAGGCCATCAGTATGTGCATCAGATTATCAGGTGGATGATGTTATCTGTGATGCCATGAGTGATGTCATTTGAGATTTCATCAGTGATGTCATCAGTGATGTCACTGACCAGGTCATGAGTGATGTAATATGTGACATCATCACCAGTGCATTGTGGGCGCGCGAGTTATAGTTAGCTCAACTAACTATAACGGGCGAATTACTCTGGTTGTATAAGAGTCAAATGTCCACCTAACTATAACGTCCCTGAAACCTATGTTTTTTTCAGTGAATTTCTAAGGTTTTTTTAATGCTAATTCCTAACTATAACGTCTGTAAAACCTATGGTTTTTTCAGTGAATTTCCAAGGTTTTTAAATGCTAATTCCTAACTATAATGTCTGTAAAACCTATGGCAATATTTTGGAACTCTATTATCCTTTTATGTTTTTAATTTGAAAAATATGTAATGTTTTATATCTTCCCCCAAAAATATGTATATCATTTTTTTGGGGGAGAAAACTGAAGTTCCGTACCCGAAGTCCCGTACCGGTAGTGTACCAAGCTCCATCAACACGAATCCTATCAGCCATATAGCTAAACTCGTAAAGGATGTGCATTTCGTATCCGACGGGTTTGTGGCACCGTGTCCCGCGTAACATCATATACGTATGTGGTCGCTCCAGCTGCTACTATGGTATGCGACAGGTACGCAGTACCAGCCCGCGCCTTACGTAATGTACGTATGGGGTCTCACCCGCTGTGCGTTGCGTATGCAATGAGTGCACGCTGCCAGGCCCTGTGTTAGGTCATAGACATATGGTGTCGCGCCGGGAATGCCATTCCCTCATTTTTTTTTCATCTCCAAACTATATCTAAATAAGTTTAAAGTGTAGATGAGAACAAGCGATAATCTAAAATATTTTAAACATTTATATATTTCTAACTGTAATAAACTTATATTATGGTAATATTTTCTCAAAATCGCATTGGGTACGGCCTCCTTGCACGCTCGCTGCGCGATTGCCATGTGACCTTAAAGAAAAGCATTTGATTGGTTCATAACATTTCCCATTGTAACAGTTGGAGGACCGCACCCATTTTCGCCATTCTCTCTACAGCATTTGATGAGAGACTCCTCTTCTGCTTACAGAGCTTTTTTGAATTTTTTTTCCTATGTACACATATCTGACAGGACACACAACATGCAACCATCATCTTCATCAATATTCATGCTCTGTAAAGCAGCCTTTCACCTGTGATAGCCATGCATCTAAATCCTACATAACAGAACTTTTCCCAACTGCCAGAGGTAACATGGTTGCATTCGCTGTCCACAGCACAATGTAATGTGGTACGGCCCAGGGGCAGTTACATGCATACATAATGAACACACGGACACAGATAGATAGTGGAAGTGGGTACAGGCATATGCGCTCGACTCCTTTTTATTACCAGGGTCACATATCCAGTGACGTCTGTGCTGGATGCCTGTGGGGTGAGTGTAAACCAGCCCTCAGGGAACGGTTGCTGCTAGCATCAACTACAACAGTAATCATTGGATTACACACAGAGATTCAATAATAAAAGGGTCAATAGTTTGTGCTGCAGTAAGGTAGGTACACTAGATGTGAAATAATACAGAAAAGATTCTATCATAAAACAACCACAACTTGTGGTATACTAAGATACAGGCAGTAGATTTGAAATAATACACAAAAAGATTGTATCATCAAGGGTCCATCAGGTCTAGTGCACTTAGATAGCCACATCAAAAGCATTCAGCATGTGCACAGCCAGCAATGATGCGTGCTGCGGGCGGGCCATACTAGGAGCAATGTCTGTTGCCTACAACACTACATAATCTGCAATAGCGACTCGATCTGAATTGTAAACACTGCTGTCTGCAGTGTAGGCCAGAGAGCGGTCAACAAGGGCCCACAGCCATGTGGCGTTGACTTGAGCTGCCCAGTTTGCCGTATGCGAAGCAACAAAAACCGTGTGCGGAACCTATCATGATGCGTATGCGTGGTGCGGACAGAGCGCACTGGAGCAATGTATTTTGCCTATAGGACTGCGTCATCTACAATAGTGACTCGATCTGAATTGTAACCACTGCTGTCTGCAGTGTAACTTGAAGGCAGTAGTGAGCACAGTCTTCCATGAATACTTTTTCTCACGTACTCTTCACAAAATACAACAACATAAATTAAACAAAACTCTGAAATAAATAAATCAAAACAATTCGAATTGTGATCTCTGCTGTCCACTGTGTACACAGTTATTCAGTGTTCTTTACCACTACCAAGAAGAATTTGGTCATTGTACTAGACCTATAAGTCATCTTAAAAACTTCTTCAAGCAAGTATACTAAAAGGCTATTGTGTATATTTCAATAGACGTTGTAGTTAGTTGCCTACTGGATTCTGTAATTAAACAATCACCACTCGATCTGAATTGTGAGCCCTGCTGACCGCAGTGTAGGCCAGAAGGCAGTGGTCATTAATGCCTCACAGCCACCTGATCGGAGTGGGTACACAGAAATTATCACAAACTTTAACTTCTGACATCCTCAATCACAGAATCAAGACTGCGTTTCACTGTTCCGACCTGCTGTACCACGGTGTACTCCACCGACTGTAGTCAACCAAGCCCAATAATCATGTGCATCAGTTAGCTACGGAAGCACAGAGTCTGATGCACCTCAACGGAGGGAGTTCTCTCAAAACCAAGCAGCAAGTAATATCGGACATCGTTCATTTTGGGGTCAAGACACAGTTCCACTGTTGGGACCTAGAGTTGGTTGCACCTGGTTGAAGGGACTACTTTCATCTCCACTCTCAGATACAGTTCTAACATCGTCCATTGTGGGATCAAGACACCGTTCCACTGTTGGGACCTAGAGTTGCTTACACCTGGTCGCAGGGAGTACCTTCATCTCCACTCTCAGATGCAGTTCTAATATCGTACATTGTAGGATCAAGACCCTGTTTCACTCTTCGGACCTGCTGTACCACGGTGTACTCCACTGACTGCAGTCAACCAAGCCCAATAATCATGTGCAGCAGTTAGCTACGGAAGCACAGAGTCTGATGCACCTCAACGGAGGGAGTTCTCTCAAAACCAAGCAGCAAGTAATATCGGACATCGGCCATTTTGGGATCAAGACACCGTTCCACTGTTGGGACCTAGAGTTGGTTACAGCTGTTCGAAAGGAGTACTTTCATCTGCACTCTCAGATGCAGTTCTAACATCGTCCATTGTGGGATCAAGACACCGTTCCACTGTTGGTACCTGTTTGACTACTGTGTTAGTAGTATACAGAGCACTCCACGGTGCTGGGCCTTAGGCTAGGCGGTGTCTGCCTGTGTCGCGGTAGCCAACGTTGATCTCAGGAGCCTTCCCAGCTTGCAGACCTCGGCCCAAAAGCTTCTGCCGGCACATGGTGGACCCTCTTTCACATACGACGGTGTCGAAAGGTGAACTGTGGGACATATGTGCGTCGCAGCGGCCATGGCGGTTTCTGGGTAGCTGTAGGCTGAGAGCATTATTCCCGCAGCCACCTTTGCTCACGGCGTCAGCCTCGTGGCGGTGTAAGCTGCGTAGATATGTTTGCGATTCCAGAAGAGAACCACACCTAGAGCTGCGAGCGGTGCAAGCGGTTGCAACTAGGAAGTGTTGGCAGCCATTTTGTAATTCCGTTGAAACAAGTAAGGGGAAAAAGGGTGAAAAGAGTAGGAAAGAGGAGGGTAGGAGCGCTGTGAGGTCTGTGGGGTGGTTAGGGTGTGCAACACAGGGAGTATGAAGCGATGTTTTCACCCCTACCGGTGTGAAAGTGCTGTTTTGCCCAGAGTGAGATGGTGCTGAGGTGAGGTACCGGTACACTCGGGGATGAAACCGTGAGCTGATTGCTGTAAACCGATGTGCTCTGGGTGCCGTAGCATACTGGCTGCTGTAGCATAGCTGTGCAAGTGGTGTTAGTATGGGTTTAGACTATAGCTGGAGTGGGAAGCAAACTACTCACCCCTACCGGTCTGAAGACTCGAATGGAGTGTTTTAGCAAGCAGGAATAAAGAAATAATTGTGAAGAATATAATGCAGAATGTTGCAATGTCGCAGAAGACAAATGGTGAAATCAGGTGTGTTTAAGAAAGTGGCTGTGTGGGATAAAGCGATGGAGTCTGCAAGTTAAATAAAAAGTGTCTTTATGTAAGTGCATAAAGGGAACCACTACTGCAAAAGCTAAGGCATCCAGCTGAGGCAAACTCCAACCGCTTCTGCTGTATTCAAAGCTAAGCTTCTGCATCAGTCAATTCCACATTAAATTTTACAGTTCCATGTGAGATAAACAATACCTATTAGACATGAAAATTGTAGAATGAAAATAAAGGTAGGATACGATTACCACACTGTGCCAACCACTTCCTAAACAATGCCGTGTTTTTTGATCTTGATCGCCAGTTTGTGAGCAGAGGCTTAGGATGAGCTAATTTGTGTGAAAGGGCTTCGTGGATAAGAGGCAGGCAGAGAGACGTGTGTACAAAGAATAGATATGGTTTCAAAATGGATTTTGGGTTTAGGCTAATTTAGCAAGTAAATAGCATATTTGCATGGACCATACATCATCCATCCCTGGTTAGTATGGAGAGGTAAGGGCCAATAATGAAAACAGAGTTCAAATGTCTAAGCATACTTAGAAAGTTATTATATGAAAATAGTTCAAGTGAAGTGTATTAAAAAAATGTATAGGATAAAGTCAAGAAAGTTGGAAAAAATCAATCCAAGAATAAAGTGAATTTCTTACAAGTCTTGGAGATTGCAGTCCGGAAGTTCTTCAGCGGCTTGAGATGCATAATGTTCCAAGAGGCGATTGTTGCCATCGTGTGAGAAAAGCGAAGCGATCCAATTCATATCCTCAAAGGGACAGTAATTTTTCTCCAATGTTGGAGCGCCAATTAGAATTGGCAGGCAATCTGAGATGTTAACAAAGGGCGCACGTTGCAGGAGATCTTTCGCGGCTGCACAGAAATCCCAATCCGCCAGGATACCTTTTTGCGTTGCATATGCCATTCCTCCACTGCCCGAAAATCAAGTTCATGGTTTTCAAGATACTCCATTACCTGCTGGATATCGGGAGCGTTTGCTGGGATGTTGGCAAGGCATAGATTCATTCGCCAGTCGATTGGGCAAGTTTTGCAATAAAAAGATGGTTGCACGCAGATTGTATATGGGTAAATAAATGTCATGTTGTCGCTGGCTCCAATAATAGATAGAGGAAGGCAGCCAAAAAGTTGTTCAATTTTTTCACAGCATTGATGTGGCTTCGCGTAAAGGCGTATTCTGTCGAACATGCTTGTTACAACAGGGAGCATAGCCATTTTTAACAAGCTAAAATAGTAGTAGGATGGCCGCAAACAGAGCGAGAATTATGGGCACTGTTGATGTTATTCCAGAGATGATCGAATGAATGAAGTCTGGTATTAGACTAAAAGCGGTTTGAAAGCCTGTGAGAAGGCCGGTGGAAACAATGTTAAAAATGTGTGCCAGACCTTAAATGTCAGATGTGTTGAAAATTGTGCAACAATTCACAAAGTGTAATGGGAGGTTCATATTTAAAAGGGAATGTATTTTACTTGAAGTTCGTGCTATCTGCAGTTGATAAATTACTTTTGGAGAAGTGAGGGACACTTATCTTTGAAACAAAAGCGCTTTCAGGTTGCTCCGTTTAATAAAATCTGTTTTCAAAGTAGGTATTGAAGGTCAAGTTGAACTTTGGGAGTTACTTTGTGTGGGGGGGGAATAGAGATTGCCAGAGGAAGTTATCCGGTTTGAAACATTAAGGAAATACAGTATGCCAGCTCACATTGTGTAGCAGTCCATGTTATAAAGAAGCAGATAACTACCGTTAGAAACCTATGTGAATGTTGGTCTGATTGTGGGAGTTGGCGTGCTTTTAAGAAAGCACGCAAGATTGGGGGTTGTAAGCTTAGAAGCGTCGTGCAGTTGGACATTCTTGCATAGTAATGAATGACTGCCATTGTGGTCCCACTTTTCACCTGTGAGAAAAACTTTGGTATCCTCTTTAAGATAGCGATATGTAAATGGGAGAAACCACTGCTCGTGAATAAACGCACTACTTTATATAATCACATACAACATGACAAACAACATGTACACCTAGCAGACACAATGACACTACGTACTGTGGGAACCGTGGCTAGCCATGTACACAAACCAAACATGGCATGGCACCTCTGCCACACAATGCAGAATGCGGGGAGGGATGGGAGCAAAGTATGTGCGAAGGTGGCAACTGATTCTCGATTATAAAAGTATACAATGTAAAGTGTTGAGGGGATGTGCCGGACAGACTTGAGTATGCAGAGCACAGACATTTACATGTCAACATACACTCAAAACAACATAGGAACAGCTGAACCACCAAACGCAATTGGTTTGTGATGCACCTCCCTCCAATCGCGACATGAGTCCTTAGAATATATACCTCCTGTGTTTAAACAAAACAATGAGCCTTATGCTCCTATCGTGTGCAACACTATTGCCACTGCCATTCCAAAGGGGCGGTTAATTTAACCAACATACACTTTGCCCACTATAGATTGCACCATATAGTCCAAATATTTATAAACAGTCAACTTTACAAATGTTCATCCAATGTTTGTAATGTTCAAAATTTCTTTATTCTTCTTTCCAATAACGAAATATACACCAAACAGCCAACGCGTTTCGTTCTTTTGGAAGAACTTCGTCAGCGCTGTAAAATACATTTAAAAAAACAAATGTATAATACATCATAATACATTTAGAAAAATACATATTCCATTGACATGAATTCAAAGACAAAACACCATAATTTAAAAATATTAATTAAAATCACACTATTTTTTAACCTTATTAAACAAAGTCAAATGCTAATTTCATTATTTATGGCTTTGGTTGTGTGAATAAATTCTCTCATTTGAGACCCACCCAAAATTTTCTAATGGGGCTTGTTTGTTTATTAGAAAAAGGCAAAAAATGTTTTGCTGCCAAGTTGTAACTCGGAACATGTAATCATGGTTTGAACCAGAAACAAAAGGCAAAAGAAAAAGAAGGACAATAGAATAAAAAACGCATATATTTACATTATTATTAAGTGCTAATACGTCCAAGAAAGCAATAGCCCGGAGAGGAGAGGAAAAAAAAGGCTAAGAAAAAAACTTTTCCCTCCACAACGTGGCTTTTAGCATGACCTGCTACTGAAATTAATCATATTTTGTAACCCAATCTTAGACGCCCAACCCCAAAAACGCAAGAAAAGAGATACACCTACCGAATGTATTATTCTTTGCAAAATCGAATTGCAAAAGGGGGAAGGAGTCAATCAGTGTGTTCCACTGTATACTCCTGCTTTATGAACCCCTTCCATTGGCACAGCAAGAGATTGAGACTACATTTGTCTAAAATGCCTAGAAAATATAGAAAAATAATTTATTTACAAAACCAATCTTTTGTAGATTAGCGTGATATTATTCATAATCCGCATATAGCTATAGAGTTTGTTTTCTTTTTGCCCATTTGGAACCCACATCAATAAACATCCGGGCTATTGCTTTCTTGGACGTATTAGCACTTAATAATAATGTATATATATGCGTTTTTTATTCTATTGTCCTCCTTTGTCTTTTGTCTTTTGTTTCTGGTTTCAACCATGATTACATGTTACGAGTTACAACTTGGCAGCAAAAAATGTTTTGCCTTTTTCTAATAAACAAACAAGCCCCATTAGAAAATTTTGGGTGGGTCTCAAATGAGAGAATTTATTCACACAAACAAAGCCATAAATAATGAAATTAGCATTTGACTTTGTTTAATAAGGTTAAAAAATAGTGTGATTTTAATTAATACTTTTAAATTATGTTTTTTTGTCTTTGAATGTATGTCAATGGAATATGTATTTATCTAACTGTATTATGATGTATTATACATTTGTTTTTTTAAATGTATTTTACAGCCCTGACGAAGTTCTTCAAAAAGAACGAAACGCGTTGGCTGTTTGGTGTATATTTCGTTATTGGAAAGAAGAATAAAGACATTTTGAACATTACAACCATTGGATGAACATTTGTAAAGTTGACTGTTTATAAATATTTGGACTATGTGGTGCAATCTATAGTGGGCAAAATGTCAACATGCACTGATAGTCTATTGAGTGAAGTCGACAGTGGACGCAACCATGATAGTACAGTCAGTAGGGAAGATTAAGAAAACATAGCACGTATGTGGCCCCTTCCCACCCCAAATCTTTAGCGTAGTGGGCTGGCTCGGCGTACGCAAGGCTAGCGTAGGGGTATGAATAAAAGGCACATTTCTCTGGGTGTGGTTCTCTTCCGGAATGGCGAACATGTCTGTCAGGTCTGCGCAGCTTACACCACCATGAGGCTGACGCCGTGAGCGAAGGTGGCTGCGGGAATAATGCTCTCAGCCTGCTGGTACACAGAAACCGTCACAGCTGCTGCGACGCACATATGCCGCACAATTCACCTTTCGACACCGCCGTATGTGAAAGAGGGCCCACCACGTTCCGGCGGAAGGTTTTGGGCCGAGGTCTGCAAGCTGGGAAGGCTCCTGAGATCAACGCTGGCTACTGCGACACAGGCAGACAGCGCCCAGCCTGAGGCCCAGCACCGTGGAGTGCTCTGTATACTACAAACACAGTAGTCCAACAGGTACCAACAGTGGAACGGTGTCTTGATCCCACAATGGACGATGTTAGAACTGCATCTGAGAGTGCAGATGAAGGTACTCCTTTCGACCAGCTGTAGCCAACTCTAGGTCCCAACAGTGGAAGGGTGTCTTGATCCCACAATGGACAATGTTAGAACTACAACTGAGAGTGAAGATGAAGGTACTCCCTTCGACCAGGTGCAAGCAACTCTAGGACCCAACAGTGGACGATGTCTGATATTACCTGCTGCTTGTTTTTCAGAGAACTCCCTCGGTTGAGGTGCATCAGACTCTGTGCTTCCGTAGCTAATTGCTGCACATGATCATTGGGCTTGGCTGACTGCAGTCACTGGAGTACACCGCGGTACAGCAGGTCCGAACAGTGGAATGGGGTCTTGATCCCAGAATGGACGATGTTAGAACTGCATCTGAGAGTGCAGATGAAGGTACTCCCTTCAAACAGGTGCAACCAAATCTACGTCCCAACAGTGGAACGGTGTCTTGATCCCAAAATGGACGATGTACGATATTATGTGCTGCTTGGTTTTCACAGAACTCCCTCCGTTCAGGTGCATCAGACTCTGTTCTTGCGTAGCTAAGTGCTGCACATGATTATTGGGGTTGGGTGACTGCAGTCGGTGGAGTACACCGTGGTATAGCAGGTCCGAACAGTGGAACAAGGTCTTAATCCCACAATGGACAATGTTATAACTGTATCTCAGAGTGGAGATGAAGGTACTTCCTGCGCCAAGGTGCAAGCAACTCTAGGTCCCAACAGTTGAACGGTTTCTTGATCCCAGAATGGACGATGTCCGAAATTACTTGCTGCTTGGTTTTGACAGAACTCCCTCCATTGAGGTACATCATACTCTGTGCTTCCGTAGCTAACTGCTGCACATGATTATTGGGCTTGGTTGACTGCAGTCAGTAGAGCACACCGTGGTACAGCAGGTCGGAACAGGTTTGTTTGTACCCCCTCCGACCAACCAACTGCGTGCTTCCGAATCCAATGGCACATGGCTGTGAGGCGTTAATGACCACTGCCTCTTGCCTACACTGCGGTCAGCAGGGTTCACAATTCAGATCAAGTGGTGATTGTTTAATTACAGAATCTAGTAGGCAACTAACTACAACGTCTATTGAAATATACACAATAGCCTTTTAGTATACTTGCTTGAAGAAGTATTTTAAGATGACTTATAGGTCTAGTACAATGACCAAATTCTTCTTGGTAGTGGTAAAGAACACTGACTAACAGTGTACACAGTGGACAGCAGAGATCGCAATTCGAATTGGTTTGATTCATTTATTGTAGAGTTTTGTGTAATTTATGTTGTTGTATTTTGTGAAGAGGAAGTGAGTAAAAGTATTCAAGGAAGACTGTGCTCACTACTGCCTTCAATTTACACTGCAGACAGCAGTGTTCACGATTCAGATCGAGTCGCTATTGTAGATAACGCAGTCCTGTAGGCAAAAGACATTGCTCCAGAGCGATCTGTACGCACCACGCATATGCATCACCACAAGGTCCGCACACGGTTTCTGTTGCTTCGCGTACGGCAAACTGGGCAGCTCAAGTCAACGCCACGTGGCTGTGGGCCCTTGCTGACAGCTCTCTGGCCTACACTGCAGACAGCAGTGTTTACAATTCTGATCGCGTCGCTATTGCAGATGATGTAGTGTCGTAGGGAACAGACATTGCTCCAGTGCGCTCTGTCCGCACCATGCATATGCATCATCACAGGGTTTGAACACGGTTTTTGTTGCTTCGGTAACGGCAAACAGAACAGCTCAAGTCAACGCCACATGGCTGTGGGCCCTTGCTGACCGCTCTCTGGCCTACACTGCAGACAGCAGTTTTTACAATTCAGTTCGAGTCACTATTGCAGATGATGTAGTGTTGTAGGCAACAGACATTGCTCCTAGTATGGCCCGCCCGCAGCACGCATCATCGCTGGCTGTGCACATGCTGAATGCTTTTGATGTGGCTATCTAAGTGCACTAGACCTGATGGACCCTTTAGGATACAATCTTTTTGTGTATTATTTCAGATCTACTGCCTGTATCTTAGTATGCCACAAGTTATGGTTGTTTTATGATAGAATCTTTTCTGTATTATTTCACATCTAGTGTCCCTACCTTACTGCAGCACAAACTATTGACCCTTTTATTATTGAATCTGTGTGTGTGATCCAATGATTACTGTTGTAGTTGATGCTAGCTGCAACCATTCCCTGAGGGCTGGTTTACACTCACCCCACACGCATCCAGCACAGACATCACTGGATAGGTAACCCTGTGTCCGTACCCACTTCCACTATCTATCTGTGTCCGTGTGTTCATTATGTATGCATGATACTGCCCCTGGGCCGTACCACATTACAATGTGCTGTGGATAGCGTATGCAACCATGTTACCTCTGGCAGTTGGGAAAATTTCTGTTATGTAGCTTTTAGATGCATGGCTATCACAGGTGGAAGGCTACTTTACAGAGCATGAATATTGATGAAGATGATGGTTGCATGTTGTGTGTAGCGTCAGATATGTGTACATAGCAAAATCTTTTCAAAAAAGCTCTGTAAGCAGAAGAGGAGTCTCTCATCAAACGCTGTAGAGAGAATAGCGAAAATGGGTGTGGTCCTCCAACTGTTACAATGGGAAATGTTATGAACCAATCAAATACTTTTCTTTAAGGTCACATGGCAATCGCGCACCGAGCACGTAAGGAGGCCGCACCCGACGCGATTTTGAGAAAATATTACCATAATATAAGTTTATTACAGTTAGAAATATATGAATGTTTAAAATATTTTAGATTATCGCTTGTTCTCATATACACTTTAAACTTATTTAGATATAGATTTTAGACAAAAAAAATTAGGGAATGCCGTTCCCGGCGCGACACCATACATCTATGATGTAACACAGGGCCTTGCAGCGTGCACTCATTGCATATGCCACACGCAGCGGGCGTGACCCCATACGTACATGACATAAGGCGCGGCTTGGTACTGCGTACCCGTCGCATACCAAAGTAGCAGCTGGTGCGACCACATACGTATATGATGTTACGTGGGACGTGGTGCCATGATACCGTCGGATACGAAATGCGCATCCTTTATGAGTTTAGCAAAATGGGGGATAGGATTTGCGTGCTGATGGAGCTTTGTACACTACCGGTACGGGACTTCAGTTTTCTCAAAAAAACGATATACATACTTTTTTTTGAAGCTATAAAACATTACATATTTTCCAAATTAAAAAAAAAGGATAATAGAGTTCCAAAAGATTACAAAAAAAAAGAAACAATATAGGTTTTATAAATATTAAAATATGAAATTAACATTTAAAAAACCTTTAAAATTCACTGAAAAAACCATAGGTTTTACAGACGTTATAGTTAGGAATAAGCATTTAAAAAACCTTTGAAATTCACTGAAAAAAACATAGGTTTCAGGGACGTTATAGTTAGTTGGACATTTGACTCATATAAAACCAGAGAAATTTGCCTATAACTCGTGCGCCCGCAATGCACTGGTGATGACGTCACATATTACATCACTCATGACATGGTCAGTGACATCACTGATGACATCACTGATGACATCTCAAATGACATCACTGATGACATCACTGATTACATCATAGACCTGATAATCTGATGCACATACTGATGGCTGAATATAAACTTTGATACACGCAGTCTAAAATACAGACTACTATTTTTGAAATCATACACACAACAATGCCAGATACTACATACCATCCACTATTTCCTAGGTCTATACTCACATCCACTCACTTATACATGCAGTTACTCATCAATACAGTACTATGCTATGAACTCATACACCTATACATACAGTCCCAGTCGGCCACTCATCGATAGAGTTACTCACACACCTAGTCAGTCATGCAAAGAATCAATCACATACCCATTTACTCATGTATACAGTTATACACACCAACTGCGTTATTTATACACACACCACATCACTTATTTATGCAGATACTAACACATACTTACTGTCTTATACAATCACAGACACAAGCAGACACTGTTTTATACACCCACTCCTTCAGATAACTTACTCTCACGTATAGTCATTTATATACTCCAACACTCACATATACTGCCTTAAAACTTATGTAGTTACTTACACATATACCAGTGAGACATTCATTCACTCACCAACACACCCATACACACACTAACTCACCCATAGAATCCTTCCCAGATGTACTTTTGAATCTATACAACCAGTGAATCACCCATCTAGACATGTATGCGCAGAGTCACACTACCCCCCATCCACCCACACAGACACTCAGGCACTCATACAGATACCCAGACAACAAATCAATAACCCATATAGACACTCATGTAGCTACTCACCAACCCATGCAGCCACGTTTACACCAAATGAGACACTAATACAGACTTTTAAACACTTTAGTCACTAACCCATACATTCAGTAACACATGTTCAATCACTCACTTATACAGTCAGGCACACACCTACTAAATAATCCATTCAGGGACTTGTAAATTCACTCTTTCTTAAATACACCTTGGCATAGATATCTATGAAAAACATTTAAACTTTACAGAAACACACATTCACTGGATGATGTCATCAGTGATGTCACTGACCATGTCATGAGTGATGTAATATGTGACGTCATCACCAGTGCATTGAATTCCAAAGGTTTTTTAAATGCTAATACCTAACTATAACGTCTGTAAAACCTATGTTTTTTGTGTTTTTTTCAGTGATGTGTATATATATATATTACCTACTGGCGGTCGCCAGTAGGTAGTTATAGTTAGGACCTATTTTACATAGGAAATCCGCAACATTCTATTTGGAATAACGTTGGCGCCGATTGACGAATCTTCGTGAAATTTTCCAAACTTTTGGCCAGCTCCGGTCCGCTCCTATCCTGAAGATTTCACAGTGATTCCTCAAGCGGGGGACGAGAAAAAAGGGGGCCCCAAAACGCGTTTTCCCCATGCATTTTCCCATAGGACCTGTTGACGCAGCTACAGCCCGAACTGCTGAACGGAATTACACCAAATTTGGCAAAAAGGTAGTCCTCAGTTCAGACTCGCCTTTTGCTTAAATGGTGTGAATCCGTTCAGTAGTTCCTGGGAAAATTAGAGTTAAGAAGAGAGATATATCTGGGCGGAGCCTAACCACACATCTCATCGTGAGATCTGATTGGCTGTCAGTCCTTCATCCAAGATGTGTTGGCAGCCATCTTGGGACCAATATACATGATAGCACTTCATTAAAAAGCATTGCAGTTAATAGAAGGTTTTAAGACTTTAGTTACATTATAAATCATTTGTTGATGGTACCATACGCATTTTAGGAATTGTGGTGTGTTCTAAGGTGATTTTACCATGTGAAAAAGCCTTCTGCTGTGATATCGTGAATCATGTTTGAGAGAAAACTATTTTCTCATTCTTTTCCCACAGAGGTTTGGAAGGTGATATAAGCTAAACTGAGAGCATATTTTCTGTAAATTCACATTATCTTTCTCAGTCATGTGAGAATGAAGCCTGACATTCTCAGTAAAACATGTACATCCAACAAGGGCAGAGACTGTCAGTTGATTCCTTTGTGTTCTACTGCAGCTTCCCAGAGTGTTCTAAAGAACAACTAGAGCACTAACAGTCCTACTTATGACAAACGTATTGCACACCTGAAGCCATCTTGATTGGAATAAAGTGCTAACTCTTAAAACATTTAATTTAAAAAGGAACAAAATGAGGGGCTTCATTTTGCCAGAGAAAGTATGATTAGTGCTGCAGAAAGAAAAATAAGCGCACATTTTGAGTGACTTCTCAAATCCTCTTCTATTTCATTAAAAAATTCTGACATGCAGACTGAAACATGCACTTTCAATACCAGCAGCAAACATCCCTGGTGAGCAGTAGCTTTGCTACAGTGATCTAATAAGCAACTAGAGTGCTAACATTCTAAATTTATGACAAATGTGTGACACATCTGAATGCCTTCTTGATGGAATCAAAGTAAAAAACTGAAAGTATTTCCTACTGAGGAGACTGTAGCAAATGAGGAAATTAGGAAACTTGATAACAAATAAGTCTCCCAAAATGGCCACCAGAGACAAAATAGCCCAAATGTAGCCCAAATATCACCCAGATGTAGCCCAAGTATAGCCCAATGACAGAATGTCCCAGAGTGTTCTAACAAACAACTAGAGCGCTAACAGTCTTACTTATGACAAAAGTATGGCACACCTGAAGCCATCTTGATTGGAATAAAGTGGTAATACTTAAAACATTTAATTTACAAAGGAACAAAATGAGGGGGTTCATTTTGCCATAGAAATTATGATTAGTGCTGCAGAAAGAAAAATAAGCGCACATTTTGAGTGACTTCTCAAATCCTCTTCTATTTCATTAAAAAATTCTGACATGCAGACTGAAACATGCACTTTCAATACCAGCAGCAAACATCCCTGGTGAGCAGTAGCTTTGCTACAGTGATCTAATAAGCAACTAGAGTGCTAACATTCTAAATTTATGACAAATGTGTGACACATCTGAATGCCTTCTTGATGGAATCAAAGTAAAAAACTGAAAGTATTTCCTACTGAGGAGACTGTAGCAAATGAGGAAATTAGGAAACTTGATAACAAATAAGTTTCCCAAAATGGCCACCAGAGACAAAAGAGCCCAAATGTAGCCCAAATATCACCCAGATGTAGCCCAAGTATAGCCCAATGACAGAATGTCCCAGAGTGTTCTAACAAACAACTAGAGCGCTAACAGTCTTACTTATGACAATAGTATGGCACACCTGAAGCCATCTTGATTGGAATAAAGTGGTAACACTTAAAACATTTAATTTACAAAGGAACAAAATTAGGGGGATCATTTTGCCATACAAATTATGATTAGTGCTGCAGAAAGAAAAATTAGGGCACATTTTGACTTCTCAAATCCTCTTCTATTTCATAAACAAATTCTGACATGCAGACTGAAACATGCACTTTGAATACCAGCAGCAGACTTCCCTGGTGAGCAGTAGCTTTACTACAGTGGTCTCATGAGCAACTAGAGTGCTAACATTCATAATTTATGGCAAATGTGTGACACATCTGAATGCCTTCTTGATGGAACCAAAGTAAAAAACTGAAAGTATTTCCTACTGAGGAGACTGCAGTAAATGAGGAAATTAGGAAACTGCATAACAAATAAATCTCCCAAGATAGCCACCAGAGACAAAAGAGCCCAAATGTAGCCCAAATATCACCCAGATGTAGCCCAAGTATAGCCCAATGACAGAATGTCCCAGAGTGTTCTAACAAACAACTAGAGCGCTAACAGTCTTACTTATGACAAAAGTATTGCACACCTGAAGCCATCTTGATTGGAAAAAAAGTGGTAACACTTAAAACATTTAATTTACAAAGGAACAATATGAGGGGGTTCATTTTGCCATTGAAATTACGATTAGTGCTGCAGAAAGAAAAATAAGGCACATTTTGACTTCTCAAATCCTCTTCTATTTCATAAAAAAATTCTGACATGCAGACTGAAACATGCACTTTGAATACCAGCAGCAGACTTCCCTGGTGAGCAGTAGCTTTACTACAGTGATCTAATGAGCAACTAGAGTGCTAACATTCAGAATTTATGGCAAATGTGTGACACATCTGAATGCCTTCTTGATGGAACCAAACTAAAAAACTGAAAGTATTTCCTACTGAGGAGACTGCAGTAAATGAGGAAATTAGGAAACTTCATAACAAATAAATCTCCCAAGATGGCCACCAGAGACAAAAGAGCCCAAATGTAGCCCAAATATCATCCAGATGTAGCCCAAGTATAGCCCAATGACAGAATGTCCCAGAGTATTCTGAAGAACAACTAGAGTGCTTACAGTCTTACTTATGACAAAAGTATGGCACACCTGAAGCCATCTTGATTGGAATAAACTGGTAACACTTAAAACATTTAATTTAAAAAGGAACACAATGAGGGGTTCATTTTGCCATAGAAATGACGATTAGTACTGAAGAAAGAAAAATTAGGGCACATTTTGATTTGTCAAATTCTCTTCCATTTGATTAAAAAATTCTGATATGCAGACTGAAACATGCATTTTTAATACCAGCAGCAGACTTCCGTGGTGAGCAGTAGCTTTACTACAGTGATCTAATAAGCAACTAGAGTGCTAACATTCAGAATGTATGGCAAATGTGTGACATATCTGAATACCTTCTTGATGGAATCAAAGTAAAAAACTAAAAGCATTTCCGACTGAGGAGACTGCAGTAAATAAGGAAATTAGGAAACTTCATAACAAATAAATCTCCCAAGATGGCCACCAGAGACAAAAGAGCCCAAATGCAGCACAAATATCACCCAGATGTAGACCATATGGAGCCCAATGACAGAAGTGTGCAAAACATTTTTTTTGTGTGTATTTGCAGTTTTATATAGTGCAGACTTGTCAGGTATTGGAGTGCTTTACATGAGCATTGGTTACATCACACAAGATCAAATTCATTTTGGTTGTAGACATGGGGAGATTAAGTGATTTGACCAGAATCACAGAATGTTGAGCTGAAGCAGAAACTCCAACCTGGCTCCCCAGTTGCAAAGTCTGCAGCTCTGGAAGTAACACCACATCCTCTCCCCTAGGTGCAACATTTAATCAAGTGGTCAACTGGATAAAAAAACATAAAGATTACAAATAATTTAAAAGTTCTTTGTCGGTATTTGAAAACTCAGAAAATATGTCCTCATTTAAATTTTTTAGAGCACTAACCATAATTTTGATGCAAATAAGACCCTCTCATATATGTAATTTCTAAAGGAAATGCTCTAGGTATTACAGTTTTGATTACATCAAGATGACGTCAGGCGTTCCACACTTTTGTAATACATATAGAATGTTAGCAATCTAGTTGTTCATTGGGATACTGTTGAGAGGCAGAGGCCAGGGGCACGGACTCTGAAAATTGAAAGCAGGTAGGAGAGTGCAGAGGCAACAATTTGACCACACTGGGCAGGCAGGAAGGGCAGGGGCAGCACAGCAGACTATGGAGGGCGGTGGAAAGGGGGGCAGAGGCAACAAACCAACAATACAGGACTGGCAAGAGAGGCTGTGGCAATATAATAGACCATTGTGGGCAGAAGGAAGAGGCAGTGGTAGTACAACTATACATGCTAACAGGCCCATTTGAGCCAGGAAACATCCAATGTTTTTAAGCTCAAACGGGCTTTATTTGATCTGTCTCCTGTCTACAATCTCCTCTTTCTCAATGTAACTCAAAGGGGAAAATCAATACCCCAGTTTTTTTTCAAAATCTCCCTCTTACCAAGTTCAAAATGTTCGCAAGTATGGTACATTGGATCATGGTAGGCAGGAGGAATTGGGGTAGGGACATGGACAGGAGGGACATGGAGAGGTGCACCAAACTGACCCTACAGGGCAGGCATCAGGGTTTGCAGCAGCACAATACACCACAGAGGGCATGCGGGACGGGAGTGCAGCACAACAATCCATAGAAAGCAATAGGGAGGGGACAGGACCATGCACATGGACAACAGAGAACAGAGGGGAAAGAGGCAATGGTAGCTAGCTGACCATAATGGACAGACAGGAGAGAAAGCTGCAGCATAACAGACCATAAAGGGCAGAAGGGACGGATCAGGGGCATTACAATGGAACAGACAAGCCAGGAGGGAGGGAATAGGGGTCTGCACATGGAAACAGAGGGCTGGGGGCAAGGGGGCAGGGCAGGAGCAGCAAGATGACCATGGAGGTCAGGCAGGATGGGCAGTAGAAACAAGACACACCATGGAGAGCAACAATGAGACTATGATGGCATACACACAGACAATGGAGGGAAGGTGGGAGGGGGTCAGGGGCAGCTAGCTGACCACACAGGGAAGGTGGGAGGGGCCATGGCAGCACAGAAGACCATGTATGGCAAGCGGGAGGGTTAGTGGCAGCACGATGGCTATGATGGGCAAGAAGGAGGGTGCAGGGGCATGCACAAAGGACCATGAAGGATAGAAGGGAGGGTAAGGACCTGGGCACAGACAAGAGAGTTCAGGGGAAGGGGCCTCACAACAGACCACGCGGGGCAGGCAGGAGGAGCAATTGCAGCACAACAGACCAGGGAGGGCAGAAGGGTGTGGCAGTAAAATGGACCATGGAGGACAGGAGGAAGGGGATAGGGGCATGGCATGTGGACAGGCAGGGTGGAGGTGGCAGGGACAGGTTACAGTCATCTGACAATGCTAGGCAGGTGGGAGGGGAGTGGCAGCTCAACAGAACACTCAGAGTAGATAGGAGTGGCAGGTCCATGGAACATGGTGGGCAAAAAGGATGGAGCAGGAGCATGCAAAAAGACATCGGAGACCAGGGGGAAGGAGAATAGGGGCAGCAAGCTAAGCACAGAGGCTAAGCAGGAGGTCAATGATGGGCCATAGAATTGGGCAATGGACGGCAGGAGGAGTGGAGTGGTACATCATGCTAAATGAAGGGCAGTGGCAGCACATCAGACCATGCATGGCAGGAGAAAGGAGGCTAGTCCATGGATTCAGACAACAGAGGATAGGGAGGAGGTGGATGGGGCAGCAAATATACTACTTAGTGGATATGCTATAGGGACCTGCACATCGTAAAGTACAAGCAGTAACGAAATTGATTATTCAAAACAATTGTGTTGGGTGCTAACATATGGCCATATACTCATCCACTGAGAGTAATAATCATCTCTGAGAATACAAGATTCCAAAGATTTGAATCTGTTAAGAAGGCAATGCGGCACACCACAGAAGTATAATAACACCCTAAATCAATCGTTTCTTCGGGTGTAGTCCATTAACTGTAGACTTCATGCAAAGAAAAACATCAATATCCGTTCTTGATACGACTGTATATGTTGCGTTTATTGATTGGTAATCAGACAGATATCCAATGTTCAGAGCGCAGCCGACGCGCGTTTCGCCCAAAGGGCTTTCTCAAGGCTGCATATGTACAAAAAAAGAAAAGAAAAAAACATAACGTCTAATTGTCTGTATGTGCAGATACGTGACAAGTATTTAAATCTACAATACTCAGAACATGTAAATAAAAAACAAATCCATTATGTTGGAGACCCTAGTAAGGTACAAAAGCTGAGAACACGGCTCCAAGGGAAAGTGCCACCCAAAGTGGTCCCCTGGAACGTAAAGTGGAGAGAGAGGTAAATGCCAGAAAAATCCCCAAGTGAATTACCAAAGTGGAATCGAAACAGAACGTGAGTAAAAAAGAAGAGTAACCTAATCAGATGCCAGCAAAATCCCCAAGTAAACTATCAACGTGAAATCGAAACAGAAAGTGAGTATTAAAAAGAGTAACCAAATCAGGTACCAGACAAGAGAAAAGGGAAACCGATAAAGTGATCGGGTTAGTACTGCACAAGGTGTTGATGTCTCACCTTGAAAGGTTCAACGTATGATTTGTTTCTAGTATGTATGGCTTAGCTTGGAAAGCCTGTAAAAAAGATATGTATGGATGTAAATTCTAATTGGAATATTACGGTGACATCTTCTACGTTATTTGTACGAGTACGTGATTCACATTAGTATCATCCTTATGTATATATTGTTGCTTACCTAATATTAACAAGTTGACCAGGTATGATTGTTTTAAAGCGCCAAAAATAACCAATATTAGCGTTCCTGTGACCGTAGTGTTCAGAGCGATGAGTAGGACCAGAATCCGTCCTCTCTAATAAAATACAACAAGAAAGACAAGTGTTTACGAATTGCCCCGTGCATATGGTTTTCATGGAGACAATATATGACAAGGGTCTGTCAATAGATAAGTTTCTATTCTTAATGTAAACAAGTGCCGAAATGACAAACAAAAAAATATATACAGGGATTAAGTTTAAAGCGAGAGTCCAAAGGTGGTCATTAAGGAAGCGCATAGCACCGTCTCGTCAATAACCGAGATTGATATTACCGCT
Source organism: Triturus cristatus (assembly GCF_964204655.1). NCBI lineage: Eukaryota > Metazoa > Chordata > Amphibia > Caudata > Salamandridae > Triturus > Triturus cristatus. Next base: position 823,732,432 of record NC_140581.1, on the reverse strand, counting down.
AAGTTATACGGCATGTTTGAAGTAACGCGTAAAGAACAAATTGCAACCAATATCCAGTACCGGTTGTTTTCAAAATATAACACTCACCTTGATATCATAAGTATATTCCCCACAGTCTTGGGCGTCTTACGATTGTGATCTTCCCGCCATTGTTTAAAGAGTACATAATACGTATGATACCCAATATCACATTTGCTAGGGGCAACACACTTAGACAATCCTTATGCCCCAGTTTCATTTCTACAATTCCTCAAAGGACATGGTTGCCGGTCAAACCTAAAGGATTCTTCAAATGTGGGACTTGCAGTGTTTGCCCCTTTGCGTTGAATAAAACAACAACCTTTAAATACAACTCAGACAAAATTCATACAATTAATGATTTCATTAACTGTAACACCAAATTTGTAATTTACTGTATCATCTGTATATGTGGGAAAATTTACGTGGGAAGTACTATCAGACCTCTTAAGGAACGGATACAAGAGCACATAAGGGCAATTAGAAATAACAATGCCCAATATCCGTTAGCCTTACACTTTAATACTTCACACAATCACACAGAACTGGTTAAGATAACTTTCCATGGCCTTGAAGTAATACTGCCACATCTGAGAGGCGGTAACAGAGTCAGTAAATTAAGACAGAACGAATGTAAATGGATTATCTCCCTTAGAGCAGTAGAACATGGTATTAATATTGATAAGGAACTGTTTGAATTTTTATAATTTAATGATGCATGTATCACTAAGAACATTTACAATTTCCTGTTTTTGGATGTCATGTAACCTATGTACATTTGGCCTTTTATATACAACGTTGCTATGTGTGAAAAATTAACAAAAGATTGGCTCGTATACATGCACACAATATAAGTGTATTCCATGTATGTAATGGCTCCAGGATTTCCACTCTGCATGACCTGCTGCTATCTGTCCTTTTTCACTTTCGACCTCTATACACATATAATATCTATCACTAAATGAAAGGGCATCCCGCTTGTTTAACACCATTTTACTTATCTTTAAAAACATATGTCTGTTGTTTGACATTACTACTAGTATATTTGCTACGGCGCTGCGATGTATATGGGCAGCAACAGGATACTCTCACTAAGAAATTGCATATAATACTAAATACACGCAATCACCATCACAAGATGGCTGCCATTATGTGGACACTAGCTCCGACTATGAAGTTTCCAGTCCACTTTCTATTTTAACTATCATACGTATTACGTACTCTTTAAACAATGGCGGGAAGATCACAATCGTAAGACGCCCAAGACTGTGGGGAATATACTTATGATATCAAGGTGAGTGTTATATTTTGAAAACAACCGGTAATGGATATTGGTTGCAATTTGTTCTTGACGCGTTACTTCAAAAATGCCGTATAACTTAGCGGTAATATCAATCTCGGTTATTGACGAGACGGTGCTATGCGCTTCCTTAATGACCACCTTTGGACTCTCGCTTTAAACTTAATCCCTGTATATATTTTTTTGTTTGTCATTTCGGCACTTGTTTACATTAAGAATAGAAACTTATCTATTGACAGACCCTTGTCATATATTGTCTCCATGAAAACCATACGCATGGGGCAATTCGTAAACACTTGTCTTTCTTGTTGTATTTTATTAGAGAGGACGGATTCTGGTCCTACTCATCGCTCTGAACACTACGGTCACAGGAACGCTAATATTGGTTATTTTTGGCGCTTTAAAACAATCATACCTGGTCAACTTGTTAATATTAGGTAAGCAACAATAAATACATAAGGATGATACTAATGTGAATCACGTACTCGTACAAATAACGTAGAAGATGTCACCGTAATATTCCAATTAGAATTTACATCCATACATATCTTTTTTACAGGCTTTCCAAGCTAAGCCATACATACTAGAAACAAATCATACGTTGAACCTTTCAAGGTGAGACATCAACACCTTGTGCAGTACTAACCCGATCACTTTATCGGTTTCCCTTTTCTCTTATCTGGTACCTGATTTGGTTACTCTCTTTAATACTCACTTTCTGTTTCGATTTCACGTTGATAGTTTACTTGGGGATTTTGCTGGCATCTGATTAGGTTACTCTTCTTTTTTACTCACGTTCTGTTTCGATTCCACTTTGGTAATTCACTTGGGGATTTTTCTGGCATTTACCTCTCTCTCCACTTTACGTTCCAGGGGACCACTTTGGGTGGCACTTTCCCTTGGAGCCGTGTTCTCAGCTTTTGTACCTTACTAGGGTCTCCAACATAATGGATTCGTTTTTTATTTACATGTTCTGAGTATTGTAGATTTAAATACTTGTCACGTATCTGCACAAACAGACAATTAGAAGTTATGTTTTTTTCTTTTCTTTTTTTGTACATATGCAGCCTTGAGAAAGCCCTTTGGGCGAAACGCGCGTCGGCTGCGCTCTGAACATTGGATATCTGTCTGATTACCAATCAATAAACGCAACATATACAGTCGTATCAAGAACGGATATTGATGTTTTTCTTTGCATGAAGTCTACAGTTAATGGACTACACCCGAAGAAACGATTGATTTAGGGTGTTATTATACTACTGTGGTGTGCCGCATTGCCTTCTTAATGGATGGGGCAGCAAGTTAACTGTTCAGAGAAGGTGGGTATTAGGAACTTTATTGTTTTTAAAATGTGTGTCTGTGCGAACTACTTAAAAAATGAACAAGTATTCAGCATAATCTCACTTTTATTCAGGAAGAAGAGGACGTTTGTGACTGTGACTCCGGGCTCACTTGGCAGAAACACCCCCTGACCCTCCATCCCCCATCACAAAATGTAATGCCCATGAAAAGGGTAGGTGGACGCAGTGTTATATGGAACATAGTCCTGAGAGCACGATTGAAAATGAAAACTAGATATAGTATATGGTATAAACTAAGCACCAAAAAGTGTGATATAAGATGAACCGGGGCGTGAAATATAATATGCAATACATTGTGCGCAATGACAGATTCATTGGAGAGCGCGAGATAGCACAGGCACTAGCGCGTGCTATGCAATATGCGCCTTGGAGTGTAATATGCACAGGGCAGTGTTGTGTAACCTAGATAGTATCTAAAGTTGCAATATAAAATATGTGCTGGGGAGTGTAACGTTGCATATGCACTGTGACAAAGATATGGATCCCAGATTGTAATATATATGGCATAGCGCTGTGCGTTATAACATAGGCATCGAGCAAGGCACGTTAGATGGGGCAATATAACCCGTGCGAAGGCAAGTGTGGCATGACATATTCACGGGGTGGTGTTACAGTGCACATGGGCTAGAGAGTGTCATAGCATACGCACTAGCTGGTGGAATACAACACAGAGGTGGGTGGCACTCGGCGGGCACTGGTGGGTGTAACACAGCATTGGCTCAGCCAGGAGCACGCAGTGACTCTCAAGTGAGGTTTGTCTCCTTTCCAGAGAGTAAAATAAAAAGTATTACACATCCGGCGGTGAATGTGTATTTTATTAACCGTGAGGGGGGTTTCTTGCATAGTTTGGTCTAATTTTTTTCGAATCCCCTTTGAATGGTTTGGTGTGCGTGTGTATTAAATGTGCCTGTCAATAGCTACCCATGTTTGTATAAATAAACGACAATGGTGTCTACTTGGAGAGTACCCACCGGCGGGGGTGCCGGGATTAGGCACGGGAGGGCGTCAGACACGTCAGAGCTTCTCTAGCGGTGTAAATACATTCCACGTGGATTCATTGTATGCATAGTCGCCTTTTAATGAATATCACGCAAATCGTCATGGTGATAGGTACATACGGTTTGTCCAGCATGTCCTAGGTGTTTCTATAAATATATATATTTTTTTAAATAATAAAAAACAAAGGCCGGCCCCGGGGGAAGGGGTACCCGGGGCCATAAGTGGCCTGAGGAGGGGGGCAACGCAGCCCCCCTAAATATTTTTTTTTTTTAAAAAGGGCATGACCCGGGGGCCAAATTTATTTTTTTCAACAAAACAAATTAGGGTGCAGGCCCTGACGGATGGGGTCCCCAGGGCCAATAAATCAGAAAAAGAAGGGGGACCACACAGCCCTCCTTCTTAAAAAAATTAAATAAAGAAAAGACCGGCATCACGCCGGAGGCCGCGCTCCCTCCTTGCAGCACTCTGCAAACGCGCCCCCTAGCCAGTTGTTAGTTGGGGAATTAATTCCCCTTCAATACTGAGGGTCCCTGAGGGCCAACTAGCCCAACAGGTATCTCCAGTATGCGCCAGGGAGCTGCGTTGCAGACAGGTGTTCTGAGGCCAAGCCCCTTTTTACACCTCTATGCAACGCAGCTCTGTGGTGCTTACTGGAGGTACCTAGTGGGCTAGTTTGACCCTAGGGACCCTTAGGATTCAAGGGGGCTTAATCTCTCAACTTAGAACGGCCACAGGGCGCGTTTACACAGTGGTGCATGGAGGGGACGGGGCCGGAGGTGACGTGTGCAAACACACCCTGTGGCGCGTTTTAAGTTGGGGAAATAATTCCCTTTCAATCCTGAGGGACCCTGGGGGCCAACTAGCCAACCAGATGCTTCCAGTAAGCACCACTGCTCTGCGTTGCAGAGAGGTGGTGCAGGCCATGCCCCTTTTTACACCTCTCTGCAATGGTGCTTACTGGACGTACCTAGTGGGTTATTTTACCCCAAAGGACCCTCAGGATTCAAGGGGACTTAATCTCCCAACTTAAAAAACGGTCACTAGGCGTGTTTACACAGTGGGGAAGGGAGGGGACAGGCCTGAGGTGACGTGTGCAAACATGCCCTATGGCGCGTTTTAAGTTGGGGAAATAATTCCCCTTCAATCCTGAGGGCCCCTGGGGGCTAACTAGCCCACCATGTGCTTCCAGTAAGCGTCACTGAGCTGCGTTGCAGAGAGGTGGTCCACGCCGTGCCACTTTTTACACCTCTCCGCAACACAGCTCTGTGGCGCTTACTGGAGGTACCTTGTGGGCTAGTTGGACCCTAGGGACCCTCAGGATTCAAATGAACTTAATCTCCCAACTAAAAACGGACACAGGGCGTGTTTACACAGTGGTGAAGGGAGGGGACGGGGCCTGAGTCAACGTGTGCAAGCAAGCCCTGTGGCGCGTTTTAAATTGGGGAAATAATTCCCCTTCAATCCTGAGGAACCCTGGGGGCCAACTAGCCCACCAGGTGCTTCCAGTAAGTGCCACTGCGCTGCGTTGCAGAGAGGTGGTCTAGGCGTGCCCCTTTTTACATCTTTCTACAACGCAGCTCTGTGGCACTCACTGGAGGTACCTAGTGGTCTAGTTGGACCCTAGGGACCCTCAGGATTCAAGGGGACTTAATCTCCCAACTTAAAATGGCCACAGGGCGTGTTTACACAGTGGGGAAGGGAGGGGACGGGGCCTGAGGAGACGTGTGCAAACACGCCCTGTGGCGTGTTTTAAGAGGTAGTATTAATCCCCTACCCTATTATATACTAGGGGCTTACAGAGGAGGTCAAGCTAATCACAGGGGGACCCCAACGCATAGTGTTCCCTAGTGTATGTAGGTGTTTTCACTGTATTCTGAGTGTCTTTTAACATAGCACTGGCTCTAGGACTGGTTAGTCAGACACAGTTACCACCAGTATCCGTCTGAAAAAGTTGAGGGTACAGGATGATTTTGCAACAATGCTTCTTTCTGCTCTTCTGTTTATTCTCTCTGCACGTTATCCTTCTTCCTGCACTTTTCTTCGTCTTTGAGGACTTCTGTTGCTTCTTTTTGCATTTCTTTTTTTTCTTTCTGTGCGTTTTTCCTTCTTTCTTCACATGTCCTATCTCTGTAGGCATAGTTAGAAATTAGCATTTAAAAAACCTTTGAAATTCACTGAAAAAACCATCGGTTTCAGGCACGTTATAGTTAGGAATTAGCATTTAAAAACCTTAGAATTTCACTGAAAAAACCATAGGTTTCAGGGGCGTTAGCTGGACTTTTCACTCGTACAAAACCATTGAAATTCCCCCGATATAGTTAGTTCAGCTAACTATAACTCGCGCGCCCGCAATGAACTGCTGATGACGTCACATACATCATCACTGAATATATATTATAAAAATACACATCACAAGATTCCAGAGTGCGACGTCTTTTCTGTGAAAAATTGACCCTGGCTGTTGGTTCGGCCCAACGTCTGCACCCACTGCTGCGCGCTCCGACAGGAAACACATTGAGAAAAAAATATATATATATATATATATGTATAAAATTGGGGAGCGTGGCATTTGTGTCCCCTTCTTAGAGCAGAGCCAAGTAATGGCCTGGTGACCCCATGAGTATGGTGTCCCTAGGATCCCATCCTTTGAACATAAAAGAATATTTTATTTTTTCTCCTCTTCCCACACACATGTGAGTATGTCACTGAATTGCTCCCATTTAGAGAGACAAGAAGTAAAAGTTGCTCCGGCTGGATGGGAACACACCTGAGGATGGGTGCTGGCTGTGGAGCCTGCAAGGCTGTGGGCACATTGGGCCACCCCCAGCGTCCTCTAAAGAGAGATAGTGTTATGCATGCCAAGGGTGGGACTAGGGTGCCCACTAAAAAGAAATACAAAAATAAGTGTGGCTGGCTTCCGCCCGCACCCCAGGATGGGTGCAGACTCGGGAGCCAATGGGGCTGTGGGGTCTTGGGTATCCCCACATGACCCACAATAGAATGGCAAGCTGTGGATATCACGGGTGGGCCCAAACACCCCAAAATAAATATTTAACAAATAATAAATGAGCAGCTATTGGTCACTGCTGCTGTTAAGGAGTCCTCCATAATGCCCTTTGGGGACTAATTTGCATATTTCTTCCTGCTTTGTGGTGCCCTAATCTGGGCTGGGGGACCCCCCACTTGTTACAAAATGGCTGTGGCGGGGGGGCTTCAGGGAGAACAGCAGCACCACATACATTATTTATTAAATGTAACCCTATGTTTTCTGCAGTGTCTACGTCACAAAATAGTTTATCATTTGTAAACATTTCCAGGGCTAGAGATTTAGCTCTACATTATTGATTGTATGCACCTCTTGTGGTTGGCCTTTTAGCTGCATTATATAGCCCAAGGAGTGTAAAAGAATGAACTCAACATGTGTTTACTATTGTTGACAAAGCCAATAGGCTTGTCTTACATAATGATGAGGTTACTACTTGACAAAATGAGTAGCCTTGTCTTCATATGATGATGTGGTTACCCCTTGACAAAGCCAATAGCTGTGGCTTGTATATTGATGTGGTCACCCTTTGACAAAGCCAATGGATTTGACCTCATATAATGATGTGGTGACCTCTTGACAAAGCCAATAAGTTGTCTTGTACAATGATGTGGTGGCTCTTTGACAAAGCCAATAGGCTTGTCTTTATAGTTGATGTGGTCACCCCTGGACAAAGTCAAATGGTTTGCCTTTTATGTAATGATGTTGTGCCCTTGGCAAAGCCAACAGGTTTGTCTTGTATATTGATGCGGTCCCCTCTTGGCAAAGCAAATAGGCCAGCCTTGTATATATTGTTGTGGTGACCCCTTGAGAAAACCAGTGGACCTACATTATTTAAAATAACACCCCTTTATATTGTGATGAACTCTCGCACCGGCTGGCCATGCATGGATGGGGGTTTCCCACCCCCTGTGGGGTTAGGTGCAGGACATGTCTGCCACATGACAGTGATGTTATAGTTAGGTATGGTAGTAAAATCATATGTTACGTTAAAAAAGAATTAGAGAGAGGCGGAGCTAACCACTGAGGAGCATAACGACACCCTTCTAGTTCTCCCAGCTACCGCAGCCATGGTCGCTGATCTCTGCCCTGCCCCCAGGCAAATGACCAGGTCCCAGGCCACCAGACTCCGCAGCCGTGACATGTTGTCTTCTATAACCTGTCGTGGCTGTCAGGAAGGCACTAGGGAATGCGGATGCAGGGCCGAGTCTGAGGCTGCAGAATGCCGAGTCCACGGCTGCTGAGAGTGGGGAGTGGTGTGGCCTGGCCTCCGACACCCAAGGCCTGCTTTATTGACTGTTTTCTTGACAGCATTAGGAGACATGTTTGGCCCATCCGCCTTCCACTTTGAATATTATCTTTGTTCCCTGCATGAGGGTCCATAGACGATGCAGGAACTCCTGCTCGGGGTACCCAGCTGACGTATCCTGACTGCAGGTGGAGCAAGGAGGACCTCTGAGGTTGGAGACCGTGGCTGGAGCCGCATGGCCTGTTAGGCACCCATCCCCCTGCCGTGACAAGGAGAGTGGCTACAGGACCAGGGTGCACCTCCCTTTTGCTCTCACACATTGTCTTGCCCTTAAGACTTGAAGACTGGCAGTGAGGACTGGACTGAGTGTACCTCCCACAGCGAAGGGCACCCCAAGGATGCTGCTGTAGACAGCAAGTGGCATAGGGCGCAAGCAGCGCGCTACGATGCAAGGGGCATTTCCAGCAGCCACTGTTTACGCTCCCCATATGAGGATGAACTGCTGATGTGTTATGACCTTCCGGTGCTGGAATCAAACAGGGGTCAAATGGCGACGTCAACCACCCTTCTCTTGAGATGGGGTTGGTCCAGCTGCCCTTCTTCATTGCGCTAAAACAGGCCCAGTACTTTCTGTACCCTACTGCTCCAGCACCCCTACCCTAGTGTAACTGCTGCCTTGGCTGCACCTGCAATACCTGCCTCTCATCGGGGACTGAATGACCCTGGAAAACCATCCACAGCAGCTGCTATGACATTGGTGAGATCACAGTGACTGGGGGGGACTGCCGTCTGATAGTCAGGTGCCCAGTACTTGCACTAGGGCAGGACCTACCTCGGCTCCCCGGGGGGCACTGAGTATCCTTGGTGGGCACCGGCAGTGGCCTGGTTGTGGTGTTCCGCACTAGCAGTGCACCCCTCTACCTTCTTCTGCAGGTTGGCAAGTGGAGGCTCCCGCTCAGAGCCTCTAATTCACCAGGGCAGCTACTTCTTACCTCTGATTGGGACTTGACTGTCGCCAATGTCCAAGCCCAAGTTCAAGTCCACGCACCAACTCCATTTCTTGGAGGCTGTCTCTAGGGTGAGGCTGCCTAATGTCTCAGGAGCAGAGGAAATGGCTCAGGCACCACCATCTTTGTTGTCTTCAGCTATAGACACCCTCTTCATGAGCTCTCTGATATCAAGGCTTTCCATGGGTTCAATTAGCGCAGAAGTCATGAAAATGCAGAAGACATGCAGTTGATCCGCATGGTATTGCATCATTTCATCAATGACTTGGTGCCACGGAGATCCACCTTGTGGAGGTGGAGACCTGTCTTGACAAGTCTCTAGAGGTAGGTGCGCTATGGAGAAATGTGATTGACTTGGAGGACCTAGTTGTAGGACGACCCCGCGCCGCACGGCCACCAGCTGCTGCGTGGGCCCCCTTGCCTTGCCTGCCTCGTTGCCTGCCTCGCTGCCGCCGCGTGACCACGCCCCCTCCTTCGAGCGGCGTGGTCCGTGCTCGCCTGTTGGTTAGGTTTTGTTGGTGTTTTTGTTTTTTGTCTTTTCTTAGTGCCTGTTCTGTAATTTGTATTAGTGGTTGCGTTTTCCTTCCTGTTTGCCCTGTTGTCTAGCCGCCCTTCGTACTCCCTCCCCGCTTCCCGCCACCGCCGCTAACCCCGCCCCTTTTTCCCTTCTGTACCCTCCCCGCTCCCGCATCCCAGCTGCTCCGCCCCCCCGCGCACTTGGCCATATATGGCGACCGTGCGACGCAGGTGAGTGTGACCTAGTTGTAGGACACCCCCGCGCCGCACGGCCACCAGCTGCTGCGTGTGCCCCCTTGCCTTGCCTGCCTCGTTGCCTGCCTCGCTGCCGCCGCGTGACCACGCCCCCTCCTTCGAGCGGCGTGGTCCGTGCTCGCCTGTTGGTTAGGTTTTGTTGGTGTTTTTGTTTTTTGTCTTTTCTTAGTGCCTGTTCTGTAATTTGTATTAGTGGTTGCGTTTCCTTCCTGTTTGCCCTGTTGTCTAGCCGCCCTTCGTACTCCCTCCCCGCTTCCCGCCACCGCCGCTAACCCCGCCCCTTTTTCCCTTCTGTACCCTCCCCGCTCCCGCATCCCAGCTGCTCCGCCCCCCCGCGCACTTCGCCATATATGGCGACCGTGCGAACGCGCAGCGGTCACGCGCAGCGGGCGCGCCGATTGTGCGCCGAAGGCGCGCCAAAGGCAAGCCCGTCTACGCCCGTCCGCGCCTGGACCGCGCCCAGTGCCAGGACCCCTGGCCCTCGAGGACCCCAGCCCACCCGCCGGACGTACACCGCCGCCACCCTCATCGCTCTCAACTCCGGCCGATTCCCAGGTTGCCACCAAGCCACACCACGACGCACCCACGGACCCTTCAGCTGCCTCGCCTGCAAGTTCACCTGCATCCGGACCTGCCTCGCACCAGCACCCGCCAAGTCGACCACCAGCAGCACCCACCTCAAGTGCATCCTGCTCAACACCCGCTCCGTCCACAGACACGCCATCGAACTCTGGAACCTCCTAGACGCCACAGCCCCTGACGTTGCCTTCCTCACGGAGACCTGGATGAACGCCTCTTCAGCTCCCGACATCGCCATCGCCATCCCAGAGGGCTACAAGATCACCCGGAGGGATCGCACCGCCAACCAGATAGGAGGAGGCATCGCCATCATCCACAGGAACACCATCCGTCTCACGACCAGCACCGACAACACCCTGACCACCGCCGAACACCTGCATTTCCAGATCCACACCGACCCGAAGACCACCCTCAGAGGCACCCTGATCTACAGACCTCCGGGACCACGCACCCAATTCAGCGAGGACATCGCCGACTTCGTCAGCCCGCATGCCCTCCCCTCCGCTGACTACATCCTCCTGGGGGACCTCAACTTCCACCTGGAGAACATCAACGACCGCAACACCAGCACCCTGATCGACAACCTCGCCAATCTTGGACTCAAGCAGCTGGTGTCCACCCCCACCCACCTCGCCGGACACACACTCGACGCAGTCTTCTCATCCAGCACAGACATCGACTTCAGCCACGCCACAGAGCTTCAATGGACGGACCACAGCTGCGTCCACTTCACCTTCAAAAGAACGACGACCCACCACCACCAGCAACAGGCTGCCCGCAGAAGCTGGAACAAGATCACAGCCGACCAGCTCGCCACCTCCCTGAGCCAGCACCCTCCTGCCAGCTCAGCGAACCCCAGCCAGGCCGCCGACAACCTCACGAAGTGGATCAGCAACTGCGCGGACGAGCTCGCCCCGCTGAGGACCCCGCCCAGCAGACCCGGCAGCAAGAAAGCCCCATGGTTCACCGACGAACTCAAGAGCTCCAAGAAGAACTGCCGAGCCCTCGAGAAAGTCTGGAGAAGAGAACCTACACCGGACAACAGGACCACCTTCAAGCTTGCCACCCGGAAGCACCACCAGCTGATCCGCGCCGCCAAGAAAACTGCATTCAAAGACCGGCTGGACAACAACGCACACAACTGTAAGGAACTCTTCAACATCGTGAAAGAGCTATCCAACCCCAGCGCAGGAAACAACGACGTCACCCCATCGCAAGACCTCTGCAACTCCCTCGCCTCATACTTCCACAACAAGATCGCAGACATACGCAACAGCTTCAACAACCAACCAACGCACACCATGACCGAACAACCACCCCCCACCACCACCCTCCACGCCTGGACCCCGATCAGCACCGAAGACACCATCCGCACGATGAACTCCATCCACTCCGGATCGCCGACCGACCCCTGCCCTCACCACGTCTTCAACAAGGCCGACGCTGTCATCGCACCCCACCTGCGAGACATCATCAACACATCCTTCGACACCGCCACCTTCCCTGAGAGCTGGAAGCATGCCGAACTCAGCGCTCTACTCAAGAAACCCACAGCGGACCCCACCGAACTCAAGAATTACCGCCCCATCTCGCTTCTCCCGTTTCCAGCCAAAGTCATCGAGAAGACCGTCAACAAGCAGCTGGCCGCCTTCCTCGAGACGAATGGATCCCTCGACCCCTCACAGTCTGGCTTCCGAGCCAACCACAGCACCGAGACCGCCCTCATCGCCGCCACCGATGACATCCGAGCCCTGATGGACAACGGAGAAACAGCGGCCCTCATCCTCCTAGACCTCTGCGCGGCATTCGACACTGTCTGCCACCGCACCCTAGTACAGCGCCTCAGCAACGTCGGAATCCAGGACAAGGCTCTGGAATGGATCATCTCCTTCCTCGACGGAAGAACACAGAGAGTCCGCCTACCACCGTACAAGTCAGAGGCCACCGAAGTCATCTGCGGCGTCCCTCAAGGATCCTTGCTGAGCCCCACCCTCTTCAACGTCTACATGAGCCCCCTCGCGGCCATCGCACGCCAACACAACCTCAGCATAATCTCCTACGCCGACGACACCCAGCTGATCCTCTCCCTGACCAACGACCCCGCCGCCGCCAGAGCCAACCTGCACGAAGGGATGAAAGAGGTAGCCGAGTGGATGACGACCAGCCGCCTGAAACTGAACTCAGACAAGACGGAGGTCCTCATCCTGGGCTCTTCACCCTCCGCCTGGGACGACTCCTGGTGGCCTCCCGCCCTGGGCACCGCACCCAAACCGACAGACCATGCACGCAACCTGGGCTTCATCCTGGACTCCTCCCTCTCCATGACCAGGCAAGTCAACAACGTCTCCTCGGCGTGCTTCAACATCCTACGCATGCTACGGAAGATCTTCTGGTGGATCCCCACCGAGACCAGGAAGACCGTCACCCAGGCCCTCGTCACTAGCCGACTGGACTACGGCAACGCCCTCTACGCCGGTACCACCGCCAAGCTCCAGAAGAGACTCCAGCGGATCCAGAACGCCTCAGCCAGACTCATCCTCGACATCCCACGAACCAGCCACATCTCCGGACATCTGAGAGACCTACACTGGCTCCCCGTCAACAAAAGAATCACCTTCCGCCTCCTCACCCACGCACACAAAGCCCTACACGACCAAGGACCGAGCTACCTCAACAGCCGAATCAACTTCTACGCTCCCAAACGCCACCTCCGATCAGCCAACCACGCCCTCGCCGCCGTCCCCCGCATCCGAAGAGCGACGACAGGAGGAAGGTCCTTCTCCTACCTGGCCGCCAAGACCTGGAACTCCCTCCCGACCGACCTGCGCCTGACCCAAGACCACCTCTCCTTCAGGAAGAAGCTGAAGACCTGGCTGTTCGAGCAGTAGCGGCACCCCCCTACCCCCAGCGCCTTGAGACCCTACGGTTATGTAGTGCGCTTTATAAATGTCTTGATTGATTGAGCAGAAGGGGCAATGTTCATATCTCCGACCTACCAGAGAAAATGTAGGTGGCACACATGATTTTGTTCCTTTGTGACTTTTTGACAAACTGCTGGATCTATCCTTTGTCCCGAACCAGGAGATACAGAGGGTGCACCTCCTTCTCCTCCGTACAGCACCCTGGGCCCATCTTAACATGCTTTTTGTAGCATCAGCAAGTGCAGCAGAATATAACGGCGGCGAAGAAGCATAGCCCTTACCAGTGTGAAAAACACCAGATTTTCATTTCAGCCTACTTTACTCCCAATACCAATCTTGTCTGGAAACGGTTCCTGGTTTGATGCCCCACATAATGAAGTGGGACATTCAATATGGCTTCCTCGAACCAGCCGTGATGTTGATAACTGTAGATGGCAGGAATTGAGAGTATGATGACCCAGAAGATCTAGAGAGGTTTCTGGACACCATTGACGCCACTGACATGTACACCCGTGGCCCGTCTGCTGGTCTATCAGCTGCTGCCTTGGTGAGGGAAGATCATCCACCTAACAATCAGGGGTGAGCGACGATGGCTGGAGAGAATCACTGAATGCTGGTCTTCGGACGGGACAAGCACTTTCACAGGTCAGCAGGTGGCCCAAGGGACTACTCTCACTCTCTGCTCAAAGTCTAGGAAGTTTGGTCATCTGCCCCGTGCCTCCAAAGATTGCTGGAAGACATTGTACCACTTAACTTAGCCCTGATTATCTTGAGGAGGCCTCATGCTGAAGTATTGATGGTGCCGCCCGGCTGTGGCTGTCCATCTGGTGCTGGGCGTGATGGTGGGGGTCCCAGCAGCTGCCTTCCACCTGGCTTGCTCAAATGGCATCCGTGGTGACTGACTATTGGACTTCTGTTCTGTCCACAGAGCACGATAAACCTAGGTGGGATTGGGTTGGTGTGGTAATAAATGCCAGTAAGACAGAGCCCCCTACACCTGACTACCCCCATGGCACACAGAAAGAGTGGGGTAGCCACCCTGTTTCATAAATCCCTGGTGCTCCACACACTGTGGACATGGAAAGACCTGATGGGTAGATATGTCTTTGCTAAGGTCAGGATCCACGAAAAGGTCTGGATCATAGGCTCTGTATATGCCTCATTAGGTGACAAGGTGGATTTTCTTGCACATTGACCAAACTCCTGCTTTTGTTTGGAACATCCAGGGTACTCATGGGGGGGCTGGGGCCTGCCCTTGGATCTGTATCCTGACAAGTCTGCAAATCACATGATCTGACAGCCCCGGGGCAGATTCCTTCTATCTGATAATATAGCTAACCATGCCTTGACAGATCCCTAGCATTTGACACACCTGAGGGACAGGGATTACACTTTCACCTCATGAGTCCATGGCACACGTTCCCATATCTACTACTTTTTTCTCTCTGTCAGACTGCTTCGTAATCTAGTGGCTGCCTCAATTCTTCCAAACAGTACAGCTGACCACGAACTTGTGTTGCTTGACCTTGACTTCCTGCAACCCCCCAGGCATGCTGGCTTATGAATGCCAGACAAAGCCCCTGAGGGCAAGCATCGGTTGTGCCCCTATCTGAGCCGCTATTTGGAGGAGAATGCTGGATCCGTCTCCTCCGCACAGTTACTCTGGTTGGCCGGGAAGGCGTCCCTGAGAAGAGTTTTGATGAGAAACTTGGCAGCCTTCAAGCACTATTGTGAGGCAGAACGCAAGTGGTTGACAACCTCACCCTTCACCTGAATCAGGCATATAATGCATCGCCAACCCCAACCTTCTTTAAAGATCTGCTCGGCGCGAAGTGCGATCTGAACTCTCATTACACTGTGCAAGCAGAGTCGCCTCTCTTTTGCTCGCTGCAGCGGCATTATGAGGGGAGGAAGGCTGGTCAGTTATTGGCCATGCAGTTGCATTAGGCACAGTCACACACAATGATATAGCCATCAAGCCTGCGCATAATGTGCTCCTCACTGACCTGCATGGTAAATTGTGGGGATTTGCCTCTTTTTACGAGACCCTCTACTCCTTGACCAGGCTTCACCCTACCGGTCCTGTCACAAGATTAGGCACAGTCACTAGCAACAAAGAAATTGCATAGGCCATTGACGGAATGGTGACTATTAAGGCCCTGGGAGACGATGGTCTTCTGTAGAATCACTGAACCCCTGATAGTGCTTCTTTTGGGAAAACTGTTCAGGGAGATCTCGACTGTCACAGCTCTCTCCCAGAATTCACTAGGGTGCGTATTTCCTTGATCCCAACACCTGGCTGAGACCCACTACAATGTGCCAACTATTGCCTGATATCCCTCATAAGGGCGGATATGAAGATCACGGCAAAGGTTTTGGCCAATAGACTCAAGGTCTATATTCCACTACTGATCCACTCTTCACAGGTTTGGTTCGGGCCTGGCCGCAATTTGGCAAATCATTTGAGGACGCTCTCCCATCTGTTGTGGCAGGCATGGCAGGATGAAGACGAGAAGGTACCTGTCTCTCTTGACGTTCGACCGGGTAGAGTGGCCATACCTGTTCTGTCTGATGGAGGTCATGGGCCTGGGGGATGCGGGCTAATGTTCGGTAGCTCTACAGTGCTCATACAGCCTAAGTGACTATGGGAGCTTTTCATCCCCATTTTTTGCTGTCCGTCATGGCACAAGGTAGGGTTGCACCCTCTCCTGGCTGTTATTTTTGCTCACGCTAGAACCCCTGGTGACTAAGATATGCAGTGCATCTGGTATACATATGATGGTTATGTCAGTGATGGAGAGGAAAACATTTTACTACACAGATGGTATCTTGGCTGTCCTCTCCAGCCCTTGTGAATCGATCCCAGCTCTCATACAGGTGATACAGTCTTTTCTGCCTACTCGGGAAACCATATAAACTGTTCGAAGTGTGAGTCCTTGCCTGTGACCCCGGCGACTGCTGTTGCATCGCAGGGGGAGCACCATTCACATTGTGGACTGAAGGTCTGAAATTTAAGGTGTGTACCTGAGTGGCGATCTATCTTGGGTGGTGCGTGATAACATTGCCCCCATCATAGAGAAGGTACCGTGGAATTCACCGCCTGGCTGACATTGTGTCTAGCTCTGTGAGGTCGGGTTCAAATTATTAAAATGTACATGATGCTGAGATTTAATAACATATTTTGGATGCATCCCCTGAAAATCCCCAGCAGCATGCTTGAGGAGATCGTTTGGATGATACAGACTTTTGTTTGGAAGGGGTACTGGCCTCGCCTCAAGGCCGCTAAACTGCATACTAAAACTACTGCAGTAGTGTTATGACTTCCCCACGCTGAGTCTTTCAAGTTGGCCTCACAGTTATCACATGTGGTGCAGATGCTGAAGTCAGCTAACAAGACACCTACATGGGTTTTTCTGGAGCTCCATCTGCTACATTCAAAGGGAACACTTACAGCTCTTTACACGTGCCATGGTTTATCCAGCCGCCTGGGCAACCCGATTACACATGCCGCACACTATGCATGGTGTTGTGCCCATCATCTGCTTTGCTTGCCATGCACAATCCATTTTAAGACGCCGCTATGGCGGCACAGGAATATTAGGATTGGAGATGAGGAGGTTTACTGGTCACAGTGGAAGAACAAGGGGATTCATCATGTGAATTGCCTGGTTCTGGACGGTGTATTGGTCTCCTTTACGGATCTCAATCACGATCACCCGCTACCTCAATCACAACACTGACAGTATCCACAGCTCACACACAGTCTTCAGCATGCTTCTTCAGCACGCTTTGATTGTCCCCCTACAATATAGCGCCTGACCCTCTGTACATTGTGACTTGGAAAGGTTTTACGGAGAGTAAGGCGGGTCCATATGCAACCCTGATGGATTACCTCTTCTCATGCCCTACTGCTCATAATTTGCACTGTTGGAGGGAAGGAAGGCTCGGCCTCTCCATTTCTAAGGAGGAATGGCATGACTTTTTGGCTGAGCATGACAGCTTCCTCAGAGAAGCCAGGTTGAAATTTTGTTATTTCAAGGTCTTACACCTTCGGCACTGGACACTGGAATGACTATGGAGAGCACGACTACCAGGGGACTCCAAATACTGGCGGTGTGACGCAGCAGCATGTGATATTGAGCATGTTAATGGGATTGCAAGGTGATCTAGCTGACCTGAGGTTCAGATTAGGATACCTTGACGGTGCACCTGGGGTGGCCTGCCTAGTTTTACTCGATTACATGACTATATTCTCGGACTTGACGCATCACAGAAAATGCCAGTTGGCTATAGCCCTGGCAGTGGTTAAGGTAGAAATATTGCATCACTGGAAATCCGCTACACCACCATCTCATAACACATGGCTCGCTGACATGCAGGACATGGGCTATTATAATCAGCTTATTGATAAGCTCAATGATCAATTGCAGAAGTTTGAGGAGGCCTGTCTCCCCTTCCCTCTGGTAAGCTGTGGGCATCACCATTACTTAGTCGTCCTCCCACTTCAAAACTGACCCTTGACTGTTACGGGGTGGCTAGAGGCTTCATGGGGGGCTCCCTGGGGTCCAACATCACAACGTAAGGGTCCCCTTCCCTTGCCCTTCACACTTGCCCTCTGCCTGGCCCTCCCCCTTGGTTCCCTCGAGGGACTTCTCGGTTTGCTTCGCCTTTGTTGGGGGGCTTGGTTGTGTTGTAGGTTGTGGGTTATTTTTTAAGTCCTTGCTCTCTTTTCAGATGTTTTTACTCATATGATGTCTTGGACTTGCCTGATCTCTCATATCTGTATCACTGCTGCATGATATTTGTAGCCGAAAACTTTGTAAAACTTTAAGAAAGAATTTAGATTTTTTTTTATTGAAATTCACTGAAAAAAATAGGGGTTAAAGTAACTTTATAGTTAAAAAATAATTTCATATGGTCCTTCTTGTACCTTGGTCGAGGCACCCTTTTATTATCTTTGAGATTAAACCTCACTCTAAAGACGATCATGCAGCTTGCTAAACTGCGCCCTAGCATTATTGAATTTGAGCTGGAGCACTAATGAACTGAAACTCTACAGAGACCCCCTTACTGATATCATAGGTTGCACAACTCCCAGAGAATTCCTTGGTTGTCTTATGTCAAGCAGTCCCTGCTTGATCTAGCCCAGAGAAGTTGTTGGCACCATTGCCAACTATTCATGTGTCTATGTTGATTGTTGTTAAGCGTAGGATTCGGGCCAAGTATATTGAACAAAGTGCATTATCTGACAGCGTGGGCAGCCGGTCTAAATCCTTAATTCTTTACAAACATGCATTCAGGGCTAAGGAATTTTTGGAATATATTAATCCAAAACCTGTGAGGTCGCATGTTGTGAAATTCAAGTATGGCATTTTGCCAACTTATTTTTTTCTTTCTTTGTTTTACTTTACGGAGAGGGACCTTCGAGAGTAACCGACGGCGGAACGCCGGACACCGTTGAAGAGCTCAGCCAACCAGAAAAGCAGACTGTGCCGATTGCATGCCGGTCTTTCCAATATTTATACATGTGAGTAATGATTGATAATACATTATATATATATGGATAACGTTATTCGACCTGCTTCAATATGGAATGTACTTGATCTAGGATAGAACTAGGTCTTATATTCTTCTCTCTCTGCTTCTATTATTATTAGAAGTTGCTGCGGTTTACATGGAGGAACTGCGTACACACTTCTGAAATATTACATCACAGAGTACATTTGGGTTTCTTTTGCAAAAATCTGTGACGATCAACCTAAAATGTCTTATTCATTGAGACAGGTCTCCCATTGAGATCCCAAAATGTAAATTCTTGCATACTTGGATTAAGTCCACTACTTGTCGTTCCCATAACTTAGGTACATTTTCTCTGTTTAATAGTTGCACTGGGCACACCAATACTCCATACAGAAGGCTAGATGACATCCGAATTTGGCCAAACGATTCATTTTGTTAATATATTCTTTTCTAAGTTTGGTTTCAATATATCATTATGTCTTTGACTACAACATTTCTCTTCACTAGGGAGACATTCTCCTACATTTACAACAATTGTCTTCAATACCCTGATTGAATATAAGAAGACCCTCTATGGAAGTTACTGGGACTCTTTACGCTTGGTTTTTAACCCTTTCTTTTGTCCTTGAAATACTGGGTATATTTCTCATCACATGGCGACTTTTTCAAAATGGAATAACTGGCATTTGTTTTACTACCTGTCCTTCGGGGCTACTATATCTTGGCCCTCACTGGTACCACACAGACAAAATCTTGTTTGTCTCTTGTCTTTAGTCCTAAACTGTTTTGTACAGACTTTTTCACTTCACCTTATAAAAACTACGTATATTTTCCTATACTAATTATAATTTCTTTTTAACAAATTCACACAATGACGAAACAGTTGTCAGCTGTTTGTTGAAGTAAACTGAAAAGAAACCTTGTCAGAGTGCACAGAAGAATACAAGACTACTACATCTGCAAATAGTGTGCATTTTATGCAAACTCAATCCTTTCTGTTTGGGATTAAAACTATTATGTGAAAATTTAGTGTCAAGTCAAGTCAAAACATGCTTTATTCGCCAAATGAAAGCCATAAACGCCAACATATTAAAACGGCAATCATCTCATCAACATAGATTACAATTTTAAAAATCTTGGTCACTCAAAAAGGATTAAAATAAAACATCCATTGTGTCATCAAAAAATACAAGTTTCAAGTTTTTTAAAAAATAACACAGAAATACACTTTATAAAGTGCAGAGTGCTAAAGACCAAGTGTAAGGGCACAATATTGAAAAGTGCATTTGCAGACATAGAATATGCCCTAGGCCCCGCTGGCTATTATAAAAACAACTTTTACCTATGCCTGGTGGCTCCTGTTAAAAAGCTTGCAACCCCGAGACAAACCATGGGAGAGGATAACATTTGAAGATACAATAGGGCAGGCCTAACTTGAGTAAAATGGCAACCTCTGAGCAGCGGGAGTACGAACCTTTTACGAAGAGAGTGATAAAAATCACAAAAGAAAATAAAGTTTCAGGTATCTTGCTCTGAGAAGTTGTCACAGGGGCAGAGTTTAAGGGTACCAGGTTACGCAAAACCTTGGGGAACCGCCAGAAACCAAGGGACCAAAAGCAGTTGAAATCTAGTCAATACAAAGCGGTGAAAGACATTGATAACAATGAGTAGATATGGTTGGACTTGCTTTCTAAGGGAGAGTGTAACATACCTTCTCACAGTGTGTTTCCCACAGTGTGTTTTGCCAACTCGATTTCTTCCCTGAGTGCTTTGGATTACTTTTGCATAAAGATTGTATACAATTGGGGTCCTGCGACCCAATGTGTAAACAGCACCGGGGGTAGTAGGGTGTTGACAACCATATAGCACCACTTTCGTATTATTCAATACTGTTATCTAGACTGAACCCACAAAATATACTAATTCGTAGTCAAGGTGAGAAGACTAAGCCTCTACTACCCAATTTCGTTGATTGATTTCATTCATGACAGATCATTAGTCAACCTCGTACTATTATTCCTATTCTCCCTGTGGCAGCTTTGATTTCAAGTTAGTATTTTGATAGTATCATGTCAGTTCGAATATGAAGAGGGACAAACCAGGTGTTCACTATTTAATAATTATTATGTACTGGTTGCAAACTGAACACCTTTGATTATGAATGATCCATTTGCATGCTCACAGTCCATAGTGCCTCTCCTCAACCAGGTACTTATATAACCAGGCTATATATCCCTGCGAAACCAGCCATCGCAAACCCAGGAAAATACCGACGAAATAACGAAACAAGCGGAGAGCTTTACCTTTTGTGGGAGCTTTCCTGATGAACAGGACGATCTTCGCCTCGTGATACAGAGCGCAGCGGTTTCTGCAATCAGCGCTTCCCGGAGTAACGGAGCCATCGCGATCACGGACAGGGACAGGCATTGCTCCTTGGAAAACCGGAGACATCGTTGTTGGTCCCTTTTGCCAGAGGATTGAAGAGAACGCTGCCGGAGAATTACCGCCGCCGAGGGAGGTGGTTCACAGCAGACCGCAGCAGGATCGCTAGGATCATTTAGTTTGCCAGTAGCACTGGGCTGATAGGTCTCAGGACCTAATACTTCAGTTCTCGATCGGTCGCGATCCCCTGGATATTTAACCCAGTGCCTGCAGAGACGATTTCGTGATTTTGGTGCGAACAAGGCTATGAGCAGTGTACATCTTGCTGCACACCTCTTGGTTGATGGCTTACCCGAGAGGAGTGCCACGAGGTGGTCACGTGAGTAATACTGAAACATTTTTGCCTTTCTTCAGTTATAACTGTAGAGAGAGGCTTTGCCCACAAGATTCTCTCAGGCAGTTTGTTATCTTCCTCATTCTGGAGGCTACTCTCCCAACCAGCATTTAAATGGACAACATGGCAGCCATCTTGGAATGGTATTCCCTGCCACTATAAACATCTGGTCTCTGATGATACTGACCTCATACTTAAGACTCCTACATCAGATTGTCAGCTTGCATTACGTTCTATCACTACAGCAACCATTCTGGAAGGTTCTCCTGCCAAAGAGACAGCCATACTGTATTGTTGTAAGCACCAATACTCTCTACTCCAAATCAGCTTTAAGTGGATGTCCTAATCGGCATCCATCTTGTAACGGCTATTTACTTATACATTCTATACCTAATGCATAGTCATTAGCTTTAGCCCCTGCGCAACAGCAACCATCCCGCTCAATCATTTTCGTATCACAATCTACCATGTATTAGCATTATAACATCCTAACTTATTTACTCTCCTAAGAGAAATTCATAGCATGGCGGAACCTAACATGATACAGGAGATAAACAGCGCGATCTCTATTCAATACCCTCCTAACCTCTCGAAAAATGCCTCTAAAACTTTCAAGCACAAGGTGCTCTAAAATAACCCAGATACCCTGTTCCTAGATCCCTCCTTTAATGCCAAAAAAGGCACTATTCTAAATAACCTCATATTCTTCACAAGAAAAATAGCTAAATGGCGATTGACCTTCTCCAAGTTATTAAATATCCAGGAACATAAAAACATCCCATATGGAACTAGGATTACTACGTCGCCTTCGCATAACCTCAGAGCTACACTGAACATAACATCCTACAAAAATGGCACCGTGCTCATTCAAGTAGCTAACAAGGACCTTGAACAATTCGACAGATACTTTGTCACCCTCAAAACATACACCATCACCACTTGTAGCATCTCACAGGACCTTACCACGCCTACCACCCCTTCATCTCCTGTGGGTCAACAACCCCCTACCCCTCCTAGAATGGCTGAAAAAATCATTAACATTTATCTGCAGCCTTGGGTGTTAAAAAGCCATTCTTTCAAGCTACACGTGGTACCTCAGGGCATATCCTCTCCCTCCGCCCCAGCAGCGCTTCCTGAGGAGCATGGTCTCCTTACCCCTCCTAGAACTGGCGATAGTAGTATTAACAACTCCCATCAGCTCTTTATTGAAAAAAAACTGTCCATCAACTGCCCCAGGGTTCCTACTGACCCCACGTCTTCCGCCATCACATCAACACCTCAGGAAGATATACGACCTTTGCCTCACCCAATATTCACTTCAAGAAGCGTCAACAAAACTCCCCCTGTTTCACACATTACAGTGATTCCCGCAACTAGTTTTGGCAAGATCTATAACAACAACCCCTCCCCTTCCACTTCCACACACACCTGTAGTTCCCCCCCGCCCTACCAAGATCCTCCCAACACACATCCCCTCACCACTGTCCCTAAGCTACAAAACGTTATCCATGAAATCAGACAGGTCCTTCAGCTCGTTGAAAACTCCCTCTCGACACTCAAACACCTTGAAAAGTCCCTAACATAATTTGAGAAAGGAATAAAAACTATCCCCTTACCTCTAACTGAGCGATTCTTGCGCACATACAGACGTCTCAACAATATATCGTACAGTGAAATCCAAACTCTGCTAGAGCTATATGAAACTACGGCAGGCCCTACCACTAACAACGGTGAATATGTTATACTCCCAATCCCTAGTGACCCAAGCAGAACCTCACATCCTAGACTTAGAGGAATTAATCTGAAAAACCTTCAATCACTAACCGCTCACACCGAGAACCTGGAGCCAACTGTAAAGAATTCCGCAAATGCGCTTTCCTGCCTTTTACTAAATTGCCGCTCAGCATCCAAACACGCATCCGACATCACCGACCTTGCTCTCAACAGGAAAGCGGATATAATCATCCTCACTGAAACATGGCTGAATGAATCTTCCTCATCATTGCCTTGACCTTCTACTCCCCCCAGACTACAACATCATTAGATTAGACAGAACACACAAGTCAGGTGGGGGTATAGCTTGCTTACATCGTTCCGACCTCTCCATCTCAAAATTTCACTCGGAACCCTTAGGCTCCTGTGAATATCTGGGGATTACTGTTAAACGTCAAATATCCTCTCACACAAACTACATATACTCTACCATCCTCCAGGTTTGAACGTTGAATTCACAGAACAGCTTATGGAAATCATTACCTTAAACTCTTCCCCTCACTCTAAAGACATATACCTGGGTGATTTCAATCTCCATTGGGACAACCCCCTGGACAAGCAGGTTAACGCCCTCAAAACCTTCCTAGCAGACCTTTCCATGACCCAATTTATCTTAATGCCAACTCACTCAAAAGGTGCCACTCTTGACTGGAGCATTTCTAAATACCATACAATTGAATCTCTCTCAGTCAGTCCCTGTGACTGGTCAGACCATCACATTATCACCTTCCAAATTCCTTCAAGTTACAAGAAAACTTTCTCGCAACAAAGAAAGCAAAAACACTGGATAAGAGACACAAAAACATCAAGTGGAACAACCTGGCTTCCCATTGTGAGAAGGTTCTCACTCTCCCCTCGAACGTGGCAGACGTCAACGATCTGACTGCTCACTATAACTCCTCAATGTCCGAAATCTTTGATCAAGCCGCGCCTCAAAAACTTAAAAGAATTTCAGATAAAGACAAAAACCCATGGTTCAGCGAATCCTTAAATGAAGAGAGACGCAAACTCAGATTAACGGAACGGAACTGGAGGCAACAGCTTTCCCCCAATCATCTCAAACTTCTCCGTAAATCGAGGCATTCCTACAATAAAAGTATTCTACAATCAAAAAAAGACTTTTTGAGATCAGAACTAGAAAAGGTCAAAAACAGGCCAAAAAAACTCTTCGAAATTCTGAAACAACACTCCAACAAATTAGCCAAATCCTCAATCCTAACATCGAAATCTCAGCTGAGTAGCGTAGAATTTTCATTATTTTTCACAGCTAAAACTAACTCCCTGCAACTTGAACTCAGTGAGGCAGCAGACATCTCGGCCTCAACAAAGAGCAGTCTAGCCATAACTCCGGCAATGCAAGAACTTCCGCTACCTAAAAACAACTCTCACTGGGACGCATTTAGACTCTACGATCTCAATGACATCACCAATATCCTAGCAACGACCAAACTCAACAACCACTTTAACAACCCTATACCCTCCAATTGTTTACCGCACCTCTTCCACATCATCGCACCACTCTGGACCAAAATCATCAAGGCCTCTCTTTCACAAGGCCACATCCCAGACTGCCTAAAAACAGGCCAAGTCACCCCTATCCTGAATAAACCAACAGCAGATAACTCCGACCCCAACAATTTCCGACCAATAACCAACATTCCTATGCTAGCTAAGGTCCTGGAAAAATGTGTGCAGCAACAACTAAACCACACTTCAACCTTCTGAACACTCACCAATCGGGTTTCAGACCTGGACATAGCACAGAAACAGCCATACTACACATTGTAGATGATGCCCTGCAAACTCTGGACCACAACAAAACATTCCTGCTAGTCCTACTTGACCTCTCATCGGCCTTTGATACGGTTAGTCATGACAAACTTCTAAGAAGACCAGAAAACAGGATGTGTTTTTCGGGTAAAGTGCTTCTGTGGTTCAAATCTTTTCTGGATCAACAACAATCTCTCTGTTTCCTCCTTGAACTTGTTGGGTGTTCCTCAGGGCTCCACACTATCTCCCATGTTATTCAACCTCTAAGTTGAACCTCTTACCAACTTACTACAGCAGGGAAACATCTCCTTCTACATGTACGCGGATGACACCCAACTGTACATCAAGATCTTTTCGATCGAAGAAATAAAGTTAATGAACTCAGCTCTCGAAAAGACTGTCCAATGGCTGTTAACTAACTTCCTCAAGCTTAACTCTCAAAAGACAGAGTTTCTCCTAATCTCCCCCCCCCCCCAAGAACTCCACAAAGGAATGGATCAAAATTATCACTGCATGCTTGATAAGAACCTCAACATGCAACATCACATCAAATCACTGACTAAAAACGCCCGCTTCCACCTCAGTTATCTCAGAAAAATTAAACCTTTTCTCGAGATTTCCGACCTCAAATCCGCAGTCCAGTCCTTAGTTATCTCTAGGCTTGAATACGGTTGCACCACCCTCGCTGGACTTCCCAAAATCTCTACCGCACCGCTAAAAACCTGTCTCAATGCTGCAGCAAGACTCATAACAGGGTCTAGGGAATTTGACCACATATCACTATCACCACATCTGAAAGCTCTCAACTGGTTACCCTACGAAGCCCGAATCCAGCTAAAAATAGCTTGCATCTCACACAAGGCGCTACACCAAAACACCCCCCAGTACCTAGCCCAAAAACTCACCTTATCTGGAGGAAACAGACACTCAAGGAGTTCAAACAATCTACTTCTGAAACCCTCACGTTTTAAAAAGTCTAAAACTTCCAATAGAGCTTTGTCCGGGGCTGCGCCAAGGATATGGAACTCTCTTCCACCATTCATCAGAAAAATCTCCGCTACACCTCTCTTCAAAAAGGAAGCAAAACGCTTTCATTTTGCACAATCCCGACCACGGAAACTCAACCTTTTACTACCTCTTCTTTGGGTGCCCTGCCAGGAACTATGACCTACACGAGCTTGAACTTTATCGTAAGGTCCAGAGCATTGCTTCCCAATGCTGTCTTGTAAAGCGTAAACCAACACGAATGCTGAATGTTTTACTACTTGAACTTTTCATTTCACTGTTGTTACTCCTTGTTTCTTTCGGAGTATGTTCTTTTTATGCTATGTTCTCCTTTGAAAGTGTTCACCGTATACCTTCTGTAAAGCGCTCTGCTACCCTTACCTGAGTCTGGTTCGCACTCTATAAAACTTTAAAAATAAAAAATAAAATGGAATAATCCAATATGCTATGAAATGCACAAGTGCAGTTATAATGAAACTCAAGATCTGAGACCCCCATCTCAGCCCTCCCATATGGCAATGTTAGCACATAAGCGGTGACTGTAATTTGAAAGAATGAGCCCAAAAAAGGTATCAACAAGTGGCAGTTGCCACTGGGTTGTTACAGGTAGGACCACGTTTCCATAGGAAATGCATTTTTTGATTTGCCTATAACTTTAGTGCCGTTTGACCAATCTTTGCAAAACGTTTCAAGACAAGTCGTATCCACCTCAGCTGCTTCCTGGTAAGTTTTGCATGATTCTTCAAGCAGGGCCAGAGAAAAAGAGTGGTCTCAAAAACATGTCTGTAGTCACCCTGCCTCCTGAATACTGATAATGTCCAGTCTAAGTGGTGTTTTGAAAACACTTTGGGGCATATTCACAAGGATCTATCGCTGAGTTAGCGGCACTTTATCGCAGCCAAAGTGGTGATAAATTCATCGCACCATTCACAAGCTGGTGCTAACAGCTGATGCCACCAATTTACCTGCGATAGTAGCCGCAAAAAACAATGCCACGGATGACACCGGCACCTAACGCTAATGAGATGCAGAGTAGGCATTCCCATGCAAAAACACGCGAAAAAACAACAACACCACTTTCACAACAAACTGCCAGATCCGCGATGCAAGTCAAAATCATGCGATAAGCCATGGTAGCCACAGGTATTTAACACCTGCCTCAGGCAGGTGTAAAGACGGACGACTTCCTGCAGTAGACAACGGAGCCACGCACCCAGCACACCCGAAGAACAAACTACGTTATGGAGCTACTCATCATGCAGCTCAGAGCCCCAACAGGGCCACAACACCCACCACCACCCCCAGACCTCTATCGCCCCCTGGACCCGAACACGCCCCCCAGACCACCACAGAGGCAGCGCAGAGTAAGACAATGGACCTACAAAAAACGCACCACTCTCACAGACCTAACGCTTGTGGAAGTCATTGCCAACTACAGGCTCAAAAGGGCAACCATCCTCCCCATCCTGACCCACATTGCCCACAGGCTGACGGTACCAACACAGCGGACAACCATCATTCCTCCGCAGACCAAGCTGCTGACTGTGCTGCATCTGTTGGCCTCTGGTACCTTCCAACCAACAACTGCCAGAGTTGGAGGGGTCTCACAGCCAGCCTTATCAAAATTCATCACACCTGTCCTGGATGCCATCCTTAGCTTCATACCCCAGTACCTTCACTTCCCTAGCACTGTGCAGTAACAGCTGGAGACAAAGTAAGGCTTCTACGCCATAGCCGGATTCCCGGCCATGTTGGGGGCAATCGACTACACACATGTCCCACTTGTGCCCCCTGCGGATACTGCACACCACTACCGCAACAGAAAGCATCAGCATTCCATCAATGTGCAAGCAATAGTGGACCACCGGGGACTCTTCACCAATGTCGATGCCAAATACCCAGGAAGTGTGTATGATTCCTTCATCTTCCGACAGTCCATCATCAACCTGCGCTTCCAGGATGGCACATATGGAACGGGAATGCTCGCTGGTAAGTGCCAAATGAACCCATCACACACCCCAAAGCTACCAGCGCACAACTGTGGGAATGCACACGTGACCAAACCACACACAACATGTCAAATTACATGACCACCTACCAGACACAACAACACCACTCCATGGTCATCCTAGGCTACCCCTGCACCCAATACAGAAATTACATGGCACCACAGCCACACAACAGCTGAACGTGTGGTGATGCGGAATGCAGCCATGTGCGAGGATGCATGTGACCTGTGAATGGGAATGTACACAACGAGAAGTGAGGCATGGATGTGCAGGACAGACATGGCTATGCAAACCACAGACATGTCCATGCAGAACACAACTGCTGGTGACTGGAGAGTAGTGTGCAGTGGCAGCAACAATGTCACCACAGCAGTGGAACATATAGCGAAGTGTCGCACGATGCGTCGCCCTTTGTGTGCATGAGCGTAGTGTGTTGTCCCTGAGTATGCCAGGGCTGCGCAGGGGTGTGGACAAAAACACAGTTACGCAGATTGTGGTTCTCTCCCAGAAAGGCTAACGTCACTGACAGGGCGGTGCCGCACAGTCTGCCACGAGGTTGACGCTGTGAGCAGCAGGCCTGCGACCCTGTGTGCCTGCTGCACCCCAGGATGCTGATACCCAGACCATTCCAGCCCGCCCCAGCGCCCCCAGGCTGCACTGCTCACCTGCTGACACTGTCGTGTGTCGAAGAGGACCCAACAAGTGCCGGTGCAAGCTCCAGGCCCCAGTCATGCGTGCTCAGCAGCCTCCGCGGACCCTCGCTGGCCCCCCAACCCTGGCCCACATCACTCATTAATTATTGACATGCTCCACCGGCGTCCCCTTTGGACCAGAAGTTCCCACATGTGGAACAGTGTCCTGAGTCCTGAATGGCAGTGACCCCAAGTCCGTGGCAGCGGGCACAGCACCAGACTCCCTTCGATCAGTGTGGCATAATTCCATTAAGCAGGCCTGCGACACGTGATGCCACAAACCCTGTGCGCCATGAGTGACCGTCATCGGTCGGCGAACATTGTTGGTGTCTGAACCTGTGGCATGGGGGTTTTCATCAGCAACGAGCAGGTACGGACTTGGTGTCGGGCCTGGGTCTGTGGCATTCGTATGCGCCATGTTGCCGGACAAGCTGGCATGTGCCCACTGCATCATGCCCTAGGGGTAGGCCCACCATTCTCCCCCGTGACACTCTGCAGAAGGCACATATGACACATACGAGACCCTGCTATGCCCTCATGACCCTACCCCAGTCTCCTGCAGTTCAGCGTCCCGTGTCGGTGGGCCCGTGTCGGCCGCTCTGCATCTGGGGCCACTAGCCCTGTGCGACTCGAGTCATTCCCCTTGTAGTACTGACATTGCATTACTGAGTGCCTGATGACTGTTGGAGTTGTTGCCAGCACCAGCTACTCCCTGAGGGCTGGCTTACACTCACCCCACACACAGTCAGCACAGGTGGGCCTGCCATCACATCCCGTTGAAACAAGTATTGACTCTTTTCTCCCTGCACTGTCACAGGTGATCAAGGATATGCACTCTGCCCTTGGATGATGACACCCCTCCGAGACCTGAACACGCCTGCTCAGAGGCAGTACAATGCGGCCCACATACGCACCAGGGGCATCATTTAATGCACATTTGGTGTGCGGAAGTCACGTTTCAGGTGCCTAGACGTCATAGGTGGAAAGCTCCTGTACAGCCCAGACATCGTGTGCAAGAGGATCATAGCATGTTGTGTGTTGCACAATGTCTGTGTTTGCACCAATGCTCCATGGATCCCAGTTCTAGAGGTACCGGACCGTGATGGTGACGATGGGGCAGTTGGCCCACATCCCACTGCAGCTGCCGCAGGAATGGCCCTTAGGAACTCCATCATTGACACTTACTTCTCATGAGCACGTCACATTGTGGCCGTCCATGGCAATCGTGAGATAATTGAGGATGTCCAATAGCAATTCATGTGTGATTAAAACATATTTGCCGGTAACAGGTTATACTTGTACATTGTCATGTTCCATTTCCCTGCGGTTTCAGGTGTGATTTGCCATGGTGTGCACATTTGCGGAACCTGTAGTGTCCTGTGTTCTGTTGTGGAGGGGTTGCTTATAGTACCAGGGTGTTGTCAATGTCGAGGTGCACTTCTGCTTATGTGCGTATGTTGCACGGTGGGCGAGTCACTCCTGCGGCTCTGATTTGTCTGCCACTGGTCTCTTTCATGCGGTGTGCCGGTCGGTTCTGTTCTTCCACGGTGCTTGGATGTTGTGGTGTACATATTGTCCTCTGTAGTCGGTCAGGGTCTATCCGTGGTACTTCGCTGTTGATGCTTTTTTTCTGTGGCATTTTCCGTATGTTGTTCGAGTGCTTTTTCCCACATTACACTTGTGTATTGCTGCCCTCGTGCTGGTTGTCACTGTTTTATTTTTGCAGTTTGGCCCACCACAGGATTTTGGTGTTGTGGTTTGTGTTTATATCTCCATCAAGGTGGTTGTATCGCGGTCATTGTCCGCGGTTTCAGCAAACTATCACATGGTACCGCATTGTTGTGAATTCCACGTTGACACAGGGTTATTTTTCCGCGATGAGCTGCGATATTGAGAGTTGCGTTAAACTACTCTTGCGGTAGTTATCACACGTTCTTGTGACTATGCTCATATATTGGTTTCCACTATAGGCTCCAAGGAAGGGCTCCGCTTCTCTTGCTCCCGATATTCTTCTATTTCCCGCTGGTACTTATGGGCACCCTTTCTTGTTTGCCCTTCTCTAGTGGTCTGCCCTGAGGTCCCTTGATGAGGCATAGCATGACCCTCAGAACCAAAGTAAAACAGGAGACAGGATGCATAATTCAGTCAAGGATCTACCGGTTTCCTAATTACCATGCGGTCACCACACCTGACAGTTTTATGCTGTGTGTTTACTGGTGTTCTCCCTCTCCCGGGTGACCATGCAGCGCTGACCCCCTCCTCTCCCACCACCTCTTTAGTGAGAAATACCAGAGTATGGGCACTTGCCTGTGGCCATGGTCCTCCAGGGTCGTGGCAGAGGGAGTCATAGCCTTCACCTCCTCATGGAGACCACTGGACCTCCATGTGTTACTTGTGGGCCATCTTCCTGTGTGGTCACTTACGACCTCTGTTCTCCTCCCACCTGCATTGCACTCCTCTGCTTTTTCCTTCTCTCTGCCCGTCGCTCCACCTTCCACGATGAACATCTCCGTCATGCTCCTCACCATCTCCAGGTCTTCTGTGTTGATGCCAGCTCTGACTTCCGCCATGTGGATTTGTGCGACGTCCCCTGTAGGCCAGCTGTACCCATTCAGGAAAGCCCGGTCGGCATCTCCATGACATGTGCCAGAAACACTGGTGCACTGCTGCTCTTTTTCGCTATACAAACGTCAGTGGCCATCTTGTAATTCCCGTCTGCAGACAATACAGGAAAACAGTTTCTTCCCTATGCAATTTTCCAAAAGCAACCAACGGATTTTCACAAAATTTGGCAGAAAGCTAGATCTTGGTCTGGAAAGTGTGTTTTTTGTGATTTGGTGTAAATACGTTTAGTAGCATTTGACAAACTAAGGTTTAAAATGTATGTCTATATCATGGGATGGAGGATTTGTGGATCAGATAAAGCTCAAGATAAAATCTAATTGGTTGCCACCACATTAACAAAGATGCAGCAGCAGCTATTTTAGGACTAAGGGACGCAAAGAAAGTAAAAAAAAAACATATGGCCCCCTAGACCTGGTAGGGGTGTCTGATAGGGACCTCCATGGGGCTAAAAACTGAACTTTTTTTGTTAGGACCATGGTCCATGGAGGATTTGCGGGTCGGCTGTGCTATCAAAATGAAAAAAAGGTGGGCTGGCATTTTGACTTCTAATCTCTGCTGAGTGGGCCAGGGACAGGAGTTGTTTTTTAAAAAGAATGTAGGGGAGGGAGGTTATTTGGCCTGCCTTCCTGAGCCAATAGGAGGCCCTGGTGATACCATCCCCTGGGGCCGCATCACATTCATTCAGAGCAGGGTGCAGGGATTCCAATCCAGTGCCTTTTTGAGGCCCTGGGGACCTTATCCCCAGCGGCTGATTTACATTTTGGGTGTGGGGCTCCCTCCCCAAGCCACAACATGGCCCTGGGGACCCAAATTCCTATCAATTTTTGGTTTATCAGCACCGTGACCAATGCTCTGATTTAAAAAAAATGGCAGTCTCCTGCCTTTCTTTAAACGAACATGGAGTGGGCCAGTGCCCGGAGGAGGGAGGCATACGTCCCCTGAGCCTACAAGAAGCTCTTGGGACCTTATCCTCAGGCACCTTATTTGAAATTAAGGGGAGGGGCCTGTACCCCTCTTTAATGAACCCCTAGTCCCTGGACTCCATCTCCCGGGGTAGTTTTAAATTTGATTGGTGGGGGCATGTAGCCCGTCTCTCCTGCCACACTAGGGACCCAGGAACCATCATTTCCCAGGGCGAGTGCTTTTTACAGGGAAGTGATGTGTTTGACTCTCAATCTAAGTCTGGATTGGCCCTGCAGACACCATCCCCTGGAGCCCGATCCAAAACAGTGTCCCAGGAAAATAGCTGTTTCCTGCCTGGGAGAGTGCGTGCATACCTTGCCCACACTCTGACAGACATTGCCACAATGGGTGCTGGCTTGTGAGTCGGCTGGGTCAGCGGGGCCTTTTGGCTCTCCTTTTGGTCCCTAACATTTATTTACATGTGAGTGCCCCATGTGGGCAAATTTTTAACAAATAGCCTGCTCCTGCTGGTTGTGAATTCAGCAGGGTCTGTAGGGGCCCTGGGGATCCCGTCCCCCCCGTAGTCCCCAATGCTCAGCTACATGTGGGTGCCCTGAATGGACACCAGGGCATCCACTTTGAAAACTTCAAAAAGAAATTGCCAGCTGCCACCACAGTGGTGGCTGGGGAGCTGGCTGCAGCTGACATAGCTGCAGGGCTCCCCAGTGCAGCCCTCAACGTAAAATAATGTGTAGGTGCCCTAGCTGGGCACCAGGCAACCCAAAAACTATTTTAAACATTTTAAAAAACAGAAACAAATATTAAGAAATGAGCTGCAGGAACCTCTCATTTAGTATTCACTGCTACAGACAAAGAGTGCCCCAAAATGTCCTGCAAGGGCTTTTTGTTTATCTATTTGTATTCATATTGTTTTTATGTTGTGGGGGTGGTAGGGCTTGTTGCAGCCCCACAGCAACATTAAATAAAAACAGCAAGCCTCCAGGGTCATTGCGACCCTGGGAAAGATTACCATATTTTTTAAAGCTCTCTGAGTTGAAGCTGTGTGTTCTTCAGCTGGAGTGCAGGGGGACCCCTTTTGGTGGGTGCCATGGCTGCACTCTGTGACCTGAAAAATTTTAATAAAGAGGACTCGGTCCTTTAAAAAAAAAAAACATAAGACTTTATTTAAATAATTTTGTGGCAACCACTTTTAATAAACATTGCAATGTGTAAATTTGTGTAATATAAATTTGATTACACATATTGGTGAGGTCTTGACAAAGACAATAGGTCCGCTTTATATATGGTAGTATGATGACCCCTTGATTAAGCTGATATGCCCACTTGTTATATTTTGGTGTTCTGCCCTTTGATAAAGTCAGTAGGTCTGCCTTACCTAAAATGACACCCTTTATATTGCAACATCACATAGTCAACATTGCACACCCTCAGGGTTGGGCACAGGGTCTGGCCATGCACAGCAGTAGGTTGGGTGCCAGCAGACGTTTGAGTGCAGGGCCTGGCCACTGGCCAGATTCTGCATCCAAACCTATGCTGTGGACAGCCGAAGGTCATTTGCTGTGAGGGGAAGTGTGCCCATGAGGGGTTGGGCATAGGATCAGGTCACAGGCCAGGCCCTGTGCCCAACCCCATGCAGCACACAGCCAAAGGGCATTTGCCGGTGGGTGGTGTGTCAGTGGGAGCTAGGCACACTGAACCACACAACTCTTATGGTGATGGACATCTTACTTCATGTAAAACAAAATAGAAATTCACCAAAAGAAATCAAAGGTTAAAGGGATGTTATAGTTATGTGAAAATATCCATTAAAATAACAAAACCACTGAAATTCACCAGTTAGAGTTATCTCAAGTAACTATAACTAGCACCCTAAAGTAACTTTCAATTGTGCCCTCACAATACGCTACTAATTACCCCAATATTACATCCCTCTTGACATTTCTGATGACTTCATCGATAACATCACTGCAAAATCATCATTAACTCAATTTACAGAGCGCACGTTATAGTTACTTGAGATAACTAGTGCATTTCAATGGTTTTGTTAATTTCAAACTGTATCTTTTAACTGGCATTTTCACCCAGCTAAAATGCTCCTTTGCCCTTTGTTTTTTACAGTGACTATTTTAAGTTAACGTAAAGTAAGACATTATTACATTTCTAACTATAAAGTCACTTTACCGTTCAGTGTTTTCAATGAATTTCTATGTTTTAAAAAAAATATAAAGTAAGATGTCAATCACTGTACCCAGTAGGGGGTTGGGCATGTTGCAGGGATTCTGTTCAGGAACAGAATTATGCTTGGTACCATAGGACATTGACAGGTAGGGGCTGAGTCACCATACTACCTCTGAACCCGAATCTGAATATCTATAGTGCCTCACTTACCCTCCTAACCTTACAAGAGAAACAAGTAAGTTGGCACCACAGAACACAACACTCTCGACCCTCTTAGGGATCATGGTAACAGGACACACCCTTTTGCTCTCTCACTCATACTCGCCCACTATAAAATAAACAAGAAACATGAAGGAAGTTTGGAATATTTATTCAAACTGTTGTGTCCTAAAATGCAGTATTCACGCCGCAATTAGAAAACAAATGCATACCAAAAATACTGTTAGCATGGTCAATAAACCATATATCATAAAAAGCCCTGTCATATTAGAAGACAGGATATCCTAAGCCCCCTCCCTTCTACTGAAGCTAAATGATTATATGTCAAAAATCTCTGGGATTATTAGTGGACCCCATACCTTAGCATACACAGGTGGACATTCTACACCTCAGCTGACGTAGCAAACTCATCTCAGCACCTTTGCTCATTTTTTTTTTCCATCTCTGGTGCTCAGTTATATGATAAAACGTATGCGTCCACAAACAGCAGCTGCGGTCTTGTGTCTAGGTGCTAGTGTCTGACCAGAGAGAATAACAAAGGGCATTGTTTTTTGACCTTGTCTAGCATGTTCAGACTAAATCCCATGAAAAGAACAGATCGCAAAAATGTATGCAGGCTCAGTGTGAAAGCACAATGTGGCACAAAGCAACTGTGTTTATATAGTAACGTGTGCAAACAAAAATGTGGCCAACAATGTGCACAGTTAGAATAACACAGGGAAAACCACAACAGGCCATGCAGGAAACATGACACCCTCCCTTTGGTGTGACCATTAGCACTAAAAAGAATAATATATGTAATAAAGCGTAGTAAAGAATTGAGAGTTACTGAAAAAGATTAGAAAATAATGTTAATTTGGAAAAACAATCAAATTATGGTGCTTTGGAGGAATCCATTGCATCACTTGTCACCGCATAGGCTAAAGACTCCATAAAGGAGTCTGATACCGCACATGATGATAGGGCACCTGCCCAAGTCACAAGGTCCAAAGAACAAACATGATCAGGGTCACAGTTGATGCTGAGACAGTAACCGTACAACCCGCATCTGTGTTAGTAAAGCCTGTACCTTGTGATCCATGTGGTGATGCACATGTTTCCTTGTCTGCTAGCAGCTCAGACCTTGCATTGTGAAGAAGTTGCAAATCCAAGGCACAGTTCTGAAAATGGGTCACTAAGGCACTCATCAGCAGTCCAGTGTCCAAGGTAGCGGATGTCTGCGAAGCCAGGCACATATCCAGTGGCCATTCAAAGGGGCACCAGATACAGTGGATCATGGGTTGCATGCAGGCAAACCAGGCAGGCTGAAATGTTAGAGGCCAATCAAGATCTAGCTCCTCTAGTAGAAACATTCCAAAGATCTGAAATATGTGCTCACTGTAGTGTTGAAGTGGAGCCAGCTTCAGTGCGGCTGCAAAAGGAACATCCATTGCGGAGCAGCAGGATGAGAATACCGCAAATGAGGTATAACAGCAATGGTAATCATCCAAATACACAAGAGAAAATGGAGTGGATAAAATCCGGTATTACTCCAAAAATGGTTTGAAAAGAACTAATGAGGCTGGAGCTTAACACCTTAAAGAAGTAGGCAAGGCCAGCCATACTTTAGGCTTGAAAGATTTGATGCACTAATTCTCTGAAGTGGTGGGGAAGATTTGTATTTAACAATGACTGTATTTTACTAGAAGTTCAAGCCACCTGCAATTCGAAGGTCTTACGAGCAGATGTTAGAGCTACTTCTTCTTGGAACAATAACGCTTTGAGTCTGCTTAGCTTGTGGAAATATGCCTTCAAAGTTGGAATGGGAGGCCACAATAAGCTATCTACAATCCCATGCGGAGAGGGAAACAAGACGTTGTTGCAAGTGACTAACTGGGAAACGGACAAAATATACGGGTCTCCAGTCCACATTCCGCAACAGTCTTGATTGCTAAACATGAGATCACTACCATTAGAGAGTATTGTAACAAAAGGGAAAATTGCCAGAACTGGAATGCCTTTTAAAAAACAAGCCAAATTAGGTGCTGAAGTATTGCAGGCGCAGTGAATTGTAACCTGTTAACAAACAAGTGACTGTCCGACAGTAGAGTCGCATTCTTCTCCGGTAATAAAAACTTCCTTATTGGAACGTTCACAACAATATGTAAGGGTAAGTGACCATAACTCATGAATGAAGCTACTTCCAAGGGGTTTATATCTACTTATAGGGGAAAGTTTAATGCACGTTGTAAATTCAAATGTCGAGAAAGGCAGTTAAATAACACCATGCATTAACTGCACTGCCAAAGGTTTTTGAGCCATGGTAAATGGAAGTTGATCTAAGTGCAGCATTATGTAGGTTGCATCTTTCATGGCTATTAGTTGCTGTTTACGTGTTAAATAAAAAGGCAGAAATAAATCACTGCAATTCAAATAATGCCATGGAATGCTGCCATTTTTTAGTGTTTGAAGCATCCAGCTTAACAGCATAATATATCTAAGCTAACTTTGTCCATGATCTAACATTGACATATCACTTTGCACTATATAAATAACAGACGACACAGTGCTGTTCAAGTTGTAAATATGAGATGACAATGCATCAATACTATTATAAACCACAGCTAACATTTCATCTAAATTATCTTGGTCAATTTGTCTTAAACATACAGCAGCTTCCATTTGTGACAGTTTCCAAACTTCATTATAATTAGCATATAAAAATCTTTTAGAGCGTGGGGATCTGGGACCCAAAACAAAATCAGAAAAATGTATGTCTTCGGACAGTAGAGAAAGATTTTGCTTCACTGTAGACGGTGTAGAATGTTCCAACCATTGGTGACACATCTTTTTCACCTAATAAGTGGTAACAATACCAGTACCAATATGTGTTGAGTGAGAGTATCGAGTATCAGGTCTGCTTGATTTAAACCCAGGCATGGAATTAAGAAAATTGGCAAGACAACCATTTGTGTCCACAGCAACTGTAACCAGCCACCAGGACTAAAAAAATCAGGAATTAAATGGACCATAATGCACCATGCTATTTAATTAGTCTTCAATATAGTTTGTCAAATTATGCCAGCTATCAATGTGAGCAAAAGAGGGAATGGCCAGGCTATTTATTTCTTTATTTTTTGCCAAACCAAAACAAGTAGTCGTCTGGATTTATCCATTCAAAAACATTATTTGGTTGGAATTAAACAGGCTCAAAATAAGGTTTCCGTGCCCCACACTTGCCAGGACTTCGAACCCCAAATCGTTGTTGTATTTCCGGTAATCATAACCTTTAAGAGCTAGCTGGTTGACAAATAAAGCTGTATGAATGAGCTTAGTCTGAGTAAGCATCTATTTTTGGGGGGTTGGAACCGATTAAAAGTAGTATGACAGGCGGTCTGAAGTGTCATATTCCGTAAAATACGCGAACTTGTCTTTTTGCTTTTTGGAACTCCCTTAAGGTGGAGTTGGTCAATGTTCCCATTCTGTATAATTGAAATGGGGACGTTGTTCACTGGCTCTTTACAGTAAATGATGTCCATAATGATGATAACAGAACATATTGGTATAATTAACTGAATTAAGATATAGATCCTCTGATTCAAAAACAGTTTAATACTCTAGTTCATAAAGCATACAGTTTACAATGTCATCATCCCAATCATCTGAATGTAACCCCGGTACTATTACAACACCCATAGAAACTTTGAACACATAAGGTATCTACAGGATCTCTGTATGGCTGTATATGTTGAAAGGAACCTTATCCCAAACAATTCTAGCACCAGCAGTCACTGGACTGGCTGAAAAGTTAACGAGGGACAGGTCTCTTTTCAATCTATATGAAAAAGAATAAGGGGCCAACACCCTGTCGACCAATTCTGTAGCAGAACGTACTGGGAGGTAATGGCCAATGATTAACAACAAAACACTCTTCACAAATTCAATCCACATAAACAAGAAAACCAAGGAGAGTATGATCTAAACATATGCAAGGAGGGACTAGATAAGTGTGTTTTAATCATGAAATAAAAACACAAATCCGGACTGGAGGCAGATGCGAAACAGAAGAACTGTCTGAACAGAAATCATCTTGATCCATACAGTACCCAGAAGTACTCGGCTGGAAAACTGAAGGCCATGACTCAGCAGTAGGGCACGAGAAATATAATTTGGAAGGATTCACCAATGGTGGGTCTGCATAAATTACATCCGTTGTAGAAGAAATAATTGTAGAAGCAGGCAATGTATCAATTGTGTTATCAGCAGAGGACTCAGCCTCCTCCAACCAGTAGTATGAGCATCGGTGGTGCTCACGGGCTGCAAAGAAAAGTCTTGTGAAACGGAACGACTATGCCATGGCATACTATGAAGAATCTGCCACATGGTGTAATTTGACATGTTGAATGGAGACAAATCGCTGGTCTTCATTTCCTGAGTGGTGATGAAATCACAGTGCACGTATATTGAATGCCAAGGAATAGAACAGGAGTACAGTATGTAGGGCCGAATTCCTTTTTGATTGCCACCTTTTCTCGAACCAGATCTCCAACTCTTGAAAGCCAACCGGAAACTGTAAGTTGATCTTCAGCAGACAAAGGGAGAGATGTAGGCAAATATTTGTGAAACTGAGCATCACAGAACTTTTGTAGGTCTTGTAAGACAGCACAATGGTTATCTACGTAGAAGGATGCAGCTGCCGCCACAATTTCTGGACCTGGACCTATCCTTAAGATCTGCCACTTTAACCCACAGCAGCTTGCGCTTGATTGTGCTACCCTTTGAATTACAAATTTCATTTTGTCGCCAAAATTGTAAATTATCATTGAAAGATTGTACACAATATTAAGAATCACACAATATAATTGAGGGGAATTCAGGATCCTTATTTTCAAGTGCAAGAAGCAAAGCCTTCAGTTCAGCCAGCTGCGCAGTGCAGTCTCCTAGAGACTGTGTGTAAGTTATTTGGGGGTGTAAAATGCCATCTAACATAATGCCAATTACGAGAGTGCATGCAGTAAAATATTGCTGCTTAGAACCTATAGCAGGTTTTGCTGAACCATCAGTATAAATGATAGTCTTATATTGATCAATAGGCCGAACTGAAGAAGGTAAAGGATAAGCCTGCTCATATAAAAAAATTATTGGGTTTGCACGAAATGGTCAAAGACGAAGTCTACATCTATAGCTGTTAAGGACATATCCATTGAATCCATCTAGGATGGAGGGCTTTCGCGTTAGGAACGATAGCATTGGTGACAGCTTTTAAGGCTGGTACTAGAGAAATGACAATAGTGCGTTTTCCCTAATCAAGTGGCCATTCTATAAGGATGACCATCTGCAGAGCAGTAAGTATTTTTTCAGTAGAAGCAAAACACATTTTTGTAGTGGAATATAAATGTGATTTATATGGTATAGATACTGTTTCACCTTCTTTAAAAGTTACATACATAAATCCAATTGCACCTGGCAAAGCGTGGATGACGAAATTTGTGTTATTGACACACACTTGTGTGTCATGTCTCAAGTAAGTCAGAATGTAAAGATCTAAGAGTGTCAGTGTGTTCTGATGTCCAGGAGGAAGCTGAAAAATCATGGCATATTAAGGATTAAGGCATAAAGTGATTTAATATGTTGTGCGCAATCAGGTATATATTTGGTGCCAAAATAAAAAAAAAACAGCAGGGACTGTAACTTTTTAAGTGTACTTGCAGATTGCAATTGTGTTCACTTCTCCAGGAAGTGAGCGGCAAGACTTTGGGCCATATGTAGAAAGCAAAATTGCGATCGCAAACGCTGAAATTCGCCGAATTTCGGCGTTTGCGATCGCAATTTTGCTAAGTGGTATGTAGGAAGGCAAATCTGCGTGCAAAATAAGGATTCGCTAAATTTGCGATTCCTTATTTTGCAACTGCATTTAAGGAATCGCAAATCTTGCGATTCCTTAAATGCAATGTAAAAAGCACCAAAAAAGTGCAATTTGGCCTTAAGGAATCGCAAATTACCACCAACTACAGGTTGGTGGTAATTTGCGATTTCTTTCAAAACTGCATATTTTTGCATTTTTCAAAGTGGCATGTGGTGCACACACATGTCCTTAGGGCATGTATGCGTGCCACATGTGCACCCATGCTCATTTCAGGGGTGCAACAGGGTGTCCTTTTGACACCCTGGCACACATGAAATTGCATTCTCAATTTGCGATTCTCTAATTGAGAATCGCAAATTGAGAATGTCTTCCCATTCATTCCTATGGGCCTCTAGGCCCATAGGAATGAATGGGGAGGTATTCCTTAATTGCGAATTGCAATTTGCAATTCGCAATTAAGGAATATGCAGGATTCGCACAATTATTTGCTAATCCTACCTACATTCTGTTTTGCAATTCTCTAATTGCGATTCCCTAAAAATTGCAATTAGAGAATCGCAAAACACGTTCTACCTACATATGGCCCTTTGTTCTTTATTTGTAAGATCATATCCTAAGAAGAGGACAGTCAAAAAAGCGATGTTTGATTTTTTTAAGATAAACTAGTAGCCAAGTTTAGCAAACCGCAATATAATGTGATCAACTCTCACCAGGTGAGGGTTTAATTCATCGTCAGTCAGGCAGATCTCATCTACGTAGGAGTGAGCATCAGATTCAATTTCATGAAGAATTGAGACAATCCGTGATGCAAAAACACCTAGCATGTTTGTATAGCCCATAAGAAGTTAGGCGTAGTGCATTTGAAAGCCTAAGGCACTAAAGGCGGACCAGTCACGGCTCTCAGGAGCCAATGGGTTATAATATTATGAAAAGCTAAACTATGTGTATTCTGCACTGCAAACGTGCGTGTATGACTATTCAAATATCTATAATCTAATACAATGCGATATGAATTGTCTGGTTTCAGAACAGAAAAGAGAATAATTCATTTGAGATACACAGGGTTCAATTGCTCTCAGGTACTCAAATTGGGAAAGAATTTCTTTAACGAGTACTTTTGTGTCCCTTTTAGTAGAATATTGTGGGTGTACCTGAGGTGTGGATTGTATAGGTATAACATGAAAAGGGGATTCCTTATCTCAACCAGTTTTATTACAATAAAGAGCAGGGGGCTATGTGAAGGCCTGTTTGGATGCATAAGCTTCCTTGACTTCATCTGGGATGAGATGTGAGAAAGAAGGGAGAATGGCATCCTCTCTCTGGGGGCATGCAAGAACAAAAGGTGGTGGCCAATTGACCTCCGACAAGAGAATGTCATAGGAAGTAGTTGAGTTGTCCTGGAATATTGCTTTAAGGGTGAGGTTAACTTCACCCTCAATTTGAATATCCAAAAGATATAATCTGTCCGGTGGGCTACACAGAAGTCCGAGGTTTCAACCATAATAAATGTTTCAGTAGCTTTTGTTACCAGAAATTGGCGGAGATTCCGGCATACTATGGTGACTTCTGCTGTGCTGTCCATCAGAGTCACCACCCAATTCCTGTTCAGGAGGAAGGTTTTCTTCCTGAAAAGTACAACAGACCATGCAGAAAACACATGACAGGTCCAAGCCC
Source organism: Triturus cristatus (assembly GCF_964204655.1). NCBI lineage: Eukaryota > Metazoa > Chordata > Amphibia > Caudata > Salamandridae > Triturus > Triturus cristatus. The sequence goes on along the minus strand of NC_140581.1, from coordinate 823,690,174 downwards.
CAGCGCCATGTGCCCACCAATCCATGGGCACTCATCCCCCTACCATGCACAGACCCCTTCTGTCCATGGCTGACTTTGTCATGTTATGATATAACAGGTGTCATTTTAAGTAAGGCAGACCAATTGGCTTTGTGACAGGATCAGCAGGTTTATTGACTTTATCAAGGAGTCATTTAAAAAAAAATGTAGGCCACAAAGTGCAGCCATAGAACCAGACACTGGAGGTTCCTGCATTCCATCTGACAACGAACAACTCCACCTTGAAGTACATTAAAACATATTTTTAAGCTCTCCTAAAGTAATGGATCCAATCACTCAGGAGATTTAATATGTTTTTTTTCAAATATTGCTGGGTGGTTGCTGAGCTCCGTGCAGCCCTCCATAACACTACAACAATTGATTGGTGGTGCCCCTACCCCTTCTAGGGGCACCACCTAGTTAAAACAATATTATTACAAAGCCTTTTCAGAGCATTTAAAGGTGCTCCTTGCAAGGAACAGTGAACAACATTTTTTGTTTAAAGTGGGTGTCCTGGTACCCACCCGGACACCCGCAGCATATGCCAAAATTGGGTGACATCAGTTGGGTCCCAAGGGTTGAGGTAGCTTCCCAGATAGCACCCATTGTTGTGCTAAAGGAACCAGCATTTTTTTAAGTGGGTGCCCACCTGGGGTGCACACAACTCAGCTAGATGTTGGGGACTGTCCATGTTCTTGCATTAATTGAATCTGCGGATCCGTTAGAAAAAACAAATTATGTTTTTGGCCCAAGGGTTATCCGTCTGGGACCCACCCCCTCCAACCAGGCCTAAGCGGGCAGGGCATCCTTACCCTACCCCCATATGTTTTTTAAAACTTTTTTCGCAGGACAGGGGACTGACTCCCCAAGTTTGAAAATGGCTTCCGCTAGATCTTTGTTGATGTCATGGTAGCCAGTCAGATCTTGTGTTGCAATATGCCTGCTCCAATGATCTTCCGCGGTGTGAAAAAAACAATGTTGTGAACCTTAATTCCACAAAATCACACTGAATGGATTTAGACCAAATCACATAAAGCACACTTTCTGGACCAATGTCCAGCTTTCTGGCAAATTTGGTGTATTTCTGTTCAGCAGTTTTTGCGGTATTGCTGTTCAATTTTTATATGGAAAACTCGTTTTGGGACCCACATTTTTTCCTCACCCCCCCGCTTGACAGTTCACCTCAAAATCTTCTGGAAAGGAGCTAAGGTGCATGACATTTTTTGGGGGGAAGGTTTCATGAAGGTTTGTCAAAGAGTGTCAAAGTTATTACCTATCAAAAAAATGCTTGTCCTAGTGATGACTGTCACTGGGTAATATATATACACTAATATATATATAAAAACCAATGCTCACTCGTCACTACAAATGAGCCCGACATATGCTGAGGTTCTCAACAGGATTTATTCCACGCATAACTACACGGGTCATGCATTCAGTCTGGGAACGCTAGGCAGACGCGTTTCAGTGGTAGTGCTTTCTTCAGTGCCGGTTTCCAAGCCGGATCTCTCACCTGGCGGTCGCTTATAAGTCTTGTGACGCTCTTGTGGCCACACCCAATGGAATGCTGGTACCCCGCCTCGACTTGCAGTCTGAATTCCCCTTGTGCTCCACCGGGGCCAATTGCATGCTGGTCATTGAAGTTCGCGGCGGAGACCCATGCAGTGAAGGGCCTCTCAAACACCAAGTGGTGTCCCAACAATGTGGCTCACCGAGCCTCGCAAACCTGCAGCCACTGGTCCCAATGGGAAATTGATGTAAATACTGGATCCTGATGTGACCCCTGCAGCGAATGCTGCATCCTCACTCCCGATGTGGTCACAGTCAGTGCTTATGATCCTCAAGGGGGGGCAACGTGCTGTACTGAAAATACAAAGTCCAAAGTTTGCTGAATTGCGCGTTGCACTTGAACGTGAGGGCATGCCGGTAGTCAGTGTCAGCAATACTGGCATAACATAAACACCAATGCTCACTCGTCACTACAAATGAGCTCGACATATGCTGAGGTTCTCAACAGGATTTATTCCACGCATAACTGCACGGGTCATGCATTCAGTCTGGAAACGCTAGGCAGACGCGTTTCAGCGGTAGTGATTTCTTCAGTGCCAGTTTCCAAGCCGGGTCTCTCACCTGGTGGTCGTTTATAAGTCTTGTGACGCTCTCGTGGCCACACCCAATGGAATGCTGGTACCCCACCTTGACGTGCAGTCTGCATTCCCCTCGTGCTCCACCGGGGCCAATTGAATGCTGGTCATTGAAGTTCGTGGCGGAGACCCATGCAGTGAAGGGCCTCTCAAACACCAAGTGGTGTCCCAACAATGTGGCTCACCGAGCCTCGCAAAACTGCAGCCTCTGGTCCCAATGGAAAATTGATGTAAATACTGGAACCTGGTGTGACCCCTGCAGCAAATGCTGCATCCTCACTCCCTATATGGTCACAGTCAGTGCTAATGATCCTCAAGGGGGGGCAACGCGCTGTACTGAAAATACAAAGTCCAAAGTTTGCTGAATTGCTTGTTGCACCTGAACGTGAGGGCATGCCGGTAGCCAGTGTCAGCAATACTCGCATAACATAAACACCAATGCTCACTCGTCACTACAAATGAGCCCGACATATGCTGAGGTTCTCAACAGGATTTATTCCATGCATAACTGCACGGGTCATGCATTCAGTCTGGAAATGCTAGGCAGACGCGTTTCAGCGGTAGTGCTTTCTTCAGTGCCGATTTCCAAGCCGGATCTCTCACCTGGCGGTCGTTAATAAGTCTTGTGACGCTCTCGTGGCCACACCCAATGGAATGCTGGTACCCCGCCTTGACTTGCAGTCTGCATTCACCTCATGCTCCACCGGGGCCAATTGTATGCTGGTCATTGATGTTCGCGGTGGAGACTCATGCAGTGAAGGGCCTCTCAAACACCAAGTGGTGTCCCAACAATGTGGCTCACCGAGCCTCGCAAACCTGCAGCCTCTGGTCCCAATGGAAAATTGATGTAAATACTGGAACCAGGTGTGACCCCTGCAGCGAATGCTGCATCCTCACTACTGATGTGGTCACAGTCAGTGCTAATGATACTCAAGGGGGGGCAACGCACTGTACTGAAAATACAAAGTCCAAAGTTTGCTGAATTGCGCGTTGCATCTGACCGTGAGGGCATGCCGGTAGCCAGTGTCAGCAATACTGGCATAACATAAACACCAATGCTCACTCGTCAGTACAAATGAGCCAGACATGCTGAGGTTCTCAACAGGATTTATTCCACGCATAACTGCACAGGTCATGCATTCAGTCTGGAAACGCTAGGCAGACACGTTTCAGCCGTAGTGCTTTCTTCAGTGCCGGTTTCCTGGAAAAAAAATAGGTTTCAGGGACTAAATAATCTATTCATGCACTTCTACATCCACTCATTCTTCAATAGACCTTGGCATAGGTGTATATGAAAAATATTCAAACTTTACAGAAACACACATTCACTGGATGATGTCATCAGTGATGTCATCAGTGATGTCGTTTGAGATGTCATCAGTGATGTCATGAGTGATGTCACTGACCATGTCATGAGTGATGTAATATGTGACGTCATCACCAGTGCATTGCGGGCGCGCGAGTTATAGTTAGCTCAACTAACTATAACGGGCGAATTTCTCTGGTTTTATATGAGTCATATGTCCAAGTAACTATAACATGCCTGAAACCTATGGTTTTTTCAGTGAATTTCTAAGGTTTTTTAAATGCTAATTTCTAACTATAACGTCCCTGAAACCTAAGTTTTTTTCAGTGAATTTCTAAGGTTTTTTAAATGCTAATTTCTAACTATAACATGCCTGAAACCTATGGTTTTTTCAGTAAATTTCAATGTTTTTTTAATGCTAACTTCTAATTATAATGTTCATTTAACCTATAGTTTGTAGTGTTGTGGACAGTGGACCCAACCATGTTACACACTAGGGATGATCTCAGTCATGCAGCTGTATCGTCCCCCCCTGTCAGCATAAGCGTAACAGGAGTAGGCTAGTCCGACGTACACCACTGCAGCCTAGGAGTGTGAATAAATAGGCCGGGGCTCTAGGCGTGGTTCACTTGTGAACTGTGAAGACCAATGACTGTGCCAGAGCGGCGGGCCTCACCCTGCCACGAGGCTGCCACCATGACCGCGGGTCTCCTCGACACAGGCCCCTGCGAACCCAGCAGGAGAGCACGGCAGACTTATGTCTGTACAGACTACTGCCTTGGATCTACACTGCAGACAACAGGCATCACAATTCAGATGGAGTAGCGATTGCAGATGACGCAGTCCCGTATGCAAGATACATTCCTCCCAGTACAGCCCTCTCGGACCACGCATCCTGCCTGGGTGCGCACACGCTGAGCGCCAAAGGTAGCACTAACTCAGTGCACCACAAGTCATTGACACATGGTCTTACTGAGGCAGAATTCAATAGACAAAAGACATTGATCCGAGTGCAGCCCTCCCGGACCACGCATCATCGCAGGATACGTACACACTGAGCGCCAAAGGTACTACTAACTCATTGCACCATAAGTCATCGCAAGGAATAGTGAACAGTTTTATGTCAGCAGTGAGGCATACTATCACTTGAAAATCACTCAAAAATACTTAGAATATATAAAGAACACAAGAATCGAAGTACATTAATGATTACAATCCAGTAATTTTGAAGATGTGGAATGCAAATATGGACATACAATATGTTGCAGATAACTCAAATACTGTTCCTTGCATACTATCCAACTAGAAGTCCATACCTGGAAAACATATGTCTGTATGAAATACTGCAACATTATAGTTTTAGGAAAAATGTTACAGAAAAAATAAATGAAGGGAAATATGCTGTAATTAGATCTGATGGATGTTTCTTAAAGAATGCCAAAGGAAATTTGATTAATCACAGGAAATTAAGTTGTGATACTCCAGATAAGAGAGAGTTTTTCTATTTAGCTCTTCTGCAACTCTTCAAACCTTGAAGGACTGAAATGGAATTACTTGGAGATTTTGACTGCTTGAAGATTCTTTCAAAGCATGTAAAGATATTGCTACCAGTGAGGCCCACCCGGACCATGCATCATCGAAGGGTGCGCACACGCTGAGTGCTTCAGGTGCCACTAACTCACTGCGTGACAAGTCATCGCCACTTGGACTTATTGAGGCAGAATTCAACGCAAGCCGCAACACATGGTGCCACTAACCCTGTTCAACACAAGCCGAATGATCCCACATGTGGAACTGTGTCTTGAGTCCTGAATGGCAGTGGCCCAAAATCTGTGGCAGCGACCACAGCACCTTTCATCCGTTAGGCATATTTCTATATGCAAGGCTGGCGACACATGGTGCCACTAACTCTGTTCAACACAAAGCGCGACACATGGTGCCACTAACCCTCTTCAACACAAGCTGATCCCACATGTGGAGCTGTGTCCTCAGTCCTGAATGGCAGTGACCCCAAGTCCGTGGCAGCGACCACAGCAGCATACTCTCTTTGATCAGTTAGACATATTTCCATATGCAAGGCCGGCGACACATGGTGCCACTAACCCTGTTCAACACAAGCCAATCCCACATGTGGAACTGTGTCCTGGGTCCTGAATGGCAGTGACCTCAAGTCCGTGGAAGTGACCACAGCAGCATACTCCCTTTGATCAGTTAGGCATATTTCCATATGCAAGGCTGGCGACACATGGTGCCACTAACCCTGTTCAACACAAGCCAAACAATCCCACATGTGGAATTGTGTCCTGAGTCCTGAATGGCAGTCACCCCAAGTCCGTGGCAGCGACCACAGCACCAGACTTCCTTTGATCAGTTAGGCATATTTCCATACGCAAGGCCAGCGACACGTGGTGCCACTAACCCTGTACAATACAAGGCGCGACACGTGGTGCCACTGACCCTGTTCAACACAAGCCAATCCCACATGTGGAACTGTGTCCTGAGTCCTGAATGGCAGTGACCCCAAGTCCGTGGCAGAGACCACAGCAGCATACTCCCTTGATCAGTTAGGCATATTTCCATATGCAAGGCCTGTGACACGTGGTGCCACTAACCTTGTTCATCACAAGCCGATCCCACATGTGGAACTGTGTCCTGAGTCCTGAATGACAGTGACCCCAAGTCCGTGGCAGCGACAACAGCAGCATACTCCCTTTGATCAGTTAGGCATATTTCCATATGCAAGTCCGGCGACACATAGTGCCACTAACCCTGTTCAACAGAAGCCGATCCCACATGTGGAACTGTGTCCTGAGTCCTGAATGGCAGTGACCCCAACTTCGTAGCAGTGACCACAACACCAGACTCCCTGCGATTAATGACGTGTATCTGCATATGGAAGCCCGGCGACACATGGTGCCACTGATCCTAAACTACGCAGGCCAGTGGGGCCACCAACCTATGCATGTGGCTGTGGGCCCTTGCTCAGCGCTGCCTCTGGCCTACACTGCAGTCAGCAGGGCTCACAATTCAGATACAGTTGCGATTGCAGAGGACGCAGTAGGCAACAGACATAGCTCCCACTGCGGCCCATCCACACCAAGCAGCATCACAGGCTCATACACTTCGACAGTGTATTCTACACATATTTCATCTTTTCATGATACGCCTACACTGCGGTCAGTAGGGCTAACAATTGAAATTAAATCTTCATTCATTAATTACAGAGTCCACTAGGCAAGTAACTATCACAGGCCTAAAACCTACATAATATCCTTTTAAGTATCCTTGCTTCAAGAACTTTGTTATATCAGTTATAGCTTTAGTACAATCAACAAATTCATCTTCAAGTGCCAACAAACACTCAATAACACTCTACACTGCGGTCAACAGAGCTCGCGATTTGAATTTTTGACACGTGGTGCCACTAACCCTGTTCAACACAAGGCGCAACACGTGGTGCCACTAACCCTGTTCAACACAAGCCGATCCCACATGTGGAACTGTGTCCTGAGTCCTGAATGGAAGTGACCCCAACTTCGTGGCAGCGACCACAGCACCAGACTCCCTTTGATCAGTCAGGCATATTTCCATATGAAAGGCAAGCGACACGTGGTGCCACTAACCCTGTACAACACAATGCGTGACACGTAGTCCCACTAACCCTGTTCAATACAAGCCGATCCCACTTGTGGAACTGTGTCCTGAGTCCTGAAGGACAGTAACCCCAACTTCGTGGCAGCGACCACAGCACCAGACTCCCTTCAGTTTTATTTGTTGTTGTTTTCTTTAAATAAAATATTATATATGTAAATCTATACATGACTAAGATTCTTGTTTGTCCAACCGCACAGGGACAATTCTGGGCCCAAGAAGGTTGTTGGGAGTATGTTGGTAATGTGGGAAGAGGGTGCGTTACCTGCTGATGTGAAAGGGGTATCTCTCACAGAAAGAACTCCGGTATGTTTTCAGAAATGGCTCGGACAGATGGCAGCTGACAGACTGAATCACGAAATGGCTTTTCAATGCTTATGTAGTGTTACTTATGAACAGTTCACACCCAGGCTCGCAGAGGGACAGCTGCGGCCCGTCCGTTCGACTCACAGACGCAGTACTACGAGCCGTCCGTTCCCAAAGGAACAGCAGCATAGTAGCTCGCAGAGGTACAGGCACAGCAGCGTACTAGCTCGCAAAGGTAGAGAGCTGCGACCCGATGGACTGGCTTCTAACGCTATAGCTGCGAAGTGGTGATGTTGGGAAGAGGGAGCGTGAAAGGGTTATCTCACACAGAGAGAGCTCCGGTATATTAAATTGCCCCCGGGACCTTTCTTTTATATTTTCACTCGATGCAAGAAAGCGCGCTTTCTGGACCATGACCTTTCTCCCTACCAAACTTGGCGTAATTCCGTTCAGCAGTTTGACCTGTAGCCTTGTCTAAAGTTTCCTACGGAAAATCCATTGAGAAAACACATTTTCACACCCCCACATAGCTACCTGACGCACGCGTACTCGCTGTTGGTGTGCAGGTCAGTGCTCTAGTTGTCAACATGTCACGGCCACTCCCTGAGGGCAGTTTTGCACACACACCATACACATCCGGCACATACGTCACAGACCATGTGACCACGCAAATGTAATACATCGACAACGTCACATCCTTAATTGCCGGTGGTGACTGGATGGCGGACGCTCCATGGGTCTCAATCATTAAGAGTCCATGAAAAGTTGCGCAGAGGGTTAGTCGCACCCTAAGCTGTATGGCCGTCAGGGGCCTACTACCACATGGCGCAGACTTGACTTGCACAGACTTAGTGCCACCCAAAACTGATGTGGCCGTCAGGGGCCTACCACCACGTGGCGCGGATTTGAGTTACACAGGGTTAGTCGCCCCCTAAGTTATATGGCCGTCAGCGGCCTACCACCACCTGCCGCTGACTTGCGTTGCACAGGGTTAGCGGCACCCAAAGCTGATGTGGTTTCCTCCATTGATGACTCAGGACTCAGCGACATGTGTGAGATCTGCCGGGCCACGCAGAATCTCATGTGGTCTCCGCCATTCATGACTCAGTACTCAGCGACATCTGTGAGATCTGCTGGGCCGCGGAGTTTTGACGGGCACGTGGAGTGCCCACTGGTACACACTCCGGTGGCAGCAGGTAATTATTTAGTAATGGATGTGCAGGGATGGCAGTATCTCTCTCTCTCTCTCTCTCTCTCTCTCTCTCTCCCTCTCTCACTCCCTTTCTTTCCTTCCCTCTGGCTTTTTTTTCCTTCTCTGTGTCTCGCTCCTTTGACATGCGCATTACACACGTCCTTATTTTGTGCTTTATTTCCCAGGGTGTGTCATCGACATTCATGCTCCTGACAGGAGTGTTCATTTTGTTAAATTTACTTCAACCTTTATATGTACGTTTACGAAAAAATTAAGTTTTGAAAAAAAAAAAAGTTTTTGGTTGTTAGTTAAGTGCTGTGTGACTCTTTCGCGCTCTTATTACTGTTATTTGGTGGTGTCAACCATGGTGTTAAATTTTGGGGCAGTTATCGGGTTAATACTGGTGATGTCTGCAGTTTGCACCAGCTTCTGAATAGTGTGTTAGATTTATCTCAACTGTAGTTGCATTAAAGTGCTGATAATGAGATGCAGAGCAGGCGTTCCCGTGCAAAAACACACGAGGTGCACCTTTGCGATTTATTCTAAATACTAAAATCCTGTAGTGACTTGAACTGTGATAGTGGGTGCATTTACAGTGTACACATAAAATCAATGAAGAAATGTCATTGGGCCCTATTCACAGAACTAACTTAAGACAAAATCCTAAACTTACTACCATTTTGGTATTCACAGAAGGCACTTACTCATTTTGGTATTCACAGAAGGCACTTACTCATTTCGGTATTCACAGAAGTTAGGAGTCCTAACTTTAGGACTCCTAAATGCCTTCTGTGAATACCGAAAGTCTTAAAATTAGGATTTTTCTCAGTTTAGTAGTAGTATAGTTAGGACTCCTAACTTTAGGACTCCTAAATGCCTGCTGTGAATACCGAAAGTCTTAAAATTAGGATTTTTCTCAATTTAGTAGTCCTAAGTTTAGACTTAGGACTACTAAATTGAGAAAAATCCTAAGTGCTAAGTGCCAGCGCTAGGGAAAACAGGGGTGAGCTGTATTGGTTCATCCCTGTGTTTTGGAAATGTCAGAGCGCTGCACTGCCAAATTTGGTGCTGCTCCGCACTGAAACATTTCTTTGTGCATATGCCCCATAGAGACACCCATACACATATTTATGAAGAAATGCTATGGCCTTGGTTGGAGTAAAAAGACTATCATCACACCCTTGACTATATTAATTAATTTACTTTCTCATATAAATGTGCTAAATATTTAATCAACACAATTGTTATTATGTATGAGCTAATTTTGAAAAATCATGTTATTACGAGATGTGTACTAACAGAAATATGACCACTTGATCTTTAATCTTCCTATATCACAAATTAAATAAAAATATTACTTAGTGTTCCTGAAAACAATACGAGATAAAGAATAATACAATAAGTGGGATATTCTCAAGAACGTGCGATAATCATCGCCAAAATAGGTTAACCAGTTTTTCATATCGCCGTATATCGCGGGAAAATAACTTTGCGTTACCGTCGTATTAACAACACGGCGGTAACATGTGATAGTTTCCCGATAACGCGTCAAATTTCCACAATAAAATTACCGGGACGGCGATAAAAATCTAAAGCCGAACGTGAAAACAGTGGCGATGGGCCCAACCGCGATAATAAAATCAGCGCTAAGCTGCACCAGGCCTGCAATTCACACTCCGCTGTGTTAGTGCCGTCAGCCTGTGGGCAATGTGGATCAGGATGTGGAGGATGGTTGTCCTTTTGAGCTTGTAGTGGACAATGGCATCCTCTGGCGTTGAGTCACTGAGGCTGTTGCGTATTAGGAACGTCCGCTGTCTTGTTCTAGCTGCCTAGGTGGTAGTCCAGGGGGGTTGTCCAGGGGGGAGCCTGGGGGTGACAGCGGTGGGTGCTGTGGCCCTCTTGGGTCTTCGAGCTGCATGATCAGTAGCTCCATGACATGTGTTGGTCTTCAGATGTCGTCCTGCTTAACACCAGTAAAAGGCAGGTGTTAAAGCCCTGCTGCTAACGCGCCTTATTGCCTGTTTTTGGATCGCTTCGCCGATCTGGCTGGTCGTTGAGAATATCCCAAAGTGGTGTTTTCGTGTGTTTTTGCACGGGAACACCTACTCTGCATATAATTAGCGTTAGTTGTCGCTCTCATCCGTGGCAATGTTTTTGAGGCAGCTATCGCTGGAAAACTGGCGATATCGGCAGTTTGCACCCGCGTGAGAATAGGGCAAAAAAATCTATCGCCACTTTTGCGGCGCAAAAGTGCTGATAAATCGGCGATAAGTCCTTGAGAATATGCCCCTAAAAGTATAGGCAACATGTTTGTTACGAGGAAGAAAGACTTATGAATTGGAAATCAGGACTTGTTTTTAAGTTTTCTTTATAGCATGTCTTCACTATTTTCTAAATGTTTATAATATGTGTAAAACTAAGCTTGTGTCTACAGTGAAAAAGACTCCCCACAAGAGTTAAAACACATCAAATCCTCTCCTTTTAGTAAATAAACAGCATTGTAATCAAATTTGCCGTTTCTGTGAGCATGCTTTTCCTGTTGCAGAGAGACGACTAACTTAGAACATATGTATACATATTCCACTGAAAAAAACAAAGGTTAAAGTGACATTCTAGTTAGGTGTTGGATTAAAATAAAAACTAACATATAAAAACCAAGGGGCATGTTTATCAATTTTTCATGCAACGCAATGCTGCAAGCCACCTTGCTGCGTGAAAGGAAGGAGGCAATTATGAGCCTTATTAAACACTATATAGTGCATTCCTGCTCTCTGCATGCGCTGTCACACAAACTGCTTCCCAGTGCCAATGCAGTCACCCGTGCATCATGTTGCAAGGGTGCCTGTCTTGTTGGCAGGATCGTCTTTGTGCAGGAACGGACACTTTCCTGCACAAAAAACTCCTCTGAGGCTTTTTCTCCCTGTATGTGCGCTGTAGAATTCAGAACTTGTAGAAAGAGGAGAAAATGAAGAGAAATAAGCATATTTCTCCTCGTTACACCTCCCAGGGGAGGTGTAACATTTTGATGCATCCCCCGGTCTACAACTAATGGCAAATCTGGAAATGCTTAACAAAATAAGGGAGAGAGAAGCTCTGAAGTAAAGGCTATCCCACTCGGCTTCCTAAATATTGTCAAAAAAGTCAAGAGGACAGTTAAAACACATTCTCATATTAAGGGATCTCTCTTTAAAAATTGTGTGAGAGCCTCACAGTTAAGTTCAGTCAGTGGTATGCTGTCTCACTATCGTACTAATAACCGTTAGCATCACCATTGGGTCTATCCTCTACCAGGAGGAAATGTCTCTCACAACAGAGACAGTTTGGGATCCGTGACAAAGAGACTGTGTTCTAAAATTACGTCTTACCCCAAAAAAACAATGTATTTATTAAAAATAGGGGTAGTGGTAAGATTAAAAGAAAGACAGATGTGTATGAGATGTCAGATACCCCACACATCTACACATAATTAAGGTCAACATGTTTCAGCCTACTTGAGCCTACTACGGACGGTAGCTTTTGTCAAGACCGTGATTGTTCTACGGATCCCTTTCTAAAACACTCATTATTCGTGAATATACATTGCTGTATGCAAAAGAAATGTGTGGGAATGTTAACAATAGAAGACCCAGTGCTATTGGATTGCTCTTATGATGTTATAAAGAGAGTCAGAAAAAATAGTACAGGTCTTGTGAGGAGTACTCAGTGCGTGCATTCAGAAGATCTTATTTTTCATAGGAAATGAGTTATTCCCCACTCATGTTGGTAAATATATCATGTCAGGTATGAGGGTTTCTAAACCCTTCTTGTCTTAAGGCAAAATAGTTCTCTGTTCAGCTGGCCGCCATATTATAACATATTGTGGAGAGATGAATGATCCACAATGGCAGCATGTCTTTAAATAAACAAGATCTTGACCAATCACTGAACACGTACAGACGCAGTGGCAAAATAAATCTCTGAGATCTCCTGCATGATACACAATCCCTCTGTTGAAATCTATGGGCTCTGCAAGTATGTAATCATTGTTTGTAGAAATATATCAGTTGTTAATAAGGAAACCTGTGGGATTGTGGTTACTCAGTTTTTTTTTTAAACGGTTCAAATGAATGATTCCTTCTTGTATTATGTTTACTCTATTAATCTGTTTCGAAATGTAAGTGATCAAATGCGTAGTTGGTGTGCCGCATACTAATGAACGTTCAAAAACATGCACTATGCGTTTGAACTTATGACTCTAAGGGCCTGATTACTAATTTGACAGTGTGATGGTGGGGCCACCCCGCCGCTGTACCGCCAAACCTATGTGTGAATTGCCTGCTAGATTAGGAGTTAGCTCATGTCTGCTGGGCGGTTCTTTGGCGTTCCCAGGGCTGTGCCTATGAAATAGGCATGCAATGGGAACATCAAAGTCAGTACATGCACAGCATGGACTGCTTCAGTTCATGCCATGCAGATACAGGGGTGCATGTGCATGGGGGGGCCCCCTTTGTTTCCTCTCCCCTATGGTTTTCATGAAGGGGGAACTGCCATCAAAACGGTGGCAGAGAGGAAACTCATAATATGCTTGTCGGGACTGTGGTGGTCCCCCCAAGCATATTGCGGCCTTAAGACTGCCGCACTACTGCCATCTCTGATCCCTGGAGGTTGCGGTGGTCCCAGGGCGGTCTGACCACCCAAATCATAATAGGGAGGTCGGAAGACCGTCATCACCATGCCCCCATGACTCTGGCCGTCCATGGACTACCAGACCCATAATCAACCCCTACATTGGGTGAAAAAAGGCTCTAAACAAGGCATAGAACAATAAAGATTGGATCTGATGTGCATCACAGTCTTCCATAAGTCTGGGCGAGCCGCATCATCACTGTTTGCTGGTTTCTGCTTTCTGGTTTCTACATCGATTTCTCCTCGTGTGCTCCATAAGCCTGTACATGTGGTTACAGGCACACCTGAATTTAGCGTTTTCAAGGTATTTTAATCCCAGTGACAGGCACACCTACGAAACCATTGAGAGTAAGATTTTGCTTCTTATAATTTGCTGGTTTTGGTTTCCTCATTTGCCTGGCATCACTATTCCACGGTGATAGGCACACCAAAAACTTCATCAATACAGTAATCCTCATTTAAAATAGTTTCCTCATTTAAAAATTGTTTTCTTTTTAGCTTATTTTAATCTAAATCTGGAAGTCCTGTACTGATTTAGTTTTGCACAGCATGTCTACAATGACGTCCCTACACCAGTTTGATCAGGCACCACCTTTTCTGCAGCACCCGGGCAAACCACTGCTTAAGTGAAAGCAGTGGTTTAAGTTATTCCAGAACTATTTAGTCACAGTGGATGCCACCAGATATTCTTCAGCTAGAAAATTGTTGTTATTATATGGTAGCCTTAGTCATGCTGTGCAAGAGGTATTTGATAATCTTCCCTTTATAGCACCAATGCAAGCTCAGGCAGGAGATAGTGATGGTGACATTGATCGATATGAGGAGGCTGTAGAGAGACTATGGAAATACTACTCTGAAGAACCCAGTATATTACTTGAGAGGCACAGGTTTTATAAATGAATGCAGAATGTGGAAGTGAGTGTAAAGGAGTATATCTCTACATTGAGAATATTTGCTGCGACATGCGAGTCTGTAGCAAATATTGACACATGCATACGTGACCAATTTGTATTCAATTGTTACGCAAAATCCAGGAAAGATTATTGGCATGTAGAAATCCATCTCTTATTGAAGTTATAGATTTAGCAAAGGGAATAGAACATTCCATGATTTCATTGAAAGCTTTTAATGCAGATGTGCCTGTGAACCTTTTGAGTACTAACGATGAGAATGCCAAAGAGTGCGGTGAGGCTTTATGTGCAGTTCGTGTATGTAGGAATGGGAAACGAGATAATAAATTTATAAGGAGAGAAAACATTTACTGTAACAAGTGTGGGCTAAAACATCACATTGGTAACAACCCTAGCTGGCCTACAATTGGAAAACATTGTATGTCCTGTAAGAAAGTTGGGCATTTTCAAGCAGTATGAAAAAGTATTAAGATACCAGTTAAAGTCAACAGCATTGAATTTAGTGAAGAACTAGTTTCAGAGAAATCTAAAAATGTGTTTTTATCAATAGAATGTAATTCCAATACAGGTTCAGATGTTGTAAACAGACCATTTGTAGAAGCCAAGATTGATGGGGTTTCACTGCAAGTCATGGCGGATTCGGAATCTTGAGGGATTCTACATTTTGTGAGGTTTGGTGTTATGATGTAAAACTTATCCAGACTTATGTGATTCCAAAAGCCTTCGGAGAGAAGTATATCAAAATGGTTGTCTACTTTAAGGCTAAAGTGGAATGTAGAGTTACTTCCACCAAGGTTGTTAAAGGGAAGAACATCATTGGGTGGAAGGATTTAGCAAGGATGGGCCTGTTTTTGACTCCTGGATCTGAACAACATCTCAGACTAGATAAATGGATGGGGGTGGTATTGATGACTTGACCAATCTTCATTCCCAAGTTTTTAGTGTTGATACAGAAGCGGAAAACTTTCAAAACATTTTATTGACATTTGCAAACTTCTTCCAGGAGAATGTTGGTTTTGTTAAGGGCATTGAGCACCATATTAAGCTCAAACCTGATGCTTGCCCTGTTAACCATTGAGTACGCAATGTTCCCCTTAGCGTAAGGGAGGATTTAAAGAAAACATTACAAGATTTGTGTTCACAAGGTATCATCAGGCCAACTGATTCCTCCCAGTGGGTTTCAACCATAGTCATAGTCAAAAAGAAATCAGTAGAGTTGAGGGTATATGCTGATTTACATACACTAAATCAGGGGTCTCCAACCTTTTCTGTAGTGAGCTACTTCTGCTCAAGGAAAGTCTTCCCGAGCTACTAGCAAATTTCATACCTGTAAAATAGTGACTACACTATGATCACCAAAATTAAGATTTTCAGTAGTTACCACCCAAGTATACCAAGTGCGGTTACCTGCAGAAATGCTGGGGAAAAGTTCTTCAATATTGAATGCCTGCCCTTGACTTATGAAGCAACATACAAATCTTGCTTGACATGCCCAGTGGCGCAAAGGACATAAGCACAGCAGTACGTCTCCCCAGCTCAGCTTGAATTATCATTCACCAGTTTCTGAAAATGCACATTTTTCTATCTAATACTACTTTCACTGTGGGCAAACAAACTCAATTTTCCAGATAAAACCTCATTTTTGAAAATTAAAACTGCCTTTAAAATCAGTTTTCAGTTTTTGAGAAATGCACAGTCTCAAAACATCAGCTTGTCATTATCATCATGTACTCCCATGTACAAATGCCTCATATGGACAGACTACTTTGATTTCCCAGGTATTAGTCATATGCCATGGATGCTCACCATTGGTATAGGAAACAATGGTCCTAGACTTCTTTAAAGCTACAATTCAGTCATGAAAAACATTCATTAGTCAAAGGGCATCCGGGACATATATAATTAGCATTGTATCATTAATGTACCACCATTTTCTTTACAATGCAAACAAGTATATCCTCAAAACACACAAAGGCACAAAATATCGCTCCAATAGTGACTTGGTTGCTCCAAGTGGAGTGTGAAAAAGGAAAGTGCTCGTGAGGTAGGACAGATATAAAGGAGGGGAATCCAAAAGGAAAATTCAATAACCAATCAATTACACATTATGGTATCCTTAGTAAAACTGGTAGTGGTTCATAGTGGCACCAGTTTTACAGATAGGCCAGTCCCTTATGGATTTACAAATATTATTTTCATGATTTTATGATGATGCACAGAGAACATTCATCTGTGAAAAGGCAGGCTGGGATGATATCAGGTACAGGCCCACTGGGGGAGAGTGTCAACGTTTCGACCCTGGTGCAATGAGGGTAATTTATATCATCTGCAGGCGGGATCTGTTAAAAAAGTAACTAAATAATAAAAAGTCACTATTGGAGCGATATTTTGTACCTTTGTGCTTTTTGAGGATATACTTGTTTGCATTGTAAAGAAAATGGTGGTACATTAATGATACAATGCAAATTCTATATGTACCGGATGCCCTTTGACTAATGAATGTTTTTCATGAGTGAATTGTAGCTTTAAAGAAGTCTAGGACCGTTGTTTCCTATACCAATCATTACCCAGGTCCGTGGACAATTGTGGATTACCCCATTATATCATAACAGATGCTCACCATAGCACCACGGATGCCTGGATTATGCCAGTAATGCCCACCATTAAACTAGGGCCACAGTTGTGCCAAGGCTGGAAACCAGAAGGATCAGGGATAAGACCACATATCAGTCATGACCATTAATATGCCAGGAATAGGTACATATAGGCCAGCTCAGAGTAGGGCTATGATGGCTGCCAGCATACCACAACTAGACCAAAAATACTAAATAGTCAAGGATGACCATAATTATGCCATTGGCACTATTATGTCAAGAATGGACACACCTATGCCAAATATAACACTCTTATGATGGGGCTAGCATATATGTTTGGCGGTTCTAGGCAATAGTCATAGTTTCAGGAAGCAATAGTGTTTATTATGGGCACACACATAAATGTTGATGAATCTCTTAATTTTCTCTGGTCTGAATCATACCCTGTTCACCTCAGGTCTTGAGCCGATCATGCATCTAACTGACACATTTTCACTCTGACTCCTGCAGTCCCGCACTTTGGTGGGTCAGCACTGATTACAGCTCAGGCTACTGCTGCCATACTTTTTTGATGGTGCACTTTTCACACACATGTTGTGACTGATAAAGGAGGGACTGTAACATGGTCAATCTCCTTGTGTCTTAATTATATTGAGATTGGATACAGACTGTCAGGTCCTATAGGCTGACACAGTGTGTGTTTGAGTGTTAGTTTGAGTTACTGTGATAAGTTTGTCTGGCTGTCACTCTTAGCGTCTTGAGATGATCAGTGCTGTCTTCTTTAATAGGAACCTACTCTGAAATTTATACAGGGCTTGACTTCACCTCAGAGAGCTACTTTGAAGGTACTGGCGAGCTACCAGTAGCTCCCGAGCTACTCGTTGGAGACCCCTGCACTAAATAAAATACAGTGTTTGATTGCCATCCTATATCCAAGATTCAGAACTTATTGGCAAATCTAGGTGAGGCTGTTTTTTTTTTCCTGATTGATTTACACTCTGCATATCACAAAATTACTCTGACGCCAGCCGAACAGGAACTTACAACATTTGTCACACCATTTGGAGATTTTGAGTACTGTAGACTTCCATTTGGGTTGGCATTAGAAGCAAACATTTTTATCAAAAGCTTATGGATAAGCTATTTGGTGATATGCAGTGGGTACAGGCTTATCAGGGTAATATCCTAATATTTGCTAAAGATAGGCAGACTCATAATTGCATTCTGGACAAAGTATTCAAAGTATTGTCTGAAACTGGCATGAAAATCAGATGCAACAAGTGCAAATTTGCGGTTCAGAAGCTAGAAAACTTGGATCACACTATATCAACACTATATCCTCATTAGAGATAACACCCACATTTTCACTCATAAAAGCCATTAAAGAAGCCAAAGCACCCAAGGACAGAGATAGCCTTAGGTCATTCCTCGGTCTTGCTGAGTATTATGCTAGATTTGTGCAAGGTTACTCTTGCATAGTTGAACCCTTGAGAGTATTATTAAGGGAAGGAGTAAAGTTTGTTTGGAATGAGGAATTGGAAGACGTGTTTAGAGAGGTCAAAAATCTTATTGTCGAAGCACCCACTTTGAAGGCACACAAAGCTGAGTGGAAATGCATACTTACTGTTGATGCCAACTGGAATTGGTGCAATTTTTAGCCACTAGGTTAGCGGCAAGGAATAAACTATTGGTTTTGCTTCACTGAAACAGTCTGAAAAGTACTGTTGCACTATAGAAAGTGAAGAACTGGCTTGCATTTTGGCAGTGCAAAAATTTAGAGCATATATTTGGGGTTGTAAATTTGATTTGTTTGAAGACCACAAACTACCGGTACATACACTTAAAGGTAAAGGATTTAAAAATACTTCTGCAAGATTGATAAGTTTCTTATCCAAACTTCATGAGTATTGATTTGAGATCAAACATCTATCTGGGAGCATGAATTTCCAATCTGATTGCTTGTTGAAGATGTCTTTGGATAATGATGAGGATGAAATGTTTGAGGATACGAAGTGTGTGCTTGAAATTTTGGATGCAGTCAACAAATGCAAGGACAAAATCTCAGAGGACAGGTGGTTAGTGGCAAGCCTATTGGATACGAATTTAGGCAGGCAGTATAGTATACAGGATTGGCCTGAAGTCAGATGTTCACCTACTGATCTTCAGACATTCGCTAAGATTGCAGATACATTGTCAGGGGTTAATGGAATGATTATGCATGGAGAAGCATCTGTTACACCTGAGAAATTAAGGCATGAGTTAATTGAATTAGATCATCAAGGTCACCTGGGAATTTCCAAAACCTGTAAAGGTTAAAACAGTTTTATTGGTGGCCATCTTTAAATAGTAACATAAAAAGTATGATAGATAAGTGTTCTGATTGTTTGATCTCAGACAAACACTAGAAAATAGAGAAAACATAATTACAACCAGTGCCATATCCTGCTGCCACATGGGAGAAGTTAGGTTTTGATTTTTCTGGTCCATTTGCTTTACTTCTGTCTTAAATGAGATATTTAATGGCCTTAATAGACTAATATTCAGAATGGATTTATTTTTCATTTACTTACTTTCCCTCTACAAGTGCTGGCATCATATTTTTGGAGAATATTTTTAAATTGGAAGGCTCACCTAACAAAATCATTACTGATAATGGAATTCACCTTGTGTCTGACAATATAAAGTAGTTTTTAAGCAGCATGACATAAAACATCACAAGGTTGCTTTGTGTTCTCCAAGTTCAAATGGCTTAGTGGAGAGAGCTAACAGGATTATGAAAGATGGAATACAACCCGCAGTAACTTCAGGGCATGATGTGGGTACAGTTTTGAAAAACAAAAAGTGAAGTTACAATATTACCCCCATGGGACTACGGGTGAAGTTCCTTTCACTTTATTGAGGTGACGCAAGGTCCATACAAATTTGTTTCCAAGTTGGTTAGAAGAGAAAATGGAGAGAGACCAAAATGTACAATCTGTCAAGAGCATTTCATGTTCAGTTGTATTAAAACAAGTTGAGGTGAAGGAGCACTGTGATCAGAAACATCATGTATATAACAAAGATTTCAGCATAGGAGATTGGGTCATAGTTCTTAATTCAAGAAAAGTTAAGTACAGTGATTCAAAACGTTTTTTATCAGTGCACTTTGTGAGAGTTACCAAAGGCTCTATTTTGTTAGAGGGTTGGTGGAATAGGAGGCAACTGATCAAAATGACCGCTGTACAAGCTAACATTATTAAATGTAAGAGATGTGTAGATAGTTAATCTGATGGGCAAATCTGGTTGCAATCAAATGTGGAGGTGGGCAATCATGACATTGATTGTCAAGTACATGTGACTACTGCAAATGATATCCCTGGCAATATGAGTTCATCTCATTCATGGGTGGTGAAAATACCAAGTGAATTTAAAGACTATGGGCCATATGTAGGTAATTTCTATTTACCGATTCCTAAATACTGAATTTTACCGATTCGGTATTTAAGAATCGGTAAATAGAATGGAGGCCCATAGGAATGAATGGGAAGCCATTCACTATTACCGATTCGGTAAATACCGAATCGGTAATAGGGGGAGCATATTCAAGGGTGGCAGGGTGTCACATTGACACCCTGTTGCACCCCTGAATCGTGCATGTGTGCACATGTGGCGCACATACATGCCCTAAGGGCATGTATGTCTGCCACATGGCACTTTTACAAAAGCACAAAATTGCTTTTGAAAAGGTATTCGGTATTTACCATCAACTTGTAGTTGGTGGTAAATAACGAATCCTTAAACCAAAAATGCACTCACTTGAGTGCTCCCTACATAGGATTTAAGGATTCGGTAATTTACCGATTCGGTATTTTACCGATTTCTTAAAATACGGATTCGGTAAATTACCGAATCCTTAAAACCTGCCTCCTACATTGGAAAGGGCTAAATACCGGTCGGTAACGGTAAAATTACCGATTTTCAGCCGTTACCGACCGGTATTTAGCTATCTACATATGGCCCTATATGTTATATCAAGACAATAGTTGTTTTTCTATAAGGAGGGAGGTGTGGTAAGATACTTAGAATTAGAATGTATGTTTTAGAATGTATGGGTGTGTTGTAAATGTTCTCCAATTGAGGTTCTGGCAGTCACCAGTATGTCAGTTGCTGCCAGAACATCAGGAGAGCTGGAGGTGCTGTGTTGTGAGCGTTACCTGTTGGAATAAAGCTTATATTTCCTCACCACTAAATGTGAAGACCCTCAATACATGCGGATAATATGCCATAGTCCCCACTTACTCTAGCGCTGGTACTCTGTTCCATTAGTGGTCCCTCCTGACCTGCATTTTGGCAAGTCAAGACTCTGGTGTTTTAAAGGCGAGAGGTTATAATATTCACCAGATGGAAGCTAATTACCACACATACATCAATCATCGTCAAAGAGATGGTGTTGCTCTTACCCCAGGGGGGTCTCTAGGGTGCATGTTAATACCAATAAATAGAGAACTGAGTCGTAAAAGATTCACTCCACTTGAGGCTTACCCCCAGAGAGCGGGAAGAGTAAAAGAAGCATTGGCATAGCTAATACGTTTCGCCTTTGGGACCTTATAAGTGTTTAGCCAGAGCATATATGCCAACATTTTGGAAGAGTAAAGTGGGGGATTTTAAAATAATAATCAGGAGAATGCATTTCTCCTATTGACTTCTATTGAGGCCTGAATCTGATCTATTGGCATGTATGGGACTTTCAAGTGTGCGGCTGCAGTGTCTGATAAGAGAAATGCAAATATACATTTTTCCTCACCTGTCAGGAAGGAGCACGGAGAAAGTGCTATGGCAGGCAGAAAGAGCATGACAAATTTACACTCCCCTCCAGGAGCAGGCTACTTGCAATTCATTCTCCAAGTCGCACAAAACCAGTCCCTGTCAGCTATGGCCCACGAAGTAATTGGGTTTTTTAATGCAGCAATCAGGAGGCGGGAGACTAACCTTGAAATCAGTAATATTTCGCCTGAATCTGGAGTGTTGGCATGTATGCCAGAGCTATTGGCTTTGCCAATGTCTTTAAGCTATGTTGTAGAGCATTGTGGCTGCTGCACAGCATGTTGAAAAGTTATAATAAAAAAGTAAATATTTAGAAAGGTGTATTATTGACAGATTTTATTGTTGCCAGAGTCATTACTATTCAGTCAATCAACCGCTGAAGAATGAAAGGCTGGGATGACTTGGCTGGATTCAATCAGGTGATCTGTAATTTACACATAGATCGTCTGCATTCTGATATTGGGCGATCAAACCAGATACCAGTGTTTATTAGAGGGTGAAAGGCTTCTCCTAACAAAACCATAAAGAACAAAATTTAGCATACATATCCTTCACCAACTTTTCTCACAGCACAGTATATAAGTGGGTCAATAAAAGGATGCACAGAGAGCCTTGTAAAGTGCAGCCCTACAAGATAAATTAATCAGTACTCTTAAGCAGCACACTTCATTCATAGTCTACTTCTAGATGTTCATAACTAGAATTTGGTGCAATGATTAGTGCTTATTTCATTGACCTTTGGAAGATGAGACAAATATGATATTTTCACTGTGCCCGACTCCAGGGACATCTCCTCACAAAGGAAGGCCCTGCGTGATTGACAGCCTGCACTATGTCCTCCTTGGTCCCATCAATCCCTGGGGGCCTCCGAGCTGCACGTGTTTCATTATCTCAGAGCCACCTCCATCAATATATTCCTGTTCCAAGCCATTTGCCCTCAGTCGGCTGTTTTCATAAGCATTGAGTTTGCGACGTGTAAAGCCAGAGATGTCGACAAGAATGAGGCGGGAGCCCCACAGATCCTGGACTGATCTTGTCATGGTCCTCGCCTCAGCTGGTGCCTTTTTATTGACTTGTGTTAAGAGCTTTGTCTTGACACTTCTCTACACCATCCCAAACAATATGCACTCTAAAAGGTTCCACCCCTCCTCAGGGAAGGATCTTAGAGCTAATTAGTGATGCTCAGTGATCGCGCTTTAGAATTCAGCACTCATAGAAAGAGGAGAAAATTAGGAGAAATAAGCATCTTCCCACAGGAAGCAAGGAGGAAGTAGTAACTGAGTGCATGGACAGCAGCACAAAAACAAACAAGAAACACATGCACACTTCCTTCTTCGACAAGATGGCCGGTGCTGCTTTGAGATGCGTAATAATTGTGAATCCCAAAGGAGCCAGTCATCTGAAATGCTGATCAGGAGGAGAGAGGATGTGCCGTGAGGGCAAGAGTAGCTCAAGTTTCAGCTGGAGGCTCAGCATTCTCTGTTTCTGAATAAATCACTTAATCTCTCTGTGCCAATGAATTCTCTATGACTCCCTGTGTGTAATGCAACTGGTGCTCGTGTAAAGCGCTCTGATACCTTGGGATGGAGTTTGCCATGATTTAAAATATTATTTAAATACATGAACACAGGAAAGGCTCGCTAGGAGGACGAGTGGCCTCAATAGCATGAAAAAAGCACATTGATTACAAACATGGGAAAGCCTTTCAGGAGGATGAGGGGGCGCGGTAGCGTGTAAAAAAGAAATTATGCAACAGTTTACCAAGAAATGGGAGCCTTCCAAAAACACCACTGGGTTGGAAGCAACAAATAAAGAAGTGTGCCTCCACAAATAGAAATAGGAAAAAATTGCAGGATACAGTACTAGGCCAATACTCCAGGGAAGAGAGCAAGATATGAGAAGGAAGGACATATACCAAAAAAAAAACACGGAATCAAGCTTTTACCAACAATGCTCTCATTAATATATCAACAGTGATGGGCGGGCTGAAATCCCATTGACTGGATAAAGCAGGTATCGATGCAGCGCATGCACGTTGCATGGGCTCGACCTAAAAAGGGAGATTGCACATTGTTCCAATCAGGAAAAGGACCTGTAAGTCAATAAAAGACCTTCAAAGTAGTGAATTATTATTCATTTCTATTCTTTAAAAATAAGCGTGATGAAAAAATAAAAAGACATATAAGGCATGTAAGTGTTTTCAGGGATTATGTACTTTATAAAATACTAATTTTAAAGGGGTTTAGTAGGGTGTGTGGATTTTTAAAGGAGGGGACTCATTGAGAATATGCAGTACTTTTCTAGCTTTATGACATTAGTGAAGATATTATCATGAGGGTAACTCATCATGACCTAACGTAATCAAGAGGCTCATGGGTTTCAAGATGACATGGATTATTATACTGTTTGTCTGGCTATACCACCACCTGTACATGCTATGAAATTGTGAAAAAAGTTTGTGAAAAGAGAATTTAAAGGTGTTTCAATTCAGATTATTCCAGCCCAAGGGGTATTATCATTCAGAGCTTCGTGGAATGTGCCCAAACGGTAAATTCATTGCTCTTCTTTGCATAGTAAATTCCTCTCAGCACGGAAATCAATACGTTCTAGAATTCCTGTTGCCACCCATTTCAGATCGTTGGTGGAATGTTTCACACTAATAAAGTGATTGCTCATTTTTGTTGTGGATCTGTTACATCTGATATTACTCCTGTGTTCACAAATGCAAGTCCTCTCCTTCCCACATATCATGCCAATGGAACACAATTTACAAAGGCATGTAATTATGTATACGATATGAGAACTATTTGAATTTGTGTGCCTCCGTAGTGTTCATGTCATATTTGGCTTCAGGTCTAGTGATTTTGTAGCTGTTGTTAGGTGACAGATTAAGCATAATCTGCAAGGATAACATCCGACAATTGGGGGGAAGACCCCATATTGTCGAGATTGTTTCTTCCCTTCTTGTAGTTATTTTTGACTGAGTGTGGATCAGATGATCACATAGAGTGCGCTCTTTTTTGTTGGAGAAGCGTGGTTCAGGCCAGTTGAACAATCCTGAGGTCACTATCTTCCAATTTTTTCAGGAGGTTGGAGGCTGCATTCAAGGTTTTCACACAGGTTAGTAGTTCCTGATCAGGAGGGTTTGGTCGTTCTGTAAAAGAACTTCTCTGTGTTGACTTCTAGCTCTCTTGCAGCACTTTTCAAGGATGTGAGTAGGATAATTTCTAGATTCCAATTTTGTAGTCAGCGCTTTGGCTTGGCTCTTGAAGTCCTTTACCATGGTACAATAACAGATTATGAGTACATTTTTCTTCAATGAGTGAGGGTGGAAGCTATTAAACAATAACAGATTATTTTTAATTGTTGGTGTACAGTGCATTCTTGTACCCAATTGGAAATCATCAACAAAGAGTGTGATATCAAGGAACGGTAGATTAGGTCCTGCTCACTTGGCTGGTGAATTTAAGATACCGGTCACACTTGTTCATCCAAACCAGAAAATCCTGAACAGCCAATTTATCTCCTTCTCATACAATCAGGCTATCGCCTATGTAGCATTTCCATACTTTTACCTTCTGTTCGTGTGGGTTGGACTCTGTTAGATTGTTTTTCTCTTCCAGATGGCTGACATATGATCCCGGCGTACTAGAAGAAAAGGGTGCTGCCCGTAGAAGTCCCATTGATTTGAAGAAATAAAGTGTTGTCATATTCAAAGTAGTTCTCTGTTAGTGCCATCTTACAACATTCCAAAATGAAGTGCCTTTAGGTTTAATATTGCCAATCATCCGCTATTTACTGGCTGTCCCCCGGACAACATCAACCTATATTTGCCACACCGAGCTGGGGTTACAATACATTACATATAAAATAAGGGTGCAGCTAGTTTTATTGTGGCATCGAATTTAGACCTCAACAAAAATGACTTTTAATCAAAAGGTCCTAAGAGATTCCCTTAAACTGGAGCAAGCCTAGCTATTAGGTGGCTGAAGTTTATTAAAGACTTCATGACGGACCTAGAACAGCCAGAATTGTTTCACAATCCGTCAACGATGAGTATTATCTCCAGGAAAGTTTTTAAAAAACAATGCATGTCACACCTGGAAGAACTTAGATATGCCAGTGAGGTTCATAATTCAACAGTTCAATTAAATCAAAAGATCGTTTCATCTACTGCAATGTAACCATATTTAACTTGCCATGGAACTGGGTACGAAAGATTTGTACTTACACGCTTTAGACAAGACCTCTTTTACCGACTAGTATCGTTTCCTACGGTAAATGACTGGTTAAAAAACTTTAGCACTTTGCCCCTGTGATAGATCCTCATCCTAATCAACAATTCATGTTGTTTTATTCTGTAAATATTATTGGGATCGAAGAAAAAGGTGGATCCTACCCATTTTAAAAATTTGGGGCCTGAGGCAATGTCGCCCTGCCTATCTTGCATTGCAGTTATTGGACAATGAATGCTACACAAGAAATATTGCACTATTTTTAAAAGCTGTAATCAAATTTAGGAAACAACTTTGAATTTTAATATACTGACTTCTTTGTATAACCATTTTTAATAATTGAGTCCCATAATGAGAAATGTTTTTATCATGGTGAATATGAAATAATGAAATTAATAATATTTTGTCATGTTTGTCACTTTTTTCTAAAAGTGAATTTAAATTGAGTGTTTTACAATAAGTCTAATGTATACCGTGTACTGTACTTTTATGGTTTTGTAATTCAAAAATGAAAACCGAATAAAGCGAAATTTGAATTTGAATTTGAATTGATTGCCAATCTGTCTTGAAAAGGATGTGTTCAATTGTATCTATGGTTGCACTCTGTGGGAGGCTTGTATAAAGGCTGTATTTTACTAAACTTTGAAGGGTTGTACAAAGGCTCCAACAGAATGTTTATTTTCAGTGGCAAATGTATACCTTAACGTTGGAGGCCATGTGATGTCTCGAGAAGGCTAATACCATTGAGGTGACTAGAAAATTGGACACAGGTGTAGTGTGTTGAATTACTTTAAGTCCACAAACCCTATGGGACAATGTGACAAGTATTGCATGATGTCATTGGGTGATGTCATCAATGATGTCATTTGAGATGTCTTGAGCAGTGTCATCAATGTCATGAGCAATGTAAAATGTGAGGTAGAAAATACTGCATGGTGGGGCAAAAGATAGCCCAGTAAACTGTAACTGGACAATTTCAAAGTTTTTTTCTTTTTTAAACGTTAGTTTATATCTTTATTTCAACACCTAACTAAAATTTCACTTCAGCTTTCAGGGGTGTGGAATTTAATAATATATCTACTTGTCGGATGGACAGGTTGCTTCATAAATCTACTTGTCCTGTTAAATAATCTACAAACGATGGCACCAATCTCATTATATAAGAGCTCTGATGATAGCCTCTATGATTATGCTAGGGCTAATACTAGGATAGGGCTTGAATGCGTGCAATTTCCTTATTTTGACACCTTTTTGCGGACCTACATCCCAGGGCTGGAGGTAGCGGTAAGCAATAGTTCCAGGGTTGGACTGCCCTTTTGAGTCTATGCAATCCTACTAACTTGTATGTTTTAAGGGTTTTCACCAGTTCTTCTCTTGTCTTTTCTCATACTGAGAAAGGTTGGAAATTAACTCCTGACAAGGGTCAGAAGTAAAACTTCTTTCAGGAATGGGAAAGAAGTAATTGGAGGGAAAGTGAACTTGTAAACGCTCAACAGATTTTCGATTGAGGAAATCTACATATGGATATTTGTTCATGCTAAAGTACAGTTCACAAATATTTTCTAGGAGTACAATTTCCTGGCCTACTTCTATAAATTCTTGTAAATTCATATACCATTGGTGCACTGTTGTGACATTCTTTAAGAATTGGGCCGCTAATTAGGTCTAGCGTTGGCCAAGATCTTTTGTTTTTATTCAAATTCTCTCTCTCTCTCTCTCTCTCTCTCTCTCTCTCTCTCTCTCTCTCTCTCTCTCTCTCTCTATCCACCTATCAGCTTGCTTATTGTAATTGATCGCAATCTGCTCTTTCACTAGGAGCATATCAGCACACAAAGTAGTTTTGTTCAGTGCCAGGAACTATGGCAATGTGTGCTTTTTGGGACCAAAACATATTTTTGCTTTTTGCCAATGTTTGTTACAATAGTGAGGGCCCAGCAGCTCCCACAACAATAAGGTTTTACTTAAGCCATGTCAAAACAAGGCACGCATTGACAAAACCAAAAGACTAACCATCAATGCTTTTTGATTTGCAGGTTTCCCATTATCTTGTTGAAACTGGTTGCACTAACTTTCCATTATGAATATTTTTTGAAATACTAGCATACAGCTACAAATTTTATTAAATGATACTTCAAAGAAATGCTACATAGAATTTCACAGTAGTTTAGCAAAACGTTTTCTTTCCTAGCTGTAATTTTTTGTGAACATTTTATTTTGAAGACAAAAAATCATCAATCGTGCTTTCAAGCTTCAACAAATATTTGCATCTCATCAGAGACTTTCTGGGAGCATTTTACAATCCCTCATATTGTTAAACTTTGATAACATGTGTGCACATGTTTTTTTAATGGAACCACTGTCAGTAGTGTAGTTCACGTTTACAACATTTATTTAGATCACTCACTCTAATAATAAAGGCTTTGCTTTAATAAACCATAAGTACAAGTTCAAACAGCGTTAACATATGAGCATAAATATTACTTCAACTGCAGACTTTTCCCATCCTTGCTCCATAATGTGGTACTTTAATCCAGAAGCTAAAGGGTTTGTGAAAACCTATGTCCTTGACCCCAAACAATATGTCCTGGGCATCGGTTTATAATAATTCGAAACCCCCGAACCTTTTTGTTTGTTCAGTGAATTTCTAGGGTTTTTTTAAGTAAGCTAAGATCTTCTTACCATACATAACTCTACTGGCACTTTAAACTTTGTTTATTTAAGTGAATTTCAGTTATTTTTTAACATACAGAATGGTCTTCATTACCATACTGTAGGAATGTTGCCTACCTAACTGTAATGTAATGTAGAATGGGGAGAGTGAGGATTCCAGGAGCTGTCAGTTAGATAAGCTGTGAGCTGGCTGGAGGTAACAGGACTTGCGCTGAATAAAAGAAAATTGTATTTTCATTGGACTTTGTATAAATTACTAAATATTTTGGTGACTGTGCAGGGGGTAGCCATCAGATCCAGTCGTGGCAGGCTGTAAGTCATTTATATCTTTAATGGGGATCTGCAGTGTGGACTAGGAAGTAGTGTTCCACAGTGCTTTTTGAAATGTTTCTAAACGGAGTCAAGTTACTAGACTGGAACTAAACTGTAAAGGAACTTCTAGAGACTAAACTGTTAATCTCTAGTTGATTAGATTAATCGTGAGAAGTGCAGGACTTGGAATTATATTACGTATTGTGCGTGTTACACACCAGTATTGGGGCAGGCTTTAGATACTGTTTTCTGCATTAAAAATGACCCGTGGTCTGGTGCTGCTCCATATTGGAAGAAGCCTCTACATTTAAAGGCTTGTACTTTGGCTCGCACCGTGGTCTTGCCAGCACTGCCTCACGCAAACATTTGTCCTCCAGCATGGCCTCGCGTGACTGCCTCGCGAACCGAGCTCAGCTTAACTTTTTCCCAAGCGGGTAGCAGGCAGCGCTGCTTGACTGCTTTGCTGGTTTGATGAGTTTCCCAGCTTTCAGGTGGGTGGCATGAAGCAATCAAGCAGGATTTATTTCTCAAATAGTATCCTGCGTGTGCATGCATTACTGCTCCCCTTTGGCGATTCTAGTGCAGTCAACATAAGGAGAAGAAAAAAAATAACTAAGAGGAAAAGTGAAGGTAGAAACATGAGAACAATAAATAAGTAAAAGAAGATAAGGAGGGAAGACTTTTAAATTCATACCTGCATGTTGTTATGTGACCCTATCGTCGATAAAGGTGAAACCACTGCACTCATTGAAACATCAGAAGTACTACAGTTATGAGCATTGACAAAGGACCAATGTTCATGGAAAAGATGGAAAATAAATGTTAGCTCTCAGTGGCAATAAATATGGACTAATAAGACAGCAGGCAATTCTCAGACATTCTTTAGGAACTGAAGGAAGGAGGGTGTTTGATGACTTACCAGGGGGTTCATTGGGTGTAGGTGATGGTCAAGCTGCAGATGTGTATGATATATTGTTATTAATGGTTTATAAACGATTTATTCCTAAGGCAAACATTGTCACACATTTTTCCCCATGTCCAAAGAGAGGAGGAGGATATTTTAAATTATGTAGCAGCATTTAGGGGGTTGGCTATTACCTGTCAATTCCAGGATCTTGCAGATAGTTTGATTAGAGATCAGATTGTACATTGCACAAATAATAAGCGGGTTAAGGAAAAAATGTTATCCAGGGATTCAACCTTGGATGAGACTATCCTTGTTGCAAGGCACATGGAGGATGATGCAATGAGGATAAAGGGAATGGATACAGGGAATGAGAAAGTCAGGGAAGTTATGGAGATAGGTATACTTGAAGTGAAAAATGGAAAAGAAGAAACAGATGAAACAGGTGAAAGCATATGGAGTTAGTAGTGGAGCTGCTAGTGGGGCCAACTGTGGGGCGAATAGTGGAATTGGAAATGTGGCAAATAAGAATTCAGGAAATGAGCAGAAGATTATCATGTGTTATAGGTGTGAAAGTCCTGTGCTGGAAGAGAATCATAGTGAATGTGTAGACAATGAAGGACAAATTAAAATGGAAAGTACCTGCAAATTGGAGAAACCACTTTGTGTTGTGACCTTGCAGTGAGGGTTCGGGTTTTCGTAGATTCCGCCGGTTTATTCATCCTCATTGGTATGAGTACTTCAATGGGTATATAGGTGAGTTACAAGTATCTGACATGAAGGTGGCCGGATATGGTTGAAAGAGAATAAAGATCATGGGGATGAGATGGATAGACATTGCATTAAAAAATAGTAATGTAAGAGGGAACGTGTATATAACTAAGGAAGGTTGGGATATTTTTGGGTGACGACACTAGAAGGATGTGAGCATTGTTTTGGAACCGCATGCTGATGAGCCTGTTATGACTATAGAATCAGTAAATGTGAAGGAAGAACAAAAGAGTGTGCTAAATAATGTTTTGCTTGAATTTTCTCATGTCTTTTCTGAAAAAATTAGGATTATTGAAAGGCTTCACCCATAAAATAATTGTACAGGAAAAAGCTGTGCCTGTAGTGCACAACGTTAGATCAGTGCCATACATGATGATACCCTGATAGCCCTTAAAAAAGAACTGGACACATTGTTGGTGGAGAAGATCATAGAACCCATTGAATCATCAGAATGGATGTCTCCAGAGGTAGTGGTTCCAAAAGATGGTCGGAAGAGTCACCTATGTATAGATTTGTGTGAGCTGAACAAGAACATACAGGTGGACAGACAACCACTACCCAATATCTCCGAGATGTTGGGTATGATGGGTGGAGGAAAATGGGTTAGTGTTAACCCTGGGCGGACTTGCGCTACGCGAATCTCCACAAAGTGGTCAAAAACGTTGCCGCACTACGCGGATCACCGCGAGCCGGGGAGTTTGATAGAAAAATGCTGTTCGCTGTGATTGCACAGTGCTGGATGCTTGTCCGCACTGTGCGATCATCGCGAATGGCATCATGCACAGGGCAGGCTTTCATTTTTTGGCGCTCAAGTAGATTTTTACTCGAGCGGCAGCTTTCTCAACCCGAACGGGCAGTTTCTCAACGCGAGTGGTCATGAGCATACGCGACCACTCGCAATGAGAAACCTGATTCCCCCCCCCCCCCCCCGAGTTGAGAAATCTCGGCGGGAGGTTTATTTTCCACGCTCACACTCACCAACTCGATGTTGATGATCGCAAACGAGGAAAAATCTCGCCGGGAAGTTGATTTTCCGTACTCGCGCTCACCAACTTGACGTTGGTGAACGCGAGCAAGGAAAATAACTCTGATCCGCTGTGCGAGGTGGAGTTTTTGGGAACTCCGCGATCTCCGCGTAACACGGAGTGCAGAAAACTCCACAAACTCCGCGAGCGGAGCGGAGTTCACCACCCAGGCCTAGTTAGTGTACTTGACATGTCATCAGTGTACCAGCAAGTAAATTTACATCAGGAATCTAGACCATTGACTTCATTCAGCTTTTAGATATTGTAGGATGCCTTTTGGCCTCGCATCTGTATCAGCTGTTTTTCAACGAATAATGCAGAGCATTTTTTAGGGTATGGAAAAAGTCTTTTGTTTCCAGGACATCTTGGTTGTAGGTGGATCGTAAAAAGAGCATGCTGAGGTACTGGGAGAAGTTCTATCAAGGACTGAATGACGAGGGTTGACTATTAAAAAACAAAAATGTCAGTTGAAGAAAAACAAAGTGGATTATTTTGGGCATGGATTTTCTGCAATGGGGATTAAACCTAAAAAGAATATCATCAGAGCTGTATCTAATGTAGCAAGGCCTCAGAATAAGGAACAGTTTAAGTCTTTTCTGGGACTGGCGGAATACTGTTCCAAGTTTATATATAATTTTACTGAAAAAGTAGAGCCCATGCGAATGTTGTTGATGAATAAGTGTGTATGTAACAGCAAAACTATAGTTTCTACGGATGCCAGTAATATTGGATTAGGAACTGTGTTATCCCAGAGGGTGAATTGATAGGAAAGGGTAATTAGATTTGCATCCAGAAGATTGCAGGGAACGGAATGATCTTATTCCACTATTTAGAAGGAGGCATTGGCAGGTTGTTGGAGAATAAACCATTTTAAGTATTACTTTTGGGGATTACCCTTTGTTGTCAGTATGGACTACAAACCGTTGCTACACATATTGGGAAAGCATTGGAGGGTGGTGTAATGCCCAGAATAACAAGATGGTTACTATCTGTGATGGGTTTCAATTTTGTGGTGGACTATGTCATGGGAAAAAAAAATGTTGTGGCAGACTGCTTGTCTCGAATGCCAATGGATGACAGTTTATATGTTGGAAAAGGGAAAGAACAGGAAGTTGTTGATATTTGTAATGTGGGTGAATTTGCATTGACTGAAGAGGACTGCTGGCAAGCTGTGACAGAGGATGAAGTTTTTAGAGAATCGAAAGGTTTCAAAGTGGTGATTGGCCTCGAGAAGTTGAAGAAAGTGAAAGAATGAAACCATATAGTGTGGTCATGGAGGAGCTGAGTATTTGTGGTTTCAAGGTATTGACATGTCGTAGTGGTGTTCCTCTAGGTAATATGAGAGGGAGACTGGTTGATATGAGACATGAAGGCCATTTGGGAAGAAGTTTAACTGAAAGAAGGTTGAGACAGTTTTTGTGGTGGTCGGGAATGGATAGAGAAGTGGAGGAGAAAGCAAAAGATTGTAGTGCATGCAGCAATAGTGATAAAAGCAAGATAAGGAGAGAGCCACCTTTGAGTTGTAGGGAGTTGCCTAAAAAAGCATGGAGACATTTGGCAATGGACTTTATTGATCCAGTAGAAAAAATTGGAAGATGAAATAGGCTTTTGGCTGTCATTATTAATTACCATAGTAGGTGGTTTATTGTCATAAATATGGAGCATATAAGTACGGAATGTGTGGTGGAGATCCTAAAAGAGGTATTCATGGAAGAGGGGTTCCTAGAGTGATAACCACGGATAATGGAGTGCAATTTACTTACTGGGTATTAATGCATTGTTTAGGCCATAAGTGAATGGTTTAGTTTAAAAAGTATACTGTATTATAATGGAAAACATAGTTGTCGATTGCTAATTGTTTGCCTTGGAGGGATGAATTGGACATAGTGATGTGGGCTCATAGAGTTACTACTCATTCTGTGACCGACGTATCGCCATTGAATGCTCTCAAAGGGAGAGAACCTGCTACCAACGAGTCACCAATGTGATTGCAAGATAAGAAACAAGTGTGGGTTGATCGAAAGCCATGAAAATGAGTGGGAGACAAGCAAAGGTTGAGTGGACAAGGATATAATCACAGGAAGAGTGTGAAGCAAATGTACTTGCGAGGTGGAGATTCGGTAGTAATAAGAAAATAAAGAATTGTGAGGAAGGGGGAAAGCAAATATATTCTCAACCCACAGAGTGATTGTAGTGAAGAAAGATGTTGGTGTATTGGAAGACAGAAAGGAATGGAGTTTAGGAACTCTGAGCAAAGTGGTTGGGCCTAATTTACAAGGGCTAGAGGAGTGGTTTCACCATTTTGCATGAAGTTCATATAAGTAATGTTATTATTTCTTTTGCTTGCAAAGTTATCCTTAGACTGTTAGATTCTTTTATATGGAAGTGATCTTCTGCTATTTTCATGATGGTAATCTGTATGTGTATATGTTTAATTTGCATATTCTGTAAGGGGAAAGATGTGTAGGAATGTTGCATACCTATCTGTGATGTAATGTAGAATGGGGAGAGTGAGGATTCCAGGGGCTGGCAGTTAGATAAGTTGTAAGCTGGCTGGAGGTAACAGGACTTGCACTGGATAAAAGAAGATTGTATTTAGATTGGACTTTATGTAAATTACTACACATACCTGTCTAAAAAGGCACTTTTACCTTTGCTTTTTCGGTGACATTCAGTTGTTTTATCATATTCGGCTAAGTCTCCTGCTGCGCACAAAATTTGGCCAAGTGCAGCTAGTGGGTTGACCACAGCACCTGGCACCCAACCACCAACACCTTAGTAGGCACCCAACTCCATGCTCAGGATGTTGCCTGCAGGGCCAGGACAGAAGGCAGCCAACGTCCCTTTGTACCAGTCACCTAAGCTTAATCCCAGTGTATCGTGCTACTTTACAAGCTTGTATTGCGGGAGGTCTGCCCTGGATGCCACTGGTGTACCAGAGGGCCTCCATATATCATATTTATTTTCCATTTTAAGGACATGAGTCCTTAAATACTGAAATGCCAGCTGCAACATATTTCTCTACGTTGTGGCCAGACAATGAGATTATTTGAAATTCCCGACAAGAGAAAAAGCTCACAACGGCCAGAGGGCCTTAAAATTTTAATTTGCTGTACAGCAGGACTCACGGAGGACCAACCATCCAGATATTGCTAACGTTTTAAACACTTCAATCAAAACCCAAGCTCCTCTTTAAACACAAATTCCTCAATAGCAGCTAAACGATTTAATACAAAATAATAGAAAGCATGGTTTCTGAGTAAAGTTTTAATTTTTTGCCAAGATTGATGTAATTCCATTCAGCTTTTTATTCTGCATAAAAAGCATAGTTTCCTATGGGAATTAACACGTGAAATCAATGATTTTTTTCTTGAACTTTGCTTGAGTGTTCAGCATAAGACTTTCCAGGAATCAGCTGAAGTGCATGAACTTCTTTTTGGAAAGTTTAAAGCAGGTCCTTCAAATGGCACCAAGTTTATTAGTAAAACTAAAATACTCTTCCTATTGAAAGTCTGGCCTAACTATAACTACTCAGTGGTTGTCGCCAGTGTGGAATATTTTCATTGAAAAAAACACACAGCTAAAAACTGAGTTATTGTTCTGGCTCAAAGGTGTAAAACAACAGAAATTTGCTTGTTTTGGTTTTCAGCCTACACACAACATTTTCTATACGTTGTGCCATCAGCCATGTTGTTCTCCTCGTAACTGGGACATACATTTACACACTGCCATTGGTTCAGACACACACTCGCAGAATCTCATTGACGCAGAGTCATAAACAGTGGGTTACACAGGGACAAGCATTTGCATACCATCACTAACTCAGACACAAACCGATGCACTCATAGATGCATAATCACACAAGGAGTCTCACACAGCAACATACATTCTTACACACTACCACTTACAAACTAATAGAAACAGTTTACCACGCAATGTCTGTCACAGGGACACACATTCGCACACTACCACTGACTTAGACGCACACTCACATTCTGATCGACACAGATCCTTACACAAAGTACACACAGGGACACACATTGACAAACTGCGACTGAGTGAGACACATACTCACATACTCGTGGCCACAGAATCGCACTCAGAGTCTCACACAGAGGCATTCATTTGCACATCGCTGTCACTAACATACTCAGTCAAACTCACACACAGAGGCACATACAAAGACACATTCATTCACTTCCACTGACTCATAGACACACATGTCCTCATTGATGCAGATTTTCACACAGAGTCACACATAATGGCACACACTTTCCCACTGCTGCTGAGCACATACTGTCATAAAACTCATGGACCCAAACTCACACAAAGAAGCTCACACAGGGACACGCATTTGCACACTGTGACTGACCCAGACTCCAATTCACATACTCATAGACACAAAGAGGCTGACACAGGCTCACAAATATGCACACCACCTTTGAGTCAGATACACATTCATGTACTCATAGATGCAAAATCGCACATACAGGCTCACAAAGAGACGCACATTTACACTCCACCTGTGACTCAGACACAAACTTATTAACTCATAGATGCAGAATCACACATAGAGGCTCATATAGGGACACACATTTGCACGCCACCAACGATTCAGATGCAAACATATAAACCTATTGGCACACATAAACAAACACACCTTGGCACACTGAATCAGACATTCACTCAGACACTCATAGACGTGGAGTAAGACATAGAGGTAGACACAGACACACACAGAGCCACACACAGGGACACATATTTGCATACCACCCCTGAATAAGACACACACTCACATACTGTTAGACACACTTGTCACACAGAGGTTTACAAAGGGACATGCATTTGCACACCACCACTGACTTAGGCACACACTCACATATTTATAGATGCAGAGGCACACACAGATACACATACTTCGGCATGCATTTGCACACTGCCGTGGACTCAGATACACACTTACGTACTCAAAGATGCAGGCCCTCACACTGAGGCACATTCACTAAGACATACAGTCACCCACAGTAACTGACTCAAGCACTCACTCCAGTATTTGTAGATGCAGACCCATGCACACAGACACACATAAGGACAACCATTCATACACAACATCTGAGTAAAACACACACTCATGTTCTCATAGATACTGAGGCCTATTCACAAACCTATTTTTGTAATTTGTGACATAGTACAACAGTAGTGCTACTCACATTAGGGTGACCAGGTGCCCCAGATTTGCCGGGACTGTCCCGGTTTCTGACCAGCTGTACCGGCAGATTTCAGCAAATTTCACTCATGTTGGTTTTTTGAGAGTTAACTGAAAACAGAGGGACTTTTTGTCCCAAAGCAGAAATAGCAAGCAGTTTTTCTGAAAGAAATGTAATTACCAGATATGATTCTGGGTTTAAATCCTGCAATTAATTTTATTCCCTTAGTGCCTTGTTAGTCTGTTTCTTTGATGATGAATGCTGTCATTCTCTGTCCCTTAGATGGTGTGAAATTGTAGTCCTTCTTTTATTTTTGTAAAGTGTCCTAGCTTTTAGTTTCTAAAATCTGGTCATCCTAACTCACATGCTGCATTCAATTCTCAAACTTAATGGCTGTGGATTTTTGCCTCGGCTGTCTTTTTTGTGTGGAGATCTCTGCAGAAACACATATATGTTTTAGTAGTAAATGTGGGACGAGCATTGGGGAGTGGCTGGAAAATGGGGAATATTTCCCACTAAGTGGGAGGGTTTAGACAGGAGAAAGGAAAGTCTTAGAAAGAGGTAAGGATGGGCATAGGAAGGGGCATGAAAATACAAACACCCACCCACAAACGAGTAAACCCATTGCTACTCAAAAAATACACATCTAAAGTTGCTACAGCCAAAAAGGATCCAAAAAAGTAGTACTCCAGCCCAACACTGGAGTAAGTCCAGCACCAAACATGGCTATTCACAGGTACTGCAAAGCACTCCTGTAGAAAACAATGGTGGCAAGGATTTAAAATAGTGTGCCAATAATGTTAAATAAATAAAATAAAATTATTTTGAATTTAAAACTACATACACACACATATTGTTTTAAGTGTTACAATGACATCTAGATGTCCTACACTAAATATTCAACTTTTTCTTTAAATGTAATTAACA
Source organism: Triturus cristatus (assembly GCF_964204655.1). Classification (NCBI taxonomy): domain Eukaryota; kingdom Metazoa; phylum Chordata; class Amphibia; order Caudata; family Salamandridae; genus Triturus; species Triturus cristatus. The sequence goes on along the minus strand of NC_140581.1, from coordinate 823,652,533 downwards.
CATAGGATGGCATAAGCAATTAAGACAAGTAACACCCATTTGGAGGGGCAATTGAATCCACAGGGTGTGGAAGTTAAGACCATTTAGCAAATGGTACTACCTGGAATGATGTGATGATGGGTTGGTATTTGCAGACCTCAGAATATATTCTCAGGACGTACACCTGCTCTCTATAAATGGTGGGTTATTTGTGGATAGAACGGAACCAGTGGTGAAGCTTAAGGTGGTGGCGATTGGATGCTGTATTTGCTGTCCCAGTTATATGGTATTAGGGTCTCAAATGTCCTACAGCCAATCATTAGAATTCCTATTGAGTGCCAGCACCAAGCCTGAGAGAAATGAAATGACATAGTAAGATAACTACTGAGACTCCACTTTGACATGAAAAATGGCTTCCGACAGTACCCTAATTGACAGGCTTTTCCGGATGGGACTTTGTACGGACATCTAAGATGGGTGATGTTTGGAGGACCTCCTGTATCAAGACATTTTCTCAATTGCAGGAGGGACTTGAATTGCATAAATAATAATTATTTATGTATTTACAGATCAGACATGCATTGGATATCTCAGAACTACAGCTCATATCTCTCCTATACTTTAATCCATTAATAATAATATTAATAATAATAATAATAATAATAATAATAATAATAATAATACTATGATAATAATCTTTATTCGGCATATAAGAATATGACCATAAAAGAAACATCTTAAAATATACATACATCAGGCAAAAGCAGTTTTCATAAAAGCAGCCGCATACACATTAAAACCAAGTTTACATACTGTCATAGTCCCCACTGTCGCTTAAGTTCAAAGTACACCCAAAAAATTTCATTCCAGGTTAAAAAGTATAAAAACAATAAAATACTTGACTAGTACTTTTATAGTAGCAAAAATAGCAAGATTTCTTATGGGCTTCAAACACCCCTTGTGGTTCTTAACTTTAAAGCAGATCTTAAAAAATTGAAAACACAAAAGAGTGTGAAAACATCTGATGACAATTTTAAAAACAGTAAGGCAACACGTGCCTGTTTAAATCTAAGCTTTTTTAAAAGGCCCTTCGGGAACATTCTTCTGGGATATGCGTAGTGTGGACAGAGGAGGACAAAACGTAAGGTATCCTGTGGAGATCTATTGTCTCAGCCACAGGGTCCTCTATGTTCTGTGTGCACAGTAAAACCAGAGAGTACAGCCAAGAGATGATGAAATAAATTTTGTCTAAAACATGTCATTAAAAATCTGTCATGTGCACTAGTTATGAGAGATAAATATGGTTCCATGCCCTGCTTTGGCTTAACTAAAATGTGTTCTCTCTCCGTGGTCTTATAAAGTCCACTATCCTCGCGTTGCATCATGACATACTTAAAAAACAGGTCTTTAATATGTGCTTTTTCCTGAGTTCCTACCTTATCAGGGTTAGTGAACAGGTCTACCGGCCCTAGTGTGGAGAGGGTATCCTTTGTGTATTTTAACCACAGGATTATTAGCGCATGATCAAGGGAGAGACAGTCTTGGATTACCAGCCTATTAAAACCTGCCTCTTCATTTGCCCAGATCTTCGCCCAATACAATAGGGGTTTAACAGCCACCATGTCAGAAATGTATTTAGACCCCAATTCTTCATGAACAATGTACACAGAGGTGCTGTGAAGGACTCCGACAGAACCCAGAGAGTCCGCCTCCCTCCCCGCCTCCCTCCCTTCCGCTCGGCGGCCACCGAGACCATCTGCGGCGTACCCCAGGGCTCCTCGCTCAGCCCTACCCTCTTCAATATCTACATGAGCCCCCTCACCGCCATCGCACGCAAACACAACATCAACATCATCTCCTACACCGACGACACCCAGCTGATACTCTCTCTCACCAAAGACCCAGCCACCGCCAAAACCAACCTCCAGGAAGGAAGGAAAGACGTTGCTGAATGGATGAAGCTCAGTCGCCTGAAGCTGAACTCAAACAAGACGGAGGTCCTCATCCTCGGACAATCCCCATCCGCCTGGGACAACTCCTGGTGGCCCACAGCGCTGGGTGCCGCACCGACACCCTCGGACCACACACGCAACATGGGATTCATCCTGGACTCCTCCTTCACGATGACCAAGCAAGTCAACGCCGTCTCGTCCTCCTGCTTCAACACCCTGCGCATGCTCCGAAAGATCTTCAAGTGGATCCCCACCGAAACCAGAAGGACTGTCACCCAGGCCCTCGTCACCAGCCGACTGGACTACGGAAACGCCCTATACGCAGGAACCACTGCCAAACTTCAGAAACGACTACAACGCATACAGAACACCTCCGCACGACTCATCCTCGACATCCCTCGCCACAGCCACATATCCGCCCACCTGAGAAACCTGCACTGGCTCCCCATCTGCAAGAGGATCATGTTCAGGCTCCTCACCCACGCACACAAAGCGCTCCACAACATGGGCCCCGAATACCTCAACAGCTGCATCTCATTCTACACCCGCATCCGCCAACTCCGCTCCGCCAGCCTCGCCCTCGCCACCATCCCACGGATTCGCAGAACTACCGCCGGAGGAAGATCGTTCTCCTACCTGGCAGCCAAGACATGGAACTCCCTCCCCACACACCTACGAATGACCCAGGACCATCTCGCCTTCAGGAAACACCTCAAGACCTGGCTATTCGAGCAGTAGCAGCACCCCCCCTCCCTTCAGCGCCTTGAGACCCTCACGGGTGAGTAGCACGCTCTATAAATGTTTTGATTGATTGATTGACTTTCAGCAAGCGCCTAAAATACTTATTCTCTTCAATTTGTAATTTGTTAACCACCTTGAATCTCCATACTTCACTACCATATAAATCTTTATAGCAACAGATTGAATTGTATAACTTTAAAATCGTCCCTGGAGACCAACAGCCTAATCTATGAGCAAAATTAGCGATTGCTCCTGTGGACCTTATCAGAGTGAGGCACTTCTCCTCTAATAAGTGTTTAAAATTCAGTTTTCCATCAAATGAAATACCTAAGTATGAGAAGGCTGTTACTTTCCCTAAGGTGTGTGTGCCTATTGTGTAATTGTGAGGCTTCCTGGACCTCTTCCCAATTTCCATTATATATGATTTAGCCAGATTACGAGACAGATCCATCTTATTCATGAAGGTCACAAAACCGTCTATTAAAAGCTGCAAGCCCTTTGGGGTGGGAGCGAGGAATAACGCGTCATCTGCAAAAAGCAGAACAAGGACCGCTCTTGTACCTATCCTCGGGGTCTGCTTGTATGGCCATCACAGCGGAGTCAAAGCCATTGAATTATAATGTAGACAAAAACTGAGCTAATATACAGTCCTGTCTAACTCTGCTAGAACAGTTAAAATGGTCCGTGGTCTTCCCCTCTGTGTATATCTGACTACTGTCATGGTATTCGAGTGTAGGGCCATTAGATTGTTAATTATTGCCGGATCCACCCCAAGCTCTCCCATGAGTGTCCATAGTTGGCAGCGGTTCACTCGGCCAAAGGCCGCAGTGAGATCCATAAACTCTAAATACAACGCCCCTGGTTTGGCTAATGTGTATTTAGCAGTGATAATATAAAGATAGAGGCATTGGTCTGTAGTAGATTTACCAGGTCGGAACCCATATTGGACATCCGTTATAATTTGGTTGACCTCTGCTCATTCCGACAGTGTGTTTAAAACCACCCACACCAAAACCTTCACTGATACATCAATAAGAGATATGGGGTGATAACAATGTGAGCTATCCCTTTCTTCTTTCTTGAAAATGGGAACAATATTAGCTGTGGACCATGATGCTGGCATTACTGATGCTATTGCCGCTTTTAATACCCTCGCTAAAAGAGGCATCCATACTTCTCATATTATATCGGAAGAGATCTGGTGGGATCCCATCTGGTCCTGGCACCTTGTTAGGCGAGAGACCCTCAATTCCTATTCTCACCTCGTCCAGGGAGAATATAATGGGGTCAGCTCTCTGCTCCAGATGTGGGGCCTGAGGTTGCTCTGCTCTGTGGGGGTGGGTATACAAACCCTCAAAGTGCTCCTGCCATTGATCTGTTAGGATGTTATGGCTTAGCCCTGGTTTATTCTAGTCTTTAAAACATGGGTTGTTAATGACCCTCCAAAAATGAGTAGAGTATTGTAGTTCCACTGCCTCTGTTAACTCCTCCCAGGCTTTCTGTTGTGGCTGTCCCTTTCGCCCCTTGACGGCTTGCTTATAGATTTTATGGCAGACCGCCACCCAATCCCTATCTCTCTGCTTAAGGGCCGATTTTAAGTCTCTAAGGGCCCAATAACATTTCCCATTAAACCATCCTGGGGCTTCCATACTAGAAGAATAAGCCGGTGCTTTCAGTAAACTATCCACTAATTGTGTGATATCCCTAAAGGCCTCTACTAGTTCAACCCCTTGCACTTCTGGGTCTAGACATTTTAATATTACCTGCTTGCCTATATTAAAAAGAGAAGTGTTAAAAGCAGCAGTGTCTACCTGAGCCCAGCGTAACCGCCTACCTTGATCAGTTGTGGAGATCGCACCCCCAGCTACTCTATGAAGTGCAGGAAGCTGGTGCGAGGCAACAAGTGATAAAGTCACCGGATTATGGTCATTAAATATGCTAGAATTGATGTTAAAAAAGGATAGAAACCTTTTCAATGTAAGAAAAACAAAAATAAAATCAATAATTGATGAGCAACCTCTCCCTTTGTAAGTTGGGTGCACAGCTATGTCTGGATAAATTTATGACGTTACATTCACAACACAGTTTTTACATTGTGTTCGTTACAACGCAAGTCGTTACAACGACTTGTGCTGGAGGGCGCTGGACTAAGGAATAGTATGATTTACTATTCCAACTCCAGCCTACGTAACAGTAGGGAAGGTGTTGTAATAGTGAATCATACTATTCCTTAGCTTAGAGCGCCATCCAGCGCAAGTCGTTGTAATGACTTGTGTTGTAATGCCCGCGATGTAAACATACCGCAGTGTAATGACCATGTTGTACAGGTCATTTTCCATCCGGATGGGAGGCAATCAAGTCCAGGTGTTTAGGAGGCCACTCAAATCCCGCCCTTCCTGAGTATGCTCCATGTGTGGTCCCTCCCTTAGTGTACAGTACGACCAATCACAATGGGTCACACTCAAGTTTGTACGCAGATGGCAATTAAAATCTCAGACTAGAATCAATTGTGACTGTACCGGGCTTGCCTTATGTATTTGCTCCAGCCGTGTATTTAATTCATCAAGGCTAGTCGATCCCTGAGAGTGTGATTTCACTTTATAAAAATGTATTAAAAGTAGCCTGTACATGTTGGTATAGAATGTAAGTCCTTGGGCGACATCTGAGTCCCATGCCTGATTCTTCTGTCTACATTGAATTCTCAGGTCTATAAACCTTATTAGGCCTCCCCTTGCTCTCCCTGATCCCGACCTTAATGCTGGGCAGAAGAAAGTTTTATATCCTTCAATGAAGAAGTTATTTTCTAGCTCCCACGTTTCCTAGAGGCATATTATTTGGAAATCTCTAACATAATTTAGCCACTGCTCGTTGGTGAACTTGCTGGTTAAACTCGCTACATTCCACAAGATTATTTTTAGATCGCCCAGAATAAGCCCATACAGGGAACCAATGGACGGGGCGATAATAGGTGCGATGATAGCCCTCTCTATGCTATCTAGTCCCAGCTGACTTTGGTCCCTGCACTCTTGGGGATTTGTGTTGTTATCCCCAAATTGGTCTCCTCCCTCCCCCATGCTATACCAGTAAGATTCAGGTCGAGTATCAGTGACTCTGCCCAAACCCTTCTCTTCTTGTAGTCAATCCATATCATTCAGGTCCATCAATGGTGCAAATGCATTACTTAAAGTCAAGGGTCCCCCACCCAAGGTTAATCAATCCTCTTGTCCTGCAAAATGTTGAGACAATTTTAAGCTAGATGGTGGCCTATAAAAGAAACCCAGGGGTAATGGTTTGATCCCTGATTCTGCTGGTAATAGGTTTGAGGGGGGGAGGTGGGTCTTATGGACCAATTCAGGATACCTAAGCTTGACAATCTATTAGAATCAAGACTGTTTATGGAGTGTGGGGGAAAAAATCCATCTCAAGACTATATGGAGCTCTAGTGATAAACATGCCTGACCCCCTGCAATCCTTCAGAGAACAATAAGGAATCGATTTAGTTACCCTCAATGATGAGGATTTTGTGGAGACAAAAATGTTTGACAAGGATCTGGTGATACTGGCAGGCTTTGCCTGATACAGTTTAAATATTTGCACAGGATTTAGTTCACACCAGAACACCTCCACAAAATGTGTAGGACTCAATCCTTGATGTGTGTGCGATGTGAGGTGGAGAGGGGGTATTCCGTAAAGTAGTTTGGGACTGGCCAGTGAGCAATACATAATATTTGAGAATTCACAATACCCTCGCTCAAGTGACCATGTGTGGCCTTCAGATGGATATAAAGGGAGTTTTGGGGGAATAATGTCAGGGGAGGATGGAGGCAGGGCAAAACAAAAACTGGTGGCGGTCGGCCTAACAATTGCTAAAAGGGAGCTAGCAAGAACCTGGCAGACACTGTCCGTCCTGATATGAGAGATTGAGTGAGAGCCATGGACTTTTGTGCCACAGCGGAAGAAAGAATTTACAAAGAGAGGGACTGCTCTAGGAAATACAAATAAAATCTGTGGGCCCTAGTCGGACAAACTCCAACAGGAGTAGCCCACTTCCTGCATGGAAATGGACAGAATAATCGTGTTGGTCTGTGATTGACAATAATGTGTGTAATGGTCATATGTGTGTTCTCATGTATTTCCTGGAGTACTGCAACCTTCTCTGTTGTTTGGAGTGATTTATCGTACATCACATTTTATTGACAAAATGGCAATGAAAAAAAGAGAAAAGAAAGACAGGGTCAACGTGATGGACTGATGTGCACTCCTGAGAAAGACGATTACAATGCTTAGGGTTGCCTGCATAGACACCCAAAGATTTGGGGTGCCTGGAAGGATATTATCAACCAACTATTATGTAAACAGCAGCTGCTAAAAGCATCAGCCACACTGAAATCACAAATGGAAACTCTCCCATTGGACACCATAGCTGCCTTAGATTAACCTGGACACATGACCATACATAGCCCCATGCTAAGGGGGGATTCAGATGACCGATGTTTAAAAATTGTATACAAAATAGTTTTTCTTTCTGTGTAAAATACTTCGTTTTGTGACTTCATGGACATATTTATTGTTTATCAAATGCAGAGAGATGGGCCCAACAGACCAAAGGGACAGAGCACCGGACAAGACAACAGTCACCATTATAATTCCCTTAGGGTTTACTTATCACTCAGATCAACCACTCTGCATACAATCTGAACACAAACAATCACTCAATCTTGAAAAAGCCAAGAACTCTACAGAATACCGAAATACTTATAACTCCAATTTTAATAAAAATATTCAATTTTTCAATATATCCATTACAATTACGCATAGAAATCCATATAAAAACATATACGTAAAATCTTATGAAATTACAGTATAAAAATGGGAGAGACAGCACATAAGACAATCACATTTGTCATAAAATCAAGTTAATTCGTGAGAGTACATAACACCACATTGCAGAAACCAATTTCTTATCAGAATGTGACTGAATGTTACACAAATTTAACAAACACAAAGCGTCAACGTGTCTAGGTGGATTGTGTAGAATAAAATCACAATCTTTAGGGCAATAACAAAATATATACCTTTCCTAATGATCTCATAAAAACCTATGTAAAAAACATAAATATATATATATATGAAAAAAGACACATTTATCATCTTTGTTCTCATAAAGACGTGAGAGCTTCATATTTTACTTACATGGGTAACATATACAGATTGTTTATTCATTGATTCTAACCATGGAGGTAAGTGTTTTCCTATACCAGAGTACTCCTACTTCCTTCAAGACTGAATATTTCTCAGTATACCGCTATCATTCACTTTCTTTATATTCAATCAACTCACACACAATAATCCATTAATCTGAACATAACTGATTTACCGGTGAGGAACATTTATGAAGCCGCTATATTTGACTATTTGCCAACGATGAAAGCAGAAACCTATGTGTAGGTAAATAAAGGGGAAATGGTGGAACAATATCATTAATCCATCTCATTTACCCACGAAAATCTTGCATTCTAACATCATCCCAGTATAATTACCTATGGGAGCATACTTGTTTTGTGTATATAATCTTTTTATCAAGGGCTATATTGCTTCAATTCCCAATCTTTAGTTCAATTAGAGCGTACTCTCATTTTGTTTCCATTAAATATTTTTATATACTCAGATGCAGACTCACACACAGGAATGCACATTTGCACACCACCACTGATTCAGACAAACATTCACATGCTCATAGACGCACACTCAGTGACACCCATTACCACTCCACCACTGGCTCAGACACACGCTTGCATAATCATAGATGGAGACTCACACACAGAGGCACACATAAGGAAACACATTTACACACCATTAATAAGTGATACACACACTCATGTGCACATTGATGCAGACTCACATGCAGATGCACACATAAGGACAAACATTTGCACACAGCAGTGAGACACACACTCAGGTACTCTTAGATGCAGACTTACACACATAAGGACACACATTTGCACACCATCTACAATTCAGTCACACGCTCACACACACAGACATAAACTCACACAAAGGCCATACACAGGGACACATATTTGCGCACTGCCACCACTAAGACATACCCATGTACCTTTAGAGGCACACTCAAATGCAGAGGCTTGCACAGGAACATGCATTTACACACAACCACTGACTCAGCCACACTCTGGTGTACTCTTAGATGCAGATTCACAGACACAGGCACTAAGAGTGACACACATTTGCGCACTGCCAGTGACTCAAACACACACACACACACATACTTATAGATACAGACTAACATGAAAAGACACATTCACCCACTCGCACAGACACCCACTCATGTACTCCTAGACACAGACTCACAAACAGATGCACATGTAAGGACGCTCATTCAAATGTCACTACTAAGTGAGGCACACACTCACTTATATGTAGATGCAGAATTGCACACAGACTCTTGCATGGGGACCTGCAATCACACTTACATACTCAAAGTCACAGACTCACACACAAAGAGACACATTTGCACACCACCACTTACTTAGACACACACTCAGGAACTCATAGACATAGACTCACACACATTGGTGGACAGAGGGAAATATATTTGCACACTGGCACTGACGAAGATGCACACTCACGTACTCTTAGATATAGACTCAAACAAAGGGGTATACACAAGGATACATATTTACACACCGCTATTGAGCTAGACATACCTAGGTCCTGTTAGGTGCGCACTCATGCACAAAGGCTTACTAAAGGACATGCATTCATACAATGCTAATGACTCAAACACACACTTGTGTATTATTGCAGGGTGGAATATTAGGTGGTATGGTTGGAAGGCCTTACCATACAATATTCTCACAATGCACAAAGATGGACCAGAGATTCAACAACAATAACCCTTAGCTCAGTCCTTGTAGAGTGCTAAAGAGGATTCAGGCATTACTGGGGAAACATGTGTTACCCATTTTATGGTACCATGAAGGTGCATAAGTAATTGAGATAACTTGAAAGAAATCTGACAGCTATTTATAAAAATAGAGATTATTTTTAGATAAATATACGCACCAAAACAAACTTTGCATCATACATACAACTGGAGTTGTAGATTTTCAAAGGGTTCAAAAATAAATGCAGTAAATCTTTCAAACTGGTCCCATTGAAGTCAATTGGGGAAAACACAGGTGACACTCGGTCACTTGCAGGGTGAGTTCCAAAGAAACCTCTTGTGGATAAGGCCATGTGGGTCACCACACTAAGTTGCGACAGTCATTACTTTGTTACTTTCCCCAGGGAGTATGGGGGCAGAGGTGACTTGGCTGTCCTTGGTACTGAACGGGATCCGTGGGAGCTGTCAAACTTGCAGCACTTGACAAAAGCACACTTGGAGATGGAGTTCCCACGGAGAGTAGAGGCCTTTGTGGACCTGGGATCAACAGCTACCTTTCTTCTACCTTACTGGGCGGCTCCTGGTGAGAGGTAGCTGACAGCTGTCAATCAACGGGGCAGGTTGCACCAAAGATGCTTTACCACACACTCGACGACTCCAAATTTAGGGTGCAGGAACACAGCAGAGGGGTCATTGCTGATGTTGGTCACTGTCGCTGTGAGTTGCTCCTGGGCTGGAGATGTCACTCAAGGGGTAGATCACCCAACTGGTGATCACCAAGCCATGGCTGTCGCAAATGTAGTCCACGGTTACTTCAGTAGCTCGAAGTCGATATGAGTGGAGTAGTAGCTTAAAACTTGGTGAAAGCTTAGCTACCACTCCGAGCTTGCAGGACACCACTTCTCTTTAGGCTCACTCTTGACAGGCCCAGCAGGTCGCAATTCTTCTCATGCTACACGTTGATTTTCCTGAAGCTTGCCGGGGACTGGTTTCACCAATTCAAGGGAGTCTGCTTCGGTTTCTGGTGTCCACTGGAGTCCCTGTTACTGGGAGCAATGAGCTTCTGCCACAGACATACGTCAAACACATGGCTCCAGTAGTATATGGTCGCTTCAGGACACTCAAGTGTCCTCTCTGTGTGCTGTGGCAGAGTCCAAAGTCTTGTTTCGGCGACGGCATCTTCTTTGTACCTCTTCTCGGTTTCAAAGTCACAACTGAGGTTTTGAGCTAGGTGGAGCCCCTTAAATCCTAGTTTAAGGGGTGTTAAGGGTGTGAAGGACAGTGGCCAATGGGCTACTGGTCCCTGAGGCTAACCCGCCCCTGGGGTGACAGCATCCTGTGGGTGTATGTCACCTTTCTACACAGAGTCCTCTAATTTAGGGTTTTCCAACATGGCAGAACCCTTCCTTGGCTGTACTGACCTCCTAACACACGCTAAATGTCTAGCTAGCCTTTTAGAGGTGTACGCCTTCTGAATATCTAGTTTTACCACCTGTCAGGCTGGGCAGGGTGGGAAGGGAGTTGTCCTCAAGTTGGGGACAAGAAATTACACATTAAGAGCAGTGAAGGCCTTTAGGTTTCACCGCTTTGATGACTGTAAAAACTAGCCATCTTGGCGAAAGGAGGTGTGACCACCATTCTGCCCAGGCCTTTGTCTCCATCTTGGGGAAGTGCTAGCGCATCCCACCAGGAGAGCAGACCTTTGTCTTGGTGGCAAACGGCTTTGGGAAGCCCGCCAAGGCACTGGGTCATTGTATCCTAGGGGGACAGCCACTCAGGGTAGCCCCCTGGTGCATGCCATCTCACCCTCGATACAGGAATCGTGTCGGGGGTGAAAAAGCACAGTGTTTGACACTAAACATAACACAATTTGGTCTTTCCCTAATGGAGCTGGCTATCTCGAGTTTCCTTGATATCCAGCCCATACTACTCTAAGGACCGCTGGTCACTTACAGTAAAACCTTGCTTTACAGGGTTACTGTAGAGATATATATCTATAAACATATATACATATATATCCACACCTTTAATATAATACACTCTACCTCCTCTTAGGAGGACAATCTTAAGAGTGACTTACTTACATTAAGGCAGTGGTGTGGCTCTGCAGCACATGATGTGTGCAGAGTCACTCTTGAGCAGACAGGTTGCTCATGCAGGGTTGCAATGGCAGACCTGCAGACACACTTTTAATTGGGTCACACATGGTGGCACAATATAGTGCTTCAGCCCTGGAGACCCCCTTGCCCTGGGTACCACTGGTGCCCTATATTATGGACATACAAGGGGGAAATGCTTTGCCATTTGGGTGTACCAGTTCACATTACTTTTAAGGGAAAGAGCACGGGCACTGGGCCTTGGTAAGCAGGTCCCAGTGCACTATTAGACTCAGAAATCAGAATCTGGCAGTTCTAATGGGGGCAAACAGTGGGGGGCATCTGCAATGAAGCCCATTTTCTAACATGTACTCATAGACACAGACTCACACACAGAGGTGCAACACAGTGGCACACATTTACACACTGCCACTGACTCAGACACACATGCTTATAGACACAGGCTCACACACTGACGAACAACACAGAGACATTCACCCTCGATCATTGACTTAGACACACAATTATGTATTTATATGTGCATTCTCACACAAAGAGACACATATTATTACACTGCCTCTGAGAGAGGCACACACTCATGTACTCAGGAGCAGACTCAACCACAATTATACACATAAAGACACATTCAAATCACCACTGAGTGAGACATGCACTCACTTACTTATAGACACAGACATACACAGAAGCTTGCAAAGGAATGTACATTCATACACTGCCACTGATCTGGACACATACTCACATACTCATAGACACAGACTCACACACAGAGGCACACAAAAAGATATACATCCACTCATTATCACTGATTCATACTCTCATGTCCTAAAACATGCAGACTCACACAAAAAGGCTCCCAGAAAAATACACTTTTCCGTACCACCACTGACTCATGGATAGGTGTTCACACATCTTTACAGTCTCAGATGCACAATCACATACTCATAAAAGCAGACACACACAGAGAGGCACGCTTAGCAGCACACATTTACATACTGCCACACAGACAGACACACACCTATGCACTCGAAGACAATACCATGGTGTTGGAAATTACCATCTTTTTAAGTGGTGTACCCCCAGATATTTGCCTAAACTGTTTTGGCTGGCTCTAGAACTCTGTGCACTCTAACCCTGCTAACCAGTGGTAAAGTGCATGTTCTTCCCCTTTCAACAGGATGAACTTGGCATATGCCTGATTGGCGTATTTAACTTACCTATTAGTAAAGGGTAATCTTTATATGGCCCATACATAGTATAGTTATAAAACCCCAGTGTGTCCATTTAAAAAAAAAACTTAATTTATAGAATTTTTCACACAAATAGTGAGCCGTCATACATAGACTTATAACAACATCTTGCTTCCAGTTTGCATCAGAGTCCAGAGTGCACATTGTGATTGTACATACATCCATGACATAGTGGGAGACTTAACAGCATACAGGATTGTGGTGGGAAAGGAAGATGGCGGAGTGAGTCCGCCATGGTGGATGCCACTCGCTGACCTCCCCCTCTGACTCCGTGGCCCCCCTGGCTCTCCCCCATTTACGGACTGTGGTACGAATATGAGAGTGCGGGGGACATTCAAAAATAGACACCCAGGCTTCTAACTAACCTAATGAGCTGCGCATCCCACGGCTATGGCGGTGTCGGCGACTCGGAAGAAGGCCTCTTGTTACAGGCCGCTCGCAGATTCATCGATGTGGTGGCTCGGCCCAGCTGTCACGCACAACTCGGTGTACACGAGCAGAGAGGCATAGTGGCTTCACGCTGAGCTGCTTCTTTGCTCCATCTCTGCAACAGCATCAGTAACAGCATCCGGAGCCTTTGTGGCAGCCAGTGGAGGACAGCGAACGCCGGCAGTATCCGGCAGGGCAATGGTTCCCCCATGTACTATGGCCCCCAAAGGGCAGGGGCAGGATGGCATGGGGTCGGAAGCAGTTCCTTGACAGCTGAGACTGGCACAGGTGGCGGGAATGAGGGCCTGGGTGTTGCAGCAGTTCCAGATGCCTGCTCCCAGCTCAGCGGCCAATCCTACGACTATTACGGTTTGGCAGGGCTGGAGGGCTTCTCCGGTCCTGTGGATCGAAAACTCCATCCCTTGTCTTGAGATGGCCGTAGCCCAGATTTCAGCAGTGCAGGATGGCTGGGAAGGGATAGGCAATTCCCTCTCTGGCAAATCTATGGTTATGGCAACATCTTCTTTTGCACAGCAGCAGAGTGGTTGCCCTGCAATAGCTCCTGTTGATTCCAATTACACCATAGTCCTGGATGGGATTGGCAGAGAGGGAGAAAGTGAGAGCCACCCAATACAAGAGCATGCCGACGTTCTCGAATCAAGTGATTATTGCCCCCATGTTATCTAGCACTCAAACCTCCTTAGCAATACAATAAGTACAGGAGCAGCCTCTTCTAGGGCTCTGCACCAACAGTGTTAACAACAGTGTTAACATCAGCACGCATAACGAAGCGGACCTCAACCCTCAAGCTAACTTGACCTCTGGCTGGGAAAGTGAAATGCCGCCACCTTTATCTAGTTACAATGGAAGGCCAGAGCTACTGGTGGGCTCCATGTTTGCTCACTCTGTTAATGCCCCCCTGGATGTCCCAGGTGGTGTTTTGTCGGGACCTTTGATGCAGTTTGTAAACGCAGCCGGTGGTGATGGCGAAATCGAGGATCCCACAGCATTAGATAAATTTAAAGCGTGCACCCCAGTGGAGGAGAAATGCCTAAAGGGAAAAGGTCCAGAAAACACTAGAGGGGCCAAAGGGGACAAAGGCGGAAAAGGCTGTGGGGCGCTAAACTCCCTCTTACTACTACAGTGGGGCGACTCAAAGACTCAGCTCCAATCGGCACGAAGGCTGACTCTGTAAATGGGTGGCATCGAAGGAAGAGGTAAAGGCCATTATCTCAAGGCTCTCTGACACTTGTAATGTTGCTTCTAATCTACAGGTGGGGCCGGCATCAGCTGAGGGTGAAGACTCACTAATATTCTTTCCCCCTGGTATGATTTCTATGGTGTCGCCAGTAGTCAACAATCAACAGTACAGTCCCGAGGGAAATAGGGGCAAAGAGTCTGATGCGATCAGGTCAGCATATGCTCCCGCAATATCAGCAACCATTTATAACCCCATGGTAGGGCCAGTAACGGGACACTCAGAGTCTTCCGAGCAGGATGTGCCCTCTTTGTCTACAATCTTGCAGGCACTGTCTATTCAGACGGCCGAGGCTCAGGAGTATTATAATCAAGCAAAAGCAGACAGCCAGGACTTTAAACAAGCTCTAACAGAAGTCACGAGTAAGGTCGCCTCTTTTTCCGCAGACTTCACAGATTTGCAAGAACGGGTTGCAGTAGTTGAAGAAGCTAACACCCACACCGAAAGTGTTGCTAAAGCATGCAAAACTCAGGTGTTTTTTTTGCAATTCACAGTCGAGGATCTTGAGAACTGCCAAAGGCGGCATAACCTGCGGGTGTTTGGCATACCAGAGAGGAGAGAAGGCTCGGATTCACGGGCGTACATCACAAATCTGTTTCAGCAAGCATTTCCAGAATTGTCAGACTGGGACATGGACTCACAAGTTCAACAGGCACTCTTAATACCCTTTACTATCCCACAAGGAAATCAAGGCAACCCACCGCGACCGAGCCCTGTTTTGGTATTTTTGGGTAACTTCTTGCTACGCCAAGCAATCTATGCTAAGGCACGTACCCTCTATTCCTGTCAAACTAGACACTATCACTATGTTCGTCCGCTCAGGCTTGTGTAAGTCCACAATGGACAGATGTTGGAAGATGCAGCAGTTAATTGACCCCTTGAAATCGGTCTGTTCGCAAGTTTATCTGCAGGAGCCAGGGCGTTTGAATATTATAAGAAATGGATGCTCACACTTCTTTGGCACTGAGCAGGAGGCCAGACAGGCTCTCTCAAAGTGGCAGGCTGAAACTGCGGGCTGAAAAGTGTAAATCAGATACAGAAAATAAGCACCGAAGTGCTTGTCTGCTCTCTTATTCTCCCTTTTTCTTCCCCCCACCCCACCCCCTTTCTTATCCTAGATCTAAAAATTTCAAAACCTCTTTCGGGGGGGAGCTGCAGGGGAGGGGAGGATGGAAAAGGGGGGTGGAATGGCTGCAAATGTGTGTTAAATATTGTTTTTTCCCAAAGCAGTCAAAACTCCATTCTTTTTCTCTATGTGTTGGGTGAGGGGGGAGGATGGGGATCGGGGACGTGGGGGGTGTGGGTAGACATCCACCTTAAGCTGTCAGTCAGCGACAGCTAGGGGAGGGATGATTCCTTTCTGTAGGCACTGGGGGGTTTTAGGCGGGAGGATTCTTCAGGGAAGAGGGTTCATGCATATCACCAGGTGATGGGTGGGGGTTAAATAGCCATTTAACAGTTAGAAGTGTAGATGTTAAAATCAAGACACAAGAGGTTGGAGTCAGGTGGGAGGGGGGCAAATTAAAATTATGCAATGTCTGACTTAAAATTTATGTGCTGGAACGTCGAAGGGCTGAATCAATCTCGTAAACGATTTTTAATCAGGGAGAAAATCCACATTTCAAAACCACACCTACTAGGCTTAACTGAGACTCACCTAGCACACAAAGATAGGTCACTGTTGGGACAAACAGTCTCCATACGGGGGTTGCCATATTGAAATCTAGGAATTTAGCCACTGTATTGTGTACATTGTCGGATACCAAGAGAAGAGGGGCAATAGCTCAGTTGCAGATAGTGGGTCGTACCACTAAGATCTGTGTTTTACATGGTCCCAATTCAGACTGCCCAGAGATTTTCAGCTATCTAAGTGCCAGATTATTGAGTTGGGATGGGGATCTGATCATTCTGGATGATTTTAATAGCATTATGGACTGCAAAATAGACTCCACTAAAAGCAAGGTACGGGCGAGAGTGGTTAAGATCAGAGCAGCGCTGCGGGAATTGTTGCATATCCATCAGCTTGATGACGCCTGGCGGGTATTGTTTCCAACATTGCCAGGATATTCATTTTATTCACACCCGCACAAACATTACTCCCGTATTGATATGATTTTATTAAGAGATCGCTGCTAGAAAATGCTCTGGTGGAGGTCTGCCCTAAGATCATATCCGACCACAATCCAGTAATGCTGACTCTGCAGAAACAATTCGGAGTTAGAAAAAGTGCCCCGGGTTTTCTCATTCCCTAGACACCTATTTAGCAATCCTGAATACATGTCATATATCAGAAGAGCACTGAAGGAGTACGTTAATAATAATCTTGGCACAGCTAATACTTCAAGTGTATGGGACTGTATGAAAGTGTTTGTTAGGGTGGAGACTTTGCAGTTTATCTTGGTACAAAACCGGAGGGCAACAGTGGAGGTAGAACAGGCCCGACGTGAGCACTTAGACTTAGAGAGCCTACATGCTGGGGCAATCGCTGTCAGGGATCCAGGGGCTCAGTCAATATATCTTTCGCTGTTAAAAATTCGATCTAAAATCAATAGAGGGCTATTGGATAAAATTGCTATTAATTATCATAATCATAAAACGCTGCAAAATGAATATGGGGAGAGAGTGGGGAGGGTGTTGGCTCTTCAGATTGCCGACCAAAAGGCCTGGACAAATATTACAATCATTAAAGGGGAGGGTGGCTTGTCTTTCACTCAACCACAGGTTATATTGGAGGAGTACAGATTGTATTATGCCAATCTATACTCTGTTGCCTCCCCTTTTTGTCAACATACCTGTTATGAGTATTTGCAAGAGAGCCACTGGCCTCATCTAGACTCTTTGGCTGCCCAAGAATTACAAAAAGATATTGCACTGACTGAGGTTAAAGAGTCTATTAAGTCCTTACCTTCTGCCAAAGCTGCTGGTGAGGATGCTATCCTGCTCAAATTTTATAAGGCTTTTCGGGATCTATTGGCACCTGTATATAGGCAATTGAGTACCGATATTACAAATGGGGGAGATGCTCCCGTCTCATGGAGTGTAACCAATATTGTGGTATTCCCTAAAAAGGGGAAGCCAATCTACTATAGAAGTTCCTATCGTCCGATATCTTTAATCAATGCAGATGCCAAAATCTTCTCCAAGATTTTGGCCTCCCCTCTTGCTCCTCTTCTCCATAAGCTGGTATCAAAGCAACAGTATGGCTTTGTCCCTGGCAGAGATACAACGGCCCATATAGTCACTGCTATAGCTGCCCTCGACGTCGCTTGCAAACTTAACAAACAGATTGGCATGATTATGCTTGACGCGGAAAAGGCGTTTGATATAGTGGCCTAGGAGACCTTATAGCTTACCATGATGTAATTTGGTCTTGGCCCCAGGTTTATCTTTTCTGTACAGAAGCTGTATAAGCAGCCGGTCGCCACAATTAAACTGAATGGCTTGACATCTGCCATTTTGACGTCCAACGGGGGACACGGCAGGGATGCCCATTGCCCCCCCTGCTGTTTGTCCTCTATATCGAGCTCAATGGAGAGATTTCCCCTGTATGGCTTAACGGTATGGAACTTAAGGTTACTGGATATGCTGACGATATCGCAGTCTTCTCTGCTAACCCTGGTGAAGCCATCACACATATTACCGAAGAGGGTGAGCTATTCGGCTCCTTTTCAGGATACAAGCTGAATCAAGCAAAAACTCAGACAATAGTCACCTTTCAATCTGAAGCCTTGCCTTCAGCATTAGGGGTTACACGAACAGCAACGTATCTTGGGGTATGTCTCAGTAGTCATGTTGATGAAATTGTAACATTGAACTATGAACCCATTTTGAAGATAGTATCGACCAAACTGCGCAGCTGGCATCGGCTCCCGCTAAGCATATATGGGAGGTGTAACATCATGAGAATGAACATTCTCTCTAAATTTTTATATTTGTTTTGCTCTATACCCTTGCGGGTTCCTTGGTCTTTTTTTTTTTAATTAGACAATGTCATAGGCAGTTCCATTCGGGCTTATAGACGTGCCAGAAGGGCTCTCATGTTTATGAAATTACCATATGTACGAAGGGGTTTTAAGCTTCCAGATTTTAAGCTTTATTACTGAGCTTCCTTTGTTGGTCGGATTCGTGGTTTGCTCTGTAGGCTGGACACCGGCCCAACTTTGCTGTTATCAGTTAGCCTGCGGCTCATTGAGGGGGTTTATCCTGTATAAAACTTCTGATCCTAATTATTACAAGTGGGTGAAGTTTAAGGTAGTTAAAGATATCGTGGAGAAGTGTGGCTCAATGGTTAGAGCGGCAGACCTTGATGCAGAGCAATGGTCTGGGACCAGGGTTCGATTCCTGTCGCGGCAGGGTCTCGGGCTATAAATTCCGCGGACTGGATATTCTCGCCTCAGTGCCTATTCTAATCATGGGTCCCACGCTGCAACTCTGGGCAATAGCTTGCTTAATCTCCACAATGGCCCCAACAGCGCTGGGATGCCTGGCTTCACCCTGGGGATGCCCAGGAGTGGACGTTTCACAGGGAAAAAGCCAGGAAGGGTTCCCTAGCGGTATGAGTACAGTGCTGGGAAACCCCGAACCGGGGTAGCTGTGCGCTATATAAGTACAAGCACATTTACATTTACATTACATATTATTCGGATTTGGTTAGACATCTGTAAGCAATACTCGCTTCTGGTGCTGCATCAATACATGGTGCTATGGGGTAATCCCATGTTGCCCAATATATTTCAGGTCCTTATTGGGAAAGACAGGCAATGTAAGGGTATTACCCAGCTGGGTCAACTTTATGATGGACTGGGGTTCCGCTATTTTGCTGCGCTTAAAGACGGGTTCGGTCTTTTGCAAAATACGTTCTTCAAGTATTTCCAGGTAAGGGACTTTTTCCACACGAGGCAAAATGTTATTATCAATGCCGACCCCGTCGGGAATACTGTCCGTAATATATACGTAATATATACGTGCTCCTGCCGAGGGGCTATTGGGCTAGCCTATCAGAAATTCCTGGCCAGTGACGATAGCTAACAGATCGCGGCTAAATTAAGTAGGGTTCTTTGGGCTGAAATAACGGTAGAGGATATACAGGAGTCAATGGGTGTTTTAGACTGAGGGGTAACATCGGTTAATTTAAAGCTGCAACAGCATCGGGTAGTGTATATGTTGTACTATACACCAGAGATTATATCTTAGTGGGCCTCTCGATCTTCCGAAAAATCATATTGTCAGAAATGTCAACTGCATGCTGCAGACCTCCAAGTTGACTGTCCAAGGCTTAATGGGTTTTGGAGTGGGGTCTCCAGTATTCTCAGCTCGCTTCTCGGCCCAAACTTTCTGCTTACTGAGAAAGAAATATTTCTGGGGCTTAAAAGTGAGGCGGCTGGTGATTTGAATTTGTTGGCAACTATTATCATAGCGTGTGCCCGTTTATGCATCGCTAGAGTCTGGATAGATAATGTCAGCCCTAGTGTTAATGAGTTCTGGGTCTTTCTCAGACGGGTCTATGAGATGGAACTTGCTTTGACTAAAGCTAGAGGGCCACTCTCTTGGCTAAATTTAATCAGATCGTGACCGGTCTCCAATGAGAGTAACGTGGCTCTGCTCATTTATAATATGCTCTGTCACGGCCCTATGACAAATGCTTTTTTCCATTTTCCTTTTTAATTGGGTTTTTTCCCTCTGGGGACAACGTTATCGTTTCTTAAATTATTGCTAGGATTGTTTTCTTCCACACCTGATTTAATTGTTGCCTCCTTTTCCTGACTACTGTCTAAGTTAAAAAAACAAATTTATGTTTTGTTAACACTTCTAAAGTATTTATATAATGTTTGTCTTACTTTTGGCTAAATAAAGGGGCAGATTTACAAGCCCCTTGCGTCACTTTTGCGCCACTGTTGAGTCACTTTCGTTGCGGCCCATTTACAATGTGACGCATCTAGGGAGATGCGTCACGTTGTAAAGCCCTGGTTCACATTATTCCTGGTTCAGGTATAATGTAATCCAACATAGGGATTCTACCATGTATTATGTGAATATATATGCACCCATGTGTGTGCTGCTATTTTTATTTTTATTTGAAGTGTTTAGTCATACCTGAAAAATGGTGCAAAAGGATCAGAGCTCCTTCTCTCAATTTGTGGGCAGGGCAATGTTTCCAAAAATTGTAAAATACCCCTCACACACTGAAACCTGATTCAGTGTCATGCTTCATCATTGGGGTCTTCCCGCCCCTCTACGGGATGGGGCGTGCTACGACTTACGTAAATGCAGGAGCACTTTATTTAGTGATTGGTGAGTATGTGTAGTGCGTGGGATCATGAAAAGAAAATGTGAGATGGTTAAAAATTCTCTGGCTAGTGGAACGAAAATACTTGATTGTCTTCCCTGGCTGAGAATAGTAAAAGTGGGGAGGTGTAGATGGTGTACTATAATCAGTCACCTCCTAAAAGGTTGACATGTTTCAGAAGCCATCCCCTTTGCTTTCTTCCTCAGGACCAAAAAAAGATCCCTGTTACACCTCAATGGGTGATAGAATAAATGTACATATGCCTGATAATCACAGACAATGTCCTTTTTTCCTTGTTATGGGAGTAGAAAAATATACCACTTGTATATCTTAAGAACTTTAGAATTTAATAGTTATCGCTCCATGAGCTCACACGAGAGGTGTAGGGCGCCTTCAAATAGACAATGCTGGTAGGAGCGCGATCACCAAAGGAAGTACCTTCTCGTGGCTCGTCGGAACCGTCTATTTGAATAGAATTGTCTATTTGAAGGCACCCTACACCGCTTGTGTGAGCTCATGGAGCGATAACTATTAAATTCTAAAGTTCTCTGCGGTGTACGTAATTGAAGGGGTGTTTAGAATGGTCAGGTCAATTTGTAGAGTTGCTGCTGCAATCATTAAGTAATTGGACCACAGGTTATTTTTATATTTGAATATATCTTGCAGGATAAATTTCACGGTACCTGGCAGTGCTGCTGTGCATCTGTAAAAGTACTTTTAAAAAGACCTCATACAAGACCATACGATGCCCACCAGGCCAAATTCAAGTCTCACCAAGGGTCCTCTGATGTAATGGGGCAATTTGAACACTCTTTTATCAGTTTTTAGGTGTCGTTTTTCAATAGTTTTGGTGAGTTGTGCCGGAAAGGCCTCGCTGCCGTAAGTAAATGCAGAAGGTAATACGGCCCTGAGCACTTTTCTAATTAGGACTGAGGAGGGGCTTTCAAGGGCTGTATGTAATTGGCAAAGTCTAGTAAGTGGCGCTTATGTGTTGTTGGTGCGCCATTCGCAGAGAACCAAGTGCCCAAATAATTATAAGATTTAGCTCCTGAGATTTTTAAAGGACCCAGGGACCAGTTACTACTTGTTTGTTTTAGTGTCCTTCCAAAGGATAACACCTTTGTTTTGGATTCATTTACTACCATCTTGTTTGTGCTATTATATGAATGGAGAGAATTTAGTGCTCTCTGGAGTCCTATTTTTGAATTGTCAAGCAGGACAATGTCATCCGCGTATTGTAATATTGTAATCTTAGTATTGCCTATTTTTGGGGTAATTAAGTTAGCATTGTTGACTTCCCGGGACATATCCGCCGTATATAAATTAAACACTATTGGGGCGAGGACACACCCTTGCTTTAGCCCATGATTAGTGTTAACCTTCCTGGTTAGCGCAGTATCTGACAGGTTGTGTGGGTTGTGTATTGGCTGTAGTGAAACTGTTGTTCTGATTTGGGTTGGTATATTTCAGCCTTTTTAAAGGCTGCTTTATCAAGGAAAAATATTGAAGCTGGTCAGGGAATACTGTACGTCCAGTTAAGATTGATATTCCTTTTCAATCTATCCAGATCTAGCCTAGAAAACTGCCTTGCAGCTGAGGGAAATACGAAATTGGATTTCTGAATTATTAGTTCTTTCCATCCTTGCCATGTTGGTGGGTGGCTCGTCCTTTAAAATAAATTGGCAAAAACTCTTTCATACATATTTGGAATTTCAATAATAGACTTTATAGCACAACGTCAATCAAAAATGAGTTTTTTACCCCACACGAATATTTTATTTTAACTATTATTTTCACAAAAAAAGTCTAAAACAGTGTTATTGTTTTCAGCAAGTGTATTCAAATAGACACTTGTGCTGCTACAGTACACCATACATTTTGCAGGTAAGATGGAACTTTAGAGACAGGCATGTCATTCAACGATAGGACATAAGGAGATGGACAGAGGATCAGTAACGCAGTGAGGAGCCTGTGTTAGAAATGACAACTGCATCCTTGGGGTACATTGCATCGGAGATGTGCCTTTTGCTGGGGCATCAGCCTTTGCTTCCATTTCCTGACTGCATCCTCTTCACAACCAGGTACACAGATTAGAATCTGCCAGCCTTGTTCCACAATTAATCTTCTGGAGTGTGTGGGGTAGAAGGAGGAGAAAGGCAAAGAGTTAGTGTAACGCTTGAGATGCTAAAAAGGATCTGGCCATTGGGCTCCGCAGACGATTCCCTGTCCCAAAGACATCTGACATATGTCACAGGCTGTGCTCAGTAGAAGTGTTACATTCTGGATTTAGGACAGATGGCACAGATCCTATTAAGGACAGGCGAGAGAGAGCCTCTGTATTAAGGACAGCTGGCAAAGTGTTTCTATAAGTGTCAAGTGGCCTTGTTTTTGGAATAAGACAGGTGATAATGTATGTTTTAAGAACAGCTGGTGCAGTATGGGTATTAGACAGACCCCACATCTCTTACACTAAGGCCACGTGCCATAGAGTTTCTTATGGACAGATCAGGGGGCAGATTTACAAGAAAGTGACACATCTGTAGAGATGTGTCCCTGCTGCAGCCTGCGATACCCTAGCCCCACCATGGATGAGCCTTATTTACAATACGTAAGATAATGCAGTGGACAACCCAATATACCCTTGAGGGCTTGGGCAAAATTGAATAGTAAAGTAAGCAGGTGCCTTCAAGGGATTTTTTTCGATGTTTAATTTTTATAATTTCAAAAAATGAATTGAAAATAGGTTAATTATATACCTATAAGTTTAATTATGATTATTTCTTCTTTTTGTTCAAACAACTTAGTTTTTAAACTGGAAATCAGAGTGATGTAAATGAATCACCACATTTTAGCATTAGTCAGATGAAGTGGAGAACCAGAAGGAAAAAGGAGGAGAACGAGCGGGTGTATATATAAAAAAGTAAGCTTTATATTCAAAATTCAAAAAGGGTACTGAAAATCACAACATTTGTTGATACAGTGAAAGGAAAACACTTAATTATTTATGCCTTCACATTCAAGTCAATCAAACACTTTTTCCAAAGAGATTGAATTAATTTGCCGGAAAACAGTGTGACAGTCGACGTTTCGGTCTTTTATAGATTTCTTAGCAAGACCATCTTCAGGACAATAAGGTTTAAAAATTCGACCCCTGGTGAAAATAAAAACATTATTTTACATCATGAAAAATATACACCCATCGCAAAAATATAGAACTTTTTTTCTCCAAGCAAAATATCTGTTAGTTTATTCTGAGCATACATATCTGATTGATCTACACTTATTTAACACTCGTTTGTGCAAAAGTAATGTAAAGGACTATTTTCTTAATATACATGACTAATATGTACAGAGTTTCAGATTTAAGCAATTTCTTTGTTTTAGTCTAAAAAAATTTGGATAAGGACATGTATTGGTATAGATTGTACATTGTTATCTGGTATATGTTTATCGAAAATGGTAGTAATATATGTTATTCTATTTTGGTCGATCTACATTCTAACCCTTGTGTTGTAAGAGTCTGTATACTACAAGCCAACGGTATAAACAAAAACGGGTTGTAATTGATTTGTATTTGGCCAGCCTCGTCTGAGTTTAACGATAATACTGGTTCTTGATTATAGCTCTGATGTATAGAACTGATCTAGGGCTAATAACGAAGTTAACTTAAAGGAATCTGTACAAAGTTTGAATAGATACCTTAAAAATCTTCGTCTGGGTCCAACTGAACCAATGAGGTAATGGTCTTTACCAGTCCACAATTTTATACGTATAATTCAAGTCTAGAGCAAAAAGACACGAGTTAAACCAAATGTCATAACATAGATGCGTGTTGATAAGGAGCAACATATTTATGAGTGGTTTGTACCTATGACAACATTTGTGTAGGCCAATATAAGGGGTTGAAAACCTTAATTGGTAAATCCTGGTCAAATAAAACTTCAATGATGTAAGGTGAAACAGACAGGGTATTTTTTGACTTAAGTCAAACGTTGCGTTATCTTTTTCAACTTGATAAATCACGGTGATTTTAAGAAAGTTTAGAGAGAGGTGGATAAAGCGTCATTACAATACAGCACACTATGGCACAAGGATTGACAGATGCGTCAGAAATTCTGCCGCATCTGTTGGCCCAAAAGTCACGCATTGCTGGATTTGTGTCGCAAGCACGCTGCAACTCCAGGAATGCATGTTGAGGCCTATACTTGTTGTATTGTATCACTCCTTACGCCTGCTTCAGGCAGGCGCAAGGTTTTGTGACGCAGTGGTGTCCTAGAAGTGGTGCAGTGAAATCTTGTAGATTTCACTGCATCTCTTTTACAAGGCTTTCCTGCATGGGATTACCCACCCTGCATACATTATACCTGATGCAGGTATAATGTGGTACAGGGCTTTACAATGTGACGCATCTCCCTAGATGCATCACATTGTAAATTGGCCATATTGTTTGTGCTGCCATTGCGTCACAAAAAGAGACGCAATGGAGGCACAAGGAGGTGCAAGGGGCTTGTAAATCTGCCCCTCCATCTATAATAAGCACTAATGATTCTTTTTTTAGTTTTATATAGCGCGAACTAGACCCAAGACATTGGGTATCAGAGCGCTTTACATGAGCACCAGTTTTGTTACAGAAGAACACATTCATTTTTGTTAGGCACGGGGAGATTAAGTGATTTGCCCATAATCACAGGATGTTGAGCACTGTTGCTGAGACACGAATCCGGTTCCCCAGCTTCTAGGGCGACCGCTATAGCCGTAAGGGTACATCCTCTCCCCAATTCTTTCTGCGCGAAAGAGAGGGGGGGAAATCTAGGAGTTAAATACCTGGGGGACAATGTGGGTATTACGGACAGGTGGCATACCTCTGTATACAGAAAAGGAGGCACATAGACCCCCTTAAAGGAAGAATACTACTCAAATAGATAAGTCTTGAGATGTTTCCTAAAACTGAGTTCTTCCTTCATCTTTCTTAGTGGTGGTGGCAGAGTGTTCCAAAGTTTGGATGCCAGGTCTGCGAACGAACGTCCGCCACACCTTGCTTTCTTGACCATGGACACTGTGAAAAGCCTCTGATCAGCAGCTCATAGAGGACTTTTGGGACTGTAGGGGCTTAGGAGCTGCTGCAATAGATGTGGGCTTTTGTTGTGCATCGCCCGATGGGCGATGCAGAGAGATTTGAATTGGATTCTCTTTGATACTGGCAGCCAGGGAAGGGATGCCAGGAGAGAGGTGACAGAATGGTGTTTTGGGTTTTTTAGCAGAATGCTTGCTGTAGCACTCTGTCTCACTTGGAGCTGCTTAACAACAAAAAGAGGACTGCCCAAGTATAGTGAATTACCGTAGCCCAGGCGGACCAGCACAAGACCCTGGACAACAGCTCTGCAGGTGGCAGAGGGAAGTCCGCTTAGAACCTTCCTAAGAGTCCTGACCAAGCCAACGTTTCCTCCCCTGAACCTCCATAGTGAGGTTACTATTGCTCCAGAAGCCAAGACTTTGTATTTCTGTTTTTTAAGGGGAAGGTCTCTTAGGCAGTTGGGCCAGCATAGTTCTGTCCAGCGGTAGGGGTTATTGCCAACTACCAGTACCTCATTTTGTCTCCATTTAGTTTCAGACTGCTGTTCGACATCTAATGCACAACTTCCCTTAAACAGGAAATTAGTTGATTGGAAAATGCTGCATTGTCAGTTGATGAGATGATGATTCATATGTCATCGGCGTATGACATCATTGAGAAGCTGTGCCCAGTTATAATATCTGCCAGCTGGTGAACATAGACATTTCTATGATGAGCCCTGTGGCACTCCATGTTCCAAAACGTGTAAGTCTGAGCCGAAGGTTTCCTCACAGACCTGGAAGCTACTATTACTTAGAAATGAGGCAAACCATTTGAAAGTCGTACCCTTTTTCCTGCTTTTTCCAGCCATTTGAGAAGTGTTGAGTGGGACACAGTGTCGAAAGCGGCGCTTAAGTCCAAGAGTATAGGACAAGTAACAGCTGGCTTTAAAGAGGGCAGTTAGGTCAGATGGAAGTGTTTTAGCATTCGAGGCCTGGCGTAGTTCACATGTTGAGCACAGGGGTGAATAGTATCTTTTAGGGACCGGTGTAACAGTCTTTGTATTAAGGACAGATGGAAGTCTGTGCTAAAGGCAGGCGGCACAGGCTTTGCATTAAGGACAAGTAGCTCACTCTGTGTAGCAAAGACTAGTATGCCACCAGTCGGTATTAGGGAACAGCAGCACAATGTTTGTTTTGTAATTGTGTGCAGTAACGACAGTTGACTCTGTCTCTGCATTAGAGAAAGGTGGGTGGCCTCTGTGTTACGGGCAGGTGCCACATGACACTGTCCTGGGGCGCCTCTTATAACCCTCACTGTCCCTAGATGTCTCCCATTCCATAGTAGGGAGACCAACAGTCTGTAATTTTCATGGACCGTCCATAATTTGGACCTCACGTCTGTTGTCTGTGAGGATCCCTTTTACGGACGCCTTTTGTCTGTAATTTTGGGCATTGCCGGGAACAGCACTGTTCCCCTGCATGAAGCCACAACTCCCTGACGGGCCACCTCACACTCTTCCTCGGAGAATAAGAGCTGCCCCACCCTGCCCATTGTCATTCTGTCTGCAGCTGATTGCCACATACAGAATGACAATGGGTCAGTCTAGACTGCAAAGCATGTGGTGGGCCTCCCCCAGCCTCTGTCTAGGGCAGGGCATTCTGTCAGACAGAAGAAATGTTCAAAAACGCCAATGCTGCCACATGACAATCCAGTTCAAGAAAAGAAGCTGGTGAAAGAAGTTAAAAAGAAGGGGCTAGAGTTCTTTCACAGTCTCGTCATTTTATTACTGATTCATTTTCAATAGTATATTCAAGGAAGCCATGATTGCTGCTTTTTTATTGTATGCAACTAACAACCATTGACAAAGCCAATAGTTCTGGCCTGTTGCAGGTGTAACGTTACTTGTTGTGTTATATATCTGGATACAATGGCAGAAGAGGCAAAATACAAGTCGGGCGGTACACTATAATAAGCACAGATTTTAGCTTAGGTCTTTTAAGCCACACCCTTAATTACATCGAACACCCCCTTTGGAGAGACCCCCCAGTTTTTTCATCCCACTTAAAGCCCTGGAAACAACACCATGTCACAGTCACCTCATGGCCTGGCACTGTGCATCATGCATGACTCATGACTTCTATTTTTTCAGATTGCCTATGTGCAAGGGCATAGTGAACCCTACCCCCACCCCACCACTTGCTTTAGGAACTACAGCAAGGGTGATATTCTTGATGGGCCTCTTCTGTCTGCAACTCTCCTGACAAAGGCATGGCTCATAACTAAAATGAAAAGGTGGGCAAGTGAGTAAGTGAAGGGGTGGGTGGATGGCTGGATAGATTAGTGAAAGGGTGAATGGATGGATAATGAGAGAAAGGGTGGATGGATGAATGAGTGGAAGGATGGATGAGAGATAATGTAAATAGATGGATGTATGGGTGGAAGGGTAAAAGGATGGGTAAAGGGGTGGATGGATGAGTGATAGGATGGATGGATGAGTGAAAGGGTGGATGGTGGGCGGGTGAATGGGTGGATAGAGGAGTGAAATGATGTATGGATTGATGAATTGATAAGTGAAAGGGTAAATGGATGGCGGATGAGTGAAAGGGTGGATGTAAGGATGGATGAGTGAGTGAAAGGGAGGGTATATGGACAAAAGGATGGATAGATGAGTGAAGGAGTGAAAGGGTGAAAGGGTGGATGGATGAGAAAAAGGATGGATGAGTGATAGGATCAATGGATGGATTCATGAGTGGATGAGTAGATGGATGGTGGAAGGAAGGCTAGCTAAGTAAAAGGGTCAATGGAGACAGAAAGGGAGGATGGATGGATGACTGAAAGGAGGAATGGGTGGAAAGATGAGTGACTGGGTGGATGGATGAGTAAGTGAAAGGATGGCTGGATGGGTGAAAGGCTAAAAGGCTGGATGGACGGGTAAATGAATGGATGGGTGGAAGAGTGGATGGATGAGTGTACCGATGGATAAAGTGAAAGGGTGGATGGATGGATAATGGATGGATGAGTGAAAAGGTGGATGGAGGGATGGATGAGTGAAATGATGGATGGAAGGATACATGAGGGATAGGTGTGCAAATGGTTGACTATGTTTGGACATGGATGAGCTTAATTATATACTATTGCGCAACCTCCTCTGATGTATCTATAAAACTTACATTTTGTCCCGAAGTTTTGTTCTGAATTTTTACCTCCCGTCCTGAATTTTTGTCCTGAATTTTTGTCCTGAATTTTGACCCTTTGTCCTGATTTTTTACAATCACTGTCCTGAATTTGCACCCATGCCAGTTGGTCACCAAACTCCATAGTCCTCTGTCAACATAAGGTCCTCTGCCGCCTCGCTCATCCACAGACCCGGACTCCCTCTAATAACCTGCCTCCCCAACCCCTCACCCCCCAAACATGCACCCCAGAGACCCTGTTACTTAGATTTTCCCCTTTACAGATGGCTTCTGTGTCCCACATACCGACTGCGTCCGGGGCCTATTAAGCTTTCAATATTCGTAGCCACTTTGGAAACTTCATGAGTGGTGCATAGCCACATCAATTGACACTGCTATTCAGATATTATTTACTTATCGCGTGTATCTCACAACAATCTGCCGACCCTTCCTAAGAGGACTGCACTTTGAACTACCTGCCGCCTCGTCAGCAGAGGTTTGCAAGTGAGAGGGATCACTCTAGTGCCATATCCCAGCAGTGCGGGCATCTAGGGTTGTAACTCCAAGCTGCTGGCGGAATATAAATACGGAATGCGCAGGTTTGAATACATTTTGTGCAAACCCATTGATTAGCCCACCTGGGGGTGGGAAAAGTGCCTCATGGGCTAATATTATTCCGGGCAAACCCCTGAGGTATACATTTTGAAAGCCACGTTTTGATTGGTTGTTGGGGGAATGCCCTCTATTTCTGGAAGTACTTTGAAAACTGGAAGGACGCGTGCTGCACACTTGGCAGGACCCTCTGTACACATTCCGGCAGTAAAGTTCACCATCCTGGCATACGCTCCTGCTGTCTTTGAAAACAGATGTAACGAGGAGAATGGCCTCGTCGCACGATGTAAAATCAATAAAACAGATTGTGTGGACATTCTGCCTCCGCATTGGTTAACTGACACCTGGCCGGTGGCAGCCGCCCCGCGCCCGTGGCATAGCAAGCCTGCTGAAGTGGAAAGGAAGCACAACACTTCTTCCCTGCCAAGTATCATGATACTGTTTAAACTGCACAGACGTGTTATATTGCAGTACTTAATGAATGCGACTTATCCGGCTGTCCGTGGAATCTAATGACATCATCTGGCAGGATCACGATAAAATAATAAAATTAAATCATAACACATATTTGAAAAGTACTCCCATCCTAAAAAAATGTTTAATTAGAAAAATATTCGAAAACCTGAAAGACCTTATTGTTTGGACAAAAAAGGTCCCGTATGAGGAGACCAGTGCGTTCATGACGCGGCCATCTTCTGTACCTGTTCAAGGACTCTTGCTAATGGCGCAT
Organism: Triturus cristatus; assembly: GCF_964204655.1. NCBI lineage: Eukaryota > Metazoa > Chordata > Amphibia > Caudata > Salamandridae > Triturus > Triturus cristatus. Next base: position 823,622,049 of record NC_140581.1, on the reverse strand, counting down.
CTCTTGCTAATGGCTCATCACTACTCTTGGTAATGGCACTTCACTGCATGTAACATTTGTTAGGCACGCCAGGTCACAAAGACTCATAGCAGGGCACATTTTACAAAACCCTGTAAAAACCGGAACATATTGCGATTGACAAAACTCCAAACCAAAGCTTAGAAAAAGATTTTTCGTTTTTATTTTAATTTAAACACTAGTTTAAAAAGTACACCATTCAAAAGTACGAAAACGTGCATTTAGAAAGCCGACGTTTGCATTTTAACCACAAGAAAATGCATATGTCTATTACATCGTTTTTTTACAGTTCCCCCGATTGATAAAACGGTAACAACAAAACCGGAGTACAAAAACAGGTTTGCTTTGCACCTGTCATGTTGTTTCTAAGGTATCGTCCCTAAGCACAGGTCGGTATGGGTAAACAGAAGGTAGATAACACTGACAGAAAACATGACAGCATGCAGCCAAATATAATTGCAAACAAGTTGTGTTTGACAATGTGCATTTTTTTGTCTTCCAAAACTGCGCAGACCAAACAGAGGCAGCGAAACCGGAAGAAAACCTATTATAACAGCCATTTAGGTGCAAGGATTTGTTAAAATAAAATATTGTGGAAAGCGAGACTTATTTAACCAATAGTCACATGAACCAATGTGTGGCAGAAGTAGAGTTGTTTCAATCATAAAAGGTATGTTTTGCAACTTACACTCGACATGTTTACTTTTTTTTTATATCTCTGCAGAGACAAGTAAGGATTATTCAGCCAAAGATTACTGGACACAAACCCACTTTAAATTAGTCTCTTGAAACGTAACATGCCACTAATGGGATGGCATTTGTATTGCACAATCACTAAGTACACATTATACGAGCGCTATGTTACGTAACGTGCGTTTATAGGGGGTCATTCGTATTGCACAACCATTAAGCTTCGCAAGGGGGCCTCAGGGAGCGTAGTGAATTTTCTTAGCGGTCCCGATGAAATACTAAAGGACAATTGGTCATGACCGCCCAGAGCCCAGATCTAAATGTACTTTAAATGGGACAAGTAGGGTTTGCTCTTATTGTTAAGACATCCGTCCACTTGAATTTTACTAACCTTGTAATCAAGTTTTTTTGTTTATGATTTTCACACGTGCAATATTTAACTATGCGTGTTAAAGAAATAATTAAATCATTTAAAAAAATCATAAAAGGAAAACGATACAGAAAATGCATCTTTTGGGAGCACTCCACCAAACATTAAGCATAATACATAGGGGCAGATTTACGTTCCCTGGCGCATCCCTGCAAATCAGCAGGGATGCGCCAGGGAAGATGAGTCACGCAAGTTTGCCCTTGCGCCACCGCAGATGCGCCGCATTTACAATGCGGTGCATCGTGGCTCAAGGACAAGCAGATGTGTGACGCATCTGCCGGTGTAAGGTTGGCGCAATGCTGAAGTTGTGTCGCAAGTGCGACGCAACTCCAGCACTGTTCAAACCTGGCCTATCACTAACATGGTGCGTCACGCCTGCAGGCGTAAGGATTTGACGCACCAGGGTCGGAAAAGTGACTGCGTGAAATCTTGTAAATTTCACTGCGTCACTTTTCTGAGGCTTTTTCCGACGTAACGCCCACCCTACATACATTAAACCTGACGCGGGTTTAATGAGGCGCAATGCTTTACAACATGACGCATCTCCCTAGATACGTCACGTTGTAAATCCGTCGCAGCATGGCGCTAGCTTTGCGCCGCCGCTCCGTCACAAAAGTGACGCAACGGCGGCACAAAAGTGGCGCAAGGGGCTTGTAAATCTGCCCCAATGTATCTTCTGCTTTTCATTGATTTTTCCGCCATAAGGTTGCATTGCCATTATATTTTCTATATCTCATATAAGACACACATGCTTTAAAGAGCCTGTTGTCAGAGCTGGTGCAAGGTGGGGCAGGACCACAAGCCCCAGTATCTACAGCGGCAGCCGCTACCAACGTCAACGCTTTTCATGCCCAGAGGCGGGTTTAAAGACAGCTCGGGCCCACACAGCCCGAGAGGTGCGTGGGACCCCCCTCTTTCAACCCCCATCTGGAGGCCATACTCTCAATTAAAGTGGGAGAGCCGTGAGTCTACTCGCTGTTAAATGTCTAAGTTGAAACCTGGGGGGTGAGGTCAGAAGGGGGGCCATATACGCTCTTCGGTGACTTTGGATTCTATGCTGTAGAGAGTGGTGGGCATAGTCTCAAGCGAAATTGATTTTACAGAGCGGCGCTTGTCACTGGATTATGGGGTGCCTCCTAACATGTTATCCATACAAAGAGTTTTGGAGGGGGATGCGGCCACCAACACTAACATTAACAATAGTACATTAGTTGCCGCAAACAGGAATAAGTTGACGCTGCCAAACATCCCAGACACCACATTAGGTACTGACGAGAGTACTATTATGCCCAAAAGACCTGTGAGCCGGTCTACGTCATCTGGGCAGGAAGACGTGCATGCGGCCACACCATTATCAGCAAAAGCTGGGCAAAAAGGGGAAGCTAAAAGGAAAAGGATTGCTAACAAACAGATAGGAAGCAAGAGGAAATAACCACCCAACATAGCATCTAATAGCAACCATTTACTAACGTGGATCCAACCTGCCCAACAGGAAAAAAGCGAAAATATCTTGCGACCCACATCTCAATCTGCTTTACAGCTACAAGATCCTACTCCAGTTAATAAAAATGCTAATACTGTAATTAACAATGCCACCTTAGCCTCTGCTCAATAGGACCCTTCCTTTTGTGACATCCTATGCCATAAATCTAGCAATATCTTGGACACAAAACTAAAACCACCACTGGAGCGACTTTTATTCCTCGAGGAGACTTGGTGCCATACTCTGCTGTGAGAAACCATGAAATATCAATAAAAGCACTAAATGTCACCTCAACTCTGTATCCTGAGCTTCACTCCAACCTAGAGGCACAGCCGCGCACTCATCGTCCAATAAATCCCTGTGTGACACTACCCCCAATCAGTATTAGGTGGTCACCCAACCGCACAGACTACATGGAAAAATCTCAGAAAGTGAAAGTAGTCCACTTTCCTCCAGTCATCAGGAGAAGGACTCCATTGATCTGAATAATTTTCGACAAATCACAAACATCCCCACTCTGGCTAAACTCCTTGAGATATGTGTTCATGAACAACTGTGCAACAACATTGAGGAATTCCAACTTCTCGATCAATTCCATTCGTGCTTCTGCCCCGGCCACAGCACCAAAACTGACATCACTCATGTAGTTGACGATGCTCTCACAATGCTTGACCAGAAAGAATCATGCCTACTAATACTCCTCAACCTCTCATCTGCGTTTGACACTGTCAAACATGACAATCTATTGAGCCTTCTGAAATGTAGGATGGGGCTCTCAGGCACTGTACTAAAATGGTTTGCCTCTTTTCTCAATAACAGAACGCAGAGAGTTAAATCCAATCAATCTCTATCCAATTCCAGTCCCTGTGCTCTGGGGGTGCCCCAAGGTCCTCAATCTCCCCAATGCTTTTCAACCTATTAATTGAACCTCTCAACGTAATCCTCAAAGCATCTACCATCCAAAATAACATGTATGCGGATGACACCCAATTGTACATGAAAATCTCTTCCCCTGAAGATATCAAGATATTCAACGGAACCCTGCACAAAACCCAAAATTGGTTAACCTCCAACCACCTCAAACTAAATGCCCTTCAAACGGAATTGCTCCTCATTTCACCGGCCAAGCAAACCCCCATTGTGGAGAAATATTTGAAAAACCTCTCCGCTCTCAACTGAACACCACACATCATAAACTCTACGAAATCATTGGGAAAAGTGCTAGATAACAACCTAAACATGCAGGATCCTATCAGCGCATCTACCAAAGGAGCGAACTTTCAACTGAGACTCCCAAACCCTACCCTCCACAAGATGACTTCAAATCTGCAGAGCAAGCGTTAGTCATCTCCGTGATCGAATACGGCAGTGCTACTCAGCGGGCTACCAAGATGTAGATTAGCCCCCGTCAGAGCATCTCTGAACGTGGTGGCTTGGCTCAACACTGGCTCCAAGAAAACCAACCATATTTCTTCCAGACCAGAAATCTCTTAACTGGCTTCCGTTTGAGGCAAGGATTCATTTAAAACTTGCATGTATGACCCAAAGAGCGCTGAATTTCAACACTCTTTTGTACCTGGCAAATAAGCTTGAACTGTCGAGTGGCTCTCGTTCCTCAAAGAGCTCCAGTACCTCGCGGCTTAAGCCGAAGATATTTAAAAAAAATGAAAACCTACTATCGTACATTCTCAGGTATTTCCCCTAGAATCTGGAACTCCCTACCTGCGGAAATGAGAATGATTCCTTCAACACTTGCCTTCAAAAGGGAAGTGAAAGCTTTACTTATGAGCACAGCGCTGAGCTAGTAGCTTTTCTCTTTTTGTCTCCTATCATGTACAGCTGATTAATTTGCTACTTGGCTCTTGTACGGCCCCAATGACGGCCTCTAATAAGTCATTTTGTACTTAATGTTATTTCTATATATCATTACTTTTCTCCCACAATTATCTACCTATGTTTTCCGCACCTCATATGTAAAGCGCTCTGAAACCTACAAGGGTCATGTACACACTATATAAAACTTTTAAAAATAAAAATATAATTCTAATTGTATCTCCTGCAGGAAAAAATACTCTAATTCCATGGGTACATCAGCACAGCAAGCACCCAAGGCTCTATAGACACTTTGGATCTCCCGCCTGCAGCATGTCCTTATGTGGTGGTCCTAATAAGAGTCCCTCCACTACGGGCTAACTAAAAAGAATCTTGGGAGGATCTGAGAAATAAAAGCGCTGAGTGGCTAATCAGAAATAGAGGACTGGGGCCACCTGACATTAACAACATACTAATGGTTCGGAGGGTGGGCTGGGTAGGGCGTTCTGAAAAAAGTTTTGTGGGGGAGTGTATTGTGAATAATTTACACAGACAAATCATTGCACGTAATCTGTTAGCCCACCAGGAAGACATCCAGGCCCCCAATACTAACATCCTTTGTCTCCACTTGGCTTTTTTTATAAGCCTACATTGGTCAGGCCTAGCACCCCACCAAAACCCCCCCCCCATTGTATTGGAAAATAGATCCGTAAAAGAAGCGTATATTAATGGTGTTGTTGGCTTTCACAACCCGGCATCCCCATCAAGCTCTGGTAGCGCATTTGGGGGTCTGGCCACTTTGCAGGAGGAAGCGTGAAGGTCACTAAAAACAGATAATGCTAACATTTTACCAGTATGATATATAAGAGGAGGCACACTATATTTAATTACTTATTATAATAATGATTTTACAAATGCACCGAATGTTAATTTAACTTCTTTATCCAGCCATATTTCCTCTCTCCAAGACGCTATTTTAAATAGTGGGCAGCCAACTGGAATATGCACAGGAGGTGATTTTAACATAAGACTTCACTCAGCAGTTACATACAACCCACATGTAATAACCTCACAATCCACTGCCACTGACAACAATCTTGATGGCAGGGGATGCGAGTGGATTTCTCTGTTGGCCGCTCACAACTTAATCAATGTTATGGAAATAACACGCACGGAGACCGATATCCCGTCCACTTTTAAAGGGCGAGGTCATAGCTCCACTATTGATTACATCTTTATTTCTTCTTTTCTAATAGATTTTTTGTAATTTGGTAATGTGACTTCCTCTAATTTCAGCGATCATAACCCTATTGAGGCACACTTAGCACTGGCCCCCAGGCCAAAGTATAATAAGGAGATCAGGCGCGACATCTTGATCCCTCCACAGATGGCCTAAGGCTGAAATGGAGATCCGTAGCATCTGAATGCCTATTCCAGAAGATAATTATTAAAAATTACACTCTAGTACAGGCATGCCTCACAGAGTCTGATTCTGCTAACACTGAAGAGCTTACAGTCCGACATTACAAACCTATTAGTAGACCACAGTGGTTTAACCAGGACTGTTCCCATGCTAATAGCCATTTGCAGACCCCCCAGGATATAGCGGCATGGATTAGCAAATTTAGCGGCACAAATATGGAAATTTAGCGGCACAAATATGGGAATTTAGCGGCAATTTAGCGGCGTTTTATTTGGCAGTTTATCCTACAACAAACACAGATCTCTTTGTTTTTTGAGTTATTTAACACCATGAAGCTATGTATATTTGGTTTATTTACAATGTAGAGACTTTGTTTGTCTTCAAGACTACAAATAGGACATAAACCTGTTACTGAATAAATGCCCAGGGAACCTGTATGCTTGTCGTGTTAATCTTGCAGTTCTTTTGAGCAGTCCAAATGTAGCCCAATATTGTGCTGCTGATTATAATGCAGGAACAATAATGCCCGGATGGATTGCTCTGAGAGGGACCGTCGTCTGGCTGACAAAATATATTGCTCCACCATTTCGCACTCGCTCATGGAGAAACTTGCGCAGCACAGGGTGGTCGGTTTTGCTCAGCGGAATGTTCAGCGCTGTGCAGACATTGACCCACTCACCTATAATTTCCTGGTTTGAGGCACCGGCAGCTGTACTCTTTGTGAAAAGTGCGTTGACAGTCATCTGACGGGCACGTTTAGGCGAAGAGTGAGGGTCTGGATCATCTGAACAGCGCTTCAAGTGTTTTTGGGACTTCACATGCATATCAACAGTGTGTTTCCGGATGTGATCCACCGCCACATTGCACACACTGCAAAACAGCACACCACCATCCGCATGCATCACAGCGCTGTACTCTTTGGCCCGATCTGCTGCAGTTATATGGGTGGGTAGATGTGATCGGTGCTTCACAGTCTTCAAATGCTGCATAAACTTCTCCATCTGGCTTTTGTTGTGGTGGCTTCCTGGCCGCTTGGAATGCAAAAGATCTCTGGCTTGTGGCACACTCGCGTTACTCACCTACAAATATATTTGTTGTTACTAGATGTGTTCCAAAGGGGAAAAGGACATTGCAGTTGTTGGGTGGAAAGTTAAGCAAGCATAGGGTAAACGTGGTTAGAAATGCATGGGACTCTGAAGCAAAGTTGCATACATGGCGCGTTAACATACAGGTAGGCAGAGGTCCTTCGAAGGGAAATGGCACACTTGTGTGGTCCCGCTCGGCAACTTTTAGTCTGTGGAGGGCAGTGGGGGTGCGAGGTAAACATAAAAAACATAAGCATCACTGTTGGGCAAAAATGGGAAGAAGGGGAAGGAGCCACCTGCAAAGAAAGTGAAACCTAACCGCGCGAAACAAATTTGTACAAGTTTAGTTGCAGGAGCATCTCCCCGGAAGTATACAGAAACCAAAACGTAGTCTTACCAGTTCTGTGCAGCAGGAAGCAGATGTTAGTTGCCAGACTGCCCAATGACTCTTGAACCAGCAGCTCCTTGCCTCCGGGACTCTACAAAAGAAGAAAAGGGAGTTACAGCTGGATTTGCTAGCCCTTCCCATGGCACACCCCCCACTACGCTGCTCTGAAAACCACAGCACCCCCTTGTGCCCCTGGGCCTGCATAACCAGCTGGCCTCAAAAGAATGGCACCTGGACCTGCCGCACACCTTGTGCACGGCGGGCCCCCAATGACAAAAATGCCCACTTCTCCCCCCCCAGCCCTCCTTAGGTGGGTCAGGCGCGCTCGCTATTCTCGCTGGCCGCAATAAAATACAACAATTGTTTTACGCCACACCACTTTCAAATGTCACCAGCCGCCACCGACCGTGACCACTGGCGATTTTTTACTGACATCTATATACATAACTGCATAAGCACATAAATATATAAACATGATTTATTATGAATATAGGAAAGAGAAAAACTAGTCATCATTTGAAATGTTCTAAAAAGAGGTCGCATCTCATCTCACCTGCGGCTGCTTCTGTCTGTCTTTGTTCTCACACTACCTCACTCGCTCCTCGCTGTCTCCTGCACCTGCGTCAGAGAGGGCAAAAACACTCCCAGGTCATAAAAACACAAGCCAAGTGAAACTTCATCATGGAAGTCATAAGTCAGCGTAGGGTGCAAGAGGGCCATTAGTCTTATTATACTGTATTAATTAAAACCATTGCGTACATTGAAATGTATAAAACCTAAGCAAGTTTTTAAAGACTTTCAAAACAAGCTCACAGCGCTTTCCCAAACCTATTTTAGAACTGTAAAATTATTTCAGCAGCAGTCCAGATCTGTTACATGAACATGTGAGAGAAATGCTGGAGAGATTCTACTAATAAAAAGTGGGGGATGTGGTGGGATTCAGTATTTCTCATCAACCCGGAAGTACATTGCTAGTTGTAAACATGGCCAAAGAGGGTTTACTCTGAATTTAAGTTTTGAAAAGGTGCAGCCCGTTTAGGGCAGCTTCTCTCTTTCCTGATTATTTTTTCTCCTTGAAATTGAAATAGCATGTATACAGCGCTTACTGCCCCATACCAGGCATTTAAGTGCTTTGCAGCAAGTACCAAGCTACTCCAGATCCAAAATGTAGCGGTTAGTCCATTCATTGCTTATATTGGGATTCGTTTTATGCTCTCAAAGAAACCATTCCATGCATCTCTTCCAGTTTCTTAACAAATGGTGTATACAAATTAATAGATATTGTTAGGTAGCAGGAATATGGTTTTAAAGAAAAAAGAGAATAAAGCAGACAGGCAGGCATTCAACAGAGTAGTCTATATACACAGGAGGCATGTAGAAGGGAAGGAGAGAGCCATTCAAAATAAATTAAATAGGAGAAAGTTGAACATTTAAGTCAAGGTTACATTTTCGTGCAGCGTTTTAGGAAGTTAGTGAATAGTTATTTTGCGATAGCCTACAATCTGTGGATGCGTAAACCTGTAGAAAGAGACAACGAACCATCTGCTGAAGGGCCCAATTCCATTGTTAAATTATGCTCTAAAAGAATGCGGGGCTACCAGCATGCATGATAATCTCCGTCTTGTAATGAAATGGCGATTTTCCAAATAAAGTGCCATGAGAATCTGAATTCTATTTAAGACACCGAGGCTAACATTATCCTACCTGCCCTCCCTGTGTGGGCATAAGGGATAAAAATGAAAAAAAAGAGAGAGATATAAGTGGAATTATATATTATAAAATCATAAAATGTGTAAGATTATTTCACTAGCACCCTTTAACAGTGACCAAGTCACCATAACCACACTCTCTCAGATGCATTGAATTAGTTATATAGCGCCACTCATACCAGTGTAGGGTGTCCGAGCACTTTACATCACACAGAGACAATCAATCATACGTATGTAAATCAGTGTATAGGAAATGTTACATAAGCCAAAGGACTAAAAGTGTAGGAGTCACATGTCATCCATACTCGTAGGCAGTATAGTTTAAGAGTGCTTGGTGCGGAGAAGCACAAACGCAGAGTCGAAAAAGAAACAGCAGAGTTGGGAGTTTTCTTTAATAATAGCCAAATTAACTCTTTTTGCAACATTAATCAATGTTCTAATAAGGTATACTTTGCGGTGTGTATGCAGTTCTGGGGGATGTATGACGTTACAACGCACACTTTTACAACGCATGCACTTACAACGCATTTTTTACAACGCATAATCCATTACAACGCACTACACTTACAACGCATGACACTACAACGCATTTTAAAAAACTACCATTACAACGCATACCATTACAACGCATAATATTTAATTGCATTTAAGGTAAGTATTAGATAGTATAGGGGTAAAAATTACTATTCTAACTCCAGGGGGTGCAACAGTAGGGTAAGTGTTGGATAGTATAGGGGTAAAAATTGCTATTCTAACTCCAGGGGGTGCAACAGTAGGATAAGTGTTGGATAGTATAGGGGTAAAAATTACTATTCTAACTCCAGGGGGTGCAACAGTAGGGTAAGTGTTGGATAGTATAGGGGTAAAAATTACTATTCTAACTCCAGGGGGTGCAACAGTAGGGTAAGTGTTGGATAGTATAGGGGTAAAAATTACTATTCTAACACCAGGGGGTGCAACAGTAGGGTAAGTGTTGGATAGTATAGGGGTAAAAATTACTATTCTAACTCCAGGGGGTGCAACAGTAGGGTAAGTGTTGGATAGTATAGGGGTAAAAATTACTTTTTTAACTCCAGGGGGTGCAACAGTAGGGTAAGTGTTGGATAGTATAGGGGTAAAAATTACTATTCTAACTCCAGGGGGTGCAACAGTAGGGTAAGTGTTGGATAGTGTAGTGTAATATTATGCGTTGTAATGGTAGGCGTTGTAATGGTATGCGTTGTAAAGGTATTTTTTAAAAATGCGTTGTAGTGTCATGCGTTGTAAGTGTAGTGCGTTGTAATGGATTATGCGTTGTAAAAAATGCGTTGTAAGTGTAGTGCGTTGTAACAGTTGCGTTGTAAAGGTTGTTCCCCAGTTCTGGGATGAAAGGTAATAGCTCGCTGTTCTATATTAGGACTTTAAGTTATAAATTGCAAGTAACAAAAGGATGTCTCTTTTGAAAGCAGTAACCTGCTGATCTGTTTACATCCTACGCATTCTGTAATCTACTTGGTACACGTTCTTTGCAGCAGGCACATTAACCCTCTGCACTAACTTCACCCAAGTCAAACCCTGAACTACACAAAATGCTGATCTCTATCCAGGAAGATAATTAATCACAGGAGTTATCTTGACATTTATGTGAGGCCTGGTCATTGCCCGCGGAAAGAAACGCTGCGGCAGGTGCTTCATAAGCTTAATAAACTTTCATTGACGGCGCCCCCAGGAAGCCAGCACCCTAAAGCCGGCCCTGAATCAGAGTGCAACGTATAACTATATACAATCTATAGCCCTTCTGCTGCGGCGGCCAGCACGGGTCGATCCTTCACTTTTCTACCGCTGCTGAAAAGAACTCAGGCGATATGGATTCCCACTATTGCCTGTGGAAGCAAATGTTAAGGGCGAGAGACGCCTCCCAGCTCACAGCAGCTTACCTGGGCCTCTGGGCCTCCCGAGACGATGACGACGACGATCCGACGATCCACCACCAGCCAGACAACGATACAATGACGATCCAGACCAGCAGCGCCGCTCCAGACCAGGTGAGTCGCGTCGTCATCGAGTCGTCAGCACTGCCTGCTGTGAGGACCCCCCCTAACCCCCTTCTATTGGTCTATTGGACCCGTGGCAAGAGCCACTGGCCCAATAGAACAATAGAAGAGGAAGAGAGGCACGTGATCTGCTGTCTGCTGCTGGATGGGGGTGGGATGCCGCCAGGATGCCAGGATTTCGCGGGCACTTTTGTAAAAATCGCGGCATTTTTACAAAAGTGCCGATTTCGCAATTTTTTTGCAAATCGCGAAATCGTGAAATCCTGGGGGGTCTGATTTGCGACGTACCCATGAGACCGTACCAAAGAACCCTGCAGCTGTAGCTGAAGCCCACAAACAATATAAGCAGACACTATGTAACAGAAAAATTCAATTAGTGACACAGCAAGGGGAAATCACTTAGTATAGCGGCAAATGGGAAGAATAGCAATCTCTTTTGGTCATCAGTAAAAAAGATGAAACAACCTAATTGTACAGACCCAAAGATTGATTGCCATATTTCTAGCTGGAACTGGGTGAATTATTTCTCTAAAATGTATGCCCATGTCAACCCAGACATGGACATCTTGCCAGATCCTGATTTGAGCACAATCCAATTGACTTTGGAGAAGGTAGAGGAGGCATTACAACAGAGTATTGGGGGTAAGGCACCCGGTCCTGACAGAGTGCCTATAGAGCTTCTAAAATATAACCCGACATTCTGGGCTCCTTTATTGCTAAATGTTTTCAATAGCCTTGCCACCACTCCTTTCCCTGAATCTTGGTCAACTTCGATTATAGTGCCCAATTTTTGAAAAGGGGATCACTCCCAGCCCAGCTGCTATAGACCCATTTCTTTAATAGATACCACTCTAAAAATACTGGGTAGAGTTTTATACAATTCTATAAAGGACTGGGCACAAGAAAAAGCAATATTGCATCCCAGCCAATATGGCTTCAGACCTAAAGTGGGCACTATAGAAGAGTGCCTCAACTTTAAATTAATCATAGGAAAGTATACGTTAGCAAGAAGTTCCCTTGTGGACTTAGCTTTTATGGACCTATCAACAGCGTTTGATTGTGTTAATTGGTCCAAGCTATGGTCTATTTTAATCTCTCTTGGTCTGGAATAAGCTTTAGTGCACTTCTTAGCTTATTTGCACAGAGGAATGAAAGCTAGAATAAGGATCAGTACCAATGATGAATTCTCAGATGATGTTAACATTATGAGAGGTGTGAAACACCGCTTCCATTTATCCTGTATACTAACGACCTTCATCCCTTTTTAACTACTATTACGACTGATGTCCCCAAGACCGGAAGCTCCCCATTACCTTCATTAATGTATGCCGATGATGCAGTGTTGATGGCTCGCACACTGAAGGCCCTCTCTCGCCCAGTGAACGGCTTCGTTAAATTCATGGCATCACTAGATCTGCAAACACATTTTAATAAGTCCTTCACCATGTCCTGCAGCCCTAAGAAATATAACATGCCATCCCTGAAGTTAGGTGAGCATATTTTATCTAGCACTAGCACTTTTACTTACTTGAGTTTGACCTTTAATGACAGTGGCTCTTGGGAAGTACACATAGGAAACAGCGGTAATAAACTGTCAAGAGACGTAGGCTCACTACTTAGCTTGCCTCGCCCCAAGAAAGGGAACGTTTTAGTTCCCTCACTAAAGATCTACAAGTCACAGTGTCTTCCATCTACGACCTATAAAGCGGAGGTCTGGGGAACACAGAACTGTCATCAAGTGCAATTAGAGGAAAACAGATTTTGTAGAAAAATGCTGAGAGTGCTGATCCCTAGCTCTAGTTTTATCTGTCACAATGAGTTGGGTCTCCCCTTTATTGAAGACTATATTAGTGCCCGACTGCTGCTTTCTCGTATGCAATTTGGCAAAATACAGAAGGAGCACTTACGAAAGACATCATAAAAGATTGCCTTGCATGCAACAATGGTAGGAAAATCCCTTGGATAAAGTATGTTGAATCCTGCCTGAGCACGATTGGTTTTCACCAGCTATGTGATAATCCAGAGGGTCCATGTACCAACAGTAAGAAACAGTTGCAGGCATGTTGGTACCAACTTGCGCGGACAGAGAGAATAAACAGGGAGTTAGCAAAATCAAGATTATCGGCTCACTTAATTAGAAACCTGGGACGGATCGGTCAACCCCAAAATTACTTGATTGGCCCTACGAATTACTGGGAACGTAGCTTATTGTTTCGTTTTAGGGAAGGTACAATAAAATACTCATTGAACTTCCCATTAGGCTTTCAAGTTAACTTAGATGTCCGTCCATGTCCCTGTGATGGTAAATCTGGCCAATCTATGCTGCATTTTTTATTCTTCTGTAATTTCTGTTCTATATAGATCAAAAACATCTTATTTCCTGTGATTAAGAAGCTAAAAATTGGTGATTTCAGAGAAGATAAAAATGCAGTACTCCGATTGGATGATGAAGCTATTATTAACTGCGTTACTTTGTTTTTGAAAGTTGCAGTGCTAGCGCGTAAGTCAATGTCTGTATAAGAATTTTAGCTTGCTTTTAGAACTACGTCATCTGCGCTTTAAATTTTTGCCCTACATTTGATATGAATTCACATTTTTGATTCATCTTATGGCGATGGCAGCCCTGATTTTAAAGTGAATCATGTATATTGTCTGATTTTAACATGGAATTTTATTATGTACTTTTTATCATGTACTTTTATGGTTTGCAATTGTTTAAACCGAATAAAGAAGAATTGAAAATTGAAGTTGACTGGTTTTAGTATGTAGCTTTGGCTACCACTTGGAGGCAATATCCGTGTATTCCCTGTGTTAGTGAAGGCCCAGACAAAGGAGGTGTGCCTGTAGTGAGATAGGTGTCACTTTACATCTGTGAAGTGTGGTTATAAACATGAGCTACTCTTCCTTACAGAACATAACAACCAACTGCTGGTGATGTCATCCACCAATAAAGCCATAGTGTTGCAAAAAGGCAGACTTTCTCTTTGTGCTCTTTTTATTAAGAGCGTGAGCATGCCAAGGAGACATGTGAACTCTATATTTTCCCCTGTTCACATTAGTAATTAAGATGTTCAATGGCTGCTATGATGAGTTCTTTCTTTATTAGATTAAGTGAAACAACTGACAGAAGACGGCTAGGTCGGTTGAGAAGTTCACTTTCCTCCCAGGTTCTTGTGAGACCATCTCACTTACTTTTGGTGAGTTGGTTGGCTTTGTGAGGGTTTTATTTTTTGGTGGCTACACATGAGTGAAGATGAGCCCCCTATGCCGATAAAAGAGCTTAGGGATTTGGCTGTTGGTCACAGGTGAGGCCCAGTCTTCTATTTCACCGATGCAATGCCCAACAGACCTACACAAAAAAGGAGCCGAAACATTGGACTAATGGTTGGAGGGAGTTTCCTAAACAATTTTTCTATAGGTCACAGTAGGCCCACCAGTGAGGCAAACATGTTCGCCACATTGAGCCACACAAAATCTATTTTTAGGTCAAAGCCTAACAGACAGCACACCTGTCTGGTTGCAAAGACATATTGGGGATATCCTGAAAGCTTATCTAGAAATGGATCCCATCCATTGCTTATCATTAGGTTTTGGTTTTGTCACTGGCAGTTGCTTTCTTTCTACTCACTGGCTTTATTGTTTTAGCCCCTCCTGAATATCTTTGTTCCTCCCATGGAGTGTAGCTTCTTTACCATCTCTCTGATTGGCTTTCTATTTTCTTCCAGAAGTGCTTGCTTTTCAGGAACTCTTTTTCTGCCATGCAAGTGTATGTTTTGTCCAGCTGTCTCCCTGGATTGCTTTTCGCTATGCTTTGGGGCATGCGAGACGATCACTCACGATGCAAAAATTTGTACATTTTGCTAAATCTATTCAGGGTTTTTAATAGTGTGTGGCTAAGAATGTTATCTGGGTTTAATGTAAACGCTGTGAGATATAGCTGTAAAACTATCATTTTTAACATAAAGGGTATTGTTTTTGAATAAAGTTCAAACATGTTCTTTGCTTTATGTTTCAATTTTGATGGTTTTAGAAGGAATGATTTCACAGATTGACATTTGTACCAATACGTATCCTATGGTATATTTGTGGAAATTATAAAAAGTGAACTTGTTTGGTAAAATGAATGTCTTTTTGGCTACTACAGAAAATGTATTTGTCAGAGAGGACTTTTCAACATGAAGCAGAATAATCTGTTCCTCCATATAGCACTTTGGCTGTGTCGATCAGTGGCATCTGCACCAGTTAATTTAAGGGCGTACACATTGAAACAAAGAGAAAACTGATGGGGCCATCTACAAAGGTAATCTATAAATCTGTGTGTGTGTATACAGATATGTGTGTGTGTGTGTATGTTTGCTTAAAATATTTAAATCTGACTTTGTACGCATCCATAAATATGTACAAACAAGGCTGGTCACAGCAAAATGCTTTCGATGTAGAATGACTAAATAAAGATTTTATCCCCTTTCTCTGAAGTGGATATTCATTTTATATGTATATATATGTATATATATATATATTTATATGACTGCACGGGTGGACAAAACTCACTGTAGCTAGTCGTCGATCCCACAACATCCTGGAGCCATGCGGTGAGATGTCGATGGGGGCCAAGGAGAGAAACTTTTTTCTGGGATAATTTTAAACTGCACCACACACGCTTGTTCACGGATTCCAGCACTCACTTAGGGTTACAAAAAGGCAAAAGAAACGCTTACCTGATCGCCAAAATGGTGTACTCTGGGAGCTGTAGTCTGCCGACGCGGACTACAGGATAACGTTCTGGTAACCAATTGCCTTCGCTGGGCTTCCACCAATGGAAGCATTATTGTCCATTTGAAAGGCGGCGGTGACAGTACACAGTGTAAAGGCATTTGAGAAAGACAATACGTCGAAATGCGCCATGCCTCCTGTCCGCAGATAAAGTTCTTCTCACTGGTCCCCTGTTGTGTCCCTTCGGTCTCTCTGGAGTGGTGAGGAGCCTTTTCTTTGATATTTTGGGTGCCAGCCCTGGGCGTGCAGGAGGGACCCGTCTCGTTCTGTGGCCGGAGCAACAAGGGTACAGGCTGCAAAGCTTCTTTTCGTCAACCAAGGTAATGGTCTGCTCTGGCCCCCGCATCCAGGAACAGTGGAGTTTCACTGCAGGCAGCAGTCCGTGACTGCATGGATGGACAAAACTCACTGTAGCTAGTCCTCGATCCCACAACATCCTGGAGCCATGCTGTGAGACGTTGATGGTGGCCAAGAAGAGAAACCTTTTTCTGCACAGACACTGGGATAATTTTAAACTGCACCACACACGCTTGTTCACGGATTCCAGCACTCACTTAGGGTTACAAGAAGGCAACAGAAACGCTCACCTGATCACCGAAATGGTGTACTCTGGGAGCTGTAATCTGCCGACGCGGACTACAGGATGACGTTCTGGTAACCAATTGCCTTCGCTGGGCTTCCACCAATGGAAGCATTATTGTCCATTTGAAAGGCGGCGGTGACAGTACACAGTGTAAAGGCATTTGAGAAAGACAATACGTCGAAATGCGCCATGCCTCCTGTCCGCAAATAAAGTTCTTCTCACTGGTCCCCTGTTGTGTCCTTTCGGTCTCTCTGGAGTGGTGAGGAGCCTTTTCTTTGATATTTTGGGTGCCAGCCCTGGGCGTGCAGGAGGGACCCATCTCGTTCTGTGGCCGGAGCAACAAGGGTACAGGTTGCAAAGCTTCTTTTCGTCAACCAAGGTCCCCTGTTGTGTTTCTTTGGTCTCTCTGGGGCGGTGAGGAGCCTTTTCTTTGATATATATACATATATATATATATATATATTCACTGAGAAAACCATAGGTTTCAGGGATGTTATAGTTAGAAATTTGTATTTAAAAACCCTTTGAAATTAACTGAAAAAACCATAGGTTTCAGGGACGTTATAGTTAGTTGGTCATTTCACTCATACAAAAACAGAGAAATTCTAATGTTATAGTTAGCAGAGCTAACTATAACTCGCGCCACCGCAATGCACTACTGATGATGTCACATATTACATTACTCATGACATGGTCAGTAACATCACTGATGATATCTCAAATGACATCACTGATGACATCATCCAGTGAATGTGTGTTTCTGTAAACTTTAAATATATTTTATATATGTTAATGCCAAGGTGTATTGAAGAATGAGTTGGTGTATAAGTGTGTGGGTGGAGGATTTAATAGGTGTGTGACTGACTGTATAAGTTAGTGATTAAATGTGTCTTACTGAATGCATGGGTTAGTGACTAAACTGTGTGAATGTCTGTATCAGTCTCAGTTGTTGTGTAAGCTGCTGCATGGGTGAATGATTAGGTACATGACTGTCTATATGGGTTACTTATTAGTTTTATGAGTATCTGTATGGGTGTCTCAGTGTTTGTGTGTGTTGATGGGTGGGCGGTGTGTGCCTTTCTGCCTACATGTGTGAGTGGATAATTTACTGGGTGTATGGGTTCGATAGTGCATGTGGAAATAGCTGTATAGGTGAGTGAGTATGTGTATCAGTGTGTTGGTGAGTGAATGTATGTCTCATCGGTATATGTGTGAGTAACTATTTATGTGAAAGGCAGTATATGTGAGTATTGGAGTATATAAATGACTATATATGAGAGTGAGTAATTGTGAGAGTGGCTGTATAAATGAGTGTGTGCTTGTGTCAGTGATTGTATAAGAGAGTAAGTATATGTTAGTGTCTGTACAAATAGGTTAGATGGTAAATGAATTACTGTATAGGTGAGTAAATGGCAGTGTTATTGATTCTTTACATGAGTAGCTAGGTGTGTCAATAACTCTATGGATGAGTGACAGTGTATGAGTGTTTGTATAGGTGTATGAGTACATATAATAGTGCTGTATTGATGAGTGACTGCATGTATGAGTAACTGTGTGGGTGAATGAATGAATGTG
Source organism: Triturus cristatus (assembly GCF_964204655.1). Taxonomy (NCBI): domain Eukaryota; kingdom Metazoa; phylum Chordata; class Amphibia; order Caudata; family Salamandridae; genus Triturus; species Triturus cristatus. The sequence goes on along the minus strand of NC_140581.1, from coordinate 823,604,047 downwards.
TGTGTATATCTAGGAATTAGTCAGTGGGTATATAGTAAGTGCTATTGATTTGTCTATGGTTTCGAAAATGGCAGTCTGTATTTTAGACTGGGTGTATCAAAGGTTATATTAGGGTGGGAGAAGGTGCATCAGATTATCACGTGGATGATGTCATCAGTGATGTCATTTGAGATATCATCAGTGATGTCATCAGTGATGTCACTGACCATGTCATAAGTGATGTAATATGTGACGTCATCAGCAGTGCATTGCGGTGGCGCGAGTTATAGTTAGCTCTACTATCTATAACATTTGCATTTCTCTGTTTTTGTACGAATGAATTGACCAACTAATTATAACGTCCCTGAAACCTATGGTTTTTTCAGTGAATTTCAAAGGTTTTTTAAATGCTAATTTCTAACTATAACGTCTCTGAAACCTATGGTTTTTTCAGTGAATTTCAAAGGTTTTGTAAATGGTAATTTCTAACTATAACGTCTGTAAAACCTACGTTTTTTTTTCAGTGAATTTCAAAGGTTTTTTAAATGTTAATTTCTAATTATAATGTTCATTAAACCTATAGTTTTTTTCAGTGATTTTAAATTATCATTCCATTCTCAACCTGGTTAAAACAGCCGATATCGCCAGTTTTCCAGCAATAGCTCCCGCCAAAAAGAATTGCCACAAATGAGAGCAACAACTCACGCAAATAAAATGCAGAGTAAGCGTTCCTGTCCAAAAATAACACGAAAACACCACTTCCCGATATTTTCAATGAGCAGCCAAATCTGCGGTGCATTCCAAAAACAGGCGATAAGCTGCGTTAGCAGTAGGAATGTAACATCTGCCTTTTACTGGTGAAAAGTAGGACGACTACCTACAGTGATAAAGGGAGCCCAGCCCAGAATCACATCTGAAGACCAACACATGTCATAGAGCTACTGTTCATGCACCTCCGACACCCAAGAAGGCCACAAAGCCGATTGCCACCGCCCTCAGGACCTCCCGTGGCCCTCCCCCCTACTACCACCCAGACAGCGTACAACTGGACAGCGGACCTTCCAAAAATGGCATGGCCCCTCAGCCACACAATAGTTGAATGTAGCGAGATGTGGCAAACAAACATGTGTGAAGAACGCAAGTCACCCACCAATAATAATGTACACAATACCAAGAGTACAGGGTGACAAATTGGCGCTTGCGGTCCGGGTAGCGGCACCACTACAACAGGGACACCCGCATCAATTGATTCCTCATACAGCCCAGAAGGGAACGACACCCAGAGCTCCAGAGTCATTGTTCACAGCCTCACGCAGGACTGGCATACGCCAGGCCAGCCCAATCTGTTTACACATACAGGGAGGGACAACAACGCTACATGGCCCAGCTTTTCATTGTAGTGATCTGCTGCTCACAGGTCTAGTTCTCAGTACGTCACAGCCACTCCCTGAGGGCTGGTTTACACCCACACCACACCCATCAAGCACAGGTGTCACAGGACACGTGACCCTGCCAATAAAAACGACCAGACGCACGTGCTCCACGCCATTTCCATTTCAGACATGGTGCACCGGATGCACCGCAGCCGGCACAGGCACACCGCCATGGGACGGTGAATTTCAATCCACTGAGGTAGGGTCATTGTAAGTGTTGAGTGGGTGTGCAGCCTGCGATGATACCCCATCCCAGTGGTCCGGACAGCTCATGTTTTGTGTGCCCTGCTGGACCTCAGTGTTGGCCTGAGCCATCCAACAGCGGGGGCCTACCGCCACGTGCGTGGCCTCACTGGTCACTGAGTTAGTGGCACCGCAAGGGCTGAGCGGGTGTGCAACCTGAGATGATGGAGGGTGCACTGGTATGTCCTCTGCCATGGTAAAATCAAGACAGCACCAAATGTGAGACCTGGTGGCCTGCGGTGCGGGGCTGCATGATGTGGAGGGTGCCCTGTCCGCGAAAAGGTGAGCAGTGAGGCCTGGGTGCGCTGGGGTGGGCAGACACCTCTGGGCAGTGGGAGTGGATGGGGTGCAGCAGCCTGGGTGCGCAGCGGCGGGCAGACACCTCTGGGTAGTGGAAGTGGATGATGTGCCGCAGCCTGGATGCACAAAGGCGGGACAGCGATTTAGGTGTGCGCGGTCGTATACACTCTGCCATTCCTGATTCTGTACTATGTTTCAGATGTGGTAGCTTGAGGGCTCCACTAGGTCCCGGCACGTGGTTGGAGACACAGTGGTGGCGTAAAGGTGAGCTGTGAGGGTTTTGTCCACACTGTGGGCACTCACTGTCCCTCCTCACCTCTTCCTTTCTCTCCCTCACACTCTTTCTCTCTCTTCCTCTCTCTCACACTTTCTCTCTTTCTCTCTCTCTTCTTCTCTCTTTCACTCTTTCACTCTCTCTTTCTCTCTCACTCTTCCTCTGTTCCTCTTTCTCACACTCTTTCTCTTTCTCTTCCTCTCTCACTGTTTCTCTCTCTCTTCGTCTCTCTCACTCTTTCTCTCTCTGTCTTCCTCTCACTCTCTCTTTATTTTTTTCTCTCTCTCTTCCTCTCACTCTCACTGTTTTCTCTTTCTCTGTCTTCCTCTCACTCTCTCTTTCTTTTTCTCTCTCTCTTCCTCTCACTCTTTCTTTCTCTCTCTCTTCCTCTCTCACACTCTTTCTGTCTCTCTCTCTCTCCTTTGATGGACGCATGACGCACAATCTTATCTTGCTTTTTGTCTAACAGGCTGTGATTCACAGATTGATGCCCCCCCCAACATGGAACTCCCGCCACTCAGTGCCACCAGAGCTGAACGTGTGTGCAGCCTGCGATGATGCAACACCCAGTCTGAATTGTGAGCTCTGCTGCACTGCATGTATGCAACGTGTGAGAAGGTTGCTTTGGCAGGTGGTGCACCCTCTTACACACACACCGGTGACAGAAGGTGAGCAGAGAGGCTTGTTTCCACAGCTGTGGGCAGTGACCTCTGGGCAGTGGGAGTGGATAGTGTGCAGCAGCCTGGGTGCACAAGAGCGGACAGACACCCCCGGCACTGGGAGTGGATGGGGTGCAGCAGCCTGGATGTGCAGGAATGGGCAGTCACCTCCAGGCACTGAGACTGGATGGGGTGCAGCAGCCTAGGTGCACAGTAGCGGGCAGACATCTCTGGGCAGTGGGAGTGGATGGGTACATCAGCCTGGGTGCACAGATGTGGGCAGACACCTCTGGGTGGCAGGAGTCGATGGTGTGAAACAGCCTGAGTGCACAGGCCGGACAGACACCTCTGGGCGACGGGAGTTGATGGGGTGCAACAGCTAACTATAACTCGCGCCACCGCAATGCACTACTGATGATGTCACATATTACATCACTCATGACATGGTCAGTGACATCACTGATGATATCTCAAATGACATCACTGATGACATCATCCAGTGAATGTGTGTTTCTGTAAACTTTAAATATATTTTATATATGTTAATGCCAAGGTGTATTGAAGAATGAGTTGGTGTATAAGTGTGTGGGTGGAGGATTTAATAGGTGTGTGACTGACTGTATAAGTTAGTGATTAAATGTGTCTTACTGAATGCATGGGTTAGTGACTAAACTGTGTGAATGTCTGTATCAGTCTCAGTTGTTGTGTAAGCTGCTGCATGGGTTAATGATTAGGTACATGACTGTCTATATGGGTTACTTATTAGTTTTATGAGTATCTGTATGGGTGCCTCAGAGTTTGTGTGTGTTGATGGGTGGGCGGTGTGTGCCTTTCTGCCTACATGTGTGAGTGGATAATTTACTGGGTGTATGGGTTCGATAGTGCATGTGGAAATAGCTGTATAGGTGAGTGAGTATGTGTATCAGTGTGTTGGTGAGTGAATGTATGTCTCATTGGTATATGTATGAGTAACTATTTATGTGAAAGGCAGTATATGTGAGTGTTGGAGTATATAAATGACTATATATGAGAGTGAGTAATTGTGAGAGTGGCTGCATAAATGAGTGTGTGCTTGTGTCAATGATTGTATAAGAGAGTAAGTATATGTTAGTGTCTGTACAAATAGGTTAGATGGTGAATGAATAACTGTATAGGTGAGTAAATGGCAGTGTTATTGATTCTTTACATGAGTAGCTAGGTGTGTCAATAACTCTATGGATGAGTGACAGTGTATGAGTGTTTGTATAGGTGTATGAGTACATATAATAGTGCTGTATTGATGAGTGACTGCATGTATGAGTAACTGTGTGGGTGAATGAATGAATGTGTGTGTATATCTAGGAATTAGTCAGTGGGTATATAGTAAGTGCTATTGATTTGTCTATGGTTTCGAAAATGGTAGTCTGTATTTTAGACTGGGTGTATCAAAGGTTATATTAGGGTGGGGGAAGGTGCATCAGATTATCACGTGGATGATGTAATCAGTGATGTCATTTGAGATATCATCAGTGATGTCATCAGTGATGTCACTGACCATGTCATAAGTGATGTAATATGTGACGTCATCAGCAGTGCATTGCGGTGGCGCGAGTTATAGTTAGCTCTACTAACTATAACATTTGAATTTCTCTGTTTTTGTACGAATGAATTGACCAACTAACTATATCGTCCGTGAAACCTATGGTTTTTTCAGTGAATTTCAAAGGTTTTGTAAATGCTAATTTCTAACTATAACGTCTGTAAAACCTACGTTTTTTTTTTAGTGAATTTCATAGGTTTTTTAAATGTTAATTTCTAATTATAATGTTCATTAAACCTATAGTTTTTTTCAGTGATTTTAAATTATCATTCCATTCTCAACCTGGTTAAAACAGCCGATATCGCCAGTTTTCCAGCAATAGCTCCCGCCAAAAAGAATTGCCACAAATGAGAGCAACAACTCACGCAAATAATATGCAGAGTAAGCGTTCCTGTCCAAAAATAACACGAAAACACCACTTCCCGATATTTTCAATGAGCAGCCAAATCTGCGGTGCATTCCAAAAACAGGCGATAAGCTGCGTTAGCAGTAGGAATGTAACATCTGCCTTTTACTGGTGAAAAGTAGGATGACTACCTACAGTGATAAAGGGAGCCCAGCCCAGAATCACATCTGAAGACCAACACATGTCATAGAGCTACTGTTCATGCACCTCCGACACCCAAAAAGGCCACAAAGCCCATTGCCACCGCCCTCAGGACCTCCCGTGGCCCTCCCCCCTACTACCACCCAGGCAGCGTACAACTGGACAGCGGACCTTCCAAAAATGGCATGGCCCCTCAGCCACACAATAGTTGAATGTAGCGAGATGTGGCAAACAAACATGTGTGAAGAACGCAAGTCACCCACCAATAATAATGTACACAATACCAAGAGTACAGGGTGACAAATTGGCGCTTGCGGTCCGGGTAGCGGCACCACTACAACAGGGACACCCGCATCAATTGATTCCTCATACAGCCCAGAAGGGAACGACACCCAGAGCTCCAGAGTCATTGTTCACAGCCTCACGCAGGACTGGCATACGCCAGGCCAGCCCAATCCGTTTACACATAAAGGGAGGGACAACAACGCTACATGGCCTTTTCATTGTAGTGATCTGCTGCTCACAGGTCTAGTTCTCAGTACGTCACAGCCACTCCCTGAGGGCTGGTTTACACCCACACCACACCCATCAAGCACAGGTGTCACAGGACACGTGACCCTGCCAATAAAAACGTCCAGACGCACGTGCTCCACGCCATTTCCATTTCAGACTTGGTGCACCGGATGCACCGCAGCCGGCACAGGCACACCGCCACGGGGCGGTGAATTTCAATCCACTGAAGTAGGGTCATTGTAAGTGTTGAGTGGGTGTGCAGCCTGCGATGATACCCCATCCCGGTGGTCCGGACAGCTCATGTTTTGTGTGCCCTGCTGGACCTCAGTGTTGGCCTGAGCCATCCAACAGCGGGGGCCTACCGCCACGTGTGTGGCCTCACTGGTCACTGAGTTAGTGGCACCGCAAGGGCTGAGCGGGTGTGCAACCTGCGATGATGGAGGGTGCACTGGTATGTCCTCTGCCATGGTAAAATCAAGACAGCACCAAATGTGAGACCTGGTGGCCTGCGGTGCGGGGCTGCATGATGTGGAGGGTGCCCTGTCCGCGAAAAGGTGAGCAGTGAGGCCTGGGTGTGCAGGGGCGGGCAGACACCTCTGGGCGGTGGGAGTGGATGGGGTGCAGCAGCCTGGGTGCACAAAGACGGGACAGCGATTTAGGCGTGCGCGGTCGTATACACTCTGCCATTCCTGATTCTGTACTATGTTTCAGATGTGGTAGCTTGAGGGCTCCACTAGGTCCCGGCACGTGGTTGGAGACACAGTGGTGGCGTAAAGGTGAGCTGTGAGGGTTTTGTCCACACTGTGGGCACTCACTGTCCCTCCTCACCTCTTCCTTTCTCTCCCTCACACTCTTTCTCTCTCTCTTCCTCTCTCTCACACTTTCTCTCTTTCTCTCTCTCTTCCTCTCTCTTTCACTCTTTCACTCTCTCTTTCTCTCTCACTCTTCCTCTGTTCCTCTTTCTCACACTCTTTCTCTCTCTCTTCCTCTCTCACTGTTTCTCTCTCTCTTCGTCTCTCTCACTCTTTCTCTCTCTGTCTTCCTCTCACTCTCTCTTTCTTTTTTTTCCTCTCTCTCTTCCTCTCACTCTCACTGTTTTCTCTTTCTCTGTCTTCCTCTCACTCTCTCTTTCTTTTTCTCTCTCTCTTCCTCTCACTCTTTCTTTCTCTCTCTCTTCCTCTCTCACACCCTTTCTGTCTCTCTCTCTCTCCTTTGATGGACGCATGACGCACAATCTTATCTTGCTTTTTGTCTAACAGGCTGTGATTCACAGATTGATGTCCCCCCCAACATGGAACTCCCGCCACTCAGCGCCACCAGAGCTGAACGTGTGTGCAGCCTGCGATGATGCAACACCCAGTCTGAATTGTGAGCTCTGCTGCACTGCATGTATGCAACGTGTGAAAAGGTTGCTTTGGCAGGTGGTGCACCCTCTTACACACACACCGGTGACAGAAGGTGAGCAGAGAGGCTTGTTTCCACAGCTGTGGGCAGTGACCTCTGGGCAGTGGGAGTGGATAGTGTGCAGCAGGCTGGGTGCACAAGAGCGGACATACACCCCCGGCACTGGGAGTGGATGGGGTGCAGCAGCCTGGATGTGCAGGAATGGGCAGTCACCTCCAGGCACTGAGACTGGATGGGGTGCAGCAGCCTAGGTGCACAGCAGCGGGCAGACATCTCTGGGCAGTGGGAGTGGATGGGTACATCAGCCTGGGTGCACAGAAGTGGGCAGACACCTCTGGGTGGCAGGAGTCGATGGTGTGCAACAGCCTGAGTGCACAGGCCGGACAGACACCTCTGGGCGACGGGAGTTGATGGGGTGCAACAGCTAACTATAACTCGCGCCACCGCAATGCACTACTGATGATGTCACATATTACATCACTCATGACATGGTCAGTGACATCACTGATGATATCTCAAATGACATCACTGATGACATCATCCAGTGAATGTGTGTTTCTGTAAACTTTAAATATATTATATATATTATAAATGCCAAGGTGTATTGAAGAATGAGTTGGTGTATAAGTGTGTGGGTGGAGGATTTAATAGGTGTGTGACTGACTGTATAAGTTAGTGATTAAATGTGTCTTACTGAATGCATGGGTTAGTGACTAAACTGTGTGAATGTCTGTATCAGTCTCAGTTGTTGTGTAAGCTGCTGCATGGGTTAATGATTAGGTACATGACTGTCTATATGGGTTACTTATTAGTTTTATGAGTATCTGTATGGGTGCCTCAGAATTTGTGTGTGTTGATGGGTGGGCGGTGTGTGCCTTTCTGCCTACATGTGTGAGTGGATAATTTACTGGGTGTATGGGTTCGATAGTGCATGTGGAAATAGCTGTATAGGTGAGTGAGTATGTGTATCAGTGTGTTGGTGAGTGAATATATGTCTCATTGGTATATGTATGAGTAACTATTTATGTGAAAGGCAGTATATGTGAGTGTTGGAGTATGTAAATGACTATATATGAGAGTGAGTAATTGTGAGAGTGAGTGGCTATATCAATGAGTGTGTGCTTGTGTCAGTGATTGTATAAGAGAGTAAGTATATGTTAGTGTCTGTACAAATAGGTTAGATGGTGAATGAATAACTGTATAGGTGAGTAAATGGCAGTGTTATTGATTCTTTACATGAGTAGCTAGGTGTGTCAATAACTCTATGGATGAGTGACAGTGTATGTGTGTTTGTATAGGTGTATGAGTACATATAATAGTGCTGTATTGATGAGTGACTGCATGTATGAGTAACTGTGTGGGTGAATGAATGCATGTGTGTGTATATCTAGGAATTAGTCAGTGGGTATATAGTAAGTGCTATTGATTTGTCTATGGTTTCGAAAATGGTAGTCTGTATTTTAGACTGGGTGTATCAAAGGTTATATTAGGGTGGGGGAAGGTGCATCAGATTATCACGTGGATGATGTCATCAGTGATGTCATTTGAGATATCATCAGTGATGTCATCAGTGATGTCACTGACCATGTCATAAGTGATGTAATATGTGACGTCATCAGCAGTGCATTGCGGTGGCGCGAGTTATAGTTAGCTCTACTAACTATAACATTTGAATTTCTCTGTTTTTGTACGAATGAATTGACCAACTAACTATATCGTCCGTGAAACCTATGGTTTTTTCAGTGAATTTCAAAGGTTTTTTAAATGCTAATTTCTAACTATAACGTCTCTGAAACCTATGGTTTTTTCAGTGAATTTCAAAGGTTTTGTAAATGCTCATTTCTAACTATAACATCTGTAAAACCTACGGTTTTTTTTCAGTGAATTTCAAAGGTTTTTTAAATGTTAATTTCTAATTATAATGTTCATTAAACCTATAGTTTTTTTCAGTGATTTTAAATTATCATTCCATTCTCAACCTGGTTAAAACAGCCAATATCGCCAGTTTTCCAGCAATAGCTCCCGCCAAAAAGAATTGCCACAAACGAGAGCAACAACTCACGCAAATAATATGCAGAGTAAGCGTTCCTGTCCAAAAATAACACGAAAACACCACTTCCCGATATTTTCAATGAGCAGCCAAATCTGCGGTGCGTTCCAAAAACAGGCGATAAGCTGCGTTAGCAGTAGGAATGTAACATCTGCCTTTTTCTGGTGAAAAGTAGGACGACTACCTACAGTGTGAAAGGGAGCCCAGCCCAGAATCACATCTGAAGACCAACACATGTCATAGAGCTACTGTTCATGCACCTCCGACACCCAAGAAGGCCACAAAGCCCACTGACACCACCCTCAGGACCTCCCCCGGTCTACCCCCCTCCTACCACCCAGGCAGCATACAACTGGACTGCGGACCTTCCAAAAATGGCATAGCCCCTCAGCCGCACAATAGCTGAATGTAGCGAGATGTGGCAAACAAACATGTGTGAAGAACGCAAGTCACCCACCAATAATAATGTACACAATACCAAGAGTACAGGGTGACAAATTGGCGCTTGCGGTCCGGGTGGCGGCTCCACTACAACAGGGACACCCGCATCAATTGATTCCTCATACAGCCCAGAAGGGAACGACACCCAGAGCTCCAGAGTCATTGTTCACAGCCTCATGCAGGACTGGCATACGCCAGGCCAGCCCAATCCGTTTACACATACAGGGAGGGACAACAACGCTACATGGCCCAGCTTTTCATTGTAGTGATCTGCTGCTCACAGGTCTAGTTCTCATTACGTCACAGCCACTCCCATCAAGCACAGGTGTCACAGGACACGTGACCCTGCCAATAAAAATGACCAGACGCACGTGCTCCACGCCATTTCCATTTCAGACTTGGTGCACCGGATGCACCGCAGCCGGCACAGGCACACCGCCACGGGACGGTGAATTTCAATCCACTGAGGTAGGGTCATTGTAAGTGTTGAGTGGGTGTGCAGCCTGCGATGATACCCCATCCCGGTGGTCCAGACAGCTCATGTTTTGTGTGCCCTGCTGGACCTCAGTGTTGGCCTGAGCCATCCAACAGCGGGGGCCTACTGGTCACTGAGTTAGTGGCACCGCAAGGGCTGAGCGGGTGTGCAACCTGCGATGATGGAGGGTGCACTGGTATGTCCTCTGCCATGGTAAAATCAAGACAGCACCAAATGTGAGACCTGGTGGCCTGCGGTGCGGGCTGCATGATGTGGAGGGTGCCCTGTCCGCGAAAAGGTGAGCAGTGAGGCCTGGGTGCGCAGGGGCGGGCAGACACCTCTGGGCGGCGGGAGTGGATGGGGTGCAGTAGCCTGGGTGCGCAGCGGCGGGCAGACACCTCTGGGTAGTGGAAGTGGATGATGTGCAGCAGACTGGATGCACAAAGGCGGGACAGCGATTTAGGCGTGCGCGGTCGTATACACTCTGCCATTCCTGATTCTGTACTATGTTTCAGATGTGGTAGCTTGAGGGCTCCACTAGGTCCCGGCACGTGGTTGGAGACACAGTGGTGGCGTAAAGGTGAGCTGTGAGGGTTTTGTCCACACTGTGCGCACTCACTGTCCCTCCTCATCTCTTCCTTTCTCTCCCTCACACTCTTTCTCTTTCTCTTCCTCTGTCTGACACTTTCTCTCTTTCTCTCTCTCTCTTCCTCTCTCTCTCACTCTTTCTCTCTCTCTTTCTCTCTCACTCTTCCTCTGTTCCTCTTTCTCACACTCTTTCTCTCTCTCTTCCTCTCTCACTGTTTCTCTCTCTCTTCATCTCTCTCTCTGTCTTCCTCTCACTCTCTCTTTCGTTTTTTCTCTCTCTCTTCCTCTCACTCTCACTGTTTTCTCTTTCTCTGTCTTCCTCTCACTCTCCCTTTCTTTTTCTCTCTCTCTTCCTCTCACTCTTTCTTTCTCTCTCTCTTCCTCTCTCACACTCTTTCTGTCTCTCTCTCTCTCTCTTTCTCTCTCTCTCTCTCTCCTTTGATGGACGCATGACGCACAATCTTCTCTTGCTTTTTGTCTAACAGGCTGTGATTCACACATTGATGTCCCCCCCAACATGGAACTCCCGCCACTCAGTGCCACCAGAGCTGAACGTGTGTGCAGCCTGCGATGATGCAACACCCAGTCTGAATTGTGAGCTCTGCTGCACCGCATGTATGCAACATGTGAGGAGGTTGCTTTCGCAGGTGGTGCACCCTCTTACACACACACCGGTGGCAGAAGGTGAGCATAGAGGCTTGTTTCCGCAGCTGTGGGCAGTGACCTCTGGGCAGTGGGAGTGAATAGTGTGCAGCAGCCTGGGTGCACAAGAGCGGACAGACACCCCCGGCACTGGGAGTGGATGGGGTGCAGCAGCCTGGATGTGCAGGAATGGGCAGTCACCTCCAGGCACTGAGACTGGATGGGGTGCAGCAGCCTAGGTGCACAGCAGCGGGCAGACATCTCTGGGCAGTGGGAGTGGATGGGTACATCAGCCTGGGTGCACAGATGTGGGCAGACACCTCTGGGTGGCAGGAGTCGATGGTGTGCAACAGCCTGAGTGCACAGGCCGGACAGACACCTCTGGGCGACGGGAGTTGATGGGGTGCAACAGCCTGTGTGCGCAGCGGCGAAACAGAGAATTATGCGTGTGCAGTTGTATGTACTCTGCCATCACTGTTTCTATACTATGTTTCAGATGACTAAACTTGAGTGCTGCATTATATCCCGGCACATGGTTGGAGACACACCAGTGGCAGAAAGGTGAGCTGTGAAGATTTTCTCCACAGTGTCATCACTCACACTCTTTCTCTCTCTTATTCTCTATCTCTTTCTTTCTCTCTCTCACACTTTCTCTTTCTCTGTCTCTTCCTCTCTCTCATTCTTTCTTTCTCTCTCTTCCTCTCTCTCACTCTTTCTCTCTCTTCCTCTCTCACACTGTTTCTCTCTTTCTCTCTTCCTTGTATCTCACTCTTTCTCTCTTTCTCTCTCTAACTCTTTCTCTCGTTCTCTCTCTCTCTCCTTTGCTGGATGCATGACGCACCTTCTTATCTTTCTTTTTGTCTTGCAGGCTGTGATTCACAAACTGTCGAGGGATGACACGCCATACCTGTACCTACTTTTATTTTGTTCTTTTGTTTAAATAAAATGTTTTATATGTAAATCCATTCATGACTAAGATTTTTATTTGTTCAACCTCACAAGCATCGTCTTATTAATAATTGTACGACATTAGCCAATTTTTTACGTTCCAGATTCCCTAACGTGACGGTCACATTTGTTTGTGGGGGGTGAGGGTGAGGGGGATGGCGGACAAGGAGCTGCTGCTGGGGGTTGTCGGAGAAGTGTTGGGTGTCCAACCTGCATGATGGTTGGCTCCATTGCATCTGTTCTCAGAGACTTGTGAACCGGCGGGCTGGCTCATAGATGACGAGCTGCGAGCCGACTGGCTGACTCGTAGAGGGAGAGCCGCGGCCCGTCATTTCGCAGAGGGAGAGCTGTGGGCCAGCTCGCAGAGGAACAGCTGCAGGCTGACAGGTGTAGGGAAAGGTGCGGGCCGTCGACTTCCAAAGGGATACCTGAGGAACAGTGATGTGGGGAGAGGGAGCGTGAAGGGGGTATCTCACACAGGCAGAGCTCTGGTATGTTTTCAGAGTTGCCTCGGACAGATGTAAGCTGACGGACTGAATCACAAAATGGCTTTTCAATGCTCATATAGTGTGACTTATCAACAGTTCACACCCAGGCTCGCAGAGGGACAGCTGCGGCCCGTGGGCTCGACTCGCAGAGGGAGAACTACGGGCCGTCCGCTCCCAAAGAAACAGCAGCATACTAGCTCGCAGAGGTAGAGGCACAGCAGCGTACTCGATTGCAAAGGTAAAGAGCTGCGAGCCGACGGACTGGCTTCTAAAGGCATAGCTGTGAAGTGGTGATGTGGGGAGAGGGAGCGTGAAACTGGAATCTCGCACAGACAGAGCTCCGTAATATTTTCAGTATTGCCTCACAGAGGTAGAACTACGGAGAGATACGAGCTGACGGACTGAATGACAAAATGGCTGCCAACACTTCCTAGTCTCAACAGTTCGCAGCCAATGATCCGCAAGCTCGTGCTCGTAACGCCTCATCCAATCAGATGTCAGAATTCACAAATATCGATATCTGTACAATATGATATTTCTAAAAAACTACTGAATGGATTTACCCCATTTAAACAAAAGCATGCTTTCTGGACCATGACCTTTTTCCCTGCCAAATGTGGGGCGTCCACTCGCAAAGAGGCACAGCAGCGTACTAGCTCGCAAAGGTAGAGAGCTGCAAGCCGTCGTACTGCCTTCCAAAGGCATAGATGCAAGCTGGTGATGTGGGCAGAGGGAGCGTGAAAGGGGTATAAAATAAAAGCGTGCTTTCTGGACCACGACCTTTCTCCCTGCCAAATGTGGCACATCCACTCGCAAGGAGGCACAGCAGCGTACTAGCTCGCAAAGGTAGAGAGCTGCGAGCCGACGGACTGCCTTCTAAAGGCATAGCTGCGAGTTGGTGATGTGGGCATAATATACCGGAGCTCTGTCTGTGCGAGATACCCCTTTCACGCTCCGTGAAAGAGGTATCTCACACAGACAGCGCACCGGTATATTAAATTGCCCCGGCACCTTTGTTTTATATTTTCACTCGATGCAAGGCACAAGATGGCTGCTAACACTTCCTGGTTTGAAGTGTTATTAGCCAATCAGAGGACACTTCCTGGTTTGAAGAGTTAGCAGCCAATCAGAGGCAAGCTCATGCTTGGGATTTAGGCTCCGCCCAGATATATATATATATATATTTTTTCCTTTAATATCTCAAAATCTACTGAACGGATTTACACCATTTTAACAAAAGCGAGACCAATACCTTTCTCCCTGCCAAATTTGGCATAATTCCGTTCAGCAGTTTGACCTGTAGCCTAAAGTTTCCCATGGAAAATGAATTGAGAAAACACATTTTGGGACCCCACTTTTTTCTCAGCCCCCAATTGACCAATCACCCCCAGACTTTCAAGATATGAGCTGATCAAAAAAGAACTTTTGTAAAGATTCGTCAAATGATGCCAAAGTTATAAGCACATGAAAAATTGCTTTTCCTATGGAAACGTGGTCCTAAATATATATATATACGATGTTAAATTAATGTTAAAGAAATTAGAAAAGCTTCATCGTACTGAAATGACTAAGTGGTGGGAAAGAAAGTCATTGGAAAAATATAAAGAGGTTGGGAGAGTGCCGCGAGGATTAAGAATAATGATTGCGCCCTCATTTGAAAACCCTAACCCAATGATGTTTGAAGGAGTGGGCTACGAACAATTTAGATGCCTCTATGAACATGGTTTTGATTCTGATAAAATACGCGGAAATCGATAGAGAAACAATACTAAAAGAAATAGAGGAAGTCAACATTTTATTGGAAAAAAATGAAAACAAAGACCAAATTAAGAAGGGACGTGAAGAAATACAATCTAGATTGAACAAACATGAGGAATCTATAAAAGAAAGGAAAATCTACAAATTTGCAAGGGATAAGAAAGATTACGAGACTGGACGGGTGTTCACTTTCTCGAAAAAATTCGATAATCTGAAACGTCGAGCGTTAACAAATGTTGAAAGTGACACTATCGGAGTATCGGTTTCTCCCGAACAAATTGATGACAATCTTTCCTCAGTGAATTCAAGTAGTGTGGAGAGCAGTATTGGATCAGAGGAAAATATGGGTCGCAAAACTTCTGAAATACCTACCAATTTTGCACCAGGGGAAGAGCTTTCTTTTTTAGTGGAAGACCGCCGGCAAACTCTGAGACCACGGAATCCAACAATGGGTCAAGAAGTAGAAAGAACCAACGGAGGAAACAGAGGCGGAAAATCAAATTACAGAGGAAGAGGCAGGAAAAATTACAGCAACCGGAAATGAATAAGGTAAAGGCTAATGTTGTGGATAACACGGTGATCAACTTATCAGAAATAACTTTATCAATAGCTGAGCAACAACTGTTAGCCTTAGGTTTGTCATTTTGTCCACCCACTCGCTTTAAATATACTCAGACGAGAGTGGATGTCTTTACATTTATTCGCAAATTGAAACTTAAAAAGCATTTCCAACTAAAAAATGCAGCGAATACTGCAGCACAGATCCGACCACCACAAGGATTACACTTAAATCTGCAAGCTTCGGATGTGGGCAAGATATTAGCAGTGCATTCTTTGGCAAATGACACTAACCTTACGGGGAATTCTACACAGGAAGATCTCCGTGAAATAGATATTGCATGTAATATCCCAGCTAACAGTCCATTTAAACTTCCCTCAACTTTCATCCCCATGATGCCACGAGATGCGATCGATATTTTTAGTGATTGCATGATTGAGGACCTTAAAAAATTAAATAGCAATGTTCTCAAACAAAAAAGGCGCTATAACTATTCTGAGTTACAATACACTAAACTCATCCACAAACTTCAGAAACATACAGAAGTTATTATCATTAAAGCAGATAAGGGCGGTAATATTGTCCTGTGGCCTAGATCTCTCTATCTGGAGGAAGCAGGGCATCATCTTAATGATGCCATGTGTTATAGGAAAGCTAACTTCCAGGAATTGCGCCAAATCAAAGACAAAGTATTTGCCGATTTATTGCAATGGAAACGAGTGGGATTATTGACTAAAAATGAATACGACTTTTTAAAGAATGACCATCCCATGACTCCCATTTTATACTTTATTCCTAAAGTGCATAAAAATATAACACCAGTTCCAGGCAGACCCATCATATCTGCGCAAAAAAGTCTACTAGAAGCTATGTCAAAATATGTAGACTACTTTTTACATCAATTTGTGGAAGATCTGCCTTCTTACATAAAGGATACTGGACACTTTTTAACCAAACTGAAACAGGTCAAATGGGAGAATGATTGTTATCTTATAGTGATGGACATCTGTTCACTGTATACCAGTATTAACCATAGTGATGGTATAAATGCAGTCCAATTTTACCTTGACAAAAGAAGTATACATATGTATGAACATAACAAAATGATCGTAAAAATGATTACCACCTGTTTAACAAATAATTACTTTCTATTTAATAAGGAAGTTTTCCAGCAGCTTCGCGGCGTGGCCATGGGAGCATGCTTCTCCCCCAGCTACGCATGCTTGCATGTAGGCTGGTGGGAGGAGCATGTTCTAAAGGTCGCCCACAAGGTTATGTTTAAACAAAATGTTCTCCATTGGTGGCGATTTATTGATGATGTTTGTCTAATTTGGAAAGGGACAAAGGAGTCAGCTCATAACTTTGTGGAAGAAATTAACAAGAATATATTAAATCTTAAATTTACTTCAGATATTAGCAACACAAAAGTGCAATTCCTGGATGTAGAAATTTTTATTAGGGATGGCACAATAAAGACAAAACTACATAGAAAAGTAACAGCAGGGAACTCTGTATTACATGCTAAGAGTTCCCATCCTCGCCACCTCATTCGCAGCATCCCTTTTGGGGAATTTTTAAGAATTAAGCGAATCTGTAGTCATGAAGATGATCTCATTAACTGCCAAAAAGAAGCATTTGAAAGATTTTTAAGCAGAGGCTATGTGGCTTCCGATTTGCAGATAGCTCTAGAAAAAGCTAACAACATAACTTCAGTTGCCCAGAGGGAACTTGATCATGAGCCCCATAAATCATCAAGGCAGAGTACTAATGAGACCGATACAACTATTGTAGAATCTATAAACAACATTAGATTAATAACAAACTTCAGTACACAAGAGAGACAGATTCGTAGAATTTTATATAAAAATTGGCCAATAATTCGAACAGACATCACTATGTCGCAAATATTGCCAGAACTCCCCCTATTGACATTCAGAAGGGCTCCCTCCATGAGGGATGCCCTAGTAAAAAATAGTCCTGAGGTGTTGAGTTCCAGTACATGGCTAACAGCCAGACATGGTTTTTTTAAATGTAACTCATGCCGCGCGTGCAAATTTGGGAAGAATGTATCTGAGTATGCCACAGCTTTCAGTTCTGATCCAGTTAAGATTAAAGGACATTTTACTTGCAGAACTGAATATGCAATTTACGTTTTAGAATGCACTTGCCAGCTATTATATGTTGGCAGTACTAAGTTGCAAGTTTTTAATAGGATTTTACAACACCTTAGAGCAGTGGTTAATTCTGATCCCACATACCCTGTAGCGCGGCATTTGAAGTTAGTTCACAACAACAATTTAAATGACCTCAGTTACTATGTCATTAGTGCGATACCTAAAAACATCAGAGGGGGCAATAGGGAAAAAAGGCTGAGACAGGTGGAGTCTGAATTCATTATGTTATTAGATACCAAAATGCCAAATGGGCTTAATAATAATGAAGATTTGCACAACTTTTTATGAATTATCTCATCTCTGATTTTATGGTGATGTTGGTGGGTGAAGTCCAGGTTTGCTTTTAGACTGGCGCTTTTATCCCTACGTTTGCCAGTTTTTATCTAGGTTTTCTAGATTTTATCTGGTTTTATGAGGGATTGGTCGTTGGTTTTGGGCTCATGGATTTTGCTCATTTTAACATCATTATATTATTATTTGTGCAATTGTGTAAAAAAATTTTTGGCTGTTATTTATTGTTTTTATCTAGACCTATATGTTGATATTTGTAAAATTAACGGGTATTAACATTTTAGGTCTATAATTCTTAACATATAAAATTTGAATGTTCTTTGCCTCTTTAGATGCTACCTTTACGAAAGAACTCTGAAGAAGATGTTATGTATACATATATGAATGCTTCACTCTCAAAATTGAAACATGGGAAAACCGTTGTAAGCGTCTATCACAAGCTGCTATGTATTGTTTATTATATTGTGTGTATATATATAAGCTCACCACGATGATGCACTTTATGATTAGCACTTTATTTGCACTATTGCACTATTTTTGATAATAACCGCAGATTTTAATAATTAGTTCTTTGGACTTGTGCATGTATAAAAATATCTCATAATTACAATTATATAACAGCAAATTTTGCCAGCAACATTATATCGATATATAAGCACTATGCTGGAATATATAACGATTGATAGATGATATGTGTTATCTATATATGCGAGGTTTTTGAATCGTGAAACATTATCAATGAACACTATGTTCTAATGTAATTGTTAGATTTTCACATTCAATTCCACACTATTATGCAGTGTATGATAAGTGTTAAAGGATATGACCCAATCATGGGTAAAACAATTTATAGGAACACTATGTTCCTATTATCCTTTTTCTTTCTTTCTTTCTATCTGTACTCAGATTTATTTAAATCTACATACCATCAATTGTGCAATACGACCGCTATGCATGCATTGACTGATAATTGTAAAATTGCTGGTAACAAAGAGAGACAATATGTTTATATGCAATGTGCAAGCTTTGTCCTATGTCTATATCCATTTGGAAACTTTATTGACAAATCTGTAAGCGGTACTGTGATTGGGCACCTTATATATAGTCACTCATTGGTCCTGCGCGTCATGTGATCAAGACTGCCGAGAGGCAGTCGAAACGCGTCAGGCTGAGCACTTGCGAGTGAATTTTAGGCACCATGCACTTTAAATCTGCAAACTAAATAAAGAAAATTTTGAACCCCACGCTGTGGTCCGTACCTGCTTTTGGGTTCTATCTAAACCCGTTCCAGGACTTTTGGTTTTCCATATATATATATATACATATATACAACAGGCAACTATAACTCACGCGACCGCAATCCTCTGCTGATGACGTCAGATATTACATCACTGTATTTAGACACTTATTTACCCATGTTTTCTTCCATTAATCTTTAGCTATACATATATTACAAATATTTATTTTTCATAAAGACACATATGTCATCAGTGATGTAATATCTGACGTCACCAGCAGAGGATTGCGGTCGCGTGAGTTATAGTTGCCTGCACTAACTATAACGGGGGAATTTCATTGGTTTTTTACGAGTGAAATGTCCAGCTAACTATAACATGTGTGAAACCTATGGTTTTTTAAGTGAATTTGCAAGGTTTTTTAAATGCTAATTCGTAACTATAACGTGTGTGAAACCTATGGTTTTTTCAGTGAATTTGTACGTTTTTTTAAATGCTAAGTTATGTATTTATTTATTTTTCAGGTTTTTCACCGTCCGCGCACCGTGCGCGCACGGTGGGCGCTCGGTGCGCTTTGCGCACCGAGCACCCATGGTTCTCCGTGTTTTTTTCCCCTTTGGGGTCCTTCTGTGACCCCCTGACCAACACTAGGGGGTCAGGAACTGTCCACTCTGCCCCATTTTCACGTTCTCCACCATTTTTTTACACCCCCTCATACTGCGAGATACAAAATGGCGGCCGACACTTCCTGGTTTTGACCGATTCGAATGTTTACCGACATCTAACAACCAATCAGAATTGCGCTTGCGCTCGGCAGGGTGCGCGCACAGTGTGCGCACGGTGCGCGCGTATAGATATTGATCTGCTTTTAAATGCTATTTTCTCAGGAAATACTGAACAGATTTACACCAGACCTGCAAAAGGCACTTCCTTGACCTTATGGCTACCTCTCTGCCAAATTTCACGTAATTCTGTTCAGCCGTTCGGGCTGTAGCTGCGACTAAAGGTCCTATGGAAAAATGCATGGGGAAAACACGTTTTGGGACCCCCCATTTTTCTCGGCCCCTGCTTGACGAATCACCCCGAGACTTTCAGGGTAGGAGCTGAACGGAGCGCCCCATTAGTTTTGAAAATTTTGCGAGGATTCGTCAACCGGCGCCAAAATTATTCAAAATAGAATTTTGAGATCTCCTATGGAAACTAGGTTGTAACTATAACTATCTACTGGCGACCGCCAGTAGATAATATATATATATATATATATATATATATATATATATATTTTCCACCAAATCCCCTACTCAGAGAGGAACATGGAGCACACAACGTTTTTTCAAATCTTCATTTTATTCAGGCAGACGCGTTTCAGCGAGTATCGCCTTTTTCAATGCCTCTTTTGCAAATAGTCACTATCGTCCGTGTTTTTAAATATTCCCGTCCCTCATTCATTGGACAGGCAGTAAGTGGAAATGGAAGGCGGGCTTTCATTTTCCTCCGATTCTTTCATTTTATGTCCGCCATCTTAGCATGGTCATTCAAGTTATAATCTCTTAGTGAGTTTGATTGCATGCTCCTCTTTATAATACTTTGCACTTAGTGTAAACGAACATGCCAATCAAGAGTCTTTATCATGCTTCATTTTCCACTCACCATGGACTGATTGAAGATTTGTGTTACTCGCCCTGCCGTTCTCCTTCCTTCACAGGTTTGTTACCCCAGGTGACGGTTTGGTAGCCGAGAACCAAGCATTATTGTAATGCCGACATCGTGTCGTGGGTATTTTACATTCCTGGCGGTCGGCGGCGGTTCTAGCAGCATCAAATTATTTTTCCATCAAATGCCACACCACTGCTGAACAACTTGCGGGCGGGTGCCTCCTTCATGTGTGTGGCTGTCACGAAAATATTTTCCACCAAATCCCCTACTCAGAGAGGAACATGGAGCACACAACGTTTTTTCAAATCTTCATTTTATTCAGGCAGACGCGTTTCAGCGAGTATCGCCTTTTTCAATGCCTCTTTTGCAATTAGTCACTATCGTCCGTGTTTTTAAATATTCCCGTCCCTCATTCATTGGACAGGCAGTAAGTGGAAATGGAAGGCGGGCTTTCATTTTCCTCCGATTCTTTCATTTTATGTCCGCCATCTTAGCATGGTCATTCAAGTTATAATCTCTTAGTGAGTTTGATTGCATGCTCCTCTTTATAATACTTTGCACTTAGTGTAAACGAACATGCCAATCAAGAGTCTTTATCATGCTTCATTTTCCACTCACCATGGACTGATTGAAGATTTGTGTTACTCGCCCTGCCGTTCTCCTTCCTTCACAGGTTTGTTACCCCAGGTGACGGTTTGGTAGCCGAGAACCAAGCATTATTGTAATGCCGACATCGTGTCGTGGGTATTTTACATTCCTGGCGGTCGGCGGCGGTTCTAGCAGCATCAAATTATTTTTCCATCAAATGCCACACCACTGCTGAACAACTTGCGGGCGGGTGCCTCCTTCATGTGTGTGGCTGTCACGAAAATATTTTCCACCAAATCCCCTACTCAGAGAGGAACATGGAGCACACAACGTTTTTTCAAATCTTCATTTTATTCAGGCAGACGCGTTTCAGCGAGTATCGCCTTTTTCAATGCCTCTTTTGCAAATAGTCACTATCGTCCGTGTTTTTAAATATTCCCGTCCCTCATTCATTGGACAGGCAGTAAGTGGAAATGGAAGGCGGGCTTTCATTTTCCTCCGATTCTTTCATTTTATGTCCGCCATCTTAGCATGGTCATTCAAGTTATAATCTCTTAGTGAGTTTGATTGCATGCTCCTCTTTATAATACTTTGCACTTAGTGTAAACGAACATGCCAATCAAGAGTCTTTATCATTGCAAAAGAGGCATTGAAAAAGGCGATACTCGCTGAAACGCGTCTGCCTGAATAAAATGAAGATTTGAAAAAACGTTGTGTGCTCCATGTTCCTCTCTGAGTAGGGGATTTGGTGGAAAATATTTTCGTGACAGCCACACACATGAAGGAGGCACCCGCCCGCAAGTTGTTCAGCAGTGGTGTGGCATTTGATGGAAAAATAATTTGATGCTGCTAGAACCGCCGCCGACCGCCAGGAATGTAAAATACCCATGACACGATGTCGGCATTACAATAATGCTTGGTTCTCGGCTACCAAACCGTCACCTGGGGTAACAAACCTGTGAAGGAAGGAGAACGGCAGGGCGAGTAACACAAATCTTCAATCAGTCCATGGTGAGTGGAAAATGAAGCATGATAAAGACTCTTGATTGGCATGTTCGTTTACACTAAGTGCAAAGTATTATAAAGAGGAGCATGCAATCAAACTCACTAAGAGATTATAACTTGAATGACCATGCTAAGATGGCGGACATAAAATGAAAGAATCGGAGGAAAATGAAAGCCCGCCTTCCATTTCCACTTACTGCCTGTCCAATGAATGAGGGACGGGAATATTTAAAAACACGGACGATAGTGACTAATTGCAAAAGAGGCATTGAAAAAGGCGATACTCGCTGAAACGCGTCTGCCTGAATAAAATGAAGATTTGAAAAAACGTTGTGTGCTCCATGTTCCTCTCTGAGTAGGGGATTTGGTGGAAAATATTTTCGTGACAGCCACACACATGAAGGAGGCACCCGCCCGCAAGTTGTTCAGCAGTGGTGTGGCATTTGATGGAAAAATATATATATATATATATATATATGAGAAAACAACTCCCCTCGTACTCGTAGTAGTTTTGATGAACAGGAGCCCGAACCACCAAATTGTGCAGTGAGTTCAATGTAGAACGACTAAATAAAGATTTTATCCCCTTTCTCTAAAGTGGATATTTGTTTTATATATATATATATATATATATATATATATATATATATATATATATATATATATATATATTCACTGAAAAAACCATAGGTTTCAGGGGTGTTATAGTTAGCTGGACTTTTCACTTGTACAAAACCATTGAAATTCCCCCGTTATAGTTAGTTCAGCTAACTATAACTCGCGCGCCCGCAATGCACTGCTGATGACGTCACATATTACATCACTCATGACATGGTCAGTGACATCACTCATGACATCACTGATGACATCTCAAATGACATCACTGATGACATCATCCAGTGAATGTGTATTTTTCTGAAAATTAAATATGTTTTATATATGTATATCTCAAGGTCGATGGAAGAATAAATGGGTATATAAGTGTCTAAATGGATGATTTGTTTTTGAAAAATTGATTGTGTAACTGACTGATTAAGTGTATCATAGTGAATACATGGCTTAGTGAGTAATGTTTAAATATGTAAATATCTGTATCAGTCTCTCACTTTGTGTATAAGTGGCTGCATGGGTTGGTGAGTAGCTACATGGGTGTCTATATAGGTTATTAGTTGGTTTTTTGAGTATCAGTCTGAGTGTCTGCATGGTTCGGTGGGGGGTATTACGTAGTGCATAGGTGCATGAATGAGTGACTCACTGTTTGTATGTGTTGAACACAGCATGTGTGCAGGACTGTATGGGTGGATGAGTGTGTGTATGGGCGTGTTAGTGAGTGAATGACTGTCTCAATAGTGTCTTTATGAGTAACTACATATGTTTTAAACTAGTATATGTGACTATTGGTGTATATATGTGAGTATATGTGAGAGTGAGAGATTGAAAGAGTTCCTGTATGAATAAGTATGTGTTTCTATAAGTGATTGTTTAAAAGGCTAAGTATGTGTAAGTTTCCGTAGAAGTAAGTATGGTGGTGTGTGTATAACTGTATATGCAAGTAAATGTATGTTTGATTCTTTATTAGCATGAGTGACTATGTGTGTGAGTAACTCTATGGATGAGTGGCATTGTGTAACAGGATGTATAGGTGTATGAGTACATATGATGAGTGAGTACATGTATGAGTGACTGTATAGGACTGTTGGTGAATGAGTGGATGTGTATGTGGATCTTAGAATTACTGAAGAGGTTGTTGTAACTGGTATTGGTATGTCCATTGTTTTGAAAATTTTAGTCTCTATTTTTGAATGTGTGTATCAAAGGTTATATTAGGGTGAGAGGAGGTCTGCCACTCTATCACAAGGATGATGTCATCAGTGATGTCATCAGTGATGTCATTTGAGATGTCATCAGTGATGTCATGAGTGATGTCACTGACCATGTCATGAGTGATGTAATATGTGACGTCATCAGCAGTGCATTGCGGGCGCGCGAGTTATAGTTAGCTGAACTAACTATAACGGGGGAATTTCAATGGTTTTGTACAAGTGAAAAGTCCAGCTAACTATAACACCCCTGAAACCTATGGTTTTTTCAGTGAATTTCTGAGGTTTTTTAAATGCTAATTCCTAACTATAACGTGCCTGAAACCTATGGTTTTTTCTGTGAATTTCAAAGGTTTTTTAAATGCTAATTTCTAACTATGCCTACAGAGATAGGACATGTGAAGAAAGAAGAAAAAATGCACAGAAAGAAACAAAAGAAGTGCAGAAAGAAGCAACAGAAGTCCTCAAATACGAAGATAAGTGCAGGAAGAAGGATAACGTGCAGAAAGAACAAAAAGAAGAGCAGAAAGAAGCCTTGTTGCAAAATCATCCTGTACCCTCAACTTTTTCAGACGGATACTGGTGGTAACTGAGTCTGACTAACCAGTCCTAGAGCCAGTGCTATGTTAAAAGACACTTAGAATACAGTGAAAACACCTACATACACTAGGGAACATTATGCGTTGGGGTCCCCCTGTGATTAGCATGACCTCCTCTGTAAGCCCCTAGTATATAATAGGGCATGGAGATTAAAACTACCTCTTAAAACAGGCCACAGGGCGTTTTTGCACACGTTAACTCAGGCCCCGTCCCCTCCATTCACCACTGTGTAAACACGCCCTGTGTCCAATTTTAGTTGGGAGATTAAGTTCATTTGAATCCTGAGGGTCCCTAGGGTCCAACTAGCCCACTAGGTACCTCCAGTAAGTGCCACAGAGCTGCGTTGCAGAGAGGTGTAAAAAGTGGCACGGCCTGGACCACCTCTCTGCAATGCAGCTCAGTGGCGCTTACTGGAATCACTTGGTGGGCTAGTTAGCCCCCAGGGGCCCTCAGTATTGAAGGGAAATTATATCCCCAATTTAAAACGTGCCATAGTGCGTGTTTGCACACGTCACCTCAGGCCCCGTCCCCTCCCTTCACCACTGTGTAAACGCGCCCTGTGGCTGTTCTAAGTTGAGAGATTAAGTCCCCTTGAATCCTAAGGGTCCCTAGGGTCAAACTAGACCACTAGGTACCTCCAGTAAGCGCCACAGAGCTGCGTTGCAGAGGTGTAAAAAGGGGCTTGGCCTCAGAACACCTGGCTGCAGCGCAGCTCCCTGGCGCATACTGGAGATGCCTGTTGGGGGCGCGTTTGCAGAGTGCTGCACGGAGGGGGCATGGCCTCCGGCACGATGCCAGTCTTTTATTTATTTTAGTTTTTTAAGAAGGGGGGCTGTTTGGTTCCCCTTCTTATTCTAATTTATTGGCCCTGATGACCCCATCCCCCAGGGCCAGTCTCCTAATTATATTTTTTTGACCCCAATCCCCAGGGCCGGCCACTGTTTTTTATTATTTTTAAAAAATATATATTTATAGACACACCTAGGACATGCTGGACAAACCGTACGTACCTATCACCATGACGATTTGCGTGATATTCATTAAAAGGCGACTATGCATGCAATGAATCCACGTGGAATGTATTTACACCACTAGTGAAGCTCTGACATGTCTGATGCCCTACCATGCCTAATCCTGGTAGACACCCTTGTCGTTTATTTATACAAACATGGGTAGCTATTGACGGGCACATTTAATACACATGCACACCAAGCCATTCAAAGGGGATTCGACAAAAATTCGACCAAAACCATGCAAGAAACCCCCCTCACGGTTAATAAAACACACATCCACTGCCGGATGTGTAATACTTTTTATTTTACTCTCTGGAAAGGGGACGAACATCACTTGAGAGTCACAGCGTGCTCCTGACAGAGCCCAATGCTGTGTTACACCCACCATTGCCTGCCGAGTGCCACACACCTCTGTGTTGTATTCCACTAGCTAGTGCATATGCTATGACACTCTCTAGCCCATGTGCACTGTAACACCACCCCGTGAATATGTCATGCCACACTTGTCTTCGCTCGGGTTATATTGCCCCATCTAACGTGCCTTTCTCGATGCCTATGTTATAACGCACAGTGCTATGCCATACATATTACAATCTGGGATCCATATCTTTGTCACAGTGCATATGCAACGTTACACTCCCCAGCACATATTTTATATTACAACTTTAGAGACTAGTTAGGTTACACAACACTGCCCTGTGCATATTACACTCCAAGGCGCATATCGCATAGCACGCGCTAGTGCCTGTGCTATCTCGCGCTCTCCAATGAATCTGTCATTGCGCACAATGTATTGCATATTATATTTCACGCCCGGTTCATCTTATATCACACTTTTTGGTGCATAGTTTATACCATACACTATATCTAGTTTTCATTTTCAATCGTGCTCTCCGGACTATGTTCTATATAACACTGTGTTCACCTACCCTTTTCACGGGCATTACATTTTGCGATAGGGGGTGGAGGGTCAGGGGGTGTTTCTGCCAAGTGAGCCCGGAGTCACAGTCACAAACGTCCTCTTCTTCCTGAATAAAAGTGAGATTATGCTGCATACTTGTTCATATTTTAAGTAGTTCGCACAGACACAATGTTTTAAAAACAATAAAGTTCCTAATACCCGCCTTCTCTGAACAGTTAGCTTGCTGCCCCATCCCCTTCCTCCCTATCCTCTGTTGTGTGAATCCATGGACTAGCCTCCTCCCTCCTGCCATGCATGGTCTGATGTGCTGCCACTGCCCTCAATTTAGTATGATGTACCAGTCCACTCCTCCTGCCCTCCATTGCCCAATTCTATGCCCCATCATTGACCTCCTGCTTAAACTCTGTGCTTAGCTTGCTGCCCCTATTCTCCTTCCCCCTGCCCTCCGATGTCTTTGTGCATGCCCCTGCTCCATCCTTTTTGCCCACCATGTCCCATGAACCTGCCACTCCTATCTACTCTGAGTGTTCTGTTGAGCTGCCACTCCCCTCCCACCTGCCTAGCATTGTCAGATGACTGTAACCTGTCCCTGCCACCTCCACCCTGCCTGTCCACATGCCATGCCCCTATCCTCTTCCTCCTGTCCTACATGGTCCATTGTACTGCCACACCCTTCTGCCCTCCCTGGTCTGTTGTGCTGCAACTGCTCCTCCTGCCTGCCCCGTGTGGTCTGTTGTGAGGTCCCTTCCCCTGAACTTTCTTGTCTGTGCACAGGTCCTGACCCTCCCTTCTATCCTCCATCGTCCTTTGTGCATGCCCCTCCACCCTCCTTCTTGCCCATCATAGCCATTGTGCTGCCACTAACCCTCCCACTTGCCATGCATGGTCTTCTGTGCTGCCATGGCCCCTCCCACCTTCCCTGTGTGGTCAGTTAGCTGCCCCTGACCCCCTCCCACCTTCCCTCCATGGTCTGTGTGTATGCCATCTCAGTCTCACTGTTGCTCTTCATGGTGTGTCTTGCTTCTAGTGCCCGTCCTGCCTGACCTCCATGGCTATCTTGCTGCTCCTGCCCTGCCCCCTTGCCCCCAGCCCTACTCCCTCCCTCCTGGCTTGTCTGTTCCATTGTAATGCCCCTGATCCGTCCCTCCTGCCCTTTATGGTCTGTTATGCTGCAGCTTTCTCTCCTGTCTGTCCATTATGGTCAGCTAGCTACCATTGCCTCTTGCCCCTCTGTTCTCTGTTGTCCATGTGCATGGTCCTGTCCCCTCCCTCTTGCTTTCTATGGATTGTTGTGCTGCACTCCCGTCCTGCATGCCCTGTGTGGTGTATTGTGCTGCTGCAAACCCTGATGCCTGCCCTGCAGGGTCAGTTTGGTGCACCTCTCCATGTCCCTCCTGTCCTCTGTTATCCAAGTCCATGTCCCTATCCCATTTCCTTCCATGATCCAATGTACCATACTTGCGAACATTTTGAACTTGGTAAGAGGGAGATTTTGAAAAAAAAACTGGGGTATTGATTTTCCCCTTTGAGTTACATTGAAAAAGAGGATATTGTAGACAGGAGACAGATCAAATAAAGCCCATTTGAGCTTAAAAACATTGGACGTTTCCTGGCTGAATCGGGTCTGTTGGCATGTATGGTTGTACTACCATTGCCTCTTCCTTCTGCCCACAATGGTCTATTACATTGCCACAGCCTTGAAGGAGGGTAGATTTTGTATCACAGGGGGCCCCTGGCCCGTTCTGTCCACACCTGAAGTATGAGACCCTTGTCCTTGCCCTGCCAGCTGCATTTGTAGGCCGTATTAAATTGACCAGCGGGTCCTGTGTTGCTATATAATTATCCTGAGACATCCTTACCACTCAGCCAGCATAAAACCCCTGTGTAGGCCCTTCTGTTCAATATGTAGGCCTCTTTGTTAAATTGACCATAGCTCTGCAATTTTAGTGTATAGCAGTCTGAAGGCAGGTCTGCGAGGCCTTCTGATCCAAACTAGTAGCCCCCACCCTACCCGAGTGCTCCGTGCTCGGTATCAAAGTTCAACATCCCCCTGAAGCTGTCGACATACAGTAGGCTGCATCCTGGACTGGTACTTGCTTCCTGGGCAGGTTTCCCGCTTTTAAGGAAGTGGCAACCGCAGAGCGTCAAGTTAGGAGAACTGAGGAGATTTTATACATGAATATATTGAATTCCCGTACAATACCCATTATTTTCTGCTTGCTCTATGGAACTTACGATAAGCGATTGGCCTGAGAGACTGACCTTTTCACCCAGTCCATTGTCAGCATTAAGTGGGTAAATGACGAAATGTCTGGTAAAATCTGCAGACGAAGCTTTTGGGTAGCATACGTAGGTAGATGTAGCGTGCAAAGGAGCCCACAAAATGATATAAAAAGGGAGCACCCACAGATATCGACGGACTACCTCGCGGTCTGTATGTAGGTTAACAGGCAGTGCAGGTTTTCCCCAAGAGCTGGGAGCTCTTGTCTTCCTTTGCTTAAAATGTCTTGCTCTGCTTTGCTTGAAGTATCTTATTCTATTTTACCTATATGAAATGTCATGTTATGTTTAACCATTGTTCTCTTTACTTTTGCATTTAAAAGATTTTGTATTGTAATTGCAGGAATGCTTGCTCTAAGAGTAAACGTGAGTGTTCCTAGGTAACATTTTCCTTGGTGTAACTTGTTTCCCATGATGCATTTATAGATGTGTTTTCTCTCTCTCTCTGTCAGTACATTAATTGAGATACAGAGAATATTATGACAGCTGTATGATTATCTGGATTCTGTATTTTGTACTTTATGTCTCTATTCTGCGGTTTCTTTGAAGTTGCATCTTCTCATTAAACTGCCATTGTATTCTGCCTCCAATTCCATGTCTCATATGTCTGTTTTCTTCATTTTTGGAGCAAGCATTCCTAGGCACCCCGGCTCAAATTAAGGTGCCCCTTTTGTCCCTGACTCACTCTCCTGCTCAGTTCTGTGGTGGCTCCCGGGGATCTGGGGACCACCCCTAGCTTCCTTGACCCGTAATAGATCTTCCCTCCAACAGCCTCTCTTGCAAGTCCTGTATTGTTGGTTTGTTGCCCCTGCCCCCCTTTCCACTGCCCTCCATAGTCTGTTGTGCTTCCACGGCCCTTCCTGCCTGCTCAGTGTGGTTAAATTGTTGCCTTTGCACCCTCCTACCTGCCTTCAATTTTCAGAGTCCGTGCCCCTGGCCTCTGCCTCTCAACAGTATCCTAATGAACAACTAGATTGCTAACATTCTATATTTATTACAAAAGTGTGGAACGCCTGACATCATCTTGATGTAATCAAAACTGTAATACCTAGAGCATTTCCTTTAGAAATTACATATATGAGAGGGTCTTATTGGCATCAAAATTATGGTTAGTGCTCTAAAAGACTAAAATAAGGACATATTTTCTGAGTTTTCAAATAGCGACAAAGCACTTTTAAATGATTTGTTATCTTTATGTTTTTTTATCCAGTTGACCACTTGATTAAATGTTGCACTTAGGGGAGAGGATGTGGTGTTACTTCCAGAACTGCAGACTTTGCAACTGGGGAACCAGGTTGAAGTTTCTGCTTCAGCTCGACATTCTGTGATTCTGGTCAAATCACTTAGTCTCCCCATGTCTACAAACAAAATGAATTTGTTCTTGTGTGATGTAACCAATGCTCATGTAAAGCACTCCAATACCTGACAAGTCTGCACTATATAACACTGCAAAAACACAAAATAATAAGTGTTTTGCACACTTCTGTCATTGGGCTATATTTGGGCTACATCTGGGTGATTTTGGGCTACATTTGGGCTCTTTTGTCTCCGGTGGCCATCTTGGGAGATTTATTTGTTATGAAGTTTCCTAATTTCCTCATGTACTGCAGTCTCCTCAGTAGGAAATGCTTTCAGTTTTTTACTTTGATTCCATCATGAAGGTATTCAGATATGTCACACATTTGCCATAAATTCTGAATGTTAGCACTCTAGTTGCTCATTAGATCACTGTAGTAAAACTACTGCACCATGGAAGTCTGCTCCTGGTATTAAAAGTGCATGTTTCAGTCTGCATGTCAGAATTTTTTAATGAAATAGAAGAGGATTTGAGAAGTCACTCAAAATGTGCCCTCGTTTTCTTTCTTCAGCATTAATCATAATTTCTATGGCAAAATGAACCTCCTCATTGTGTTCCTTTTTAAATTAAATGTTTTAAGTGTTACCAGTTTATTCCAATCAAGATGGCTTCAGGTGTGCCATACTTTTGTCATAATGAAGACAGTAAGCGCTCTAGTTGTTTTTAAGAACATTCTGGGACATTCTGTCATTGGGCTATACTTGGGCTACATCTGGGTGATATTTGGGCTACATTTGGGCTCTTTTGTCTCTGGTGGCCATCTTGGAAGACTTATTTGTTATGAAGTTTCCTAATTTCCTCATTTACTGCAGTCTCCTCAGTAGGAAATACTTTCAGTTTTTTACTTTGATTCCATCAAGAAGGCATTCAGATGTGTCACACATTTGCCATAAATTCAGAATGTTAGCACTCTTTTTGCTCATTAGATCACTGTAGTAAAGCTACTGCTCACCAGGGAAAACTGCTGCTGGTATTGAAAGTGCATGTTTCAGTCTGCATGTCAGAATTTTTTAATGAAATAGAAGAGGATTTGAGAAGTCACTCAAAATGTGCCCTAATTTTTCTTTCTGCAGCACTAATCATACTTTTTATGGAAAAATGAACCCCCTCATTTTGTTCCTTTTTAAATTAAATGTTTTAAGAGTTACCACTTTAATCCAAGCAAGATGGCTTCAGGTGTGCCATACGTTTATCATAAGTAGGACTGTTAGCGCTCTAGTAGTTCTTTGGAACACTCTGGGAAGCTGCAGTAGAACACAAAGGAATCAACTGACAGTCTCTGCCCTTGTTGGATGTACATGTTTTACTGAGAATGTCAGACTTCATTCTCACATGACTGAGAAAGATAATGTGAATTTACAGAAAATAAGCTCTCAGTTTAGCCTATAGATCACCTTCCAAACCTCTGTGGTAAAAGCATGAGAAAATATTTTTCTCTCAATCATGATATCCCAGCAGAAGGCTTTTTCACATGGTGAAATCACCTTAGAACATACCACAATTCCTAAAATGAGTATGGTACCATCAACAAATGATTTATAATGTAACTAAAGTCTTAAAACCTTCTATTAACTGCAATGCTTTTTAATGAGGTGCTATCATGTATATTGGTCCCAAGATGGCTGCCAACACTTCTTGGATGAAGTGCTGACAGCCAATCAGATCTCAGGATGAGATGTGTGGTTAGGCTCCGCCCACATATATATATGCTTTTAAATGCTATTTTCTCAGGAAATACTGAACAGATTTACACCAGACCTGCAAAAGGCACTTCCTTGACCTTATGGCTACCTCTCTGCCAAATTTCAAGTAATTCTGTTCAGCCGTTCGGGCTGTAGCTGTGTCTAAAGGTCCTATGGAAAAATGCATGGGGAAAACGCGTTTTGGGACCCCCCTTTTTTCTCGGCCCCTGCTTGACGAATCCCCCCGAGACTTTCAGGGTAGGAGCGGAGCGGAGCGCCCCACCTATTTTGAAAATTTCGCGAGGATTCGTCGACCGGCGCCAAAGTTATTCCAAATAGAATGTTGCGGATTTCCTATGGAAACAGGGTCCTAACTATAACTACCTACTGGCGACCGCCAGTAGGTAATATATATATATATATATATATATATATATATATATATATATATATATATATATATAAATATATATGTCATGTGATCAAGTCCCCTGTGAGGGATGAAATGCATCATGGCTGCTGCATTATTTGGCGAGTTTAAATAAAATACAGCCACTGTGTTCCACGCTCTTTCTTTTGCCCGAGGAAGACTGGCGGAACGGGAAGGAGTTAATTTGGAGATATATATATATATTCACTGAAAAAAACAGTAGGTTTCAGGCACGTTATAGTTAGGAATTAGCATTTAAAAAACCTTAGAAATTCATTTAAAAAACCATAGGTTTCAGGGGCGTTATAGTTAGCTGGACTTTTCACTCGTACAAAACCATTGAAATTCCCCCGTTATAGTTAGTTCAGCAAACTATAACTCGCGCGCCCGCAATGCTTATACACAAAGTGAGAGACTGATACAGATATTTACATATTTAAACATTACTCACTAAGCCATGTATTCACTAAGATACACTTAATTAGTCAGTTATACAATCAATTTTTCAAAAACAAATCATCCATTTAGACACTTATATACCCATTTATTCTTCCATCAACCTTGAGATATACATATATAAAACATATGTAATTTTCAGAAAAACACACATTCACTGGATAATGTCATTTGAGATGTCATCAGTGATGTCATGAGTGATGTCACTGACCATGTCATGAGTGATGTAATATGTGACGTCATCAGCAGTGCATTGCGGGCGTGCGAGTTATAGTTAGCTGAACTAACTATAACGGGGGAATTTCAATGGTTTTGTACGAGTGAAAAGTCCAGCTAACTATAACGCCCCTGAAACCTATGGTTTTTTAAGTGAATTTCTAAGGTTTTTTAAATGCTAATTCCTAACTATAACGTGCCTGAAACCTATGGTTTTTTCCGTGAATTTCGAAGGTTTTTTAAATGCTAATTTCTAACTATGCCTACAGAGATAGGACATGTGAAGAAAGAAGAAAAAACGCACAGAAAGAAATAAAAGAAATGCAGAAAGAAGCAACAGAAGTCCTCAAAGACGAAGAAAATTGCAGGAAGAAGGATAACGTGCAGAAAGAACAAACAGAAGAGCAGAAAGAAGCCTTGTTGCAAAATCATCCTGTACCCTCAACTTTTTCAGATGGATACTGGTGGTAACTGAGTCTGACTAACCAGTCCTAGAGCCAGTGCTATGTTAAAAGACACTCAGAATACAGTCAAAACACCTACATACACTAGGGAATACTATGCGTTGGGGTCCCCCTGTGATTAGCATGACCTTCTCTGTAAGCCCCTAGTATATAATAGGACAGGGGATTAAAACTACCTTTTAAAACGTGCCACAGGGCATGTTTGCACAAGTCACCTCAGGCCCCGTCCCCTCCCTTCCCCACTGTGTAAACATGCCCTGGGGGCCGTTTTAAGTTGGGAGATTAAGTCCCCTTGAATCCTGAGGGTCCCTAGGGTCCAACTAGACCACTAGGTACCTCCAGTAAGCGCCACAGAGCTGCGTTGCAGAGAGGTGTAAAAAGTGGCACGGCCTGGACCACCTCTCTGCAACGCAGCTCAGTGGCGCTTACTGGAAGCACCTGGTGGGCTAGTTAGCCCCCAGGGGCCCTCAGGATTGAAGGGGAATTATTTCCCCAACTTAAAATGCGCCAGAGGGCGTGTTTGCACACGTAACCTCAGGCCCAGTCCCCTCCCTTCCCCACTGTGTAAACACGCCCTGCGGCCATTTTAAGTTGGGACTTTAAGTCCTCTTGAATCCTGAGGGTCCCTAGGGGCAAAAAAGCCCACTAGGCACGTCCAGTAAGCGCCATTGCAGAGAGGTGTAAAAAGGGGCACGGCATGCACCACCTCTCTGCAACGTAGAACAGTGGCGCTTACTGGAAGCACCTGGTGGGCTAGTTTGCCCCCAGGGTACCTCAGGATTGAAAGGGAATTATTTCCCCAACTTAAAACGCGCAACAGGGCATGTTTGCACATGTCACCTCAGGCCCCGTCCCCACCCTTCACCACTGTGTAAACGCGCCCTGTGGCCGTTCTAAGTTGAGAGATTAAGTCCCCTTGAATCCTAAAGGTCCCTAGGGTCAAACTAGCCCACTAGGTACCTCCAGTAAGCGCCACAGAGCTGCGTTGCATAGAGGTGTAAAAAGGGGGCGGCCTCAGAACACTGTCTGCAACGCAGCTCCCTGGCGCATACTGGAGATACCTGTTGGGCTAGTTGGCCCTCAGGGACCCTCAGTATTGAAGGGGAATTAATTCCTCAAATTACAACTGGCCAGGGGGCGCGTTTGCAGAGTGCTGCAAGGAGGGGGCATGGCCTCTGGCGCGATGCCGGTCTTTTATTTATTTTATTTTTTTAAGAAGGAGGGCTGTGTGGCCCTCCTTCTTTTTCTAATTTATTGGCCCTGGGGACCCCATCCCCCAGGGCCTGCACCCTAATTTTTTTTGTTGAAAAAAATTAATTTGGTAGGGGGCTACGTTGCCCCCCTCCCAAGGCCTTAATCGGCCCCGGGGACCCTTACCCCCGGGTCATGGCCTTTTTAAAAAAAAAATCTTTAGGAGGGGGGCTGCGTTGCCCCCCTCCTCAGGCCACTTATGGCACCGGGGACCCCATCCCCCAGGGCCTGCCTTTGTTTTTTATTATTTTAAAAAAATATATATTTATAGAAACACCTAGGACATGCTGGACAAACCGTATGTACCTATCACCATGACGATTTGCGTGATATTCATTAAAAGGTGACTATGCATACAAAGAATCCACGTGGAATGTATTTACACCGCTAGTGAAGCTATGACGTGGCAGACGCCCTACCGTGCCTAATCCCGGTGCCCCCGCCGGTGGGTACTCTCCAAGTAGACACCCTTGTCGTTTATTTATACAAACATGGGTAGCTATTGATGGGCACATTTAATACACACGCACACCAAGCCATTCAAAGTGGATTCGACAAAAATTCGACCAAACTATGCAAGAAACCCCCATCACGGTTAATAAAACACACATCCACCGCCGGATGTGTAATACTTTTTATTTTACTCTCTGGAAAGGAGACGAACCTCACTTGAGAGTCACAGCGTGCTCCTGGCTGAGCCCAATGCTGTGTTACACCCACCAGTGCCCGCCGAGTGCCACACACCTCTGTGTTGTATTCCACCAGCTAGTGCGTATGCTATGACACTCTCTAGCCCATGTGCACTGTAACACAACCCCGTGAATATGTCATGCCACACTTGCCTTTGCACGGGTTATATTGCCCCATCTAACGTGCCTTCCTCGATGCCTATGTTATAACGCACAGAGCTATGCCATACATATGACAATCTGGGATCCATATCTTTGTCAACAAAAAGAGGGACAGATGGGTAAGTTTAACGAGGTCCAGTGTACATACCCTAACGACTAGTAATACAAAAAGAGTACAAAGTTCCTCTGGTCGGAGAAAGATGTAGGTCAGTGAGAAAGGTAATAGTATCAGCGGGGCTGTCGTGTGTCACGGAAGGGGGAAACCCTTTGTTGGAACTAGGGCTCTCACACACCCAGCAAGCTAGGTGTCATGCTTCATCATTTGAGCCTGCCCCTCGTCAGGTCGGCGCTGCAATTCCTGACGGGCTCCCAATAATGGGGCTCTTTGGCGGGGATCTTCTGTTCCTGCCGAAGGGTGCTGTGGGGGTAAGGGGCCCTAGAATGTGTAGACGTGGTGAAAGGATAAAATAGGTACTGTTAGTCCACGAAAAGATATATTTATTGAAGTGGTAAACAGCCTAACTAAAATAAGTGAAAATTGAGGTGGGTATAGCTACTAGTGGTTATGAAGCTAGTTGTGTATGCCCTACACTCAAGGAGATCAACATGTTTCTTGCCTAGTTAGCCAGTAATTGGTCACGGCAATTCATCAGGATCAAAAAAACTTAAACTATCTACAACCAAGGTATGTGGATACTACATACCTAAGGGGTGCTCAGAAGTAACCTAGGAAAAAATGGAAAACAGAAAAGAACACATGACAATATACCACATGATAAATTACACACACACAACAATGTAAGCTGCGATCATCAAGAGACAAATGGGGACATGCTCCCAGGTGGGTAATGAAAGGTCACTTGTGACAAGCCAAAATTAAAAGACAGGACTATGGGCGGAGACAAAGGAGGAGGTGAACAACTCACCTCTAGTACTAGCAAGGTAATCTTGCAGCAGTCTCCGGCGGGTAAAAAGGACTCCAACGTGGGTCCTGGGATAAAAACCGGGAAGTGGGATGTTAAAACCTGAAACTACAAAAGCCCGTGTGTGGCGTAGTCATCCCATCAATCCAGAGGGGTGAGTGAAGTTACGGAAGGTAAAGGCAGCCTAGCATTTCATAATGTACTCCCATGGGCGGTCTGGTGTGCAGCCATGGTGGCCCTCATACTCAGGGGCTCAGGCGTGTCAACGCACAAATGGTTAGAGAGGTGAATATCCATAATGTAATGGAAATCTCGTAGACATAGCGGGAACCGCCGTAGCCCCTGGTACGATGTTGGGGGTTGGGGCACCCGGGGCCATGTGACGCCATTAGCTTCTTCCGGGGTCCTTATCTGGCTCACACTTACCCTCTCCGGTACCCATCCCAGGTCCGGCGGCAGGGGTAGGTCTTTTAGCACGAGCGTCGAACGACGCAGGTGAGTGTAACGGACTTTTTTCATCTCCCTGACATCCGCATATTTTCCAAGGTGAGTCTCTTTACACGGAGGGGTCTTTTGGCGCCTCCTCAACTTCAATGACACCATGGGCGCCACCGTCCTGCACTGACCCATCCGCTACCAGGGGCTACGGCGGTTCCCGCTATGTCTACGAGATTTCCATTACATTATGGATATTCACCTCTCTAACCATTTGTGCGTTGACACGCCTGAGCCCCTGAGTATGAGGGCCACCATGGCTGCACACCAGACCGCCCATGGGAGTACATTATGAAATGCTAGGCTGCCTTTACCTTCCGTAACTTCACTCACCCCTCTGGATTGATGGGATGACTACGCCACACACGGGCTTTTGTAGTTTCAGGTTTTAACATCCCACTTCCCGGTTTTTATCCCAGGACCCACGTTGGAGTCCTTTTTACCCGCCGGAGACTGCTGCAAGATTACCTTGCTAGTACTAGAGGTGAGTTGTTCACCTCCTCCTTTGTCTCCGCCCATAGTCCTGTCTTTTAATTTTGGCTTGTCACAAGTGACCTTTCATTACCCACCTAGGAGCATGTCCCCATTAGTCTCTTGATGATCGCAGCTTACTTTGTTGTGTGTGTGTAATTTATCATGTGGTATATTGTCATGTGTTCTTTTCTGTTTTCCATTTTTTCCTAGGTTACTTCTGAGCACCCCTTAGGTATGTAGTATCCACATACCTTGGTTGTAGATAGTTTAAGTTTTTTTGATCCTGATGAATTGCCGTGACCAATTACTGGCTAACTAGGCAAGAAACATGTTGATCTCCTTGAGTGTAGGGCATACACAACTAGCGTCATAACCACTAGTAGCTATACCCACCTCAATTTTCACTTATTTTAGTTAGGCTGTTTACCACTTCAATAAATATATCTTTTCGTGGACTAACAGTACCTATTTTATCCTTTCACCACGTCTACACATTCTAGGGCCCCTTACCCCCTCAGCACCCTTCGGCAGGAACAGAAGATCCCCGCCAAAGAGCCCCATTATTGGGAGCCCGTCAGGAATTGCAGCGCCGACCTGACGAGGGGCAGGCTCAAATGATGAAGCATGACACCTAGCTTGCTGGGTGTGTGAGAGCCCTAGTTCCAACAAAGGGTTTCTCCCTTCCATGACACATGACAGCCCCGCTGATACTATTACCTTTCTCACTGACCTACATCTTTCTCCGACCAGAGGAACTTTGTACTCTTTTTGTATTACTATCCATATCTTTGTCACAGTGCATATGCAACGTTACACTCCCCAGCACGTATTTTATATTACAACTTTAGAGACTAGTTAGGTTACACAACACTGCCCTGTGCATATTACACTCCAAGGCACATATCGCATAGCACGCGCTAGTGCCTGTGCTATCTCGCGCTCTCCAATGAATCTGTCATTGCGCACAATGTATTGCATATTATATTTCACGCCCTGGTTCATCTTATATCACACTTTTTGGTGCATAGTTTATACCATTTACTATATCTAGTTTTCATTTTCAATCGTGCTCTCAGGACTATGTTCTATATAACACTGCGTCCACCTACCCTTTTCACAGGCATTACATTTTGCGATGGGGGGTGGAGGGTCAGGGGGTGTTTCTGCCAAGTGATACCGGAGTCACAGTCACTAACGTCCTCTTCTTCCTGAATAAAAGTGAGATTATGCTGCATACTTGTTCATATTTTAAGTAGTTTGCACAGACACACATTTTAAAAACAATAAAGTTCCTAATATCCACCTTCTCTGAACAGTTAGCTTGCTGCCCCATCCACCTCCTCCCTATCCTCTGTTGTCTGAATTCATGGACTAGCCTCCTCCCTCCTGCCATGCATGGTCAGATGTGCTGCCACTGCCCTCCATTTAGCATGATGTACCAGTCCACTCCTCCTGCCCTCCATTGCCCAATTCTATAGCCCATCATTGACCTCCTGCTTCGCCTCTGTGCTTAGCTTGCTGCCCCTATTCTCCTTCCCCCTGCCCTCCGATGTCTTTGTGCATGCCCTTGCTCCATCCTTTTTGCCCACCATGTTCCATGGACCTGCCACTCCTATCTACTCTGAGTGTTCTGTTGAGCTGCCACTCCCCTCCCACCTGCATAGCATTGTCAGATGACTGTAACCTGTCCCTGCCACCTCCACCCTGCTTGTCCACATGCCATTCCCCTATCCCCTTCCTCCTGTCCTCCATGGTCCATTTTACTGCCACACCCTTCTGCCCTCCCTGGTCTGTTGTGCTGCAACTGCTCCTCCTGCCTGCCCCGCGCGGTCTGTTGTGAGGCCCCATTCCCTGAACTCTCTTGTCTGTGCCCAGGTCCTGACCCTTCCTTCTATCCTCCACGGTCCTTTGTGCATGCCCCTGCACCCTCCTTCTTACCCATCATAGCCATTTTGCTGCCACTAACCCTCCCGCTAGCCATGCATGGTCTTCTGTGCTACCATGGCCCCTCCCACCTTCCCTGTGTGGTCAGCTAGCTGCCCCTGACCCCTCCCACCTTCCGTCCATGGTCTGTGTGTATGTCTCACTGTTGCTCTCCATGGTGTGTCTTGTTTCTAGTGCCCATCCTGCCTGACCTCCATGGTCATCTTGCCCTGCCCCCTTGCCCCCAGCCTTCTGTTTCCATGTGCAGACCCCTATTCCCTCCCTCCTGGCTTGTCTGTTCCATTGTAATGCCCCTGATCCGTCCCTCCTGCCCTTTATGGTCTGTTATGCTGCAACTTTCTCTCCTGTCTGTCCATTATGGTCAGCTAGCTACCATTGCCTCTTTCCCCTCTGTTCTCTGTTGTCCATGTGCATGGACCTGTCCCCTCCCTATTGCTTTCTATGGATTGTTGTGCTGCACTCCCGTCCCGCATGCCCTGTGTGGTGTATTGTGCTGCTGCAAACCCTGATGCCTGCCCTGTAGGGTCAGTTTGGTGCACCTCTCCATGTCCTTCCTGTCCTCTGTTATCCGAGTCCATGTCCCTACCCCAATTCCTCCTGCCTACCATGATCCAATGTACCATACTTGCGAACATTTTGAACTTGGTAAGAGGGAGATTTGGAAAAAAAACTGGGGTGTTGATTTTTCCCTTTGAGTTACATTGAAAAAGAGGAGATTGTAGACAGGAGACAGATCAAATAAAGCCCATTTGAGCTTAAAAACATTGGAAGTTTCCTGGCTGAAACGGGTCTGTTGGCATGTATGGTTGTACTACCACTGCCTCTTCCTTCTGCCCACAATGGTCTATTATATTGCCACAGCCTCTCTTGCCAGTCCTGTATTGTTGGTTTGTTGCACCTGCCCCTCTTTCCACTGCCCTCCATAGTCTGTTGTGCTGCCACTGCCCTTCCTGCCTGCCCAGTGTGGTCAAATTGTTGCCTCTGCACTCTCCTACCTGCCTTCAATTTTCAGAGTCCGTGCCCCTGGCCTCTGCCTCTCAACAGTTTCCCTATGAACAACTAGATTGCTAACATTCTATATTTATTACAAAAATGTGGAACGCCTGACGTCATCTTGATGTAATCAAAACTGTAATACCTAGAGCATTTCCTTTAGAAATTACATATATGAGAGGGTCTTATTTGCATCAAAATGATGGTTAGTGCTCTAAAAAACTAAAATGAGGACAAATTTTCTGAGTTTTCAAATAGCGACAAAGAACTTTTAAAATCTTTGTAATCTTTATGTTTTTTTATCCAGTTGACCACTTGATTAAATGTTGCACTTAGCGGAGAGGATGTGGTGTTACTTCCAGAGCTGCAGACTTTGCAACTGGGGAACCAGGTTGGAGTTTCTGCTTCAGCTCAAAATTCTGTGATTCTTGTCAAATCACTTAATCTCCCTATGTCTACAACCAAAATGAATTTGATCTTGTGTGATGTAACCAATGCTCATGTAAAGCACTCCAATACCTGACAAGTCTGCACTATATAAAACTGCAAATACACAAAAAATACGTGTTTTGCACACTTCTGTCATTGGGCTACATGTGGGCTACATCTGGGTGATATTTGTGCTGCATTTGGGCTCTTTCGTCTCTGGTGGCCATCTTGGGAGATTTATTTGTTATGAAGTTTCCTAATTTCCTCATTTACTGCAGTCTCCTCAGTAGGAAATGCTTTCAGTTTTTTACTTTGATTCCATCAAGAAGGTATTCAATATTTCACACATTTGCCCTAAATTCTGAATGTTAGAACTCTAGTTGCTCATTAGATCACTGTAGTAAAGCTACTGCTCACCACAGAAGTCTGCTGCTGGTATTAAAAGTGCATGTTTCAGTCTGCATATCAGAATTTTTTAATGAAATAAAAGAGGATTTGAGAAGTCACTCAAAATGTGCCCTATTTTTTCTTTCTTCAGCACTAATCATTATTTCTATGGCAAAATGAACCCCCTCATTGTGCTCCTTTTTAAATTAAATGTTTTAAGTGTTACCAGTTTATTTGAATCAAGATGGCTTCAGGTGTGCCATACTTCTGTCATAAGTAAGACAGTAAGCGCTCTAGTTGTTCTTAAGAACACTCTGGGACATTCTGTCATTGGGCTATACTTGGGCTACATCTGAGTGATATTTAGGCTACATTTGGGCTCTTTTGTCTCTGGTGGCCATCTTGGGAGATGTATTTGTTATGAAGTTTCCTAATTTCCTCATTGACTGCAGTCTCCTCAGTAGGAAATACTTTCAGTTTTTTACTTTTGTTCCATCAAGAAGACATTCAGATGTGTCACACATTTGCCATAAATTCTGAATGTTAGCACTCTAGTTGTTCATTAGATCACTGTAGTAAAGCTACTGCTCACCAGGGAAGTCTGCTGCTGGTATTCAAAGTGCATGTTTCAGTCTGCATGTCAGCATTGTTTTATGAAATAGAAGAGGATTTGAGAAGTCAAAATGTGCCCTAATTTTTCTTTCTGCAGAACTAATCATAATTTCTATGGCAAAATGAACCCCCTCATTTTGTTCCTTTGTAAATTAAATGTTTTAAGTCTTACCACTTTATTCCAATCAAGATGGCTTCAGGTGTGCTATACTTTTGTCATAAGTAAGACTGTTAGCGCTCTAGTTGTTCGTTAGAACACTCTGGGACATTCTGTCATTGGGCTATACTTGGGCTACATCTGGGTGATATTTGGGCTACATTTGGGCTCTTTTGTCTCTGGTGGCCATCTTGGGAGATTTATTTGTTATGAAGTTTCCTAATTTCCTCATTTACTGCAGTCTCCTCAGTAGGAAATACTTTCAATTTTTTACTTTGGTTCCATCAAGAAGGCATTCAGATGTGTCACACATTTGCCATAAATTCTGAATGTTAGCACTCTAGTTGCTCATTAGATCACTGTAGTAAAGCTACTGCTCACCAGGGAAGTCTGCTGCTGGTATTCAAAGGGCATGTTTCAGTTTGCATGTCAGAATTTTTTTATGAAATAGAAGAGGATTTGAGAAGTCAAAATGTGCCCTAATTTTTCTTTCTGCAGCACTAATCATACTTTCTATGGCAAAATGAACCCCCTCATTTTGTTCCTTTTTAAATTAAATGTTTTAAGAGTTACCACTTTATTCCAATCAAGATGGCTTCAGGTGTGCAATACGTTTGTCATAAGTAGGACTGTTAGCGCTCTAGTTGTTCTTTAGAACACTCTGGGAAGCTGCAGTAGAACACAAAGGAATCAACTGACAGTCTCTGCCCTTGTTGGATGTACATGTTTTACTGAGAATGTCAGACTTCATTCTCACATGACTGAGAAAGATAATGTGAATTTACTGAAAATATGCTCTCAGTTTAGCTTATAGATCACCTTCCAAACCTCTGTGGGAAAAGCATGAGAAAATAGTTCTCTCTCAAACATGATTCATGATATCACAGCAGAAGGCTTTTTCACATGGTAAAATCACCTTAGAACACACCACAATTCCTAAAATGAATATGGTACCATCAACAAATGATTTATAATGTAACTAAAGTCTTAAAACCTTCTATTAACTGCAATGCTTTTTAATGAGGTGCTATCATGTATATTGGTCCCAAGATGGCTGCCAACACTTCTTGGATGAAGTACTGACAGCCAATCAGATCTCACGATGAGATGTGTGGTTAGGCTCCGCCCAGATATATCTATCTTTTTAACTCTAATTTTCTCAGGAACTACTGAACGGATTTACACCATTTAAGCAAAAGGCACGAGTCTGAACTGAGGACTACCTCTTTGCCAATTTGGTGTAATTCCATTCAGCAATTCGGGCTGTAGCTGCGTCAACAGGTCCTATGGGAAAATGCATGGGGAAAACGCGTTTTGGGACCCCCCTTTTTTCTCGGCCCCCGCTTGACGAATCACCGTGAAATGTTCAGGATAGGAGCAGATCGGAGCTGGCCAAAAGTTTGGAAAAGTTCACGAAGATTCGTCAATCGGCGCCAACGTTATTCCAAATAGAATGTTGCGGAATTCCTATGGAAAATAGGTCCTAACTATAACTACCTACTGGCGACTGCCAGTAGGAGATAGATAGATAGACAGACAGACAGACAGACAGACAGACAGACAGACAGACAGATAGACAGACAGACAGACAGACAGACAGACAGACAGACAGACAGATAGACAGATAGATAGACAGATAGATAGACAGATAGATAGACAGATAGATAGATAGATAGATAGATAGATAGATAGATAGATAGATAGATAGATAGATAGATAGATAGATAGATAGATAGATAGATAGATAGATAGATAGATAGATAGATAGATAGATAGATAGATAGATAGATAGATAGATAGATAGATAGATAGATAGATAGATAGATAGATAGATAGATAGATAGATAGATAGATATCACATTTTGCTCTGCTTCTCGTTCCCAAATCGCCGGGACACCACGAACAAAGACTGCAATTTTGTGCAATTTTGTTTATTATGGAACAGTCCGCCATTAAGTGTTTCGGCCGTAGACGGCCTTGATCACATATATATTGCCTACTGGTGGTTGCCAGTAGGTAGTTATAGTTAGAACCTAGTTTCCATAGGAATAGCATTTTTTGTTTTGCCAATAACTTTCGGGCCGCTTGATGAATCTTCACAAACTTTTCCAACTTGTTTCAAAGCTCACTTCAGCTGCTACCTAAAAGTTTTGGGGTGATCCGTCAAGTGGGGACGAGAACTAGGGGGTGCTTAAAAGCACGTTTTCCCCATGTAGATTCCCATAGGACCTGTAGGCACGGCTACAGCCCGAACTGCTACAGTACACCAACTTTGGCAGGAAGGTAGATGTTAGTTCAAGGAAGTGCTATTTGTGATGTGTTTAAAATCCGTTCAGTAGTTGCGGGGAAATGTAAAGATTTTAAAGATAGAGAACTGATGGATCCACTACCCCTCCCGATCTCATGCCTGAGACCTGTATGGCTGCCAACACTTCAAACCAGAATGTTTTGGCAGCCATCTTGTGACTCGATAGAACTGAGTCACAGTAAAAAGATTTTAAAAAAAGAAAAAGGGGCAGGGTAGAAACACCCTGACACCCTAGGCCTCGAGTTAGTCCCACAGTAACACCTGAGGGCCAAAAAAGCATTTAAAAAAAAGAAATTGTCCAGGGTCGCGCTGGATCCGCAACTCCTGCTGAAATAGTAAAAAAAAAAGCGCAGGCCCCCACACTTCGTTTGAAATCGAACCCTGGGTAGGCCAGGTCCTGGGTGCATGTGTATAGGAGCAGGGTGCACTGGTTCCCCATCCTCTGGATATTCAAAGCCCCAGGGACCACCACCTCCCCGGGGCTTAATTACATTGGAGGCTAGGTGTTTGCCCCCCATCTTGGAGCTGTACATGGCTCTGGGGACCACCACCCCTGGGACATTGCAGTTTGCTATGGCATGGCAAGAGCACT
Source organism: Triturus cristatus (assembly GCF_964204655.1). NCBI lineage: Eukaryota > Metazoa > Chordata > Amphibia > Caudata > Salamandridae > Triturus > Triturus cristatus. The sequence goes on along the minus strand of NC_140581.1, from coordinate 823,559,562 downwards.
GCTCCCGCAATGCCATAGCAAACTGTACTGCTCTTTGAGCAAGCCAAAGCATCTTCCTCAAAGTGGAGCACACTTTGCTTTTTACACACAGAGAGCTGCATGTCAGCCGCTCCCTGTGTGTAAAAACAATGCCGGCTCCCACAGGAGACGGCAGTGACCACAGCTCCCTGTGTGTAAAAACAATGCCGGCTCCCACAGGAAGCGGGAAGCCGGCAGTGACCGCGGGGACCTCCAGGCTCCACCACTTTCTCCACCACTCTGCAAACTCGCCTCTCAGAGCATTGCTGGTGAGGGGATGAGGTCCCCTTGCCTCCTGAGGACCTCAGGAATAAAGTGGACTCCTTTCCACAAGCAGCAGTGCACAAGGAGGTGCGTTTGCAGAGATATGGAGCAAGGGGGCGTGGCCTCTGATGACCTTTCAGCAATACAGCGGTGTGGGTCTTACTGGAGGTAACAGGAGGGCTAGTTGGCCCCCCAGGACCCTCAACAGCCAAGGGTACTTCATCCCCCAACTAGTAGTGCACCAGGAGGTGCATTTCAGAGTAGTAGAGAAAGGGGGCATGGCCATCAAAAACCCCTTACCAAACCCACTGTCTGAGACTTGCTGGAGGTAACTGGAGGGGTAGTTGGCCCTCAAGTACCCACAAAAGCCAAGGGGACTTCATCCACACGCCACAGTCTCCAAGACCCACACCTTCTGCCCTGGTTGGAACTCCACCATGGCAGCCTTTTGATCAAACCAGAGCTTCTGGAGCTCTTGGCTGGTCTTGAGGTTTTCAGCCATTCTTGAATGAATGCCAAGTACATAATTGGTTCCTGGAGGGGTCTCTTTCCTCGTTCCATGACATGACAGAGGGGTCCTATCACAGGGTGTCCAAACAAAAGTTCAAAGGGGGAAACCACTGTTAGTTTTGATCCCCCTAGTCTTGACCCAATGGTTTGCCTTCTTCCCCAGCTCTTGAGGAAAAAGTGGACCTATCTCTACCAGGTGCTGATGTGATTTCTCAGGAGCACAATTTCCCAACATATTCTCTCTCATAATTAAATTATAAAGCCCATCATAGTCGTACACATTGCTACCTTTCAACCAGACACCTAGGGGGTCTATTAGCATGGCAAAATGGCAAATCACTCCGACCGCCATGGTAGCGGGAAAACACCGCCCGCCAGGACCGCGGGAAAACCGCCGGTCTAATTATTATGCTCCGCAGTGGAAATCCGGCCGCGGCGGTCGGATAGCGGCGGATAACATTGTGGCGGGCGGTGCTGCCAGCAGCTCGGCCGCGATGTCCAAACAAGCATCTCCTGCATGTCCCTGCACTGTGTTGCAGGCACTGCACAGTGCCTGCCACCTGGTACAGGGACATGAGTGCACCCACACACCCCCCCAACACATTGGGGGTCCGTAATGGACCCCCGGAGACATTCTCTGCATGCCTTTTTTATGGCGGATCCACTACTACTACTACTACTAGGAATACTCCCAGTGGAGTTGCTTTCTGAAGGGTTAGTTGTGGAATCAGTGTCAACATCATCACCTCTGGATTCTCGTCTTCTTACCCAGTGGGGGGGTTCTTTACCTGCTGTGGCCATATCATTTTCTGCTAGTATCTGCTGCAGCTGGGCTTTTGTGGGCCTAGGCCCCATGGCAAGGTTCTATGCTTTGCAGAGTTCCTTACATTGGGGCAACCCAAGGCTCTGATAGAATGCCAGGTTGAGCTCCTGGGAAGGCCATTCATCAGACAAGGTTTTTAAAGTAGTTGCAACCTTTTTAAGGAACTTACAAAAATGATAATTTCTTTCTAAAGGCCTAACTTACTTTAATTATTTTCAAATTTTAGATGGTTTACTGAAGGACCTAACACTAGGCCCTATCACCTAGTTTAAAACAATTTAGAAAAAATCGACAACAAATATTTTTATCTAATGACAATTTTGGATTCCTTAGTGGAATCACTTAATGCAGTGGTACAGCAGATGTAAACTCTTGTATATATATATATCAGAAGGGAACAGTTCCTCTCTTGGGGCCTGAGTAGAGAGTATCAGTGGCTTTCTACACAATTATAAATGGTATCTGGGGAGATCTGAAATTCAGATCATAATGCCCTCACACACCTGTTAGGGTGTCATGCTTCATCATTGGGCGCTCCTCGTCGGACCGGCGCTGCAATGTCCAACGGGCCTGGTGGCATCTTTGTCGGAGATCTTCTGATCTGAGAAACACTGTTTTGTGAGTGAGGTGTGTGGGGCTATTAGAAAAATAATGTCTTCTGATGAGTGCGGAAAGTGATTTAAAATAGACCCTAACCTTGTTGATTCTCTTTAATAAGTGTACAAGGTTGGGACTAATTAAAAGTCAATGAGGCTACGTTAATGTGTAAAGATATTGAGGTAGCCTTTAGTTGACTTGGGTCAACATGTTTCGTGTATTGGTGCTCCAAGATAGAGCGACACTTCTTCAGGACCGAGGAGTAGAAGTCTATATGTAATGACTTTAAATGGTCAGATACAGGGTGTAATCTACCCTTCTGAATAACAAGGCCCTAAATTTAGGGTTCTTCAACTGACGTTCCACCTGAGTAGGGGACGAGAAAAAGGGGAAAAAATAGGGGGGGGGGGGGAGATATAGATGCCATCAGAAACTGATAGAGGTGAAGCTATCCAGTAAAATCAAAGGCCGGTATAACACCATACTGACACGAAAACTCTTGTATCCCACCGCTGCACCACCAATGTAGGAAGCTGGGTCTTTATATGATCTATTAAAATGAGTTATATCATGGAAAAAATCCAGGGCTTCCTGGAGGAGCGAAATACATCAGCAAATAGTTACCATAGTGGTCAATAAGTAATACACATGACTCAATAAGGAGATCCACACCAATTTTTAAATATAGCAAATATCTTTGTAAATGTTTAGACACCAGAAGCAATTCATTCAGGTAAGTACGTTTTTAAGGAGAAGTATTTTTGATTTCAAAAAGTCGACACTGTGCAATTTTTAGGATCTGCAATGTTAATCTATGGAAGGAAAGAAATATGCGGTTTATTACTTCTTCGCTGTGACCTACAGGACCAGCATTGTGGATTAAAGGGCAGGGTCCAAGGCAGCACCAGCAGGTGACTTTCACTGGTCTGGTCCGGTCACAAAGAGGCTGCAGGGGGGTCTGAGAGGTCAGTCCAGTGAAACCAATGGGTCTTGCAATTTTGGTGGATGTGGGGACACCTTTGGAACTCTTCTCCATGGGATGGGGCATCCGGGTGCAGAGGGTTTTTGGGGTGTCAATTTTCTTCTTCCCGCAACGCAAAGGCTGCAGGCGACTTCGGGGAGTTCAAGAGGAGTCACTCCACAATGGACTTGGGACCTTGAGGTCTTCGGGACCACGCTGACACCGCTGGCCCAATTCGACATAGGCTGGGGGCTCAAGTGCAGTGCTGCTTGGCATTAGTGGTTTTTGGTGGTTCCAGAGGCCTTGTGGCTCTCCTGCTGCCTGCATGATGCAGGGGACAGTTCCACTGTTCTTCAAGAGGTCTTGATTCCTGGGTAAAGTGCTGGCAGGTCTCCCAGGATTTGGGAAATCAGCAGCTGCAGGGCAAGGTGTCTTTTAGTGCAATTGTCAAAGTCAGCAGGCACGCCGGCAGGATTGGTGCCAAGTCAGTTGCTGGGTCTTCTGTTCTTGCAGGTGCGACTACTCATGTCCATCTTCTTTCTTCAGGTCGGCAGGATCTGTATGTCTGGGGCCAGAGGCCAGGGGCTCCCCTAAATACTGAATTTGGGGGCATAGAGGAGTGTAGGGTAGTACCCAGTGAGCTACTGACGCTTGGGGTCACTACGCCCCCTATATGACCACTCCGTGTGGGGGAAATGGGCATAAACTTGTCCCCGATTTCCTAGGTTTGCCATCACAAAGATGGGCACTTCTGAAAAGGTGTGTCCATATCAGAATAGGCAACCTTAGGGGTGGTACTAGCCTGGAGATGGCACACCTACCTGAGTAACTAATTTTCCCACATTTTCAGGTGCCAAAGGGCTTCGGACAAAGGGGGTCGGCTTCTTATCTTGTGAGGGGAGCCAGATTTGCATTTCAAAAGCGGGAGCTTCTTTGAAGCTCACCGGCCTGGGAGTGCTAATCAGCATTTTATACTGAGGGAGGAGCTGTGAACACCCTCTTCCCAAGCAGGCTTTGTTCCTGAACTCCTGAGAGCAAACACCCTCACCCTAGGAGGTCAGAAACCTGTCTTGCATGGTAGGCTGGCAGAGACCACTCAGCCAACACACCAGAGTCTGGTAGGTTTTCAGGGTCACATCTAAGGTGCCCTCAGGGTGCATGTATGAATAAATCAGTGTGGGTTTATCAATATGAGATGCTCGATACCAAACATCACTATCTTCAGTGAAGCCATCATGTAGCTGGGGAACTCATTTTCACCAGTGTCCAGCACATGTTTTAAAATGGCTTCCCTGTTCACTTGCACTGGCAGCAATAGAACTGACCATCACAGGGGCACATTTGCTCATGCAGCTGTGCCCTCACATGTAATATAAGACACCCTGCCTTAGGGCTGTAAGGCCTACTGTAGTGGTGACTTACAAATATTATGTGCTGTGGTAAGGGACATGGCACACAGGGATGTGTGTCATGTCATGTTTTCACTTTTGTCTGCACCAAAACACGCAACCTGCCATGGCAGTCTTGTATGTGTTCAATAAGGGGTCCCTTAGGGTGACACAATTCATGCTGCAGCCCTTTGGGACCCTCTTTAGTGCCTCAGATCCTAGGTACGAGGCGTGCCATTTACTAGGGACTTACAGAGGGTGCCAAAGGTATTGCCAATCAAGGGGGAAATAACAGTACAGTTTTGAGAAAGAGATCTGGTATTGGGGACGTTTCTAGCAGGGACCCAGTACACTTCCAGTCAAAATCATATCAATTACCAGGCAAAAAGTGGGGGTGGCCATGTCAAAAAGGGGCACTTTTCTACGTACGGTATTTCCATCCTGCCGCCCATCCATGGCATCACCCCAATCATAATTCTAGACTAGACCAGTCAATCCCATAGTCCCTTCTGTAATCATTTAACTCCAACCCCACTTAGTCCATTAGAGGCTTGCAGAAACCCAGCTGCCCCATATCTTTTCGAATTGTGGCAAGCAGCCCCAATCTTGGTAGACCTCCCTTTCCACCAGTTTATGGTGTTCCATGTCTGCCTCCCAATCAAGATATGGGGGTAGCCCCATTACCCCACTTTTGGGCAATATTGCTCTTGCCACATGTAGCCCATGTTCACAAGTATCTTCTGGTAGGGTCACAAATTGGAGGGACCCCATATTCCCAACACCATGAGTCTTGGTTTCAATTCCAGGGGTAACCCCTTTAGCCTCTTTTTAGTGAGCCTCTGACTGCCTACCAGGAGGAAAGACACTTGGGGCAGCTCTATGGTGTGTACAGAAATGTACCATCCATCCCACAGCCCTTGAGGCAAAGTGCATTGTCTGACCTTCCAGTTCTATGTAGTAATGTTCTCGTGCAATATGTTCTATGGACAATTTTTTGTTGTATCAGGTGGTAACTTGCCTTTATTGCGACCACTGCTGGAAAGCTTATCGCTGTCTGCCAGTACTCTTCATCTAACTCTCTTATGTCTTGTTCCCATCAACTATGCTGTTGGTTGAGAGGGGCCTGCGTGTTCCTCATTATAGTGCCATACGTCATCGGAATAAGTTTATTGCTGACACATCCATCCAACAGTCTCCCCTCCAGCAGGAAGTCTTCCTGAGTTTCCTCATCCTTGGGCACGCACTCCTGGAGTGCATGACACAACTGGCTACAGCGGAACCATTGGGACTCCGACATCTGATATTCTTTCCTCAGGAAAACAAACAGGATCACTAGGTTGGCATCCCACACGTCTGCCAAGGTGAAAAGACCAATGCTGTCCCAGTCCTGGAATCCCTTTATTGCCACCACTAGCTTCACTCTGGTCCCTTCCATTTTAGGGGTCACTCGCCTGTCCAAATCCATCTCTCTGAACGGTTTCCTCCAGGTGCCTATAACCGTCTCAGTTGCTGGGCTTCCCGAGGGTTCAGCCTCTCCCTATACAGTACATGCAGATAACTACACGCACCCTTACTGAGCCTGTTCTGTTGAAACCCCAGGTCCCCCCAGTCCACATGCGCCCAGTAATTGGCCACGCTGACCTGCGCAGCTTCGTAGTACTTCTGAAAGCACAGCTCAGCCATACCCCAGTCAAACTTGGACCGTTGGAGGATCTTTATTGCTATGATGGGTTGTCTCTCTGCCCATAGCAGCATCCTCACAAGTTTGTCCATCGGCAAACAGAGCAGCAGGGACCCTGTACAGGCAGTTCTGAACAATATATACAAGTAGGGGGGAACCATCATTTTAAACATTGCTGCCTTCACCATTTACAGGAAAAGCAATGTGTGCCAATGTTTCATGTCACGCTCTAGCCCCTGTATCATAAGCAACAGGTTTGCCTCATAGTGTGAGTCAGCATTTCTAGATACCTAAACCTCCAGATATTTAAACCCGTGGGTCTCCACCCACAGCGGCAAAGGCAGTGCACCCTCAGGCACCCAGTCCTCCCACTGGAAACAATATGGACTTTTCCTAATTTATGGCGAAGCCGGTATACGTGTCGAATATCTGGAAGACATCCCGCAACCGGTCCAACGTCTGGTCTGATTTCGTCAACTATAACAGAATGTCATCTGTGTATAATAATATATACTCTTCCCATCCAGTACCACCTGGTCAACCCCAAATCTGGGCATAAATACGTATCCACTAGGCCTGGGTGCTGAACTCAGCTCAATTCGCGAGGTTTGTGGAGACTTCCGCACCCCGCGGAGCAAGCAAAGTTTTTTCCTAGCTCGCGCTCGCCAACGTTATGTTGGCCAGTGAGGAAAATCCAACTCTAGACCACCTCCCAGTGAGACTTCTCTCTCAATGCGGATTGTCACAATGGTGACGACCACTTGCATTGAGAAACCATCCCTTCGTCTTCAGGAAGCTGCCACTCAAGTAGAATATCTACTCGAGCGGCAGAAAGAAGAAGCGCCCTCTTGCGCTCAGTATAGTGCTGTTTGCGCTGATTTTCCAGTGTGGTACAAACAGCGGATGCACTGTACCGGGCAGTCATTTACAAATGCCAGTACGTCCTCCTCTGGGGTCTGCAGCTGTGCATTATAAAAAGTTTCCATGTATCGTGCAAGTTTCTCATTTATCTGCTCACTGTCCCTCACCTTTTCCCAAGACTCCACTGTTATATCTCGTATATGCATCACTTTCTGCTCCTTACTGCCTAACCACACCAGCAGGTTACCTGCCCTGTCCCCAGCTTCATAAATTAGCTTCTGCTTTGTTAAGTATGCTGTTTTCACCTCATGTCTAGCCACCAGTTGGTTCCCCTCCCTCTTCAAATCCATATGAGCCTCTTTGAAGGGTGTAGGGGCAACAGCATAATCTATCTCCATCTGCGCCAATTTTTTAAAAAAACCTTTATTGACAAATTTGCATGAACACAGTACAGTTATGCATCTAATCAGTGCACCATTGGATCATTTGCGGAGTACGACGAAAGACCAAAAAGTCAATTGGCAATGAGGAATATCTTGTACAACACAGCAAAAACACCGTTAATCAGTATATAGTTGTAGGATGGAGAGACAACACTGCAGGGGTAGGCATCTGAGCCAATTTATGCTCCAAGTTGGTCAATTTGAGGATCCTCTCTCCCCTGTCCCCCATCTCCCAAGTGATGATCACACCCTGGATCATAGCCTTATGCCCTTCCCAACAGAATGGCCGAACTCTGCAATGTGCTCTTATTCTCCTTAAAGTATAGTTTACTGGCCATATCTAGTCTTTGGACCTCCTGCTTGCTCCCGAGACACCAAGTCTCCATCCTTCATTCCCTTTGTGCCCTCCAGTGGTCATAGTAATTCGTAACACTCAGGTGGGAGTGATTGCTGATCCCCAAAGCCAGATATCAAGCTTCAGGAAATTGTCAAGCCTGGACTGCATGTCATGCGCATTTGAGTGGAAAGAGAATCCCCTCTTGAAGGGCTCTCCAGATTTCGCTCAACCAAAGAGCTTGCACAAAACCCTCCACTTTCCCAGGTCACCTCACCCTCCCTCCTCGTGCTCATCCTATCCAGCTGTGTGTCCATCACCTGACTAAAAGCCCCGCAATTATCGTGAGCGCCTAACCGGTCCCAGAGTCACGGTGAGGGGGAGGGCGCCATTAAACCAAATACGGTGTTGCCATGCTGAAATCGGAACCTCGAGAGTCGTATATGGCCGATACGCTACAGGTACTGCAGTGGGAGTGCATGTATGGAACAAATTATCATCACTGTTCACTGCCGGAAACGTTACCCAAGAGTAAAATACCTCAAAGTGGAAAGCTGGATCATCTCCAACCACAAAGATAAGTGTGATACCAGTGTCTGGCACTCCATGTGCTGCCAAATGCTGACGGACTGGCGTGCAGCTATGTGCCGCAATATCAACATCAGCCATAAGGACTAAGAAAAGGAAAACAACTTAAAAGCATGGCAGAGCAACAAATTCGAAATTCATATGAATGAGAAAACCTTTTTATCATATGAAGCTTGAAAAGACCTATAAAGTATCAATACAGGTAGGTTATGCCGTCACCACTGTTTACTGGAAAACAGGAGTGAGGGCATTGTGGACAAGTAGAAGCACTACTAAAGCGTCTCGTAAATAAGTACCACACCAAACATTAAGGGCGCCATGTTGCAGGGATTCTGATCATGCACAGAATTATGCGCAGGAAACCAGGACCTCGGTCTATTGTTGTGTACCAAAAAAGCCACCTCAGTGCCCAGAACCCCAATCCGACTAGCATTAGTGTCTCATTCGTTCTTTGTACTACAGCGAAGCTACCAATGATTAGACAACCTATACCTAGAACAGAATAGTGGGAAACAAGAGCACTCTTTCATTCACACTCATACTTGTCCACAACGTGAGTAAACAGAGACACTGTATAGTTTAAAATGTTTATTTTTAACTACCGTGCTCTAAGATGCAGTACTCTAGCTAATAAGAGCAGCATAATGCATAAAAATATAATTTGCATTGTGACAATTCCATAAAGCACAAAAGAGAAAATCATATTATAATGACAGTGGAAACAGGACTACAGCTCCTTTTAACACCCCTCCCGTACTCATGAGATAGTTTAGAATAATTATAGAAGACCTCTGGGCTTTGTGAGCGAGACCCCATACCTACGAGATCAGATGCAGCGATTTACATCTCAGGATCAGCACAGCTCTTCTATGTTGGAAAGTTTTTCTCCAAGTGCCTTCTCATGCATGTAATGCCATATTAAAAGCACCCGAGTTTCAGTTGGGCCGCTATGCTTCGTGTTATGTCTATGTGCATGGGACTGACCAAAGTGAATCAACAGCATACATTGTTATTCGACCTTGAACAGGCTGTACAGACAGAGATCACGGTGCCCCGCTGGATATGTGAAAGGTAGACAGTTCTCATGTGAAGCAGCGCCAGCAAAGTATTTCGCGAGGACAGAGCCATGTAGTGTTGTGTGCAAAAGAGGCAGAATGGCTGCCAAGCTTATACTATTTATGCTAACTTAGCAATCTCTGCTGTTAACCCCATTTCCTCACTACACCCTCCCCTTGGTCGGACCAACGGACAGTGAACTCAATGGAACACAGAGTTCATATACGAGTGAGCAAGAATTAAGAGCAGCAGTCATAATTGGGTAAAGAGTCAAATGGTGCACTAATTAGTGTGTAAAAAACTCAATCTGAGATGTACAACAAAAAATAATACAAGAAATATCTGACAGATTATGGAAGTCATCCAGGTTATTCCATTAAGGTGTATGAGCAGTAAGTTGCAACAGCCTCCAAGAGGAAGTCATTGATATCATCAGAAAAGATAGTAGCCATCCATTCCAGCAAAGAGAATGAACATACATGCTCATCAACAATGGGAGCATCTAGCACCATCAGTGGACTTGCGTGTTCCTCAAGAAAACTTTGTTGTAGGAAATCATGTGCAGCTGCACTGACATCCCATTCTGCTAAAACTCCAAGCGCAGCTGCGCAGGCCATGATCCCAACACCAGAACATTCCAGCTCATGCACCACTAGAGGACTAATTAGCAGGTCATAATCCGGGGCAGGAGACACCATTTTGGTGAGGCAAAGATCCAATGAACATTCAAATGAACATTCCAGGCAGTGAAAGACTGATTGCACGCAAGTGAAATAACCAAAACGGAAGGGCAATCCATAAACCACGCTCAGAGTGGCCAGTGGCAAAGTACAGTAGCATTCAAGCATATGACTACGGAGCAGCAGCAGCCGGTCCCGGCTGTGTGGTGGCACAGGAAGAGCATCCATTACGGAGCAAGCAAATTAACAGCAGGACTCCAGCGGCTAGTGCAAGTAACAGTGGCAAGCCACCAAAGACGCTGGAAAAAATAGAATGGATAAATGTTGGTCTTACACCAAATATAGTTTGACAAGAGGTTACAAGGCCAGAGCTCACAGCCTTAAAAAAATGGGCAATGCCTGTTGTGTTAGAAGCATTGAAGATAGTGTGAATCAACGCCCCAAAGTGTAGTGGGAGATCGGTATTAAGAAGCGCATGTACCTCTGTACGGGTGTTAGCCACGTGAAGGATGAAGGATGAAGGTCTCACGGGCAGATGGGAGAGCAACTTCATTTTGGGACAATAATGCTCTTATTCTGCTCAATTTGTTGAACTTTGCCTTAAAGGTCGGAATGGTAGGCCAAATCGAGATGTCGAGCCTCACATGCAGGGGTGGAAAAAGAAACATTTTACAGCAAACCACACGCTGTGAGACTGTTACAATGTAAGGGATGCCAGCAAGCATGCCGCAGCAATCTTCATTATATAAAAGCAAATAGCTACCGTTTGCTAGCAGGGTAAACGTAGGTGTGATAGCTGGTACTGAATGACCCTTCAAAATACACGCCAGATTAGGTGCTGATAAATTACATGCGCCGTGCAATTGTATATTCTTACACACGAGAATTATCAGGTGAGGAATCACATGATTCCCCAGTGAGATACACCTCTTTGTCATCCTGCAAGCATCTGTGTGTTTGAATGGTAAAGACCACACATCGTGAAGAAATGCACTACCTAAAGGCTCATAGCGGCCCAAGGGACAATCTTTCATACATGAACTAAATTTAAACAAGGAAAATGGCAACGTTATTACCCCATGGATGAGCCATACTGCAGAATTAGTTTCAGCAACTGAAAAAGGCAAAGGTTCTAATTTTTCAATATGTAACAGAGTGTATGTGGAATCTTTCATGGACACAAACTGTTGTCTATCTGTCAAATTAAATGGCGTAAATAAAGATGAAGTGTTCATGTAATCCCATGGAACTTTCCCCATTTTCAAAGTTTGCAATGTCCAGGCAAACTGCATAATTGAACGCAATTGATTCTGACCATGACATAAAACAGATACCTCATCATGAACAATAACCACAACAGATGAAACAATATTGTCTAATGTGTAAATATTGGAAGAAACAGTGTTAATACTATTATCAACAACAGCAAGTACTTTTTCTAAATTAGCTTGGTCTATTGCCCTTACACGCGAAGCTGCTTCAATCTGTGATACCTTCCAGATTTCATTATAAGTAGCATAAATAAATCTTTTTGATCGAGGACCAGCAGGCCCTTTTATAAAATCAGTCAAGTCAACGTCACTTGATAACAACGACAAATGGCGTTTAACTGACGTAAGGGTCGAGTGTTGTAACCAATTTTGACATAAGTTTCCTACTGAATAGGTAGTAACCGAATGAGAGTTAGAAAAACGTGGATCAGGTCTATCCTGAATGTATCCTGGGGCTTTGTCTAAAAAACGGCGTTGGCAAGAATCCGAACTTGTTTGCCAATCCAACCAACCTTGGAGGTCCAGAATAGAGATGTTAAAAGAATTATTGACAAGCAACAATTGCAAATCCTCAATGGTCAAATCAGTATGATTATCCCAGGTGTCATAAGGAGCCAGTGTAGGTATTTTAGGTGCATTCATTTGTTTTGCAGTCGCTAAACCTAAACACGTTGCTTGATAAATCGAACCATTCAAAAATAGGAATTGTTTTGGGATAAGGCATGCATGATGCAAAGCTTCAGAGGCTTGTACCTGCCAGAATTTAGAACCCCAAACAGACTTAAGACCTACTGTATCCTTCCACAGCTCATAGCCACCCACTGCCAGTTGATTAATAAAGAATTTGGAAAACACTAATTTAGTGTGGATGAGCATGACCTTAGAATTGGACATTGTATTCAATTGAAAATAAAATGAATCTTGGTTGGAAATATTGAAATCAGTGAAATATACCATTTTTTTCAAAATACTTTTCGAACTGCCTTCAATGGGAGCTGGGCAATGTTTCTATTGTGTGTAATTAAAAACGTTTCTAAATGTATTAGCGTTATGCAGGTAATGATGGCCAAAACGGTGGTAACAAAAAAAATCAGCATTATTTGCAGTGTTTAAATACAAATCCTCAGCATCAAATGCAGCATAATACTTTGAATCAGAAAACAAAGATTCAACAGCTTGTACGTCCCACTCATCAGAGCGTATATTATGTTTCACTACATCCCCATAGAAACACAAAGTACATTGGGAACATTAACCACTTCTGTGGGGCCATGAATTTGAAAGTTAACTGCATCCCGAACTATTCCATCCGCAACTGGCTACGCAGAGATTTTGACAAAAGTCTGGTCCCTTTTCATGATGTGTGATGAGGAGTTTTGGTGCCGAAGTTCCATCAATTATTTTAACTGCAGAGCGTTCAGTGAGGTAGTGACCATTTATTAAAAGGAAGAAAAATGTCACAAATCCAATCAAAATTAACAAAAACATGGCGATGAGCACCAACCAAATGTATGTCCAAGGAGGGGGTACTCGATGATGTAGAGTGAGAGTCAAAGGAAAAACACGACTGGTTCAGTGTGTTGTCTTGCAAACCATGCAATGACTCTGTAGCGGGATATGTATATTCAGTTTCTTCATGAAGACTGCAAGCCAGGGGGTGTGGCAAAGGATCAGTAACAGCGGTCATCTCTATGGCAGTGTCAGGCCTGATGTTGTTGGAGCTGGCCAAGACTGTATTTATGGATATTGTTGGAGGAAACAGTGGAGAAGTGTGGCTCAATGATTAGAGCGGCAGACCCTGATGCAGAGGTCTAGCCTGGGACCAGGGTTCAATTCCCTGCCTCGGCGGGTCTTGGGCTAAAAAAATTCCACGGACCTGATAATTCTCGCCTCGGTGCCTATTCCAATCATTGAGTCCCACTCTGCAACTCTGGGCAATAGCTTGCTTAATCTCCACAACGGCCCCCACAACGCTAAGGATGCCTGGCCTCCACCTTGGGGGTGCCCAGGAGTGGACGCCTCACAGGGAAAGCCAGGATGGGTTCCACAGCGGTATTCGTACAAGCGTTTTGAGACCCTTGCGGGTGAGTAGTGCGCTATACAAGTATCAATTTACATTTACATTTTACAATTTACAGGTGTCATGCTATGTAGAATCGGCCAGGTGTTGTAGTTTGACATTGTCTACTGAGATGTATCTGTTATCTTTGCGACCAGGTAGTGGTGGTAAAATGACTGTACAAGCCAAGCACTGGGACAGGTGCACAATAAGAGGGGGCAAACTCTTTCTTGTTCTCCACCTTCAAACGGACTAGGTCTTCGATCTTGGGTAGCCAGCCGACTACCGGAATCTGCAGCGCCGCTTCAGTGGCAGAGGGTAAATGTTCCTTGGCAAGACTGTCTTGAGCCTCTTGTAGATTATGTAACACATCAGAATGATTATCTACGTCATGTCTAGACCATCAAGGTCCAGAACAAACATTTTGATGCCACAGAGCATTTCGTATGGGGTCGGCCCACCCAGAGATCTTCTAGGGAGATTGTTTAGTGCACGTTGTGTGCTATACAAATGGGTGAACCAGTTCCTGTCAGTACCTATAATTCTAGCTGTCAAGGATTGCTTTAAGTCACGGTTCATTCGCTCCACAACTGAGTTGCCCTTAGGTCTGTATGGAGACAAAATTTTGACTTGCACCCCCAAAGACCTCATGGCATCCTTGTACGCCTTAGAGGCGAATGCAGGACCCTGGTCAGAATGAAAGGTGCCACATGCAAAAATTCCCACAAAGACACGCAAATCCCTGATGACAGTTTATGCGTCAGCACTGCGTTGTGGCAAACCCAAAGAAAAAGTGTGCACGAATCAACTGCAACCAAGACAAACTTACATGCAGTATCAGAAGAAAACGGACCGCAGTGATCTAAATAAACACAATTGAATGGTTTATTAGAAATGTACAGCTGTGTTTGTGGCGGGCGTGCTGCCGTTGAAGGTTTAATCTGCTGACAAATGTCACAAGTTAGCACATAATTACGGGTTTGTTTATATAACCCACGCCACCAGTAACATTGCTGTAAGATAGAGACAGTCACCGAAATGCCTGCATGAGCCGAGGCCATGCCTTTGTGCGTGGCTGTTATCAATGCAAGTCTGTGGTCCTGGTTGGGAATCAACCTGTCACCAACGTCATTAATTCTCACATAGGGAACTTTATCAGCACTTAAATGATAAGAATATTTTGAAGGGAAACCCTGTGGGTACTTACTTCCCTTCTCTGTAGCAGCTATAGCTGCCAAGATGTCATCATCAATCTTAGTCATGGATCTTGTAACTGCTGCTACTGAATAAGTGGCTACTGCCGTTTTAGCTGCTTCGTCAGCCAAACTGTTACCGAGCGCGTGTACTCCAACGCGCTGGAGCCCAAGAGTATGGATGACTTGTGTGAGAGGCAGATGTTCTTGAAGCTCTGCGATTCAAACCCAAAGCATTTTATGCTTAATTGCGCTGCCTTTAGAATCATGATAGTCATTCTGAAACCAAAAGAATAAGTTGTCATTAAAAGACTGAACACAGTAGTAAAAGTCACTTACAATCAAGGTTGTCACATTAGGATCAGCAAACTCCAGTGCTAGCACCAGAGCTCGCAGCTCTGCCAACTGGGCGGTACAGTCCCCTAGTGCCTGCGTGTGCACGACACTGGACTTGAACTCACCATTCACCATGGTACCTGCCATTATTGCGCAAGCTGCAGAGTAAGAATATTTTGATCCAGTCGCCGGATGTGCAGAACCGTCAGTATAAATGATACAATGGTAGTCCTCGAGCGGGCGCATAGACAGAGGAGCAGGATGAACAAATTCATACTGTAAGAACTCCTGAGTTTGCAACGAGGAGTCAAAGATATAGGTGACATCAGATGATGTCAATGACGTAGCCCATTGTATCCAAAGTGGATGTAAAGCTTTTCAGTTAGGTACACTGGCTTTTGTCACAGCTTCTAGAGCAGGATATGGTGTTACCACCAACATGCGTTTTCCCTGCGCCAGTTTGCGTTCCTTCAGGATCGCCATCTGGACTGCGGACAATACTTTTTCAACAGTTGAAAAATGCAGTTCAGCCGAAGTGTACAAATGTGACTTGTAAGCAATAGGTACTGTGTCACCTTCATTAAATGTCAAGTAAGTGAAACCCACTGCCCCTGGCACAATTCTTATCACCAGGTTTGTGTGGTTATCACGTGTTAACAAGTATTTAGATTCAATAAGATCAGACTGCAAGAATTGCAGAATAGCTGAATATTCCAGAAGCCAGCAGGCTTATGTAAAGGTAGGTTGTATCAAGGCATACAGCGGCTTGATACGCTGGGCATAATCGGGAATGTAAGTTCGTCCGAAGTTTAAAAATCCCAGCAAAGATTGCAATTTCTTCAGGGTTGTAGGAGAGCGCAAACGTGCGCATTTCTCCAAGAAGTGAGGCGCCAGGCCTCTTCCTTCATTATTGAGCTCATAGCTCAGGAACAACACAAAATACTCTGCAATGTGTGATTTTGCAAAGTTAAATTTGTAACCGTAGTCCACAAACAAAACTATGATGCGGTCCACGTGACAAAGATGCGCCCATAATTAGTCGTCCATGAGATAAATATCATCAACGTACGAGTACGCATCAGGGTCTATGTTGTCTAACAAAGAGACAACACGTGCGGCAAAAACGCATGGGCTGTTTTTGTAGCCCAAGGCAACTCTTGTAAATTGTTTTTGTTTACCGCCCAAGGTGAATGCTGTCCATTGACTGCTTATAGAGGACAGATTGTGACTAAAAAAGCCATTGGAAAGGTCAAGTGTAGTTTTATAATTTTTACGCACAAGACTGTCTACAAGTCCTGAGCTATGGGTATTCTGAACCGCACAGTTACGACAATTAAAGTTCAAATGTCGGTAATCCAAAACTAAGCGGTACGACCCATCTGGTTTGGATACTGCAAACAGAGGGTTATTCATCGGTGACACACATGTCTCAATCACTCTTTGATACTCTAATTGCTCAAGAATTTCTGAAACGGGAGCTTTTGCTTCCCGCCGGAGGGGATATTGGGGTTGTGGCTGTGGCACAGACTGCAATGGTATCTCATGAGGTGGAGAGGTTTTATCCCAGCCCACCTGAGTACAGTACAGGGCCGGTGCTAGCACCAAAGCCAACTATTTTGCAAAAGCCATTGCTTGCTCCTTTGCCACGTTGTGTGAAAAACTAGGGAGGATTACCTCCTTCCCCCTTGGAGTGGCTAAAACAAAAGGGGGGGGCAGTCTGCCTCAGCTAACAAGATGTCACACGAAGAAGTCAGATTTTCTCCAAAAATCCCTTTAACAACACGTTGTATATCACCTTTTATCAAAAATAAGCCACTCGGGTGTCAGCAGTTTCTATTGTGATGAAAGTGTCAGTTGCTGTCCTCTCCAGAAATGGACGCAGTGCTTGCCGCACTATGGTAACCTCTGCTGCGCTGTCTAGCAGCGTTACTGCCCAAGTTAGATTCCGAAGGCGGGTTCTCACAGTCCGTGGCATATCTCGCTGTTATAGCGGCAACGGAGGCCGTTGCAGAGGAAAATCGTCCTGTTTTCCTTTACCTTCAGTTTGACGTGGTTGTTCGAGTCCTTGCGGGGCACCTCGACCTCTGCCGCGATCCTGGCGATCACCTCCACCGGCTTGTGAATGAGGAGAAGGCTGGTC
This sequence comes from Triturus cristatus, assembly GCF_964204655.1. Lineage (NCBI taxonomy): Eukaryota > Metazoa > Chordata > Amphibia > Caudata > Salamandridae > Triturus > Triturus cristatus. The sequence goes on along the minus strand of NC_140581.1, from coordinate 823,542,359 downwards.
AGGGATCTGAAACCTGTCAGGAGACCAAATTCTCGTGCGGTTGCGCAAATCATAAGTGAGCTCAGAGGGTTTGGGTGCCGGTGATGCTGCACGTGACCCTTGTTTCTGTTGTTGCTTACCCTGTTTTTTATTTTTCCAATTCTTTTTAGGAAAAATTAGACGGTCGTCTTTATTAGACTGCGCCGTCTGAGTTTGCTGTTGTGCCGGTATTTTAGCAAAAGGCTTAAAACCCAAACTATTGCATCCGATGGTCGTATAGGCATTGGCAATAATTTTTGGTAACTCTCGGGGTTTCTCTTCTTCCGGGACAAGACGCAAAGCATTAGACACTTGAAAGTTAACCGCATCCCCCTTGACGTTTGCAAGTATGAGATCAGCAACTACGTCAAACACTCCGACAAGCCTCATTCCCAATTCAACTGCTGCCTCCGGGCCGTGCTCATCCTGAACACGCTTAATCACGGAAGGTAGCACAGTCATAGAAGGTGTGCCAAAACACTTTGCATACACTGCTGTGAACACCTTACCCCAATTCTCACAATCGGTTACCTCTGGAATAAAGTCTTTCTGCAAACTTATTGTTAAGATCCTGTGTTTCTCCACAGGAATGGTATTAGGAAATACCGCCTACAGCTGGTCAAATTTCTCCGCAAGCCAGCAAGGTAAATCATCCATATTCTGTGGTCGCTTGCCCATAACCGAATTAACCATGACGTGACTAATAGACATCCCAGCCGGGCCAGCTGGTTGCGCCACAACCCCGGGTGCTCCCATCTGGAGGTTGCGGGAAACATATTGTACTAGAGCTCTATACACCTCGATCAAGGAGGTGTGCAAAACACGCAATTCGGCTATAGTAGCTGCTAGATAACATGGATGTGGTGTGTACACAGCCAAAACTGGCCAAGTGGCCCCTGGAATGGACAAAGGGCCTAACCAGTCCCAGAGTCACGGTGTGGGGGAGGGCGCCATTAAACCAAATACGGTGTTGCCATGCTGAAATCGGAACCTCGAGAGTCGTATATGGCCGATACGCTACAGGTACTGCAGTGGGAGTGCATGTATGGAACAAATTATCATCACTGTTCACTGCCGGAAACGTTACCCAAGAGTAAAATACCTCAAAGTGGAAAGCTGGATCATCTCCAACCACAAAGATAAGTGTGATACCAGTGTCTGGCACTCCATGTGCTGCTAAATGCTGACGGACTGGCGTGCGGCTATGTGCCGCAATATCAACATCAGCCATAAGGACTAAGAAAAGGAAAACAACTTAAAAGCGTGGCAGAGCAACAAATTCGAAATTCATATGAATGAGAAAACCTTTTTATCATATGAAGCTTGAAAAGACCTACAAAGTATCAATACAGGTAGGTTATGCCGTCACCACTGTTTACTGGAAAACAGGAGTGAGGGCATTGTGGACAAGTAGAAGCACTACTAAAGCGTCTCGTAAATAAGTACCACACCAAACATTAAGGGCGCCATGTTGCAGGGATTCTGATCATGCACAGAATTATGCGCAGGAAACCAGGACCTCGGTCTATTGTTGTGTACCAAAAAAGCCACCTCAGTGCCCAGAACCCCAATCCGACTAGCATTAGTGTCTCATTCGTTCTTTGTACTACAGCGAAGCTACCAATGATTAGACAACCTATACCTAGAACAGAATAGTGGGAAACAAGAGCACTCTTTCATTCACACTCATACTTGTCCACAACGTGAGTAAACAGAGACACTGTATAGTTTAAAATGTTTATTTTTAACTAACGTGCTCTAAGATGCAGTACTCTAGCTAATAAGAGCAGCATAATGCATAAAAATTTAATTTGCATTGCGACAATTCCATAAAGCACAAAAGAGAAAATCATATTATAATGACAGTGGAAACAGGACTACAGCTCCTTTTACCACCCTCCCCGTGCTCATGAGCTAGTTTAGAATAATTATAGAAGACCTCTGGGCTTTGTCAGTGAGACCCCATACCTACGAGATCAGATGCAGTGATTTACATCTCAGGATCATCACAGCTCTTCTATGTTGGAAAGGTTTTCTCCAAGTGCCTTCTCATGCATGTAATGCCATATTAAAAGCACCCGAGTTTCAATTGGGCCGCTGTGCTTCGTGTTATGTCTATGTGCGTGGGACCAAACAAAGTGAATCAACAGCATACATTGTTATTCGACCTTGAACAGGCTGTACAGACAGAGATCGCGGTGCCCCGCTGGATATGTGAAAGGTAGACAGTTCTCATGTGAAGCAGCGCCAGCAAAGTATTTCACGAGAACAGAGCCATGTAGTGTCATGTGCAAAAGCGGCAGAATGGCTGCCAAGCTTATATTACTTATTCTAACTTAGCAATGTCTGCTGTTAACCCTATTTCCTCACTACAGTAGTGGTCGCTTAAGGAGAATCGTCACTCCCCGTGATCCTGATGTGTAATTTGCATAGCATGCTGGCCAGTATTTGCGTTTCCCCAAGCTGTAGTGTTAACCAACTGTTTGAGGGTTTCCTGGAGGAATACTATGTCAGTTTTATACCTACTAAGCGCTTCAGTGACCAAACCCCTTTTTACTGTGTTCCCTTGCCCATTGACATTCCACATTAACAACATCAAAGATCGATGCTGTGTCATGGTGGCTAAGTATCTTCATCCTAACTCACACGCCCTGCCTCATAATGTGAATGTCCACCTACTCCCCTGCTGTCTTGGTGTCCTATGGTGCTGCAAACTAACCCTGAAACTACCCCAGCATTGGTCAAAAACAAGTAATCCCTTTGTTTATGCAAAGAAAAGATTTTCCGAAAACTTGACTGACAACTAAATCATACTTATTGGTAGATCTAATGGTATTACCCATGCACCAAGCTACCCACAATACATTTAAATCATTTATATCCTGACACTCCCAATTATTCGCAAATCTTCCTTTTTATTTTGAAAAACTTAGTTTACATTCGTTTTTCTAAAGAATCATCTCACATCCTATATTTCACAAATTTCATACAAAACAATTTTAAAAAACAATTTTAAAAAACTACCCTGCAATATATCTATAATATACAATAAAATTACAATACAACGTAATATAAAGTCATAAAAAGAGAGAAATATTTGTCATTCCTAAAACATATCCAATGGGACAATTTAATAACCTGGCCTGGATACACTATATCTTCCAGTATCTACAGATCCAAGTATTCCCAAGGATTATGTAAGTGATGCGTTGACGCGTTTCGATGGGTATTGTTATTGTTCCATCTTTTTCCAGACCACAGATTGTTTCAGTCTCTCTGTTAATCTTATAATGTAGCTCTTTTTTTAAAATCCTGAACAAAACAAATATATTTTAAAAAAATTGTGTATTAGAATACACCAATATGGTACACAAAAGCCTTTTTTTATCTCTTGCTTAATCTACAACAATTTGATAAAGACATTTTGTGCAATCGTTTTTCATGTTTGATATACATAAGCCATTTACACAATCTCTTGGAGCAATTCACATTTGTCTGCCATTCTCATTTATCTATTTCATTTGCATTTTAGAAAACACCATTGTTGCCATACAGGTCCATCATTGCATATAGATCCTCTTACTGTTTTCGGCTAACCCAAATTTGACAAATATACCTGCTAAACCCACTCTCCTGATTTTACTTTAGCACTCAATTTCGGAAAATGTCTTATGTTACCTTTTCTTATAATGCAAAGGAATTATGGGTACATTGAAGAACCAGAACCTTTTGGACCTGGCAGCGCAGGGTATGCCCTCTGTCTCCAGACTTCACCTGCTTCGCTACACAGAGACACGGGACACTCTGTCGGCGTTAGAAGATTGGATTTATTTAGCTGCAGCTAGTACAGTTATCCTAGAAGTACACAAAGTAGGTTCTCAGGAGACTGCCACTTCACTCTGTGGCGCATCAGATTAAATACTATACAATACACAATTATTAACGAGATATGCTCCCAAAGCATATAAGAAAAGAGCCAATAGGGAAAGTTGGAAAACAAAGCGGAACCAATAGGAAAGGTTTGAAAACAGAAATATCGGATGACTCGAAGAGACTTCTCCTCTAACTGTGTTTGTCACCCCACCCTCAAACTAATTCATTAACAGATTATAACTAACTTGCAGGTGGTGAGATACGTTTGTGTGTATTGAAGGACAGCCGTGACACGAGAGAATGCTAGCAGGAGACAGTGAAGGCCAGTCGATAAGATATGATCAGGAAAGAATAGTGGGAGCCAACAGATAGTTGAAACAGGGATTAGGAAAGCCAGACAGGGAATAGTGTACTCGGCTAGTTCTAACACCAGCTTCGCAAATAAAGGCTGAGGACGCATTTTGACACCATGCTACAGAAAAAGCAGAATAGACTTCGTTCGCCGTGCTGCCTGAGTGATGGCAATGCAAAATGGCGGCGGGTCACAAAATGGGGGGTCGATTCGATCGTGATCGAAAATCGAAGTTCCTCAGACCCTCCTTTTGCCAGAACTCAGGCAAGATAGACTCACGTTAATCTGAGTCCACGTCAATAGCCATGAGGTCATCGAGCTGTTGCTGTAACATCATTCTTATGTTTTCCGTTACTTGTGGTTTGGGTTTTGGGATGCACATAGTAGCACAAAGGTCACAGATAGCGGGACCACAGTGCATACAAAGGCTGCAAGAAAATATAATGGTCAAGATTATTCCAAGAAATGTCAATGCTTTCCAACCCCATTTGGACAGTAGTCCCCAAAACCATTCCGTTAAAGACCAATCTCCTTCGTCCTGATGAATAGACTCGGAGATTATGTGCAACTTGGAGATAGCTTGGTATACTGTCGGAGCGTCATTAGGAATGAAAATACAGCAACTTGACCCGATCAATTTACACGCTCCACCACGATCGGCAAGAATAAAGTCGAAGGCAACTCGATTTTGCAAGGTCATAAGACGATCCGCCTGTAGTTCTGCCGTGATATTACTTAAGGCTCCTACAGTGATGTCTATTGTAGTCTCTACGACACGGACCAGTTGCCTTATATTTCTGCTGTTAGCCATTGGACCCCAGAAGGGAAGAAAACCTTTAAGGAAATCTCCCCCCTCTTGTCCTGCTGTGTCCTTTGAATCAATAATCCCTCTGCCGTAACGGGTTCGGTGATAATTGGCAGAAGCAGTGTAAGTAGGAGGAAGAAGAAAGGCTATATAGCAAGTACCAGAGAAACCCGTTGGTACCCAAGTATAAGCTCTATTATAGCAGATGAAATAGGTGCCTTGAGACGGCACTAGAGGAGGCAAGTTTTGAGAGGAATAAATGTACGTGTAGGAGCAGTTACTCTTTTGTGCAGTGTCAGGAGAGCGATCGTTTATCTGTAAACAGAAGTTACCTTGATGCGGTATAGTCCAGATTGGCGAGGATTTTCCTTTTCCCACTTTACTATTAAGACTCGACATATATTGGGTGACGTTCCAATTGGTGTATGCTTTCCTTTCGTCGATGGAAATTTTGCTGTTCTCCATGATTTTAGCCATAACTACCATACCCTTAATCAAAGAACTATGACTAAAATCCGGATAATTGATTTGTGAAGTAACAGACCGTCTGAATTTGCTTTGATAAGCATTGGAGAAAATGATGAAGAATGCCCAAGCAGAACCCTCATTAGAAAAAGGGAGAACTAGATATGGCATTCCTTTCTCGGTGGTATGTGGCATAAGACCACATACCCAAGAATCAGTTGTGTTAACCACTAATTGATGCTGATGTAATAGTTGGATAAAGGAATTGTTGTAATACTCGGTTCTTCTGCCAAGTTCATGTGAAGGAAGAGTATGAAAAAGGTGTGGATAGATAGTAGAAGAAGGCAAAGAGGAAGAAGGGGAGGTATTTCTTGGTTGCAAAGCATAAATTATCCAACCAATAATCGCCAAAGCAATACATAATGATATAAAAACACATAAAGTTATACTAAAACGACTGTACATTATTTTACAGGGTGCTTTCTTCACTCCATCTCTTCTTTCTTTATTATTTAGTGTAGTTTCCATCTTACTAGTGGATGCTCACGGCAATCTTCTTCAATCACTGAAGTCACGATGGTCTACCGTCCTATGACACTGAAGATCCTGCAGACCTATTGTCACTACTCAGGTCGTGACCTAGACTCCTACCGTGACCCTGCAACCGAAACAGAACACTACACAAGGGAGAAGAAAGTCTCAAATGTTCTTTTGTCTGGGCCTGAGATTATAATGTTCCTTCCCCGGAACACTCTGATTTTGAAACAATGTTCTTGGTTCAGTCGTATCCAAGCGACGATGCGATGGAATTGCTTCCTGTAAAATGTCGCCGTTCTCGTTCTCAGACAGTGTCCCATTCAGGTGTGTATCGCTAAAGGGTACAAATCGTGGAACTGTTTCGCCTTCACAGTCACCAACCCCTCTACGAACCCACTGATCAAAAGGCAAAGGCAAAGGTACTTTCTTGCAATGCACACCGTGAATCCAATTTTTCTTTCCTTCGACTTTGACTGCTGTCCTTGTGGTCAACAACACCACTCGAGGCTCCCGCCACCTGGGCTGCAGATTTTTGGACCTTTGAAAATTCTTCACGCAGACCCAGTCACCTGGTCGGATGGAATGACCTGGGTCTGTGGAGGCCTCCGGCAGAGCACTATGAACCTGTTGATGAAGAACACACAATTTAGTTGTAAGGTCATGCAGATAGTCAATCAACATTGGATAGGGCAAGTCTGAGAATTTCTTAGGGCGAGGTATTCCCCATACGTTGGCCGGATGACCAAATACCACTTCATAAGGGCTAAGTCCCAAACGAGAGTGTACTGCAGTTCTGGTGGATAGCAGAGCTAGCGGCAAAGCATCAGGCCAATTGAGTCCTGTACTTGCTTGAACCTTTGCTAATTTCAACTTCAAAGTTCCATTGTAACATTCTACTAAACCCGCTGATTGTGGATGATTCGCCGCATGGAACTTTTGCTTGATTCCAAGACCTGCACAAACTTGCTGCATGACTTGGCCAACAAATTCGCTCCCATTGTCACTCCAGACAATGCGCGGCAAACCAAACCTGGGGAAGAACTCTTTTAGTAGGATTTTAGCTATAGATAAAGCTGTATTATCTTTCAAAGGGTATGCTTCTATCCACCTCGAAAAGGCACATACTACCACCAGAACATATTTGAGGTTGTTGCATCGCTCCATATGAATGTAATCGATTTGCAACACCTCAAATGGATATGTCGGAGGAGCAAAGTGACCTGCTGGAGTTGTGGTTCCCTTTCCCGGGTTGTACATTAGACAAACAATACAGTGCTTTACTACATTGTCTGCACATTTTGGGATATTTTCATTTTGCCACACTGGAGCCAGAAGTTTACAAATGCCTTTTGCACTTAGGTGAGCTGGACCATGAGCCATAGTAATCACTGGGAGTACATAAGCATCTGGTAACAGCCAACGTTGATGTTCGGATAATTCTACCCAACAACCCATCTCATCCAACATTCCCATACTTTCTTTCCACTTGCTCAACTCCCTTTCTGAAGCCTCTTTCTGAATCACTTTCACGCTTTCCACTGTATTCTCACACATTCCTCTCTCTCTGACCCAATTCGCAGGACCTGCGACATACATTCGACTCGTTGAATCTCTCGCTGTTTTCTTTGCTATTTCATCAGCAAATGTATTTCCCCGTCCAACATCATCCGTAATCTTCTTGTGTGCACTACACTTCACTATCGCTATTTGGATGGGTAAAGCAAGTGACTCAAGGAGATCAGTCACTAACTGACCATGCTGTCTTTTGGTGCCATGTGAAGTTAGGAATCCCCTTTCCATCCAGAGACGCCCAAAACTGAACGCTACACCAAAAGCATATTGGCTGTGAGTGTACACGTTCGCTCTTTTCCCTTTCGATAATACACAAGCTCTCGTCAGTGTTATCAACTCTGCTGCTTGCGCTGAATTGTGTCTAATGCGTGCAGTTTCCACAATCGTATGTAAGGTAGTTACAGCATAGGCTGAAACCATATCTCCATTAGGCATTTTGAAACAAGAACCATCTACCCATAGAATCCCATCTGGATTCTCTAGCGGTGTGTCTCTCAGGTCAATCCTTCCTTTTGTCTCTTCCTCAGTACGGAAGAAACAATCATGCTGATCCTCAACACTCTCCTCATTTGGAAGGGGAACAAAGTAGCTGGATTCAGGGTATTACATCGTTTGATGTGTACGTGACTAGCCAAAAGCGTCAGCTCGTAACCAGTTAAACGTGCACTCGTAAGATGCTGTGTTTTTGTTCTGTTTAGCAAAGTATCCACTGCATGTGGCACCATAACAATGAGAGTGTTATCCAACACATTCCAGCAGACTGTCGGATAGAAATTGCTGCTGCTGCTGTTGCTTTGAGACAACTGGGCAATGCTTTAGCTACGGGATCTAATGTAGCCGAAAAATAGGCACATGGCTGCTGTCTGTCTCCAAATTGCTGTGTCAAGACTGACAATGTACAACCTTCTCTCTCGTGAACATACAGCGTAAAAGGCTTAGTGTAATCTGGGGTGCCTAGTACAGGAGCAGAACAGAGAGCAGTGCGTAAATCAGTGAAACTCCTTTGGCACTCATCAGTCCAAGGAAGGGGCTGAGGCGTATATTTTAAAGTGAGTGCCAACATAGGTTTGGCGATCAAAGAGAAGTTAGGGATCCACTGTCTACAATAAGAAGTAATACCCAGAAAGGCACGTACTTCCCTTTGTGTGGATGGTACAGACATTCGTGCAATCGCCTGAATTCGTTCTGGTGTCAACCGTCGTCCCTCCTTTGATAGGAGATGACCCAAGTAGGTAACCTCTTGACAAACATATTGTAGTTTGGAAGGTGAAACCTTGTGATTCAGTTTAAACAAGTGGCGTAACAGTGCAACAGTGACATCTTTGCAGATATCTTTTGTATCGGCGGCGACTAACAAGTCGTCCATGTATTGAATAAGAGCAGCACCAATCGGCAAGTAAAAAGTATCAAGATGACATTTTAAAGCTTGGCTATAAATGGAGGGACTTTCACAATAGTCTTGGGGTGCACGCTTAAATCGGAAGCTTCGGCCTCCAAGAGAGAAACCAAAAATGTCCCTACTCTCTTCTGCAATGGGAATACTGAAGAAGGCATTCTTTAGATCAATAACAGAAAACCAAGTCGCTGTGGAAGGTATCATTGTCAACAAAGCAGTGATATCTGGAACAACAGGAAATTGTGGAATCACAATTTTGTTTACTTCTCGCAGATCAATTACAAAACGGTACACAGGAGGCTGAGAAGGATCAGTACGTTTAAGAACAGGAAGAATAGGACTATTGCATGTGTTACCTCTTATTTCTTCAACCACATCCTTCTGAATTAAGTCATGAATGATTTCCAAAAGCGCTTTTTCACCTTCAGCAGAAATTCTATATTGTGGGATACGTGGTAGTTCAACATTGGGCTTGAGACTGACAACATAAGGCGGAATCTCAAGACAACCCACATCATTCGGACCCGTGGCCCAAAGCGCTGTTGGAAGAGAAAGCAACTCAGGAGGAAACTGATCTTTGGACAAATACATTGGGGAGATCAACTTCTGACCTAGAGTGAGATGTACGCCAGAAGGAGAACAATATATTGTAGCATGCATTCTTTTCAATAGGTCTAGACCCAACAGATTCTCACCGCAACCATTCGTCGACAGAAGTGGAGCTTCCAAATCATAAGGACCAACTGAAATAGGCAAAGGGCAAGAAACCGGATTGCAAACAGGGGCGCCAGAGAATCCTACAGAAACATTCGTTAAGCCAGACAAAGGTGCCCCAGGGAGTTTAGAATGAATGATAGAACTTCTCATTGCTCCAGTATCTAGAAGAAATGGCTCTGAAACACCCATTGTAGTGACGTTAACATAAGGACCATTTTGATCTACTGGGATTGGCACAACTCCCTTACTTTGTCCATGGCTGTCCTAGTTGGCATGAAGGCTCTCATTCTCGCCTTCAACATAATGGTCTTCATTGTAATACTGTGTAGATCTCACATTTTGCTGATCAAAGTAGTTCATGGAATTGGAAAAAGAACGGCACGTTGTTCTTGAGTTAACACACCTCGACCTCTACCTTTGTTTGCTGACTGGAGGCCAGCACGACCTCGTGGAGCAGATAACGCTCGATTGCGCTGCAATAAAACTGGACAACTACTCTTAAAATGACCTTCCTCTCTACAATAGGCACATTGATTAGGACCTAACAAAGGTCGTGGATTGTATGACTCAGGTTTTTGATACAACCTCTGAAACTGCGGTGGCTGCTGAATCTGAGGCTGAACATAACGTGGCGGATAGGCTTGCTGCAAGAGAACCTTCGTTTTTAAATCTTTTGTCTTTTTCTCTTGCTTTTCTTTTTCTTGTTTATCCCTATTCTCATAATATTGTGCAGTAGCCAATATCTGAGCAGAAGAAGAAACAGCCCAAGAACTTTCTGAATCTTTTAATTTGTGTGACAGCTCAGGAAGCAAATTGAATACAAATTTATCCACGAATAATCGCTGTCCACCCTCGGTAGCCATGTCCTGACCACTGTGGTCGATAAATGTCTCCTCAAAATGAGTAAAGAAGTCAGAGACACTTTCATCTTTCTTTTGTTTGCATGCTGCCAGTTTATCCCAATTAACTCTCAGTGCAGGCATCATAGTTTTCATTAACGTGATGATTCTACCAGGAAGTTCCGAGATCAGAGCGTCAGGCTTTGCACCACCCGCTTGGTTTCTATCTGTATTAGCTATAACATCCCAAGTAGCTCCTAGTTCTTGTGCGTGGTCCTCTCTACGAATTTTAGCCCATATTGTCTGTGGGACTACATTACCCATCAACATATCAATATCTGCTAGATTCATAATGCAAGCATCGATTGTCTGCGATAATTCTTTGTAATAATCTGCAGGGTTCTTACGAGGATCTAGTAGAGTCTGTTTAAGAGCCAAAACTTCAGACCTCTTCCAAGGGACATGTACCCATATACGTTGAAAATGAGCAGGAATAGGTGCATTACCACCTACTCCCCCAAGCAGAACCCTCATTAGAAAAAGGGAGAACTAGATATGGCATTCCTTTCTCGGTGGTATGTGGCATAAGACCACATACCCAAGAATCAGTTGTGTTAACCACTAATTGATGCTGATGTAATAGTTGGATAAAGGAATTGTTGTAATACTCGGTTCTTCTGCCAAGTTCATGTGAAGGAAGAGTATGAAAAAGGTGTGGATAGATAGTAGAAGAAGGCAAAGAGGAAGAAGGGGAGGTATTTCTTGGTTGCAAAGCATAAATTATCCAACCAATAATCGCCAAAGCAATACATAATGATATAAAAACACATAAAGTTATACTAAAACGACTGTACATTATTTTACAGGGTGCTTTCTTCACTCCATCTCTTCTTTCTTTATTATTTAGTGTAGTTTCCATCTTACTAGTGGATGCTCACGGCAATCTTCTTCAATCACTGAAGTCACGATGCTCTACCGTCCTATGACACTGAAGATCCTGCAGACCTATTGTCACTACTCAGGTCGTGACCTAGACTCCTACCGTGACCCTGCAACCGAAACAGAACACTACACAAGGGAGAAGAAAGTCTCAAATGTTCTTTTGTCTGGGCCTGAGATTATAATGTTCCTTCCCCGGAACACTCTGATTTTGAAACAATGTTCTTGGTTCAGTCGTATCCAAGCGACGATGCGATGGAATTGCTTCCTGTAAAATGTCGTCGTTCTCGTTCTCAGACAGTGTCCCATTCAGGTGTGTATCGCTAAAGGGTACAAATCGTGGAACTGTTTCGCCTTCACAGTCACCAACCCCTCTACGAACCCACTGATCAAAAGGCAAAGGCAAAGGTACTTTCTTGCAATGCACACCGTGAATCCAATTTTTCTTTCCTTCGACTTTGACTGCTGTCCTTGTGGTCAACAACACCACTCGAGGCTCCCGCCACCTGGGCTGCAGATTTTTGGACCTTTGAAAATTCTTCACGCAGACCCAGTCACCTGGTCGGATGGAATGACCTGGGTCTGTGGAGGCCTCCGGCAGAGCACTATGAACCTGTTGATGAAGAACACACAATTTAGTTGTAAGGTCATGCAGATAGTCAATCAACATTGGATAGGGCAAGTCTGAGAATTTCTTAGGGCGAGGTATTCCCCATACGTTGGCCGGATGACCAAATACCACTTCATAAGGGCTAAGTCCCAAACGAGAGTGTACTGCAGTTCTGGTGGATAGCAGAGCTAGCGGCAAAGCATCAGGCCAATTGAGTCCTGTACTTGCTTGAACCTTTGCTAATTTCAACTTCAAAGTTCCATTGTAACATTCTACTAAACCCGCTGATTGTGGATGATTCGCCGCATGGAACTTTTGCTTGATTCCAAGACCTGCACAAACTTTCTGCATGACTTGGCCAACAAATTCGCTCCCATTGTCACTCCAGACAATGCGCGGCAAACCAAACCTGGGGAAGAACTCTTTTAGTAGGATTTTAGCTATAGATAAAGCTGTATTATCTTTCAAAGGGTATGCTTCTATCCACCTCGAAAAGGCACATACTACCACCAGAACATATTTGAGGTTGTTGCATCGCTCCATATGAATGTAATCGATTTGCAACACCTCAAATGGATATGTCGGAGGAGCAAAGTGACCTGCTGGAGTTGTGGTTCCCTTTCCCGGGTTGTACATTAGACAAACAATACAGTGCTTTACTACATTGTCTGCACATTTTGGGATATTTTCATTTTGCCACACTGGAGCCAGAAGTTTACAAATGTCTTTTGCACTTAGGTGAGCTGGACCATGAGCCATAGTAATCACTGGGAGTACATAAGCATCTGGTAACAGCCAACGTTGATGTTCGGATAATTCTACCCAACAACCCATCTCATCCAACATTCCCATACTTTCTTTCCACTTGCTCAACTCCCTTTCTGAAGCCTCTTTCTGAATCACTTTCACGCTTTCCACTGTATTCTCACACATTCCTCTCTCTCTGACCCAATTCGCAGGACCTGCGACATACATTCGACTCGTTGAATCTCTCGCTGTTTTCTTTGCTATTTCATCAGCAAATGTATTTCCCCGTCCAACATCATCCGTAATCTTCTTGTGTGCACTACACTTCACTATCGCTATTTGGATGGGTAAAGCAAGTGACTCAAGGAGATCAGTCACTAACTGACCATGCTGTCTTTTGGTGCCATGTGAAGTTAGGAATCCCCTTTCCATCCAGAGACGCCCAAAACTGAACGCTACACCAAAAGCATATTGGCTGTGAGTGTACACGTTCGCTCTTTTCCCTTTCGATAATACACAAGCTCTCGTCAGTGTTATCAACTCTGCTGCTTGCGCTGAATTGTGTCTAATGCGTGCAGTTTCCACAATCGTATGTAAGGTAGTTACAGCATAGGCTGAAACCATATCTCCATTAGGCATTTTGAAACAAGAACCATCTACCCATAGAATCCCATCCGGATTCTCTAGCGGTGTGTCTCTCAGGTCAATCCTTCCTTTTGTCTCTTCCTCAGTACGGAAGAAACAATCATGCTGATCCTCAACACTCTCCTCATTTGGAAGGGGAACAAAGTAGCTGGATTCAGGGTATTACATCGTTTGATGTGTACGTGACTAGCCAAAAGCGTCAGCTCGTAACCAGTTAAACGTGCACTCGTAAGATGCTGTGTTTTTGTTCTGTTTAGCAAAGTATCCACTGCATGTGGCACCATAACAATGAGAGTGTTATCCAACACATTCCAGCAGACTGTCGGATAGAAATTGCTGCTGCTGCTGTTGCTTTGAGACAACTGGGCAATGCTTTAGCTACGGGATCTAATGTAGCCGAAAAATAGGCACATGGCTGCTGTCTGTCTCCAAATTGCTGTGTCAAGACTGACAATGTACAACCTTCTCTCTCGTGAACATACAGCGTAAAAGGCTTAGTGTAATCTGGGGTGCCTAGTACAGGAGCAGAACAGAGAGCAGTGCGTAAATCAGTGAAACTCCTTTGGCACTCATCAGTCCAAGGAAGGGGCTGAGGCGTATCTTTTAAAGTGAGTGCCAACATAGGTTTGGCGATCAAAGAGAAGTTAGGGATCCACTGTCTACAATAAGAAGTAATACCCAGAAAGGCACGTACTTCCCTTTGTGTGGATGGTACAGACATTCGTGCAATCGCCTGAATTCGTTCTGGTGTCAACCGTCGTCCCTCCTTTGATAGGAGATGACCCAAGTAGGTAACCTCTTGACAAACATATTGTAGTTTGGAAGGTGAAACCTTGTGATTCAGTTTAAACAAGTGGCGTAACAGTGCAACAGTGACATCTTTGCAGATATCTTTTGTATCGGCGGCGACTAACAAGTCGTCCATGTATTGAATAAGAGCAGCACCAATCGGCAAGTAAAAAGTATCAAGATGACATTTTAAAGCTTGGCTATAAATGGAGGGACTTTCACAATAGTCTTGGGGTGCGCGCTTAAATCGGAAGCTTCGGCCTCCAAGAGAGAAACCAAAAATGTCCCTACTCTCTTCTGCAATGGGAATACTGAAGAAGGCATTCTTTAGATCAATAACAGAAAACCAAGTCGCTGTGGAAGGTATCATTGTCAACAAAGCAGTGATATCTGGAACAACAGGAAATTGTGGAATCACAATTTTGTTTACTTCTCGCAGATCAATTACAAAACGGTACACAGGAGGCTGAGAAGGATCAGTACGTTTAAGAACAGGAAGAATAGGACTATTGCATGTCTTACCTCTTATTTCTTCAACCACATCCTTCTGAATTAAGTCATGAATGATTTCCAAAAGCGCTTTTTCACCTTCAGCAGAAATTCTATATTGTGGGATACGTGGTAGTTCAACATTGGGCTTGAGACTGACAACATAAGGCGGAATCTCAAGACAACCCACATCATTCGGACCCGTGGCCCAAAGCGCTGTTGGAAGAGAAAGCAACTCAGGAGGAAACTGATCTTTGGACAAATACATTGGGGAGATCAACTTCTGACCTAGAGTGAGATGTACGCCAGAAGGAGAACAATATATTGTAGCATGCATTCTTTTCAATAGGTCTAGACCCAACAGATTCTCACCGCAACCATTCGTCGACAGAAGTGGAGCTTCCAAATCATAAGGACCAACTGAAATAGGCAAAGGGCAAGAAACCGGATTGCAAACAGGGGCGCCAGAGAATCCTACAGAAACATTCGTTAAGCCAGACAAAGGTGCCCCAGGGAGTTTAGAATGAATGATAGAACTTCTCATTGCTCCAGTATCTAGAAGAAATGGCTCTGAAACACCCATTGTAGTGACGTTAACATAAGGACCATTTTGATCTACTGGGATTGGCACAACTCCCTTACTTTGTCCATGGCTGTCCTAGTTGGCATGAAGGCTCTCATTCTCGCCTTCAACATAATGGTCTTCATTGTAATACTGTGTAGATCTCACATTTTGCTGATCAAAGTAGTTCATGGAATTGGAAAAAGAACGGCACGTTGTTCTTGAGTTAACACACCTCGACCTCTACCTTTGTTTGCTGACTGGAGGCCAGCACGACCTCGTGGAGCAGATAACGCTCGATTGCGCTGCAATAAAACTGGACAACTACTCTTAAAATGACCTTCCTCTCTACAATAGGCACATTGATTAGGACCTAACAAAGGTCGTGGATTGTATGACTCAGGTTTTTGATACAACCTCTGAAACTGCGGTGGCTGCTGAATCTGAGGCTGAACATAACGTGGCGGATAGGCTTGCTGCAAGAGAACCTTCGTTTTTAAATCTTTTGTCTTTTTCTCTTGCTTTTCTTTTTCTTGTTTATCCCTATTCTCATAATATTGTGCAGTAGCCAATATCTGAGCAGAAGAAGAAACAGCCCAAGAACTTTCTGAATCTTTTAATTTGTGTGACAGCTCAGGAAGCAAATTGAATACAAATTTATCCACGAATAATCGCTGTCCACCCTCGGTAGCCATGTCCTGACCACTGTGGTCGATAAATGTCTCCTCAAAATGAGTAAAGAAGTCAGAGACACTTTCATCTTTCTTTTGTTTGCATGCTGCCAGTTTATCCCAATTAACTCTCAGTGCAGGCATCATAGTTTTCATTAACGTGATGATTCTACCAGGAAGTTCCGAGATCAGAGCGTCAGGCTTTGCACCACCCGCTTGGTTTCTATCTGTATTAGCTATAACATCCCAAGTAGCTCCTAGTTCTTGTGCGTGGTCCTCTCTACGAATTTTAGCCCATATTGTCTGTGGGACTACATTACCCATCAACATATCAATATCTGCTAGATTCATAATGCAAGCATCGATTGTCTGCGATAATTCTTTGTAATAATCTGCAGGGTTCTTACGAGGATCTAGTAGAGTCTGTTTAAGAGCCAAAACTTCAGACCTCTTCCAAGGGACATGTACCCATATACGTTGAAAATGAGCAGGAATAGGTGCATTACCACCTACTCCCGCAACTGCCTCCTTCCAAACTGGAGGAACCTCTCTCATAGGGTAATTTTTCGACGTTAGTTTAACCGACGGATCGGAATCAAGAAAAATCTGAGAAAACAATAAGGATCTATAAGAGATAAGTGTCCTTACAGCTTCCTCAACTTTGGAACCTACAATAAGTCCTTTTTCAAAATCAGTTTGAACATTTAACAGATCTTGTGAGATCGGACTCGAACTCACATCTTCCCATTCTTTAATGAGAATGTCGCACATTACATTAAAAACATATCTCTGCGTAGGCGCATTCCATTGCAAAAACGTAGGCATAATATCAAGCACACTATATTGTGGACCCTTCTTGATCCATCTTCGTGCAAGAGAGTCTAGCTTCTCTCGTTCCTCAAAATCTGGGAACTGACTACGAGATTGTCTTCGAGCAAAAGCCAGAGACACATTAAAAGCTCCAAAGAAAGGAGATAGAATACTAGTGACAGAATCTGTGAGACGCTTATGCACAGACGGTGAATTAGACATTAGAACTGGAGACAGAGTATTAGGAGAACTGACAGGAGAAGAACTGGAAATTGCAGGAGGAGCAGAAAGCAAAGGAGAGCTAAGATCAGGAGATGAAGGCAAAGAAGTTGAGACTAATGGTAAAACCGGCAAGGGCGGTAATACTGGAGGAGGCAAATACTGAAGAGCCGGAACCGGCGGAGGTACCACTGGCAGCTGAGCAGGCTGTAACAGCTGAGGTACATTGGCATTTTGCGCATAGGGTGGAGGCAACCTTAATAAATGAGACATTAGGGGATCTTCGTCTATATTTTTCTTATTATCAGAAGGAGAAACAGGCAACACCGGATAGCATTTATCTATTGCCATACGATGTTGTCTTTCTGAAATTTCTGTCGCATTATCAATTTCATCATTTTTGAACTGTTGGGCAGCCTGTATAATTGTCATACCCTGTGCTTTCCTATCTCGTTTTTCTTGTTTAATTTCTTTCTGTTTGGCTTCCTTACGCCAAAGGCGGAAAGAGTCAAACATTGCCGGCCGGGCTTTTCTTTTGAACAAAACTGCTTCTAAATTATCTAGTACATCAGGATCAAAACGACCGTTTTCTGGCCATTTGAGAACACCATCTTTCTTCGTGTATCGAGTCCATGTCTCGTTAAAGGCAATGGGGCCGATACCATGTTTCGAATAGAGCTCATATGTGGGAGTTCCAACCGAAGGAATCGGACAAGAGTCCTCAAGTCGGGAATCCCTATTACAACCAAGACAACAAATTCTTCCAAACTTAGTCAGACCAGGCATCTCGAGATGTCTCTGGACTGTTCACAAACTTCAAGGGAGTAAAACTCAGTTTACGCAGCACAAATGCACTTACCCTCGGCTTTAGCCTTTGCAAAAGCTAAATCTAAGAAACCTAAGGACATCAAACAAAGAACCAAATTGTGGGCACGACCCACGAAAATACTAAACTAAGGACGTCTTCCTCCACCAACAGAGGCCCGTCTATCGTCTCGCCTTACCATACATCATCAAAGGAATGGGCCAAAGCAGGGCGGCAGTCAGGGCAGCGGTCGTCAGCAGCCGTCAGGAAGGAGTAACCGTGCTGCAAAAGACCTTCGGACCACTTTCGACATACAGGGGTCGCTTAGTGTGGCTCGTGAACCCTCCGGAATTTTCTTGCGGGGTTCCTCACGACCTTCGAGCAGAACCGGTACCACTGAAGCCGCCCCACGTGGGCGCCAATTGAAGAACCAGAACCTTTTGGACCTGGCGGCGCAGGGTACGCCCTCTGTCTCCGGAGTTCACCTGCTTCGCTACACAGAGACACGGGACACTCTGTTGGCGTTAGATGATTGGATTTATTTAGCTGCAGCTAGTACAGTTATCCTAGAAGTACACAAAGTAGGTTCTCAGGAGACTGCCACTTCACTCTGTGGCGCATCAGATTAAATACTATACAATACACAATTATTAACGAGATACGCTCCCAAAGCATATAAGAAAAGAGCCAATAGGGAAAGTTGGAAAACAAAGCGGAACCAATAGGAAAGGTTTGAAAACAGAAATATCGGATGACTCGAAGAGACTTCTCCTCTAACTGTGTTTGTCACCCCACCCTCAAACTAATTCATTAACAGATTATAACTAACTTGCTGGTGGTGAGATACGTTTGTGTGTATTGGAGGACAGAGAATGCTAGCAGGAGACAGTGAAGGCCAGTCGATAAGATATGATCAGGAAAGAATAGTGTGAGCCAACAGATAGTTGAAACAGGGATTAGGAAAGCCAGACAGAGATTAGTGTACTTGGCTAGTTCTAACACCAGCTTCGCAAATAAAGGCCGAGGACGTATTTTGACACCAGGCTACAGAAAAAGCAGAATAGACTTCGTTCGCCGTGCTGCCTGAGTGATGGCAACGCAAAATAGCGGCGGGTCACAAAATGGCGGGTCGATTCGATCGTGATCGAAAATCGAAGTTCCTCAACATAAGATCCCTCCACCGTCGGGGGCCTTTTCCGTTCTGATTGCTATATGTTCTATCCCTTCATGTTCTAAAAATAAAGCGCAATCATGGTCAGCTAATTGTCTAGCAAAGGTTGCCTCTTATACTTTGATTTTATAAGGGCTATTTAGCATCTCATCTGATTAATGTGGGTCATATTACCCTGCGGTTGTGCCTCGAGGTTTGGAAATCAATACGTCACTCCTGCCTAGTGATGCTTAATTGCCTTCACCTATGTTTACCAAAAGAGGAGAATAAATTAGCTAAACTTGTTACTCAATGAATGCAATTTACCCAGAAGTCCCTTTCATGCATATACTACCTCCGTCTTAAATTTAGGAATAACTGTTCATGTAGGCGTTCCCCTCGTCATTACTTAGGGAAACTGAGGAGCCGTAGATACTGTGCCTCCTGGAGCGTTGATCAGCTAATAGAGAGCTTATTTTACTTATGGGTTTCTATGTACCATTCAATAATTACCCTCTTAGCCTCTCCTTCTCTAACAGGACCCTCCGATATCTCACCTTGAAAAACGGAAGACTGTCGGGTCCATCAACCGTCTTCCTTATGATTACAGGTAGACTTGACTCACGGGAGCATGCCAAATTTAAATGGGTGTGCGTGTGTTCTAATTGGTTAAAGTCTCTACCTATGACGTCTGTCTGCCTTGCATTGTATCTTGTGCTGACTCTGCCTCTACTATTACCAGCAGAGTTTGTAATACGTGAGTGTGTGTTGCATTCAGCCTATAGTGCCCCGGAACTGTATGGATTGGAAACGGATGGCCGGTCCCAATGTCCATTGTACCTCGCTTATTGCTTGTCATTTCTGTGCGCTCACCCTCCTTTTTAGGTCTCGCCTATGCGGCGCCCATGCACTGCATAGGAGACCTTTAGCCGTCGTTCAGCTCGTTTTCGAAGCACATTCTCGTGCTTGTGGCGGCATACACCTTGCAGGAGCATACAGCGGTGCACCACAAGCACGAGTATGTGCTTCAAAAAGAGCAGACACGCATGCACCACTCCCAGGCCAGCAAACACACAATTGCAGTGCCAGCAGTGTGTTTTTCTTTTACAGTGACAAGCATGCGTGTGGCGTGCGCTTTAAAATATCAGAATTAGTGAATGTGCTTTAAAATATCTGCATTGCTTTCAAATATCAGCCTTAGTTATTCACTCGTGCACTCACGGGCTCACCTCCTGCTCCCTACCTCATCTCCCTCTCTCTCCTCACTCACACGTCCCTCTTTCTCCTCGCCCACTCGCTCCGCCCTCTCTGTCTTCTTTTTGAATACCGCTTGTCTTTCATTTTTTCTCATTTTTTCATTGCCTCTCTCGGGCAGCATGTGTTTATTTATGTTCGATCAGACTACCAGCAGCATGTTGTGTACGGCAATGACATACGCTCTCGCAAGCAGCACGTGCACAGCAGTGAGGGTGTATGTTTCTTCTGGCAGCATGAGGAGTGCATCAGCTGTGAAGTATTCTCTCTGACAGCATAACGGCACGCGCTTCTGATATATATTATCGTTTACTGTTTGCACTGACGTGTATCGTGCACATACATTGTGGATGTAGGTTCCGAATACTGACCTGCGTTTTGTGTCCGTGTTGTTTTTGTAGCCTTCTGATGTGTGCACATTTTCTAACAGTGACTGCAAGGGCTGCATGTTCTTTCTAGTAGCCTGGGTTGTTTGTGCATCAGTAATGTTTGTCCTTTATGGCTCCTCGCTGTGCGCGTCAGTGATGCACATTATGTGGGACGTCGTGGGCTCTGCATTGTCAATGCGTGTCCCGCCTGCCTGCATTGCTGTGCCTTGGAGATGTGTATTTTCCTCAGCCGCCTGAGGGTGGGTAGTATAAAAATGTGTTATTTCTGGCAGCGTGACCTTTGACATGTGCGATCATTGGACGCCGATTACATCGCAGACAGTGTATCGGAGACCTATGATCTCCGGCAGCGCTGACTTGCACCGGAGATGGGTGCACTGCGCTGTAACAACAGATGTTGTGCAGTGTTTTATTTGTATTCTCTCTAGCATGTCATGTGCACAGATGACGCATGTGCTCTCTACCATCAACATGCATGTTTTCTTCTGCCACAGCGGCCGTGTAGTGAATTCTCTGTCCATAGGGTCCCAACTCCTTGTGAGATCTGGGTGGTGGTCGGGAGAAGACGACACTCTTGACTTAGGCACTGCCAGAATATTGTTGTGTACTTCAAGCAGCAGCACATCGATTTTTGACCATGCCGTCCCTGGTGCAGATTGCAGCTCTGTGGCAGTGGATGCCTTTGTCTTGCTGTGCTAGGGACCAGGAGCAAGGTTAACAGTTCCCTGACACCCGCCGGGTGCGTCCGTGTCTTACTGTGTGGCCATGATACATCACCCCACATCATTCCCACAGCCTAAACTGGGGGTGGGAAGATGTTTTGGCTGGTGTTGCACAAAACTCTTTGTCTTGCTGAGCGAGGGATCATCTAAAATGAGGTGTGTGTGTGTAAAGGTGCGCACATCAGACATGAGAGGAGATGCAGTGTGGTAGTAGTGTGCATTTTTTCCTGCATCATATGGCTTGAATCCCATTTGGCAGCACACTGTATGCACATGCATTCTTTGTAACTAGACCTGCCTTCACTGCTCCCTGCAAAGGTGTGTCTGTCCACATGTAGCTAATATGTTGTTTTTCTGAATACTTGATGGCTTTGGCGCAGAACACTTTTACTGTTTGCAAACTCTGCGATTTGGTCAATTGTACGGTTTGTTACCCCTCTGTCTCTCTCTACCTCTCTATCACTCTCTACCTATCTATCTCTCTCTACCTCTCTACCTCTCTACCTCTCCACCTCTCCCTCTACCTCTCTACCTCTCTACCTCTCTCTCTCTCTCTCTCTCTCTCTCTCTACCTCTCTCTCTCTACCTCTCTACCTCTACCTCTCTCTCTACCTCTCTCTCTACCTCTCTCTCTCTACCTCTCTCTCTCTACCTCTCTACCCCTCTCTCTACCTCTCTACCTCTCTCTATCTCTCTCTACCTCTCTACCTCTCTCTACCTCTCTACCTCTCTACCTCTCTCTACCTCTCTCTATCCCTCTACCTCTCTCTACCTCTGTGCCGCTCTACCTCTCTACACCTCTCTACCTCTCTACACCTCTCTACACCTATCTACACCTCTCTACCTCTCTACACCTCTCTACCTCTCTACACCTCTCTACCTCTCTACACATCTCTCTACCTCTCTCTACCTCTCTATCTCTCTACCTCACTCTCTAGCTCTCTCTCTCTACCTCTCTATACCTCTCTATACCTCTCTCTACCTCTCTCTACCTCTCTCTCTACCTCTCGCTCTACCTCTCTATACCTCTCTCTACCTCTCTACCTCTCTCTACCTCTCTCTCTACCTCTCTCTCTACCTCTCTCTACCTCTCTCTACCTCTCTACCTCTTACATCTCTCTACCTCTCAACCAGTTGAATTCCGGGAAGCCCAAACCATCAGTATTTCAAATCTGCACGTGAAACGTGGGTAGGATGAGCCATGCAGCTCAGAAAGGGATGTTCTTTTTACATAACTTGTATTTAATAGAAATGGGAAGCAGGAGAACAGTCTCACAGTTGAGATAGGGATTCACATACACTAGCGACCGCTTTTGAATTGGCTTTAAAAATATTCAAAGATGGCTGCAATGTCTACTTGGGATGTGATGGACTAAGTGGCAGACGGAGCCTGATAGCACTGCTTGTTCTTATAAAAAAAACAAGCATTGGCATAGCCAATAGGTCTCCCCTTTGGGACCTTATAAGTGTTTAGTTATCCTTGGTTCAACAACATCAGTGTTTAGCCATGCAACAGTTGATGGACAGAATGCAGAACAATGCCATACATTCACCCCAGTA
Organism: Triturus cristatus; assembly: GCF_964204655.1. NCBI lineage: Eukaryota > Metazoa > Chordata > Amphibia > Caudata > Salamandridae > Triturus > Triturus cristatus. The sequence continues at coordinate 823,519,424 of NC_140581.1, read as the reverse complement.
CAGAGATCTGGGCCTACATCCGTCGTTTTTTTGCTCACCATGCCGTTCCAGTTTGAACCCAGCCATATGCAAATCAGTCTTGACCCTGTGCCTCATGGGAACAGTCCAGCCCGAACTGCCAAGCCAGATCCTCCCTGGACTGGAAACAAGCATCCTAGGACCGATTTCGGGGTTTCACCCCTCTTCAGCCAGGATAGCTTGATTCCAGTGGCATGGATAGCACGGGACCCACGTCTGGGCATACCCTTCCCACTCGGGGTGACAAATGCAAAAGATCCAGGAAATGTTTGACAAGGTGAATCTTAAATGTTTTATTGAGCAAAAATGTCAATTTTCAACATATAAGTCGTAAATCAAATGCTAGGCGATTTCCAAAGCATTTTTAGAAGAAACCAAAGGAAAGTTCTCAAACATTGGCCTTTGTTTTAACTTGAGTCTGACTTTAACCAGATTTTTTCAGAAAAACCGCTATTTGCATATGAAAGGAGCAAAAATCTTATGGAATTATTGAAACCCGTCAATCCAACTCAGACCATTTTGATACTCAAGGGCACGATGCCCTGTCATAATTGTGGCAACTGTAACAGTATCATCAAGGGTAACGTTGTCCAGCATCCCACAAAGGGTTTTAACATCAAATTATTTGTATCAGCCACTTGTGATTCTAAAAATCTGATTTACATGTTGAAATGTCCGTGTGGCTTACCATACATCGGCAAAACTGAAATAAAAATCAAGACACGTTTGAACGAACACAAGAGCAACATTCGGAACAATAATTTAAAATCTACTGTTGCTACATATTTCAATGAACACAAACACAACGTCAGTCAACTACGTTTCTTGGTGTGTGAAATTGTTCCATTTAAAGAAGGCCGTGACAACCGCAAGTTCTTGATCCAACGTGAAACATCGTGGATTTATAGAATGAACTCTCTAGTACCTTATGGACTCAATGATCGGATTGAGCTTAGTTGCTTTATTTAAACTTGCTGTGTACTTTGTTGCCTGTTCCATCACACATGTATCTCCATACATGTGTCTCACTGTTTTCATCAGTTTACGCTTTCATTTTTTTGCTGTCTGAACATCATCTTTACTTGTCTTTTCTTGGTTCCTCTTTTCTGTTTTTACATGTGCTCACTTGTTATTTCATCACATCCATGTTGACTCTCATCAACTGTCCCATTTAATCTATTCTGTACGTTTACAGTGTTGTCATATTGTCATACATTTTTTCACATTTTTCCATTTTTTATATATGTTGATTTTTACTTTTGAGCTCACGTAACTATCTTCATATGTGTCTGTTTATTTGTTTTTTCCTGGTGTCGTTTTTTCAAACTCTCTCCTTTGCTCTTTTCTTAATTTTTTTTGAAAACTTGATTAGTAATGCACAAGATTCCCGTTTTCATTGTTTCTTATCTTTTATATCATCTCATGTTTTTCTTTTCACATTGTATTGTTCTGGACTTATCATGAGCTAATTACCCCACCGCGTTATACAGCGGAGTCATACCTTGCTAATTTCGTACTTGCCTCCTTCAAGATGGCCGCCGTTTGGGTGTCCGCTTTCAGTGTTTAAATTGCACACGCGCGGCAGTAGCTCATTGCTGCGAGTCTACGCGAACATTGCATGACGTTTGCCTTGTATTAACCGAGGTAACACTATGCCGAAAACTTCTGTCTGTCGTTCACCTTTGTACTTTTCTGGCTGGGATTTTAATTTCTGGATTGCCAGCCTGCCTATTTTTTGCACGCTCTTAGTAATCCTACACGCTACGTCGCGTTGTTAGGTTCTTACTAATTCCCACTACCATGTCGTTTGTGTTTGGTGCTCGTTATTTCGAGCAATTTCCTTCTTGTCACTCAGTAACTCTATGCCGATAGTCTCTGTACCTGTTGCATGCCTTAAATAACTCAGCACGCTACCTCGCGTTGTTAGGTTCCCATAAGTTTTTTTACTACTATGGTGGTTGTATTTGGTGGTCGTCATTTCGAGCACTTTCCTTCTTGTTTAGCGCACTCATGGTTTTAAGGTGATTTTCATTTGGTGCACTTTATTTTGTTCACATTTAAATGTCATTTTTGATTTTTTCACATTAACGTCAGCATTGCATGTTGTTCATTCAGGTATTGTTCGTTTACATATTTTCAGTCTATTGGGGGCTGTGATATTCACTCCTACCTTTTATTGTTTAGGATTCCTCCTGACGAAGGGTCATTTACCCGAAATGCATCGGGGACTTTCCTTTGGTTTCTTCTAAAAATGCTTTGGAGGGGGGCGGAGCCAAGATGGCGGAGTGAGCAGTCGTCCTGCTCCGGAGCTCCCGCCGGGGTCAGATCTAGCATTGGCCATAAGGTCATTCTCAGCATTCAGGATACCCGAGTGGCATCCCCAGAGTCCCGGGAATGAGATTGCTGGAAGCGGAGCCGCATTTGGCGGCCGTGAGCGGAGTCGGGAGCAAGGGGAGAGAGGCGGCGGGCGGAGGCGCTGAAGCCGCGCAGATGAGGCTGGTCCCAGAGGGGCTACTGGAGGACAGAGGAGTGGCTGCGGAGATCCCTGGCCCCTGGGGCGGCGGCCACCCGCATACTCAGGAGGGCCACCTGGACGGAAGTGAGAGTCCCGGGGACCGGTGTGGTGGAGCCGTTGCTGCATCGGAGATCGGTCCGCCATCTTGGACGGCCGGGAGCGACACCAGAGGCGAGTCAGTGGGATCGGGAGCCGGGGTCTTGAGCAGTGGCGGGGTCGGGGCCCGGGAGAGCTTGGAGCTGCGTGTGTCCCCCCCCTGTGCCACCGAGCGGCGGCAGCAAAGGAAGTGAGGAGCAGTGAGCCAAGGGGCAGCCCAGGAGGGCGAGTCGCACCGGTCCATCGGCGTCCCTGGAGATTGGGGTCGGCTGCGTGCATCCCCCCTGCTGGAGGCGACGTCCAGATCTGGAGTTGGTGATTGCCTAGGAGTCTGGGGCTGGAGGTCTGGAGGCCCGCGGCACCTGGAGATTGTCGCTGGGTCCTTACTATCGGAGTTCGGCGCTGGTGGAAGGTTGGTCCGGGATGCCGCGAGCGGTAGCAGGGAGCCTGGTGGAGCGGTCTTGGAGGCGCTGGGTAGGGGCTGGCTCATTAGTAGTCGCAGGCGGTGTGCAGCGGCCACCCCCCGGACGCCGGAGTGACTGGCTGGAGTTGGGTCGAGGCTAGCAGGAAACATTGGCTGCTGGGGCCCGTCGGTGCGGTGGCGCTGAGCCGGATATCTGCCACTCTAGGGAGAGCGCCGCCAACGAGCCAGGGAGCGTGAGGGGCGAATAGAGCCCCGAGCCAGAACAACGAGACGGACGCTGAGGACCGGGGGTCAGGACCGCGACGGCGGCGACCGGAGAGCGCAGGAGGATCGAGCTGGGTTGGAGGAACGCTAGGAGAATGCTGCAGAGTTGGAGGACCCTGCCGGCCATTGAGGGCGTTGGTGAGGAGAAGGTCGCCCCACGTGGGGGGTGAGGCCCGCGACGTCGGTAGCCGGAGTGAGCTGGCGGACCGAGTGGGAAAAGAAGAGCAGCTGGTGTACATTGGGACGCTGGAGGTCTGCGCTGGCCGCTGAAGGAGCTGGTGGTGGCGGTGGTGAGTCTTGGGGCGCGGAGGCTCGTCGGAGAGCGGCTCCCCGGCAGAGGAGTGGCGAAGGGGGCCGGGGATCCCCACAAGCTGGCCCCGGGGCTTGGAGAGCGGGGTGATGTCCAACCAGAGGAAGAGGCAGGACAAAACCATTAAAGACCTATTCTCCAGGGTTCTGGATGGGAAGATGCCCGTGGCCTCGGATCAAGGGGGCGCGAGGGGGACAGGCCCGGAAGGAGGAGGGTCTGAGCCCATTACTAAAGCTTTCATGGAGTCTATGTTCGCCGCGCTGCGGGCGGACATACAATCCTTCAAGCAGGAGTTCCAGTCGGAACTCAAGGAGGTCCGCCGAGATGTGGACGGCATCAGGGAGAGGGTCGCGGAGCAGGAGGGCAAGAATGATGGGAGAGATGAGGAAGTCGTGACATTGCAGCAGGAGATCCTTCGACTGCACGATCAGCAAGTGGACCTTCAGGGCCACCTTGAGGATCTTGAAAACCGCTCCCGTCGCCACAACATCCGGGTTCGGGGGGTGCGGATGGACGATACCTCGCAAGATCTGTTTACCTACGTGAGGGAGCTCTTTAACCACATTCTGGAGCGCCCTCTAGATGCGGAGTTGGTGATAGATCGGGCCCATAGGGCGGGACCCCCCCGGGCTCCGCCGTCCCCCCCATCAGACATCCTGATGTGCTTGCAGGATTATCGCACCAAGGAGCTGGTAATGCAAAGAGCAAGGAAGATGCACCCCTTGCAGTTTCGGGGCCACAGCCCGGTGTTGTATGAAGACCTGTCCGCTCTCACGCTGCAGAAGCGGCGTCTCTTTAGGCCCGTTACGACGCACCTTCAGCAGAACAACATCCCCTACAGCTGGGGTCACCCCTTTCGCCTGGTGTTTCGGAAGGAGGACAAACTATACCAGCTGCGCTCACTGTCGGAAGCCTGCAAGTTGTTGGGGGTGGACCCCCCGGATGAGGCGGGAGCTGAGGGACCTCCCACAGTGGGGGCGGAGAACTCTGGGCCTCGCTGGCGTCAACAGGGGTGTAAACGCCGGCCCAAGAAGCCGCTGGCAGCAGAGATCTCGAGGGGCCGCCTGTCGGCGCTGGAGGCTGTCTCCTCGGACCTTTCTGGTACAAACACTGGCTGAACTGATTAAGCAAGGTATCTTAGTAACTCTGCTTAGTGAATCCAGACCTGGGCGGGAGGGAGGGCTTCTTTCCACTTTTTAGTGGGTATTCCCCAATGTCATATTGCCGATCATGGACGAATGATGGACCTTTTGTTCTAAGTTTCTATGAGGTTGTGTTTTTTGGGTTTGGAGTTTCTGGGATGGGGGAGGGGGGAGGGACGGTGCTCCATGTCTACCATTCCTTCACGGGGAGAGTGCTCAGTAGTCCAGGGGAAACACATCATGCCACCCACCACACTTAAGATATTGACCCTGAATGTTCGGGGTCTTAACAATCCCGTTAAACAACGGGCTGTCTTATCTTGCTTAGAAAACTCACACGCGGATCTCTGTTTGTTGCAGGAAACCCATCTACTGGGGCGGGACTGTCACCGACTTCGGTCCCGGAAGTTCTCCTCGGGTCCAGCTAAAACAGTGGGGGTGGCGATCCTGGTAGAGCAGCGATTTCGGGGGGAGGCTTTGCACAAGGTAGCGGAGGTCAGGGGACGATTATTGATATACCGCTTTGCTCTTGGGGGAGCGTCGTTCGCGATTGGTTCCTTGTATGCTCCGAACGAGGGGGCTGAGCGATTTCTGAGGGCGGCAATTCTGGAGGCCACGGCTACACCCGATCGCAATGTTGTCATCGGAGGGGATCTTAATTTGGTTTTTGATAATGCCCTGGACCGATCTAGCCAGTGCTCTCACCAGACTGGGGCTATCTCTAAAGAGGGGCTCCTGCACCTGCAGGAGCTGGGGTTTTGCGATTTATGGCGTAGTCTGCATCCGCGGGACAGGGAATACACCTTCTATTCTAACGCGCATAAGACCTACGCCAGGCTAGACCACTTCCTAGTATCCTCGTCGGCGAGGGCGATCTCTACGGCAGTGGAGATAGGCACAGCATGTTTGTCGGACCACGCTCCGGTGACCGCGATTTTCACCCTCCCGCCCATGTCGCGGCCATCTAGGGTTTGGCGTCTACGGGATGCCCTTCTGCACCGGGAGGCAGTGCTCCAAAAAATCCAGCATCAGATTCGGGATTTCCTCAAACACAATGACAACACAGACACCACACCTGCCACGCAGTGGTCGGCATTGAAGGCAGTACTGCGGGGAGAGTTCATCTCCATCTCGGTGGCGGACAATAGGGAGCGGGAGAGTAAACGGAGCGAGATTTCGCAGCAAGTCAGGGAATTGGAGCGGATACATCAGCGGACGGGAGCGCCGAGAGTTTGGCGGCAGCTTAAGGCCGCTCGCCACCAGCTAACGGCACTTGACCAGGATAGGGCAGAGTTTGCGGCGCTACGGTTACGCCATGCCTATTATGCAGGGGGGGACAAACGCGGCCGCCTTTTAGCCCACAAGCCCCTAGAGACTCGTCAGCGACAGGGAGTCAGGATGATCGCTCAGGCGGATGGGGTGGAGGCGACGGAGGACAGGGACATCGCGGACGCATTTCGGGAGTTCTACGAGACTCTATATACGGAGGCCCCCTAGACCGTCGGGACGGAACGGCTTTTCTAGACTCGGTTACTCTACCGGTCCTCACTAAGGCGCAAGCTGATCATTTAGATAGACATATTCAGCTTGAGGAGGTCGTATCCGCCATCTCCCCTCTCAAGGTTGGCAAGGCCCCGGGCCGTGACGGCTTCTCCGCCATCTTTTACAAGAAATTTTGCCCCCAGCTGGCCCCGATCCTCACCTGGCTGGTTAACTCTTTCGCTGCACAGGGAGCTTTTCCTGGCGACCTCCTGGAGGCCTCGATTGCGGTCATCCCAAAGCCTGGGAAAGACAGTACGTGCTGCGGATCTTACCGTCCAATATCCCTCCTTAACGTGGATTTGAAATTATATACCAGGATTCTAGCTGCCCGCCTCGGCCCCCAGATGCCACTCCTCGTAGACCCAGACCAGGCGGGCTTTATCCCCGAACGCCAAACGGCGGACAACACAAAACGTACCGTCCAATATCCCTCCTTAACGTGGATTTGAAATTATATACCGGGATTCTAGCTGCCCGCCTCGGCCCCCAGATGCCACTCCTCGTAGACCCAGACCAGGCGGGCTTTATCCCCGAACGCCAAACGGCGGACAACACAAAACGGATTTTGCATCTTATTGAAAAGGCTACTCGGGTCCCCGGGGAATTTATGATGTTGGCCATTGACGCTGAAAAAGCGTTTGACCGCGTCCACTGGCCATTCCTGGAACAGGTGTTGGAGAGGGCGGGTCTGGGTGCACGTTCCGCACGCACATCCTCGATTGCTATAAGTCTCCCACCGCGGTCGTCAGAGTGAATGGCTTCATGTCCTCCAGATTCCGAATTGAGAGAGGCACGAGGCAAGGGTGTCCTCTGTCCCCCCTCCTTTTTGCCCTCTATATGGAGCCCTTGGCGCAGAGGCTGCGACAGAACCCTTAGGTCATGGGGATTAGGTTTGGGGGTTATGTCCACACGATAAGCTTATACGCGGATGATGTCCTATTGTCGTTGTCTGACCCACTGTCTGCTCTCCCGGCATCCTGGGTGGAGCTGGATGGGTTTGCTCGAGCGGCCGGGTTTAAGGTGAATGCAGAGAAGTCCGTGGCCTTGGACTTATTGTTATCTAGTTCTACTCGAGCGAAACTGCAGACCTGCCTTCCCATTGGCTGGTCGGTTACTGCAATCTCATACCTGGGGATTCAACTGGCCCCATCGCTGCCCGCTGCGGTCGACCTGAATTATACGCTACTGCGCGACAGAATTCGTCATCAGCTTGAACGGTGGCGGCACTGCCCCCTTTCTTGGTTGGGTAGGATCGCAGCAGTAAAGATGACCGTCCTTCCGCAGAATCTGTATCTCTTTCGTACTATCCCTCTCCGTCCGCCGACGGGATGGATCAATGCGATACAGTCAGAGTTGTCCCACTTTGTCTGGAAGGGGCGGAGGCCATGCATGCGGCGAGCACTGACGATGCTGAGCCCGGAGGCGGGGGGCCTCGGAGTTCCGGACTTACGACTCTATTTCCAAGCTGCCCAATTGAGATATTTGGTAGAATGGAGTAAATGGGAATCAGAGAAACATTGGCTGTTTCAGGACCAGGCTATAGCAGCGCGCCCTCTGCAGGAGATCCCCTTCTTACGCAAACCCCACAGGCCCCTGAATCTATATGCCTCTTATATCACGCGGGTCCCGCTTGAAGTTTGGGATGCCACCAATCTTCTACACGAATTGACCACCTTTCCGTCTACGCTTACCCCGCTGATGGGCAATCCCGACTTCACCCCCGGCCTGGAAGAAACCACCTTTGCGGGATGGAAGGAGGCAGGTTGCCGGTCCCTTTGCCATGTTTATGGGAGGGAGGGAGGGGTACATTCATTTATGCAGCTGCGGGAGGACTTTGGGTTGCAGGAGACGGAGAGACTGCGATACATGCAAGTAAGACACTGGGCGCTTCAGCCACAAGTTCGCTCTGGGGTGGAGCGGCGCCTCTCCTCCTATGAGCGGTAGCTCATCACCCGCACGACAGATAAACACCTCATTTCTGACTTTTATAAGCAATTGCAGATCATATATAAGCACTCCTATCACTCTAGCAGGAATAGATGGGACCGAGAATTGGGGAGAACATTGAGCCATAAGGAATGGGAGGATATATATTATAGGGCAAGGCACTCTGCATACCATATGGGGCTCACAGAGACTCTCACTAAGATTGTGACGTACTGGTATTACACCCCGGAGCGCTTGCATCAGATGGATCGGGCGCGGGAGGCTCGGTGCTGGAGGGGTTGTGGGGTGGTGGGCAGTCTCACCCATGTCTTGTGGGAGTGTCCCCGTCTCAGATCTTACTGGCAGCAAGTGTTAGATGAAATTGATAGGCATTTTGAGACGGAGATACCGCGTTTCCCGGCATATGTGCTCCTTGGTTTGCCCAACTCATTGACTTACCCGTTGCGGTCCCGTAGGGGTCGCCTGATGACTATTGCACTAGGGTCTGCTATCCAAAACATCTTCAGCCATTGGGGTACTCCTCAGGGGCCGGCTTTTACGGGGTGGTTGTATCGTTTATGGTATGTCTTGGGTATGGAAAAACTAGCACTGACCATGGCGGGGGAGGGGGAGAGATTTGGAGAGTTATGGCGGCCCTTCCTGTCGATCCTGGCCGCTGAATTTAGGGAAGTCACCTTTCCCAGATATCTGAGACTGCTGCGCATTGCGGAAACCTTGGAAGAAGGAGGGCACTATCAGCGCAACGAGGGGTTAGGAATGACGCGGAGCACGGGGGGATGGGGAAGGGTGGGGGTTTCCTTTTTTTCCCTTTCTTTTGGGGGGGATATGTTATGTCATGTGCTATATAAGCAAGGAGCGTGGTCGTAGCAAAGTATTGAGCAGCTCCGGTACATGCTACCCACGTGAGAAACGATGTGGACCGGCCCGGCAGGGGTTCGCACTTGAGCCTGTATGAGAGTTGTTACATGCATATACCTATGTTGAAAATGCAATAAAAACATTTAAACCATAAAAATGCTTTGGAAATCGCCTACCAAAATATATAATAACATTCTAATAACAATATAAGAAAATAGCCCTGATTCATACATCAAAATGAGTTTATATTTCACCAAGTTAAGTGTGTTCAGATCGAGGTGATTCCCTGGTTAATAGATCAATCGCCCATAGGATATGTAATACACAAGTTAAGTGCTCTAGAAACAAGCATTTGCAATGCAATCGGTCTCGCCTTTTTGATATATATCCCCTCTCAAAAGGGCATAAGAAGAATCATCCCAGAGAAACCCCCCAGTATATTTCAATGTGGGTGGTCAATGTCAAAACCTTTGCCTACTACTGTAATCTGTGAGATTAACAAAATACCAGTCTCTATCCTGCAACACATTGTAATAACAACCAGCGGTTAAAAGCTTGCTAGTTTTAACATGTTTTTCACAATTAATAAACTAGACCAACTTCGTCATAATGTTTCATAATAAGCACCAAACCTGTGGCATCTGACATGTTTCTGTGCACCAAATAGGCATATAGCTTGTCACAATAACCAAATGAGGCCTATAGTTTTGAGCATAAGCTTTTTCACAAGGCAACCATCAGACACAAAGTCACAGAATTAGAAAGGTGTATAAAATTACCTTTGGCTAAAAACCATAATATCTCTCCTAAAATGGCCTAACAAGGCTTCTCACAGAGTAAATAGTCTGAGCCTTATTTACAAGAAATGATGCAGTCGGGCAGTGCTATGGCAAAATGCCAGTTCTTTTTTTGCACTAATGTTCCTTCCTCTTTCCCAGTTTCACAGAGCCTAGAGCAGCATGCATTCTGCACGTCACATTCAAGACGTCTTAATATACAAACATAAAATAGCACTGCAGGGATGGCAGTCCAACTATGGTCTTCTGTTGCCACTGGTGCTGGATAGAGTGTCCACAAAAATATTGTGTTTTACACCGCATCCATAATCCGAAATGGATAGGGACAAAAGATGCTGTGGTGTAGGACCTGTGTCACAATCTCAGTGGCCATCAGGCAGAGAACAATTGTTGGCGAGACAGAACGAGTGTGTGGTACATAAGGACCAACTTCTCCCTGCAGCTGTGGGGAAAAAAGATTGGACTTAGAAATAGTGTCTGGTATGTCAGTATTCAAATCAAACCAGAGGCCCTGGGTTTGGAGACATTGCAAAGGAGCCCCTTAAGTGAACTCCAACATCTCCACTAGAATGGAGTATTTGTGTCCTTAAATGGCACTGCTTTGAAAAGATCACAGTATTGTGTTCACGGACAGCTGGGGGCTGGGGGGCATTGTGTACATCCCGATATCTTTTGGTGCGGAGATATGGGCATGACACAAGACAGTTCTCTGATTAAAGCTGTGACATTCCATATGAAATGGAGCTTGATTTGGCCCCACTCAAACTTTGTTTAGTGGAGGACCTAGTGACAAAGTGGATGTGCAAAACGGTGGCAAAACAGACCATTATAAAATTACAGCATGATTGGCTGGCAGTAAACACAGCACTTTGCTAAACAGAATGAGAGTTACATTCAGTGGAGCAGAAGTAATTTTGCACCGCGCAAGAGTGTCTAACATTTTATATACAGTGCAGTTGCGGAATGGGTTAGAAAATGGGCCCCGTGCGCCAAAAAAATTGCCCTTGTTTGTACATCTGATAGTAAAAAACCAGAGGCCCACATTTGCAAATCTAACCATTTTAAGACATGCTGACTCTGATCTCTGAGGTAATGGGTATGTTCACATTTGTGCTTTCTGCAAGTATTATTTGTGATAATATTAGGGAATTTAGCAGTGGAATTCATCATCTTCTCTCTCAGATCTATTTAATAAGTGCATTAACAACGAGAGACTGTGAGACACTGGAAGCATTCTAGAAAGAAATACTTTTGTGAACCATTTCTTAACCCTAACTGAAGAAGCATGGATTAGGTACCAGCCCGTCAACTCATGGCAGAGTGGAGAAAGTCACAGCTGCAGTGGCGTAGCTAGCACTTGTGACACCTGGGGCAATCCCTCTGATTGCCATCGGTCCGGTAACAGCAGGAGGGGGGGGGGGGGTTGCTGGCTAAGTATGTCGACGAGTCGGGGGGGGGGCGTTGATTGAGTGGAGGTCCAGGTTAGAGATGACGAGCGGGGGGGGAAAGGTGGAGAGGGTATGGGGGTTGGTTAGCAAGGACTACAAGGTAGAAAAACAGCATTTGCAATGCAATAGGTCTCGCATTTATACGAGTTTGAGCTATTGGCATTGTAAATGACAGTGCCTTTTATTTATGTTTTAAAAAAAAAAAACTTAAATAAAAAGCATTGTCATTTACAATGCCAATAGCTCAAACTCGTATAAATGTGAGACCTATTGCATTGCAAATGCTTGTTTGTTTATCGCAAAGAGTAAATATCTGGGCTCTAGAACTTCTAACGCGACATCAGATGCAGCTCATGCCTGCAAAAAGTTTGCTAAGCAAAGGGATAGAGGGGTCATAAACCCCCCGCCCCCACTACACTTCAAAAGCAAAGACAAGGAATTCTTCGGTGGAGCAAAGGGACCCCATAAAACTTGTGCTTATCTCAAGGAAGCACATTCCTCAAGACAAGCAGAACAGAGCAGGGAGTCCTCAGCAACAACACAGATCGTTCGTTTACTATTACCAGGGCTCTCAGAGTGAGTCCAGCCTCTTTTCCCAGGAGAAGAGCACGTGCAGCCCTTTCACCCAGGTCAGGTGACTAGAGCCGACAAATAATTGAGAGTGACTAGTAGAAATAAATGCACCATTAACTGCACGGTAGATGGTAAAATACAATACTAGTAACTGGAAAACCAAAGCTTCTGCCGTTTTGAGCCAAATATGTTAAACTCTAACCCTGTCACCAGCCTTACCCCCTTAGTATTGCTGTTTCGTGGCAAATAATGTCCAAAACACGAAAACGACAATTTCCAGTCTTATTGCACCATAAACCAAAGGCTGTGACTAAAAGCCTGCCGGCTGGTCTACAAATTTATGTTTAGTACCAACTTTATGAGGGGGAAGACAGGAGATGCACAAAGAAAGAGCCGAGCAGCAGAGTGAGAGCATAAAATGTTTTCGTTTCCATATCTTTCTAAGTTGACAATTTCCACAGCCTGAGTTGAAGGGACAGTGTATTGAGATATAGCACGGATGCTTGCGAGTACCCGCCTGGCGCGATTGTAATCATTTTTGTCACTATTTACAAAGAAAAAAGCTGCATCCATGAATGTTTTGGTCATTTAAAATATAATCTACAGAAGTATGGTGGCTATGTTTAAGTGCCAATTGCATATGCTAAATGTTAGTAAAGTCTGCCCTACATATAGATTCTTGCACCAGAGTGAACGGAAAAAGCAATGGTTTACGAATACCTTGCTTTCAAAATCACGAAGCAAAGTAATTCCACGTACGTTGTATTATTAAGAAACAGAGAAAGTCGATGTAGCCTCAAACATGCTAAAATGTTTTCATTATAAGAGTTACCAAAACGAATTCACATTTGCCCGGTGAAAATTTTATGTAAACTAGTCCCAACTCAAGTTCGGTTTTGCACAAATGAAGAGCTCCTAAAATATGTCTGTGTCCAGTAGATGGCGCTCTTGCACAGTAGCCCTGACAACAGAGTAAGATGTCAGAATTATGGAACTGTTTTTGTGTGCCCATAAGAAGACAAAGCGTGAAGTATATGTCGAGATATTAGCACTAGCGAGAAGAATTAGAATGGGAAGGATACTAACTAGAATAGGTTTGTTTTATAAAGTGGAAGACGCACAACAAACAAACGACGTATGCTTTTAAAGGAGATTTGTAAACCTTTTCAGAAGTCAAAACACAGCAGTGCCCTTTTAAAGGCAAAAACCGCCAGCTTTGACAATCTGCGAACACGGGGTGTGCATTTTAATCATTATGTTGTTGGCTCCACCATACAGACGGTAAGTGTGAAAACAAGAACAAGCGGCGCGAAACTGAAAGTGATCGCAATCGCGATCAAACATCAAAGCGGCCATGCGGCCGCGAAACTGAAAGAAAACGAATGCTTTCAGGCTGCCAAATGGTGCGCGCGCCCGGCGCACATGCACTGTAGTTGGCGGCCTGAAATGCACTCGTTTCCACTTCCAAAAGTCGCTTACTATAAGTCTCGCCAGAGCAGCGCTAATGCGCTGTCTCAGGCGAGACCTAAAAAAGACAACTTGCCTTGCTGCCACTCAGCCCTGTTGGGACCTAATGTGAAAGGCCCTAAACAGCGTGACATACACCGTGTCACATTGACAATCGGCTTCCTCCAAGCCCACCCTCCTCCTCCTCGGCCGCAGACAGACCCTGTGCTTGATCCCAATGTGCTCCGCCGCAGCCTCTGAGTCTCGGGCCACACACCACAGCCGCCCCCCAAAAAGTGCCACCCGTGGCGTATGCCCCCTCCGCCCCCCCCCCCCCCCCAGCTACTCCACTGCACAGCTACCTAAAAAAACATTGGCATAGCCAATAGGTCTCGCCTTTGGGACCTTATAAGTGTTTAGCCATGGGGCACATTATACTTTTAGCGATTCAGTCATTCCCACAATTTAGTTTTTAAAACTGCTCCCCCTGCTTCTTCTAAATATTGCCATGCAGTAGTAGTAAACTGTAAATTGTAAATATCAATCAGTGATAATAATCTGTTGTTTATTACTATCACTGAAAATACACTCATGTTTATGGAGCTTTGCACTAGGTTTTATATACGTCGCATCTCAACCTCCTTCAGTATCGAGATTTGCATGAACATACAATGCAGAAGGTGGGTCGTTATGGACAGAATTCGACATACTTTCTTTAAAATTAGATTATGGAAACTTTAAACGAAGGCGTTAGTAACTCAGACAAGGAGAGAAGCCGGGTTACTGACAGCACAGTCCAAAGGCTCCGTTACACTCTCCTTTGCCTTTACCTTGGGTCTGTAAGCACTGTGAAGAAGAGGATAGTTGAAATGCTGGCACACTGCTAAGCTTAAAATACATTTAAAATAAGCACTGTTCAAGTCAATAAGAGCAGCGAGGGCAGTCACAGAAGAATCATTCCCACGCAGCGCAGCTCTGGTTGGATCACTTGGCTGTAAATTAAAAGGGGCTGCGAGGAAAGTGGGCAGAGCGCCGAAGCCGGGATTTGCCAGTGCCCCCTGCACGGGAATGCAGCAGCAGGAAGCCATAGTTAAACATTACATACAGAGGCGCGCCCCTTTCAAAGCCCGGCAAGTCCGCATACACAGCGCCGCAGCCACACACGGTGCAGTTAGGGAAAGTGCCAAAAATATTACAAGTAAGGAAATTACATGTATCAAAACTCCAATTTGTACAACACAGGAGTGTGGTCCTTTGAAGACCAGTGCCCCTACATATACAGCCACTGCAGTGCCGCAACTACGGCTGCACTGAGGTGACTTCTGAAAGGTGCGTGGCGCGCTGCCCAGCCGGGGGTCAGGAGTTATCGGCGCCTGCTTGTAATTCACCTCATCATTGTTCTCTCGGCTCTCAGAAGGCTGCAGGAAACCGCTTCGCCTCTTGTGCTATCTCTGCCTCCCGCTGTGAATTTTGAAAACGCCACTGTTTTGTCATGCATGCGTACGATGTAAGGCATCGCGCATATGCGAGAAAAAGAGTGCGAATTGACCCACCATTCACACACCAAACAAGCATTTCTTAATGCAATAGGACGCGTTTCTACGCGAAACCTATTGCATTGGAAATGGGAGGGTGGGGGTCCAGGAAGGCACGAAAGAGTGGGGGAGGGGATGAGGGGGTGCGAAAAGTCACGGACTGTGGGAGGGGGCGGGGGGGGGACACAGGTGCAAAAATAGTTTTGGAGTAAAGGGGCCAATAGCCAGGGAAGGATATAAATAAAAACATGGCTGTCTGGAGGAGGGACTAACAACCTGAAAACGAATCAAAATGCAACATTTAAGATTGAAGCCAATGAAAAACATAGACGGAAAGTGGGTGAAGCTTCCCCCACAATACTGTATGCAGTATCTCTCAACGAGACAGCTCATGCACTGCCTAGCCGAGACCTAAAAAGGAAGATGAGCGCACAGGAATGACAAGCAACAAGCGAGGTACAATGGACATTGGGACCGGCCCTCCGTTTCCAATCCATACACTTCCGGGGCACTATAGGCTGAATACAACACGCACCCACGTAATACAAACTCTGCCAGTAATAGAAGAGTCAGCACAAGACACAATGTAAGGCAGACAGGTGTCATAGGTAGAGACTTTAACCAATTAGAACACGCGCACATCCATCTTAATTTGGCGTGCTCCCGTGAGTCAAGTCTACCTGTAATCATAAGGAAGACGGTTGATGGAACCGACACTCTGCCGTTTTTCAAGGTGAGATATCGGAGGGTCCAGTTAGAGAAGGGGAGGCTAAGAGGGAAACTATTGAATGGCACATAGAAACCCCTAAGTAAAATAAGCTTTACCGGTGTTGTATCCTCTCTATTAGCTGATCAACTGCTCCATGAGGCACAGAATCTACGACCCCTCAGTTTCCCTAAGTAATGACGAGGGGAACACCTACATGAACAGTTACTCCTAAATTTAAGAGGGAGGTAGTATATGCATGAAAGGGGCCTCAGGGTAAATTGCATACATTGAGTAACAAGTTTAGCTAATTTATTCTCCTCTTATAGGTAAACATAGGTGAAGGCGATTTAACATCACTAGGCAGGAGTGACGTATTGATTTCCAAACCTCGAGGCACAACTGTAGGGTAATATGACCCACATTAATCAGGTAAGATGCTAAATAGACCTTATAAACTCAAAGTATAAGAGGCAACCTTTGCTAGACAATTAGCTGACCATGATTGCGCTTTATTTTTAGAACATTCAAAACAGAAAAGGCCCCCGACAGTGGAGGGATCTTGTGTACACATAATTCCTTTGCATTATAAGAAAAGGTAACATAAGACATTTTTCGAAATTGAGTGCTATAGTAAAATCAAGAGAGTGGGTTTAGCAGGTATATTTGTCAAATTTGGTATAGCCGAAAACAGTAAGAGGATCTATATGCAATGGTGGGCCTGTATGGCAACAATGGTGTTTTCCAAAATGCAAATGAAATAGATAAATGAGAATGGCAGACAAATGTGAATTGCTCGAAGAGATTGTGTAAATGGCTTATGTATATCAAACATGAAAAACGATTGCACAAAATGTCTTTATTAAATTGTTGTAGATTAAGCAAGAGATAAAAAAAGGTTTTTGTGTACCATATTGGTGTATTCTAATAGACAATTTTTTTTTAATATATTTGTTTTGTACAGGATTTAAAAAAAAGAGCTACAGTATAAGATTTACAGAGAGACTGAAACAATCTGTGGTCTTGAAAAAGATGGAACAGTAATAATTCCCATCGAAACGCGTCTTCTCATCACTTACATAATCCTTGGGAATACTTGGATCTGTAGATTGGATTGGATATGTTTTAGGAATGACAAAGTACATTGTCAAAAATCTTTCTCTCTTTTTATGACTTTATATTACGTTGTATTGTAATTTTATTGTATATTATAGATATATTGCGGGGTCATGTTTTAAAATTGTTTTTTTTATTGTTTTGTATGAAATTTGTGAAATATGGGAAGTGAGATGAATCTTTGGAAAAACGAATGTAAACTAAGTTTTTCAAAATAAAAAGGAAGATTTGCGAATAATTGGGTGTGTCAGAATATAAATGATTTAAATGTATTGTTGATAGCTTGGTGGGTAGTACCATTAGATCTACCGATGAGTATGATTTAGTTGTCAGTCAAGTTTTCTGAGAATCTGTTCTTTGCATAAACCAAGGGATTACTTGTTTTTGACTTGTGAATAGTACTACAGTCCCCTGGTTATTCTAAGGGGTCTTTCTCCTTTCTCTAAATACTACCCCTGCATTACCATACCGTGTCGTGAATCAAAAACTGACCACCCCCCCCAATTCATGGTATGTCTGGACCCCAAACAATAACAACATAACAACAGTCTGCACTCCCTTAGCTGGGGCACAACCTAAGGCTGCTCAGTAGCAACAGTCAATGGTGCTGTGCCTCTGTCTCCTCAGTCTTTGTGGTCTATGTTGACTCCATAGCCTTCCGCAGCGACGGAGGACCCAGAGTATGTCCCAAATCATACGGCCACAAGCAGTTGCCTTCATTGGATAGCAGAAGTTTGTGTCCTGGCCCCCCAAAGGATGACCCCGAGGGCTGGCATCGCACTGCCCGCTGTGGTCCCCTCACCCAAGGTCTCTTGAATCATTGGTATAACCACCGGCATCCATTCTCCTTCTCTATCCAGTTCTGTCTCCACCCGTTCTGATCCACTGCCCTTCTCCTCAGAGACCAATGCTCTCCATCTATTGCTGTGCAGAATGTAACTACAGTTCTTGACCTCAAGCACCATTTTCACTTGTTCTGCTTTCATTTGCTCTTTTGTTGAGGAGGTCATGGAGCACCTGTTGTTCCTTTGCCAGGAGGGCAACTTCCGTCGGCTAGAGTATCTCTGCGAGTGGGGGAGGGGGTTCGTCCACAGGCCCTGACTGACTCAAATGCCCCTCTCTCTCTCTGTACTAGGTTAGTGTAATCCAGTTACAAGTTGACCTCCTGTCCTTCGATTGCCCGGTGCCATGGTTCTGTGTAGCCTGTAGTATCACGTCGCTGGTGGAACCACCAGTATTCTGTGGGTCTGTTTCACTGAAAAGAACCGTGAAGGGTGGCTCACAAGACAGTCTTCATCTGCCACGCTTTCACAAACAGTTCTGTTCTGGGTCCCTCCACTTTTTTTGGGACCCCCACTACTCTTACATTGTGGCAGCAGGAGGACTGCCCTCTGCATCCTCCAGATGGTTTGCTAATATCTTCATCTCCCTTTCCATAGTGGAACACTTCAGTCTAAGCTCCTTAACACTTGACAGTGCACAGCTGTTTCTCTGTTTCCTTCACTCGGTCCACCAACTATCTGTAATCCTCTCACACCAGGCATACATCATTCTCCATCACTGCAATCTGGGTCTACATCGTCACCTTTGTGACCCTTATGGCTTCCATGATAATCGCTATATGCGCGGCTGAAACAGGAGTTTGCCTCCGCATGCATTGTCCGGGAATCTCCCTCTAAATGAGGCCTGCGGGTCCAGAGTCCTGCCCTCCACACCACGGACCCTTCCCATACTATTGTGGATCCGTCCGCCGGTAGCTATGACTGGCAGGGGGTAAGTATGATAATGGGAAACAGAGGCAGGTCTGGTCGCTTAGTCCCGTGGATTTCCAGCCTACTCAAGCACAGTTGGGCATCTTCAGCTCCTGCCATTCCACGGAAAGCACTGCACCAGGTCCCCACATACACTGTTCTCACTCCATTTGAATCTCCAACCTCACTCTGTTAGTGCAGACCTTCTCATCCATCCACTGGTGTGCCCCTCAGAGCCAGGAAGGGGTCCTCCCTGCACCCCATAGTTCAACACAGGCCATATACATGACCCAGTCACCATGCCACGCTCCTTCTGGCACACATATTGCCTTGGGTGAGATCAGCCCCAATGTGCACATACCTCTAGGTCCCAAGCTCAGGGCCCAACATAAACACCAGTATCTCGACCGATCCAACAGGCAGTTGGATGCAGTATGGTGAGAGGGGGAATCAGGTCTTCTCTGTCTCCTCATTCACAATTGCTTGTGCAACATTTCAATGGGGGGGAGTGCCCATCCAAAGTACCACGACCGTCCCCGCAGACGGATACCAGAACAGGCCTCAATGGTAAAACACCTCTTCGGGCGCTGTGCCGCACAGTCGCTCAGCAACGTGGTCAAGTCATCTCCTGCCTGTTTTTCATGCATCACTTGGGCCCCAATGGGGCACGTCCACCTCTGACCTCCTGCCTCTGCCTCAGGTCAGTCTGCACCACTTACTTCTGTTCCACAGCCTTCAGCCTAGTTTTCGCAAGCTGGTCTTTCTTGTGGTTTGCGTCTATAGCACTGCCTTACTTGTTAAAGGTCTCCATCTTGGACTATCAGCAGCCGCGCTTCCGCTGCTCGATGGACTCTGCACACGATGCAGCCGGGCAGTCACAACTAACTCAGTTGAGGACCAGGGTTTTGCAAAACATCAGGATTATCGACCCTCAGGGCCTTCGCCAGACTCAGGGGCTCCGCATGACGTGCCTTACTCAATGCCAAGCCCATTGTGTTTCATTTTTTATGTTTTCCAAATGAATGCTTTCACCGATTAGCATTTGTTCAAATTGATAACCTATGGCATGTTTTTTAGAAATACTAAGGGCCCCATTGGGATGGTGGGCGGATCGCCCCCGCCGGGCCGGCAGTAGTCACCGCCGGCCCGGCAGGGGCGATCCGCCCGCCATCCATGCAGCAGAGATCCCCCCGCCATATTACGATAGCTGGGGGGCTGGGGGGTCCGCGGCGGACGGAAAGACCGACTGTCGCTTTTCCGCCCAGTCGAAAAGTCGACCGGGCGGAAAAGGGTTCAATATGGTGGCGGTGTCTGTTAGACACCTCCAGCCATATTACAATGGGGGCAGAAACATGCCTTTCCGTGGCAGCATTGCCGCCACAGAAAGGCATGCAGAGTTTACTTGCAGGGGCCCGTTGAGGGCCCCCAGGGACACTGGGGAGTGGGGGGTGCACATGGGGGGTACCTATGGTACCCCCCTGCATTTCAATGTACAACGTGCGGTGCCTGTCACATTGTGCATTGAAAGGCACAACCTGCCTTTGTGGCATTGCGGCGGGCGATGCTTTCAGCACCGCCCTCCGCAATGTTTCAAATGCGCGATGCGCCCGCCAGTGTGGCGGGCGCATCCTAATGGAGGGTGCGGGACAGCCACTGGCATTGCGGGCGGTCCCGATTCCCGGGGGTATGGCGGGCAGACAAAGTCCGCCCGCCATACTAATGACCCCCTAAGGGTTGAACCTATTTGGTAAGATGAATGTCTTTTTGGCTAATATAGCAAATATATTTGTCAGAGAGGATTTTTTTCACATGGCCCAAATTAATATGTTTCTCCATATGGCACTTTGGCTGTGTCTATCAGTGAAGTCTGTAGAAATAAAATGTAGGGCGTACACATTGTGTTTGTGTATGTTTGCTCAACATATTTAAATCTGACTTTGTAAGCATTTTTGTGTAGATATACACACACGTGCATTCTGAGTCAAATGTAAACTTCTTAAGCAAATAAAGTTGCTTTGCAGTAAAAAGTAGTTGAGAAATATGTCTGTGTGCCAAGGTGCAGCATCTGTTTTATTTTTTAGGTTGAAGGCAAAGACATATTGGGGACATTCTGAAAGCTTACTAGGAATGCTCGTTTGTACTTGGAAAAAGCGCTGAGTAACTTGAAGGTGCAAGGACCCTGGAATGTACTGGTTGCTTTAAAAGTTTTTAAGAAAAAGATTAATAAGAATATGAGAATACTGCCACACTCGTAGGACTAACTGATATTAACTGAACAATCCCACGCATGGATGGTGGTAAATATAGTTATACTGCATTGCTTGGCCAACTGTACTTTTCAGCAGGATATTCAAATCAAATCAAACATAAATTCATGCAATATCGCCTATGTTATTTGCAGACTCCTGCCCATTCTTTAAGAGGATTCAGGAAAAAAAGGTAATAAATTATGTAGATTATGTAATAAGGCAGATAGCTTGTTAACTCATCTTCTTAGCATTTGCCCAGGCCTCTTCAGGGAAAGATGGATACTTTTAAGACATCTGTCTGTTATGTTATGTTGATTTGTATAGCACACTAATCACTGAGAGGGTATCCAGGTGCTTGGACAGGTATGTAGGGGTGTATTCCCAAAATGCTAAAATAAAGAGCCAGGTCTTCAGCTACTTGCAGAACTCAAGAAGTGAGGAGGAGTCTCTGATGTGTTGAGGGAGGTAATTCCATGTCTTGGATGCGACGTAGGAGAGTGAGCAACCTCCAGTTTTGCTTTGGCGGATGTGCGGCATGTGTGCTAGTGAGAGTGAGGCACAGAGTAGGTATCTGGTGGGTTGGCGAACGTGTATGCGACTGCTCAGGTATTATGGTCCTGTGTTGTGTATGGCTTAGTGTGTGTGCATGAGAAGTTTGAATTGGCTGCATTTGTGAATAGGGAGCCAGTGATGCTTCATGAGGTGGGGTGTGATGAGGGTGTGGCATGCAAAGTCAAGTTTGAGTCTTGCGACGGCATTCCGGATGGTCTGGAGTCTATGTCAGAGTTGTTTGGAGATTACAGCATAGATAGTGTTGCCATAGTCAAGTCTGCTGGTGATGAGTGCTTGTGTGACAGTCCGTCACATTTGAAGATCTTTTGCAGCATGCGTAGAATGTGGAAGTAAGAGATGCACACACCTTTGACTTGAGCTGTCATGTTGAGCTTGTCGTCTAGGATGATCACCTGCATTTCTTGCATGGTCTGTGAGTGTTGGTCCTAGCTCCGACTGCCACCAGATGGAGTGCCATGGGGAGGTCTTGTTGTCGAAGACTAGTAGTTGGGTTTTGTTAGAATTGGGCTTCAGGCAGTTGGTTCGCATCCAGCCTGCTACCATGATCATGCAGTTGGTGAAGTAGGTTCTGGCAGTGGTTGTCTAGTCCATCAGGAAGAGTATGAGTTGAGTTGCATCAGCATAGGAGATGCCGTTGATGTCTTGTGATCGAAAGATGTTGGTGAGTGGTGTCATGTATTTGTTGAAAAGGGTGAAGCTGAGGGATGATCCCTGTGGGGCTAAAGCATATCAGTTTCTTGGTCTCTGATGTGAAGGGTGACAGCCTGACTCCTTGGGTTCTTCCCATGAGTAAAAACCCACCAAAGACGTATTTGAACATCCTGGCAAGTTTTTATAGAAGCATTAAATCCAGACGATCCCATTTTAAATACATATATGGTGACATTGCAGAAAATAAATTAATGGTATAAACATTCACGTATGGGATACTCGTCGGATTGCAACTAAAAGTCTTTTGGGTTGTGTAGACATTCAATGTGTCATTTTAGTTTGCAAGATTTTTTTAAGCTCTGTCATTTTATTGTTCTTATTATTTTAGCAATTTTGCACTGTCTCACTTTACGAGCTTTAATGTCTGTATTTTAAATATGCAATGTCTTAAGCAACTAAGCAGAGATAAAAGATTTGGGATTTGAAATTAGATAGATCTGTACAGTGTTTGCTAAGCCCACAGAGCGATCTCTCAGCCTGTCTTACAATAAATCCGAGTTGCATTTTCCTGTTCGGTCAGGCATTGAATACAGAAAATTATTTGCAAACGTAGCTTCTTTCCATCAAAAAACCTAGGGCCCGATTCACAGAACTAACTTAAGACAAAATCCTAAACTTACTACCATTTTGGTATTCACAGAAGGCACTTACTCATTTCGGTATTCACAGAAGTTAGGAGTCCTAACTTTAGGACTCCTAAATGCCTTCTGTGAATACTGAAAGTCTTAAAATTAGGATTTTTCTCAGTTTAGTAGTAGTATAGTTAGGACTCCTAACTTTAGGACTCCTAAATGCCTTCTGTGAATACCGAAAGTCTTAAAATTAGGATTTTTCTCAATTTAGTAGTCCTAAGTCTAAATTTAGGACTACTAAATTGAGAAAAATCCTAATTTTAAGACTTTCGGTATTCACAGAAGGCATTTAGGAGTCCTAAAGTTAGGAGTCCTAAACTTAGGACTACTAAATTGAGAAAAATCCTAATTTTAAGACTTTCGGTATTCACAGAAGGCATTTAGGAGTCCAAAAGTTAGGAGTCCTAACTATACTACTAGTAAACTGAGAAAAATCCTAATTTTAAGACTTTCGGTATTCACAGAAGGCATTTAGGAGTCCTAAAGTTAGGAGTCCTAAACTTAGGACTACTAAATTGAGAAAAATCCTAATTTTAAGACTTTCGGTATTCACAGAAGGCATTTAGGAGTCCTAAAGTTAGGAGTCCTAACTATACTACTACTAAACTGAGAAAAATCCTAATTTTAAGACTTTCGGTATTCACAGAAGGCATTTAGGAGTCCTAAAGTTAGGACTCCTAACTTCTGTGAATACCGAAATGAGTAAGTGCCTTCTGTGAATACCAAAATGAGTAAGTGCCTTCTGTGAATACCAAAATGGTAGTAAGTTTAGGATTTTGTCTTAAGTTAGTTCTGTGAATCGGGCCCCTACATTTTAATACATTATTGGACACTGACTATAAAGTTCCATTTGCATACTATGGACAGTTTGCACACATGCACGTTTCCATAGCTTCCTGGCCTCATATTTTCACATAAATGTATGTCTTTCGCACACTAGGACTCATTGCACACAAACACATATGTTGCACTTTTCCAGGTATGTACATTTGCAAAATGGCAAACCTTTGCTTATTCAGACATTTTGCTATAGTACCTGTTCTGGAAGTTTGCACATTTTCCAATGGTAACCTTACATCCATTGACCCTTCTCCCCTTTGGGCTCAGCCCCCATGGAGGAAGTTGGATGTGCGCTGACTCTTCGACAAGCAGCCCTGGGATACTACACAGCCTGTTCTTGGCTTCCCTTCATGGATGCCAGGCCTGCGGACCACTGGGTGAAAAAACGAAGGGCTGCAGGAGCATTAGGAGTTGGACCACCTGACGTTTGTCGTATCCTGTACTCTTCTCATTTGCAGAGTTGAGTTTGAAAGATGGTTTTTTTTGTGGAAATAAACTGGCAAATCTTGACAGCTGGTTCTATGTTCTCTAGTTGTTGCAGTATTATGTCCCGTCCCTAGCAAATGATGTCATTGCAGTTATGTCTTAATGTGTTTGCTCTGAGGAAAACCATTTGAGCCCTTGAGTGTTTCAGATACAGATAGTATAGGTCATTCAGATGTAGAATTCCATTTGGTATAAATATGAAAGCAATATCTGCTGCCCTGGTTGGCAATTGCTGTTGTATTTCAGGCAGTATGTAGCCCAAGGATCGTGTCATTCTGTTTTCTGCACCTTTGGATCCAGGTGAGTCATTTGTGACAGTTCTCGCTCCACTTTGTGGACTGTGCTTCCAGGGGAAAACAGCAGTTGTACGTGGGGACCATTTCTGGGTGTCTGCTAAAGATCTCTTTCAGTAGCTTGTCTTTAATATCCCTGTGGCTGAGCCCCTAAAGTCGCCATGGTCATCTACCTTTGCAAATGTGTTTGTTTTCCTGTATCTTATGTTCCACTACTAATTGATGTTGTCTAAATGGTTGTGTTCCTTTTTAGGTAGAGCCTACCAGACATCACAAGATGTTTGATTTTGAAAGATCTAGGGGGTCTATTAGGATGGTGGGCAGACGACCCTAGCTGTGCACGGACCAGCCGGCAGTGGTGCGGCGGTCCCCCACCGGCAATTAGGATGCCACCGCCACCTTGGTGGTGGCATCCTCTATTCCCAGAATTGTGGCGGGCGGTGCTCATAGCACCTCCCGACACAATGCTGGGAATACACGTTGTGCATTGTCATGCACAAGGTGACAGGCACCGAGCGGTGCCTGCCACCTTTTCCGTGACAATGGTACCCCCAATGTGCACCCCCCACCCCCCCCAATATACTGGGGACCCGCAACGGGCCCCCGAAAGCAAAATCCGCTGGGCTTTCCATGGCGGGGTCTCCGCCATGGAAAGCCCTGCACCGCTGCTCATGCTAATATGAATGGCAGTGTCTAGCAGACACCCCCACCATATCTAGCCCCTTTTCCGCCCGGTCGACCGTTGGAAGTCCACCGGGGTCCCCCCGCCATACTAATATGGTGGGGGGAAATGGGTGGCAGGCAGGGCCGGACTGGTCACTCCGGGCACCGGGCAATCCCCCGGTAGGCTGGATGGGGTGGGGGCCGGTTTCGTGACAGGGGGCCGGTTTTGTTGTTGGGGCCGATTTGAAATCGGCCCCGAACAACAGAACACACAGTGCGTACAGCAGTACATTAAGCACAATAAGGTCGCCCCTGGCTGACTGAGAGTCCTGGTGTGAGCTGCGGTGCCGCGCCGATTTTAAATAAAACCATTTCAATTTGATCAGGCGGCAGCCAGGCCCTACTCATCCTTGCTGTGTATTGCACACTACGTCACCACCACCACCTGACCTCACCTCTCCTGTCACCTGACCATCCATGTCTGTACTGTTGATGAAGACGCGCGCAGCACGCATATGTCACCGCCTCCGCGGCGCCGCTGTTTTTTTTAGGGTAGGGTCTGCAGTGGTGCTCATGCGCATTGGGAAGTGCGCGTGACTGAGGCGAGGTCGAGGCAGGCATTCTGAGGCCAGAGAGGAAGACTGCAGGACAGGCCAGCCACTAGCCAGGAAAGAGATCCGGATTCCGCACCCCGTAATTTAATCTCCCCTGTTTGCTGCCCGCAGCGCAGGTGAGTGTTATTTGTTTGTTTGCAGACCAGAGGTGGCCAGATTTGATTTATGGGTGGTGGGCGGCACAGCACTACTGTGCTAAAAATAAATTTTTCATTGGCTGTACCTGCCTGGCAAGCTGAACAGGAAGGAATGTGGGGGGAGTTGGCGGGGCAAGAGCGGCAAGGATCGGGGCCCACTGCAAGGACGTGGTGGGGGTAAAAGGCTAGCTATCTGTCGACTGCGGAACCAATAGATCGGATTTTTAATCGCTAGCTGCCCTGTAGCCGTACTGTGTCGTCCTGAGCATATCTCACAGAGCTCTCAAAGTGTAGGCTGGTAACGTTTTTTTTAGCAAAAAACAATATGCGTCTAAAAAATGACAAAACGAACAAGATGCCAGTTCTCCTGCTGCTGCTGTATCACAGAAGCAGAGAAGTGATTAAATACAAGCTCCACAAATACCTCAGTGGACAAATGCACCTGCTGCTGAGCTTGGAATGTATCCCGTTTCCAGATTCGCCAGTGCTGACTCACCCTTCCATACTTTTTGGTTAAAATTAGTGCTATTAAATTGCTTTAAAACAATACCTACTCAGCATCGCCAGATAATTGAGTTTGCGTTGCAATATTCGGCATACGGATGATGCGGCTATTTGTAAATACTTGACCACAATTGTTTTCATTTCCTGACACAACTTGAACTCAATGTAAAACATTTACACTGAGTTCAAGTTGTATCGTGAAATGAAAAAAAATGTGCGTCACAGTACTTAAAACTGCATTCAGCAGCTGCCTGGTTACCAGCTTTTTATACCAAGGACACGACACATAGAGACTTTTCCACGTGTCACCCTACATCATCACTGGTTCATGGGCGATTGTGTCTTGCAGTGTAAGGGGGAGGGAGCAGGCGAGACAGTTTTAATCGAATTTCCAGAAAAAAGCAAACACCTATTCAGTCACAAAAATGATCCTGCGATGAACCTCAGACTATCGCATCCTACTCGACATTCTTCCCCATCTGTGGCCTCTGCTTGTCTATGCTGCGACGGTGGCCTCCCCTCTGAACTTAGCGGGGACAACGTGACATCACATTGGAGGGCCTGGCCTGTCACAGGTGTTCCATCCACAGGATTCTGCTGCTGGTGCCAGCGCGGACCTCGTGACATCACATTGGAGGGCCCGGCCTGTCACAGGTGTTCCATTCACAGGATTCTGCTGCTGAGAAGGCGGTGACCTAAGGCTGATTCTCACAACTTGCTTGCACATACTTTCAATGCTGTGCAGCGCATCCCGATTTTTTGTTAATCTGGCCGCCGCCTGGGCCTCTGTTTCACATCTTAATCTTTAATTCTTCCCTCCAGTTTTCTTCAGGTTGTTGCTATGCTATCTATTGTGCATGTTGTTTCATTCTGATAGTTGTTTATTTAGTGAAGCCGTTTTCTACAGTGATAACATGTATGCCAGCAGCCACTTCAGAGCACTTGGTTGAGATGAGCAATACAAAGGCCGGATCTAGAGGTCAGAGAAAATAAATCGTTCAAAGTGTTTTTGGGAAACAGAGGTTTCAGTTTCTGATCCAGGCATGGTTTCTATCCACACGACTGTGGGTCGAATGCATCTCTGGAGGGGAAGGGTTTCCAATCTTTCCAGAAGAGACAGCAGTGTCCCTATTGCCTATCAATAGGTCAGGACCATTCTAGAGGTCTGGGCCTGGGCACTTTGTGGTTCTTACTTCGTGTCTTTTTCTTTTTGATGTGGTTGGGACAAGGAGAGCTAATTTGAACGATCTTCGGTTCATTGTGAGAAGGTTACCACAGCACTGCACTGTCTGGGCCTGGGCCTGGGCCCGGGGCCGGGGGGGCAGCATCAGTCTCGGGTATGGGAGGCCTAGACCAGCCAACAGGAAGCAGCCTGAAGGCACATGAACCGAAGGTCTAAAGAAAGCTGTGCTTTAAATGGGCAGGTATAGTCAGGTACCTTACCTAGTACCCGCACTACTTTAATTTAAAGTGAGACCAAGGGCTCTCCTCGGCAGGGGTGTAAGTAAATGCATTTAATGGGAGAGTACAGTACAGACACTTCTCAGGCGCATGCAGATACACTGGGTCAGGGTGGGACCCGGACTAACCTGCGGTTCTGTATCCCATTTCATGCGTTGCTATTATGTGTGACGTGACACCAAGACTAGGGGAGGGAGCAACAAGGATTAAGAAAGACTCTGACTATTCATCTAGAAGGCCTTGTTCCGATTACCCCTCATTTTCAGTAGGAGGAGGAGGTGCCTGTGCGCCACGCGCAGAATGATGCATTGTCTCATCGTCCGCGGCGCCTGCGTGCCTTAGGGTGCGGCTGATGTCATCATGCCGCATGCGCATTGCGCCTTGCGCCATTAAAAGTGCGCGTGACTGGCTGCCTGCAGCATCACGAGTGGAGTGAGACAACACGCAATACATGAATGTGTTTGTAAATTAGCAGGAGACAGAAAAGTTAATGCACCACAATCCCTCAAAACCCAACAATCCCTCAAAACAAACAAGAAATAAAGCTTTCTATTTTCTAAATGTGTCTCTTCCGCAGGTTGCTTTTTACATTTATGAATTGTTTTTAAAAGTGTTGGATCTCGGGTTGCATTTTACATTTATGAATTGCCTCTCTGGTGCTAGAATCATTTTAGTGTAAAATATGTAAGACCATTGGCATATATAACGACTGAGCAACAGAACACTGGATGGATTCATTTATTTTACACCTGATTCAAGCTTTTTCCCAAGCTGTACGTTTTCAAGCTCATTGGAAATTACCTAGGTTCTATGATGGAAGCAGAGTGGGAAAGATAAACACCCCCACAGTCGGGAGCAGGGAATACCAATTATGTGACTGTAATTACCCACTTGGTTTAAATTAGATTTTCTTCAGTCACACCATCAGATCATGGCTGGCTCATTGCTCCGGCAGCTTACAGAGCCCGGGCCCGGCAGTACTGTATCTGCATTGCAGTTCTCCAAAACATGCATTGTAAAATGCATCTGCTAGACTGCTAAGCATTAACATCTCTGCCTTCAAAAACCATTACTCTGTGTTTTATGCATGGTCTTTCCTCACATTCTGTCTTTTTGTCTTAGTGCCTACCAATTTAAAAGAGGTAACATTCACCTTTTTGATTTTGTGCATGTCATATAGTCTATTTAAATCACTGTATAGTTCTCATAGCAAGAGTTACTGAATCACTCTACAGATTAGAGTCAGAGTTCAGAATCCCCAAAGACCTTGAGTTTGATGCGTTCTTTTAAGGTCTGCAGTGGAGGAGAGTCCCCAGGTCACAATGGGCTTTTTAAAAAAAAATATATATATATATATATATACATACATACATACATACACACATGAGGGGGGCAGGTTGCCACAGGGCATTAGAGACTTTTTCTTTTTTTTTAAATATTGTTTTGCTGGAGGGGGTTTAAGGCAACTATCAGAGACATAGTAGAATGCTAATATGTTTGTAGCAAGACTCCTCCCAAAAGTATGACATTCCTACAAGTATTATCTCAAAGAGCTAGACATCTTCAATTTGTCTCAGCCTCTATTATAGGCATATAGATTGACTCATTCCTTCGGCTATAC
Organism: Triturus cristatus; assembly: GCF_964204655.1. NCBI lineage: Eukaryota > Metazoa > Chordata > Amphibia > Caudata > Salamandridae > Triturus > Triturus cristatus. The sequence continues at coordinate 823,490,152 of NC_140581.1, read as the reverse complement.
AGTGGTGGGTGGCACAGTAACTTGGCACTGGGCGGGCGCCTTGCGCAGTGGTGGTGGTGGTGGTGGACAGGGCCGGACTGGTCACTCCCCCTAGTAGTGGTTGCTCACTGCGCTTGCTCGCTACACACCATGTTGGGGCTGGTCTCACTTTTACTTTGTTCTCTCTAATTCACTACTTGTGTCTATTTTTGATGCTCTCTGAAAGAATGTCTATGGGTACATATGACTGGGTGGGTAACCTGATGTTCTTTAAGGTCATCATCTACTATTTACTGTGCTTTGAAAGTTGATACAATTTGAATATGTAATGAAAAATGTGTTGTAAAATTCACAGTTTTGGACTGTCGTTTTCCAAAATTTTCTTGGGGGGAGAACCCCCCCAAACCCCCCTAGTAGCTGTCGGGCTCGCGCGCTGCGCGCGCTCGCTACGCGCGCTCGCGGGGCAGGGGCTGGTCTGTCAAAATTTGCCAGGGCTGCTTTCAGTTCCCAGTCCGGCCCTGGTGGCAGGCGGGGTGGGATGCAGGGCAGATCGCCACCGCCATGCGGGCGGTGGCAATCCACCCTATATCATAATAGACCTCCTAGTGTGAGCTTCCAATGGGCTTATGGGCCGCCCATTGCTTACCATTGGTTGTCTTTAATGTCACTTCACTCTCATTTGCTTGCTAGTTATTCACTAGATTGCCTTTCTCCTATTGCATTTTTCCCTCCCCTGAAGCATGCCTCTTTGTGATCCATTTAATTGGCTGTTTAAGGGTTGTAAATCAATCTGGAGCGATGATAACTAAAGAGCAGTATATCTGTGAAATTTCACTTTTCCCAATTTGTCCCATCAGGATTTGGGGTTTTAATGGAGTATATTCTGGGATTTCCAAGAATACAGCATAGTGGCTAGCAAGGACATGATGACTCTGCAGATATTTATGAAACTGGGTTTCAGATGGGGAGAAATTGTCCTGCATTTCCAGAAATTACCTTACATATGGCCCATGCCATACATGTACATAGTGATCCATTTATGCGCTCACTATTCCATACATGTATACACGTATTGACTCATTCTCACATTCACCCATCCATAGTCAAGTCTGCAAATAACTTAAGAAAACGAAAACCACATACACCATACTCTCACCTGGGCCGAACTACTGTACAGGCACAATGAAAGAATTCTGGGATTCAAAACAGCCTATGATTACTTACACAGCTTATATTTGAATTGAACAAACATAAATCTGTGGGCCAGATGTAGGACGAGAATTAGAATGCGCAAACAGGTTTGCGACCCGTTTGCGCATGCTAATTCTGATAAGGCCATGTACAAACACTATTTGGCGACTCGCAAATAATTTGCGACTCACAAAATAGTGTTTTGCGACTCGCTATTAGGAAGGGGCGTTCCCTTCCTAATAGCGAGTTACAAGCCATGTACCAATGTTTTGCAACAGCAATTGACGTCGCAAAATTACCACCCTTTTCAAGAGGGTGGTAGTGCAGTCGCAAATGAGAAGAGGTCCCCAGGGGACCCCTTCTCCCTTGTGACTGGCTCTGAAATATTATTGAAGGGCAGGTAGTGGTCCAAGTGACCACTACCTGCCCTTAAAAAATGAAAGGAAAACGTTTTTTTTGTTGTTTTTTTTTAATGCATCCCATTTTCCTTTAAGGAAAACTGGCTGCATTTAAAAAATAAACTGCTTTATTAACAAGAAGTCCCAGACATGGAGGTCTGCTGAACCCAGCAGGCCACCATCCCTGGGAGGGTCAGCCATTCTCAATTGGGTAGCAAATTGCAAGTGGATCATTAATATTCATGAGCCTCGCATTTTGCGACCCCATTGGGAATCGCAATCGGTGTCTCTGACACTATTGTACATTCCAAATTGCGACTTGCAATTTACAACTGCAATTGAGAGCAAATTGCAAGTCGCATGGTCGTACATCTGGCCCTATTTGAACAAGTTACTGCCATGTCCAAAAAAATAAAAAAATATATTGAATGATTGGTCAAATAGATCCAATCAAGGTAATCAATCATAATTATGATAGAAGAAATCGAATTGGACAAAAGTCTCAGGGACATGGAGCGACCCTAGAAAGAAATTGTACTCACCTGTTTGATAATATTTGTGATTTTTCTATTGAAAAATTAATCATTGAAAAAACCTTGATAGTTGTTTATGATATATATATGTTATAGGCTTTCAAAGAGTGTAAACTGATATTAATGTGTACATATATTTGTAATAGAATCCCAGCATTGAGTGTGCCTCTTACTTTTATCGCAGAATTTGTTTTGTTTGTTTTTTTGATATTGATTGATTGCCTTAACTGAATGTATTCGACCAATTATCTAATGTATTTTTGACAGATTTTCTAAAGCAATTTCTTTAGGTGTTTTGTGTTATTTGTGTTGTTTGCATTACGTACCCATCTCCTGAGGGAAGACTGGGTCGCCCTATTGTGTATTACAATGTCTGAAATGCATGGATGGATTCTGTTTTTGTGTTATTTGCTTTACATACACATTTCCTGAGGGTAGACAGGGTCACCCTATTGTGGGGTCGATTCCAATCCGGGTCAGACAGCTCTCCGAGAGCTGTTCGTAGCCTTACCGTGCGACTGACCCGTACCTGGAGCCGGTCCGTCCTGTTCATGAAGTACGATGCGCATAACTGCCAAAATCCCGACCGACACGTAGGCTGTGACTCAAGCTCCATTCTCCGTCCGAGCCGTAACTCCTAACGCCGAACCGAGTCGTCCGGAAGCAGTATCTATAGCAGTTTCCGCCCTGACAACTATGATGCGTACTTCCTACGCGCCGGACGGGTCGTCACGTACGGCACGTCACAGCATCCGGAAAAGAAGCATATCAGCTACAATTCGAGTCACAGCTCAATCCACGGCTACGAGACGGACCAGCTTGCAACGGGTACGAGACAGAGCAACAAGCAGCGTGTACGAGACGAACACATCATGAATCCCATCGCGCAGGTCATACCAGTACTCTACATCTATGACCGGATCAGGAACAGACACGGACAGCGCAGACGGTAAGTCAGACACCTACCACACAAACAAACAACACGTACCCGCAAAATGGCACACACACACAGGGGATCCACATGCTGGCCACTAACAACAGGCCACCATAGGGGTTGTATGGCCAGCACCCCTACCACCCCCACCCATAGGGCTTATGTTGCCCATCACCCCTGCCACCCCCACTCATAGGGGACCTGTTGCCCATCACTACTGCCACCCCCAACCATAGGGGACCTGTTGCCCATCACCCCTGCCACCCCCACTCATAGGGGACCTGTTGCCCATCACTACTGCCACCCCCACCCATAGGGCTTATGTTGCCCATCACCCCTACCACCCCCACTCATAGGGGACCTGTTGCCCATCACTACTGCCACCCCCACCCATAGGGGACCTGTTGCCCATCACCCATGCCACCCCCACTCATAGGGGACCTGCTGTCCATCACTACTGCCGCCCCCACCCATAGGGGTTATGTTGCCCATCACCCCTGCCACTCCTACTCATAGGGGACCTGTTGCCCATCACTACTGCCACCCCCACCCATAGGGGACCTGTTGCCCATCACTACTGCCACCCCCACCGATAGGGTTTATGTTTCCTATCACCCCTGCCACCCCACCCATAGGATGGGTGATGCGTCACACATCCATCATACTCCAACATTAGGTATGTCAGCAAAATACATCCCCCCTAACATGACAACAGTGTGTAGTCTGTGACAAATGCCCACAACAGTGATTATGACTTCGAACATTCATGTAACTACCATCACATGTGTGGCCAAAAAATGAGTGTGGCCTACACAAGGCAAGCATCACTATAGCACTGTGTCAATGTAAAAATAACACCCCCTCACTTTGTAGAACAAAAATAAGTGTGGGGTTCCAAACTGCAGCAAATGTTGAGCATTGTGGTGATGGGGTCTAAAACCCCCCTCATCACAGTGACCAAAAGGTAAGTGTCATCATGGTCAAAGCTGCAAATGCCAAAAAGCATGTATGATTCCCGGTCCCAACACATGAAACACTTTTGTGGCAAACTAGTGGTTGTGTCCCATACCCACAGAGATGTGGTGAGGCTAACAGTGCTGTGAAAACATAACATACTCTCAGCCATGTGCAGACAAGCACCACACATGGGGGCTAACAATGCATACAGTGTACAATGACACAAAAGCAGAAGTGACCATTACAAAGCATACACACATCTCAAAAATAGACACACAAATCAAAACAACCTGTGTAGACTGTAGGTGCCAGGTCACAAACTCCCATTGGCACCTAACAACCAGGATGAATGTGCAGAATGATGTGGTGTGACTCACAGGGACAGCAGGGTAAATCACAAAAACAGCATCCAGACAATGGCCCACAACAACAATACCAATACACTGGTGCAGATGCACAAACACAAACAGGCAACCTCACACTGCACATCTGACACAACATGTGTGTGTGTGTCTCAGTAACCCCAGGCAACTACACAACACATGAGGGGGGCTGAACCACAGTGACACAGATGTGGACACAGTGCCATACAAAAGTAAACCATCATTGGGACCCCCTTAGTGGGCAATCAGGCATTGTGAGAGGAGAGGGAGCACAACAGACACATGTGACACAAGCTGGAATGAACACAAACTAACACAGCAAGAGACTGACACACAACAGCACTACCCACAGGGATCAGACAATGGGGTGACACAAGCATGCATGACACCTCCACTGTGATGACAAAGGTAGATGTCGTACAAACTGTGAAACCCAGACATGTGTCCTGTGCCACAAACGTACATCACATCTACACAAACACAAATCACTCAGCATTGCCCGTTATCCATGGACAAATGGGAGCTAGGGGCCCATCCATGCAAACATTTACATCAGTCCACCCTCAACACCACACACCCTGAACTGCACCAATGTGCATCTGTGAAGCCCACATGGACAGGTGACATTGCACATGCACCCATGACAAACACACTAATGTTGGGAGGAACTAAGGTGCACAGACTCATCACACAAGGACAGTTTACAACCCTGGTGAATAACAGACACACTGCACAGTATGCGGTACATGGCCATGATGTCAAAGCTCACGTAACCATCAGAATACCTGCCACAGTCCCAGGACAATGCAGAAGCCAAGGCGAACCACAAGGCACACATGCTGACACCTGCAAACATTGCAGCCCTGAACAGGACAAGTGGGAGCTGTCACACACACATACACATGTCTCAATCACTGAAAGGTATCACCTAGGAACAACTACATGATATTGCGAACAAACAAGTGCCTTGGGGACCCCTGACTGTGTCCCATCTGCATCTGACAACATCACCGCCACTCAGAACTGACAAATCCCAATGATGAAACACCAATTAACAGTAGTGTGTCATGCACCCACACATCTGGTAGCCCATGGCAAAGTTGTGGGATGAACACAGTACCACTCAGCAAGCATAAACAACAGGAACATATCAAGGGAACACTGCCTGTGTATGGAAAGGGATGTGGACACACACCCATGCTCACACAACACACACCATGGGCCCAGGCTATGTCACGGAACAACACACTTAATTGAGGGGACCTAACTCCTGTGGAAGCCCAGTTGTGCCGAACATAGTCACAGCACATCTCAGTCATGTCAGCAGAACACTTGGTCAGTCAGCCATCAGTTACCACACAATGAAGCCTCTGGTCACAACACCCTGGGTACGGGAGTCTCCCTTAAGTCATCTGCACATACTGAACACATATGTACAGCAAGTTGCAGAGAGGACCCAGTTGCTCCTACACCAATGATGCCCACACCTGTACGTCCAGTGGTGATGCGCCCAAAGTCAGGGAACTAGACAAATTGGACAATGGGAAGCATATCATATGTGCGTGTGTGCAAGCCACAGATGTGACCATGCAAATGAAATGTTCACAGAGATGTCCACAAATTCTTGATCATGACACACCCAGTTAGCTGCAAAGGATGACATGGATACCGACCAGAATAGGATAGATATCTCATGGACCACATGGAGTACCTCACCTCAACACCTCAGTATTCAACATTGGAAATCAAGCATTACAGGTGCAAGGTCATTCTAAACATCATCAACCTAATGTACAGCTAAATCAAGTTCACAAGGATAAAGAAAAAAGCTTTATTCAGCAGATGAAAATGTAAACGTCCGTTCAAAACAAAGGCCAATGGCCAGTCCATTATCAAATGACAAGGAGTGAACTTGAGTGACAACTGTCACACGTTGCTTGCCTGCACTGCTAAGGACAGGGGACATCCCCTCGGAGGGGCAGGCCAGGCACCGCAGGGACAGGATCAGGGCGCAGCAGAGGGAGGCAGTGAAGGGGTGGTGGATGCAGGAGAGTCACTTGCAACTGCAGTGGAGCTGACTGAAGTGGTGGGTGCAGTCACAACTGTGGGGCACAAGTCAGATGGGGTGGGGGGAAACAACCTTTACAATGCAACTTTTACAACGCACTACCTTTACAACGCATTTTTTACAACGCATAATGCATTACAACGCATGACATTACAACGCATGACACTACAACGCATTTTTAAAAACTACCTTTACAACGCATTCCATTACAACGCATACTACCATTACAACGCATACCATTACAACGCATAATATTACACTACACTATCCAACACTTACCCTACTGTTGCACCCCCTGGAGTTAGAATAGTAATTTTTACCCCTATACTATCCAACACTTACCCTACTGTTGCACCCCCTGGAGTTAGAATAGTAATTTTTACCCCTATACTATCCAACACTTACCCTACTGTTGCACCCCCTGGAGTTAGAATAGTAATTTTTACCCCTATACTATCCAACACTTACCCCACTGTTGCACCCCCTGGAGTTAGAATAGTAATTGTTACCCCTATACTATCCAACACTTACCCTACTGTTGCACCCCCTGGAGTCAGAATAGTAATTTTTACCCCTATTCTATCCAACACTTACCCTACTGTTGCACCCCCTGGAGTTAGAATAGTAATTTTTACCCCTATACTATCCAACACTTACCCTACTGTTGCACCCCCTGGAGTTAGAATAGTAATTTTTACCCCTATACTATCCAACACTTACCCTACTGTTGCACCCCCTGGAGTTAGAATAGTAATTTTTACCCCTATACTATCCAACACTTACCCCACTGTTGCACCCCCTGGAGTTAGAATAGTATTTTTTACCCCTATACTATCCAACACTTACCCTACTGTTGCACCCCCTGGAGTTAGATGTAGGAAGGTGGATATCTGACTATGGTTACCCCCAAATTTTTGCCTAGTGTCTAGCTGGTTTTTCGACTTAGTTGGCCTGAGATCCTGCTATTCAGGATCTCAGCCTGGCTGTTCTCTCTTTAAAATGGACTCCATATACCCTAGGTACATACCCAATTGGTTGGATCACCCTGTCAGCCCCTGTACCAGTGTACACTAGGTACCCAGGGCATTGGTGTACCCAAGGCCTGCCAAGGGCTGCAGCATGTATTATGCCACCCCAGGCTTGGCCTAACAATCTGACACAACTGGCTGATCACTCAGCTGGGGTAAGTTGGTGTAATCACCTCTTACTTAGGTGTAGTATACCTATACCTAACCTTAAATGGGACACCTGGTAACCTATAAGTCACTCCTATGGCAGGCCTTAACAATCCTGAAGGCAGAGTGCTTGGTTCCATGTGAGATGGTGCTCTGGCATGAGCTGAGCCTGTCTGCAGTGGTCGGAACAACTTCCTTCTACTGTTTCCAGATATCGTCATACCATATACTCTTAAGTGCATTATGAACCTCGCGGTTAAATGCTATCTTTGGTTTGGCTTTATCAAAACATGTCGAGTAAGGTGTCATACGAATTGGAATACTAACCCCTCGCCAATTCTGGCGACGGGGTTAGCATTCCACCCTTCTAGAGGGACACGACATGTACAGTACCTGAAACCCGGGTAAAATCAGACATAGCCTCAGCTCCACAAAATGGATGCTGCCACCACAGACACAAGTCTGCCCTCCTGCTGCTGGGAGTCCTTCCAGCTTGGGAGGTGTGGACAAAGGGTTTCCTGCCAGGGGAGGTGCGTGCACCACCCCAGACAGGATTTTGTGTATTGGTCAGGTAGGGCTTGAAAGAAACCAGACATGCCTGTGGCTCACAAGGAGCCTCGGTGCATATGCCAGTTCAAACCGGTCCTGGGGCACACCAGTCCCGGGCCTGGGGCGAGCTGGACAAAGGATTGGGGGTGTAACCACCCCCCTTCCTGGTCCCACCCATAGGGAGGGACCTAGCAGGTAGTCCGGCCCCTGGAATCCGCTTAAAGGTAGGAGCTGTGTCCTAAGACTTCAGACATCCTGGAATCAACTTGAAACTAAGAAGAAGACGGGAACTTCGACATTCTGATGCACAGAAGACTGAAGAAAATCTCCCCTGTGGTCAGGGAGTGACCACCTTGCTAACGCAAGCACCATCCAGCGAATCAATGTCTGCTTTGCCGCCGCCTCCCGCCGGAGCCCGAGCCCAGAGACTGACAAGACCTGGACCTCCAGACCTCTCACCGCCCGATCCACAGTCCCTGAAAAGAGGAGACCCGTGGAGGCACCGAGACACGTGGAGCCAGCCATCTTGGAACGACTACGACAAGCTGACCAGTGCAACAACCGAGGCTCCCTCCAAGTTGTGCTTTGGGTCCTGAGAAGCCCAACCCTCGAGCAGCATCTGCACCAAAGGTGAGCCCTCCAGCATCTCCACGATCTGCGTGGGGCCCTTCTGCATTTTGCCACTCGACGCGCCTAACCGGTTGCTGGCCCGCTGGCTAGTGGCCATCTTGGCGACGAAATCTACGACAAACACCGCTGGTCTGGTTGCTCCAGACTGGCCCTTGCTCCCCTCCAAAGGAGCAGTTCCTCTGACCTTGCTGGTCAGAACCATCAGCTTATCTCCTTGCCTACAACAACTGCTTTTGCCAAGGCTTGTTTGCTTCGATCAAGTCGCCGACACCGCCGACAGCGAGAGCCTGCGTGGGACAGCTCGTGACTCGACTCCTGGACGTCGTCGACCTTCAGGGACCACGTGGCTGCAGAGTCAAGCTACACCTTCCTTCCTGTTTGCACCCGACATCGCCTGGTACCCACCTGGTGCCACGCTGGTCACTGGCTAGTGACTGTGAACACTGTCCCCTCTGCTTACAGGTCTTCAACATCTCCGATCCACTCTTGGATCCACTGCATCTCTCCCGGACCGACCGCCTGCAGCATCTTTGTCTTCAAGCTCCACGGAACAGATAGAAGAAACCCGACGCACTTCGAGGCCTATGCACCCGCTTCCTGTGGGTGAGGTAAAGCTGGCACACCTGTGCCCAAGTGTAGTAATACATCTCTAGTGCCTGTGTTCCAAATCTTAAGTTCCTAGTCAATCCGGAAGATCCTCTTTGCAGTAACTTTGTACTTTTTACGCACCCATTGAAACCTATGGGAGCACGCGTGTGACTATTTGCTCTGCACACGCCACCCGTGGACCTCCTGGTCACTAACTAACGTTAGCTCCTTGTAGGCCCAGCGATTCTAGAGGCCCTAGGCCTTTTCCCTTTTCTGTTCGTGGTACTTATACCACTATTTTAGTATATGGTTTGAGTGGCCACCAGGGCCTATCCATATAACGTGCAACTTCTGTGTATTCTGTGATAATCTTGTTTGACGATTTGTGCGCCTGTGCTCATAAAGAGACTAGGGGTTACTTTGAGAAATAAATACATATATATTTTGAATATATATCTGTGTGGTGTCCTTTCATTGGTATAAAAGGGGGTTGCATTTGGTAAAACAGCTGGCTTAACACGCTTCACGAGTTTAGCCTCAAAGACTGCTTAGCCTACGCTACCACTAGGGCAGCTAGTCCGAAAAGGTTGACTTACAACCACACCATAAGGGTTGCTTGGCATGGTACAAGGTGATCACTTTAACTAGTGAGCATCATATACCAGGCCAACTTCTCACATTGGTGAGCAGCGGTTGGATTTGAGCTTGCTGTGTTTTACCATTGTAATCTCTTGGTTACCAATTGAAAGATCACATAGGTACCTGTAGGTACATATAAAACAAGATTAGATATACATAAGTTCTACTGAACTTAGTTGTTGTAGAGCAAAGGGAGTAGCACACCCTGACTACAAACACTAGATAGGTTTAGTAGGTAAACCCAAGTGTAGGTAGATTGCAACACATCCACCCACACTTAAGAGCAATGGCTGGGGCAGAGGGGTCCACTGTACCCATCTCTGTTGAGAGTGACCCCCAGAGGGCACCATCCATCTTTGCTACCCTTAATCAGAATGAGCTCAGGCATTTGGCAACTCTTAGAGGCCTTAAACAGCCCAAGAACCCTACCTCTGCTGTGCTCAGAGAACTCTTACAAGATGATGAAAATCAAAGAGAGCTCAAGAAAGCTTCCCAGTTAGCCCCCTTAGGGACAGGAACAGGAGGCCCCCCTTCTGAAGATGCTACAGAGGTACCCAGTTCCAATAGTCACCCCTTAGATGGCAATAATACCACAGAGGATGAGAGTGATAAAGGGGCTGATACAGAAAGTAGTGATGATGAAGGGAGAACTAGCCCAGTGCCAAGTGTTATACTTGGCCCAGCTAAACTAAGGCTATTGGGGACTGACAGTGGGTTCACCCCATTGGATCTCCCCAGTGGACTTAACACAGGGCTTGGAAGGCAAAGGAATCGCTCAGGTGACTCCAATGCTTCCCATGGCTCTAGAGGCTCTCAAGGTCACTCCAGAAGGAGACTGACCACCCCTCAGAGGAGGGAACATGAGGCCAGAATGCAGGAAGCCCAGCTGAGGATCAGGAAGCAGGAGCTAGAGGTAGCCCTGATGGAAGAAAAACTGAGGAAGGCTAGGCAACCTAGAGAGAGTGGGTCTATACCCACTGGTGGCAGCATTGTCCCTAAGGACAAAGATAGGGTCTTTGATAATAGGAACCTGTCTAAGGTTGTGCCCCCCTACAAAAGTGGGGATGACATCCACAAATGGATAACTGCTCTTGAGAGAGCCTGCAAAGTACAGCAGGTTCCTGAAGACCAGTGGGCAGCAATCCTCTGGCTCTCCTTTGAAGGAAGAGGCAGAGACAGACTCCTCACTGTTAGAGAAGAGGATGTCAGAAACTACAGAGTCCTGAAGAGTGTTCTGGTTGATGGGTTAGGCTTAACCACTGAACAGTACAGGTTAATGTTCAGAGACACCCAAAAGACACAGACTCAGGACTGGTCTGAATATGTTGAATGTGCCACTAAGGCTTTGGAGGGTTGGTTGCTGGGAAGTAAGGTATCTGATTATACAGGATTGTACAATTTGATGATGAGAGAACAGATTTTAAGTAACTGTCAAAACCAGCTCCTCCATCAACACCTGGTAGACTCAGATTTGACCTCTCCCCAAGAATTGGGAAAGAGGGCAGATAAATGGGTCAGGACCAGGATCAGGCCTAAGAATCAGGGTGGTGACCAAAAGAAAGATACCACCAAACCTCAAGAGAAGGGTGGGGATAAAACAAAAGAGAAATCTTCCTCAGGGCCCCAAAACTCCACACAGGGTGGTGGGTCCCAAGCTCCCTCCTCTACCACAGGTAAAAAGCCCTACTGCCATGAGTGTAAAACTCCTGGGCATTGGAAAACTGACAGCAGTTGCCCAAGGGCTACAAACAAAACTGTTCCTCTAATTACTCCTGTCACACCACCTATTACTGTCAGCAGTAATCCCCCAGGTGGTGGGAGTGCCCCCAAAAATTTGGGTGGGTTTACTTGGGGAACACAGGGGGACCCTGGCTTAGCCAATTCCCCTGCAGCAGATACTCTTGTCTGTGATGGTGGCATGGGGTTTGCCAACTTCACTGCCTGTCCCAACACTTTGGGTAGGTACAGACAGGAGCCCTACATCAATGGTACAAAAGCTGAGGCCTACAGAGACACTGGAGCTAGCATCACAATGGTGGCCCATTGGCTAGTTCCCTCTGAGCAGCTTTTGCCTGGTTTCTCCTACCAGGTGACCAACATTGATGGCAAACAGAACAGCCATCCCATGGCAGAGGTATGTCTCAGCTGGGGAGGTGTCACTGGCCCTAAAAGGGTGGCAGTGTCCCCAACCTTGCCTGTAGACTGCTTACTGGGGAATGACTTAGAACTCTCAGCTTGGGCTGGAGTTGAACAAGACACCCATTCTAAAATGGTAGGCCTTTCACAAAAGGGTAGTGGGGTTGTGCCATTCACAACCCCTGTCCAAATAGATTTCCTCCCTGGAAAGGTTGGAAGGGCAGTGGTAGCCACAGCCCAGGCACAGACAGACTTCCCTGTAGAGACTGGCAGAGTTGTGACAGTCACAGCTCAAACACAAACTGAGTGCCCCCCTGAAAAGGTTGGCAAGGCTGTAATGGTCTCCGCCTATACTCAGACTGACATAGGTGTAGTGAAGCCTGAAACTATGGATCACTCCACACAAACAGAGAGTAGTGGGGAGGAAGAAAAGTCTCCCTCTCCCCAGACATTAGGAAAAAGTCAGCCTCCTCAGGGAGCTGACCTCACCCCTTGTGAAGGAACTGCCCCAGAGGTAGCCAGGCCTGGCCTTGCAGAGCCTCTGATGTCAGTGGCCCCTTCCAAGGTGGGACCCAGTCTGGTGCAGGTAGCCTGCCTCTCTCTACCCTGCCTCAGTCAGCCCAGGGCTGCAGAGGTCAGGGAGGCCAGTGGACCCCAAGAGGGCCCCTGTCCACAAGAACCCCCCCATCAAAAGAATGAGGATTGCCTGGCTAGTAGCCCTAGTCAGGTGATGGGTAAAAACATCCCTGAGGGATCTCCTTTACAGGTAGTTAGGGACCTCCCCCAGAGGGATTCTGTTGGGTACAGGCAAACATGGGACCTTAGGGCCCCAGACCTGACCTGTCCCTCCAGTAAGCCCACAAAAGGGACCCAGCCTCCAGCTTTAGGTAGCCAGAGGCTGACCCTGAGAGCACAGTGCAACTCAGTTAAGGAAAGAAAGGCATCCATGGTGGAGGATGATTGGAGGAAGCTGAGGCCTCACTTTGAGGACACTCACTTCAGTACTCCATCTCAACACCAGCCTTTTACTTTGCCAAGACACACCAAAGGTAGAGATTCCCTATGGTGGAGACCCTCTGATACCCTTAGGGTGAGGGATTGCTTAGTGGACCATGAGACAGGGGGTAACCATGCCAGTGCTGGTTCCTCCTTATATGGCCACTTGGGCAATATAGGCTTACCTGGTCGAGGTCAGCCTTATCTCCCTTCGTTTGGGGGGGGGTTGTGTAGGAAGGTGGATATCTGACTATGGTTACCCCCAAATTTTTGCCTAGTGTCTAGCTGGTTTTTCGACTTAGTTGGCCTGAGATCCTGCTATTCAGGATCTCAGCCTGGCTGTTCTCTCTTTAAAATGGACTCCATGTACCCTAGGTACATACCCAATTGGTTGGATCACCCTGTCAGCCCCTGTACCAGTGTACACTAGGTACCCAGGGCATTGGTGTACCCAAGGCCTGCCAAGGGCTGCAGCATGTATTATGCCACCCCAGGCTTGGCCTAACAATCTGACACAACTGGCTGATCACTCAGCTGGGGTAAGTTGGTGTAATCACCTCTTACTTAGGTGTAGTATACCTATACCTAACCTTAAATGGGACACCTGGTAACCTATAAGTCACTCCTATGGCAGGCCTTAACAATCCTGAAGGCAGAGTGCTTGGTTCCATGTGAGATGGTGCTCTGGCATGAGCTGAGCCTGTCTGCAGTGGTCGGAACAACTTCCTTCTACTGTTTCCAGATATCGTCATACCATATACTCTTAAGTGCATTATGAACCTCGCGGTTAAATGCTATCTTTGGTTTGGCTTTATCAAAACATGTCGAGTAAGGTGTCATACGAATTGGAATACTAACCCCTCGCCAATTCTGGCGACGGGGTTAGCATTCCACCCTTCTAGAGCGACACGACATGTACAGTACCTGAAACCCGGGTAAAATCAGACATAGCCTCAGCTCCACAAAATGGATGCTGCCACCACAGACACAAGTCTGCCCTCCTGCTGCTGGGAGTCCTTCCAGCTTGGGAGGTGTGGACAAAGGGTTTCCTGCCAGGGGAGGTGCGTGCACCACCCCAGACAGGATTTTGTGTATTGGTCAGGTAGGGCTTGAAAGAAACCAGACATGCCTGTGGCTCACAAGGAGCCTCGGTGCATATGCCAGTTCAAACCGGTCCTGGGGCACACCAGTCCCGGGCCTGGGGCGAGCTGGACAAAGGATTGGGGGTGTAACCACCCCCCTTCCTGGTCCCACCCATAGGGAGGGACCTAGCAGGTAGTCCGGCCCCTGGAATCCGCTTAAAGGTAGGAGCTGTGTCCTAAGACTTCAGACATCCTGGAATCAACTTGAAACTAAGAAGAAGACGGGAACTTCGACATTCTGCTGCACAGAAGACTGAAGAAAATCTCCCCTGTGGTCAGGGAGTGACCACCTTGCTAACGCAAGCACCATCCAGCGAATCAACGTCTGCTTTGCCGCCGCCTCCCGCCGGAGCCCGAGCCCAGAGACTGACAAGACCTGGACCTCCAGACCTCTCACCGCCCGATCCACAGTCCCTGAAAAGAGGAGACCCGTGGAGGCACCGAGACACGTGGAGCCAGCCATCTTGGAACGACTACGACAAGCTGACCAGTGCAACAACCGAGGCTCCCTCCAAGTTGTGCTTTGGGTCCTGAGAAGCCCAACCCTCGAGCAGCATCTGCACCAAAGGTGAGCCCTCCAGCATCTCCACGATCTGCGTGGGGCCCTTCTGCATTTTGCCACTCGACGCGCCTAACCGGTTGCTGGCCCGCTGGCTAGTGGCCATCTTGGCGACGAAATCTACGACAAACACCGCTGGTCTGGTTGCTCCAGACTGGCCCTTGCTCCCCTCCAAAGGAGCAGTTCCTCTGACCTTGCTGGTCAGAACCATCAGCTTATCTCCTTGCCTACAACAACTGCTTTTGCCAAGGCTTGTTTGCTTCGATCAAGTCGCCGACACCGCCGACAGCGAGAGCCTGCGTGGGACAGCTCGTGACTCGACTCCTGGACGTCGTCGACCTTCAGGGACCACGTGGCTGCAGAGTCAAGCTACACCTTCCTTCCTGTTTGCACCCGACATCGCCTGGTACCCACCTGGTGCCACGCTGGTCACTGGCTAGTGACTGTGAACACTGTCCCCTCTGCTTACAGGTCTTCAACATCTCCGATCCACTCTTGGATCCACTGCATCTCTCCCGGACCGACCGCCTGCAGCATCTTTGTCTTCAAGCTCCACGGAACAGATAGAAGAAACCCGACGCACTTCGAGGCCTATGCACCCGCTTCCTGTGGGTGAGGTAAAGCTGGCACACCTGTGCCCAAGTGTAGTAATACATCTCTAGTGCCTGTGTTCCAAATCTTAAGTTCCTAGTCAATCCGGAAGATCCTCTTTGCAGTAACTTTGTACTTTTTACGCACCCATTGAAACCTATGGGAGCACGCGTGTGACTATTTGCTCTGCACACGCCACCCGTGGACCTCCTGGTCACTAACTAACGTTAGCTCCTTGTAGGCCCAGCGATTCTAGAGGCCCTAGGCCTTTTCCCTTTTCTGTTCGTGGTACTTATACCACTATTTTAGTATATGGTTTGAGTGGCCACCAGGGCCTATCCATATAACGTGCAACTTCTGTGTATTCTGTGATAATCTTGTTTGACGATTTGTGCGCCTGTGCTCATAAAGAGACTAGGGGTTACTTTGAGAAATAAATACATATATATTTTGAATATATATCTGTGTGGTGTCCTTTCATTGGTATAAAAGGGGGTTGCATTTGGTAAAACAGCTGGCTTAACACGCTTCACGAGTTTAGCCTCAAAGACTGCTTAGCCTACGCTACCACTAGGGCAGCTAGTCCGAAAAGGTTGACTTACAACCACACCATAAGGGTTGCTTGGCATGGTACAAGGTGATCACTTTAACTAGTGAGCATCATATACCAGGCCAACTTCTCACATTAGAATAGTAATTTTTACCCCTATACTATCCAACACTTACCCTACTGTTGCACCCCCTGGAGTTAGAAAAGTAACTTTTACCCCTATACTATCTAATACTTACCTTAAATGCAATTTAATATTATGCGTTGTAATGGTATGCGTTGTAAAGGTATTATGCGTTGTAATGGAAATGCGTTGTAAAGGTAGTTTTTAAAAATGCGTTGTAGTGTCATGCGTTGTAATGTCATACGTTGCAATGGATTATGTGTTGTAAAAAATGCGTTGTAAGTGCATGCGTTGTAAAAGTGTGCGTTGTAACATCATACATCCGGGGTGGGTGCCGGCACAACTTCAGTGGGCAGGTCAGATGGAGTGGATTGGGTCCCCACTGCAGTGCCCAAGTCAGACGGGGTGGTCGTGGACTCCACTGCAGTCCTATATCCATGTGAGCGGAATGGGGTGCAGGTGAGGTCAGCAGGACAGAGGGGGGGACACGGTCCCCACATCAGTGGCACTAACCATCTGACTGGGTGTGGAGGAGCAAGTGGTAGGGGTGGAGGGCCTCAGCATTTTGGGGGTGGTGTATCTGTGGGTCGGTAACCCAGGGCAGGGTGTGGCGGGGGAGCCTCTGGAGTGGTGGCCTGGGGGATGGAGGATGGAAACTTCATCGTGGAGCTGCATGGCAGGGGTGGGGTTTTGCTCTTCCGGCTCCGGGGGGACTTGCGGGTGGGGGCCTCAGTCTGACTGCGGCTGGGGGAGGGTGTCCGGGTGTGAGGGGCACTCCCCTCTGTGTGTGGGGACTTCCTCTTCCCCTTGCAATCTGGATCTGCAGGTTCGGTGGGGAAGAGGCCAAGGTCACAGAGGAAGAGCTTCTGTGGAGATGGGGTTGCAGGTGAGGCAAGGCAAGGGGGCTGGGTGGGAGAGGTTTCGGAGGACTGCGGAGTGGTTGTGGATGACTGTGTGTGTGTCTGCAAACCATCCCCTGTAAGTGTGGTATCAGTCCCCTGCGCTTGCTTATGTGCACGTCTAGACCTTGGTTTGGGTGTTTGTGTGCTGCCCGTGTCTGTGGCTTTGTGAGAATGTGCAGGTGTGTGTATGCTTGGGACAGGTAGGGTGCTAGGAATCATGGGTGGTGCAGGGGTAGAAGGGGTGCGGGACTGTTGGAGGAGGGACACTTCTGCCGTCAGGGAGGAAGCCACGGACTGATTGGTCCTCTGTAGGGCAGACATGCCCGATGAAATGCCCTCCATGAACGACACCAGTTGCGTCAACAGACTGGTGTGTGCATGGAGGACACTCAGCATTAATGTCTGCCCAACATGGATCTGTCTGGGTTTGGTGGCTGCTGACACCCGCCTCCACAAGGGAGTCATCCTCAGAGCTGCTGTGGCCCTCAGCTGGGGTGGATGGTGCTGAGGACTCCTCGGTGTGGCTCCACTCGCCCTCCGTGCCATTGGGTCCCCCCGACTCCTCTCCTTCTGTCCCAGTCAGGCTCTGTGGCTCCTCCTGGTCCTTGGAGCTGTCCCCTCCTGTGGCCGTGGATGTATCTGGATAGAAATAGGAAGAAAGAGAACAAAATCAGTCACCTGCACTGACTGCACGCACCACAGTGAGTACATCACATCACAAGGCAAGGCCTGGCATCATCAGCTGGACACTGCTCAAAGTGCCAACTCTGTTTAGAATAAGTCAATTGTCATTCTCCTCACCATCAACCATGGCACACATATCCCTCCTGGACTTGCACCCATATGTCTGTTGCATGTTGGATGCTAATACCCCAATGTGCCAACATGCACCACCCACACATTTGTTGGACATGCAAGTGAACATGTAGGAGTATGTCACTATACACACAGCACATCTCTTGCCACTGACTCAGTACAGGTGTCCAGATGAAGGGATGGGCAGAGACTCATTTCACATGCTTGTGATGCATGCCAGCAACACACACTATGATGTTCTCATGTCCTGATCAATGCCACACTGGGGTGCATGGAGCACACTTGAACACAATGCAGGATCACTCATAGCAAGTTAAATGCCATGGCACTGGCATGCATGGAAAGTCAGTCAACACTGTCTCCTGTCACAGGGGCAGAGCATCCAGACAACAACAGTATGCACTGTGTCACAATCATAGCTCAGGGGTAAAGCAAACCCTGCAGATGACAAGTGCACTTGCCCATACCCTGCACACAACATATCCAGGATCCAGAAGACCCCACATCATGCAAATCAGACATATGAGTCTCTGCGAACACAACTCCCTGTACATTAGCACATCACAGTCTGCTGTGCATGTAACCCAGCTGCCTGAAGTGCACAGTTGCATACACCATTGGGCGCTGTCAAATGATCACACACCTATATGTCACACAGGTCTTGTCTCTCACAGTCACATCTCAGATGTCCTGCTGACCCTCAAAATCATGAACACCCCAGTTGTACGTAACCACAAGCCACACCATAATGACACAGAGGCAGACACCTGAAAGCACATGTCACTAAGCACAACCTGTAAGTTGATACACAGGAGTGGGATAACAGAGTGTTTCTAAATGCCCTTGAGTAGACATGACTGCCCAGGTCTATGTGAAACAGTGTTTGGCCCTGGACAGTAGTCAGGTGGCTAAGCAAGTGTGACATACTTGATATACATACTCCTGAGGCCCACAAATTGGAGTCCCCTGCTGCATAGGTTTGTTTGAAATACCCCAGCCACATCAGACCAGCAATTGGAACACATATCAAGCGCACACACAGATCACATGTCAGATCCCAGGCATTGGGTAAACAATTGAACCACCCATGAAACACACAACAGAGTCACGGGAACAGATGCTGTCCGGAAGCTGAAGCATAGCTGACTGCAGGGACACAGTGCCCTGGTGACACAAGCAAGAGACTGTAGGGGCCACACCTGTGGAGCAGATGAGGAGGGTGCATCACACAATTGAGGGACCTGAGTATTGGACTACAAGACCTACGTAATGTGGAAGTGTGACCAGGCCAAAAGACTGCAACTAGCATGTCAGACATAGTACACAGATTAGGCATGGACTTACCCCCTCCTTGCTGCTGTCTGGCCTTCAGCTGCCTATCCAGGTCCTGGAAGACCACCGCCAGTATCCAGAGCATGTGGGGGGTCGGGGTCCGGTGTCCGCCCCTCCTGCGAGGAAGTGACAGCTTCAGCTGGACTCTTGCGATCCTCTGGGTCCAGCCCGAAGGTCCTGACACCTCTTCTGGCAGTTGCAGATCCGGCGCTTGTAGACCCCCACCGAACGAACTGCCCGGGCGATGGTCATCCATATCTCCTGCTTCTGTTGGGCATCAACCTGTGAGGATGACAAAGTTAAAAGTCCATTAACACACAAGCCCCATATTTGTGCTGCACACATTGGGATATACATGTCATCATCACAAAGGGAGATGAGTGACACAGATAGTGCACCCATGGAAAAGGACAAATGCCCTGCATGTCTGACTTGTTAACAATGCCTGGGAAGTTTAAGTAAGCACAAATGCACTTTAGCAGCAGAACACCTGTTCATTACATGTACCTACACACTTTGGGGGATGAAAGTACTCAGTGAGAATGCGTGCCACTGGTGTACACACTGATAGCACTGCTAGTCAGACAACATGCATAATTAGGAAGGCAGTGGACTGCACACTCACCTGCTCCCCTGGTTTCCCATACAGCTTGCTGTACTGTGGAAGGAGCCCGTCCAGCAGGGCCTGGTTCTCCTCCTCAGTGAAGGCTGGGGCCCTCTCCAGAGTATGTGCCATAGCAGGAGCCAGAGGATGCAGAGACAGCAGCAGTGGTAGCAGGAATGTGGTCCAGTAGCATGTAATGCAGGCAAGTGAGCTCCCTGGGGGCCAGCCAGCCTTATATCTGTGTTGCAGAGGCAGACTCAGTGCCATGTGTCCCCAGTGTTAGGTCCAACACGGTTGCATTCTATGAATCTGGCCAATCCATGGAAATGTATGACTCGTACACGTCTTCCGCATCGTTCAAATCTTCACCTTCATAAAACACTAGGAATTGCAACATTGTTGTAGGCATCCAACTGAATTTCCAGCGCACAACTCGTACAAGTTTTGAATCCGCATCTGTCTCCATGACAGTCCAGAGCCAATGGGTGCACACGGAACAGTCAACTGACTGTACAATGCGTATTTAGAAAATACACATGCGCCTGTCTCGGACCATTCCTGCCCGACGCGCATGCATGATAGTCACCCGCGTCGGACCTCATTGCAGTCAATGGCAAAGTGTACGCACGGCCCAGTCATGAACCTTGCAATGCGTACGCATTGTCACCCGGGTCGGACCTCATTGCAGTCAATGGCAAAGCGTACCCACGGCTCGGTCATGAACAGTGCAATGCGTACGCATTGTCACCAACGTTGGACCTCATTGCAGTCAATGGCACAGCTCGGTCATGAACCGTGCAATGCGTACGCATTGTCACCCGCGTCGGACCTCATTGGTGTGACTATTTGACGGCTTCAACACACAATTACTTGCCAGGGACACATGTGCACACCTACCACACTACAGCATTGGCCACACAGTGTCCCATGGCATGTAAGGCTGCATTCCCTGTGTGTTGGTGGGGCAACATTTGGTTTGTTGTGTGGCACTTTTGTTCAGCCACTCCCAGGCTGTGTACGTGTTCATGGGGGCATAATCCTTTGTGTGTTGTGCACATTACCACTGTGATGTGCAACTGTACAGTAATGGGCATGAGCCATGGACACAGTTGCAGGTTGGATATGTTTAGGACATGTCACATACACCCTGAGTCCTGGGGGTGATTGCATGTACGTCACAGTGAGACCCGTAGCCACAATTCTGATGTGCACCCACAGTCTGTGTGCATGTTGTGTCTCAGATGTGGATGACCAAATGTGCCCAAGGGAGACAGTCTCCACATCCATGTGGTATGCGCAGCAACCTTGATGGTGTGTGGGTGTCTAAGAGACGTACATGTAGGGCCTGCAGAGACAACAGTGGCCACTACCTGTGGGACTTATGCTTGCCTTGTGGCGTGTATGTGGTACGCCATGTCATGCCAGTGTCAATGTGGCAATACAGGGACCCTGGGTATCTGCATGGCAAAGATCTGTGATGCCTGGGAGACATCAGGCCTCACTTGTCACTGTGGTGTGTGTTTGTAACGTCACAGCAGTACATAGGTAGGGTGACACAGACAATGATTGGCCATTGCACTACATGGGACTTATGTGGACATGTGGAATTGAGATGTGAGGTGATGGTCATGTAGGTGACATATGTGTCCATGCCCAACAGCACACACCTCAGTACATTGTGTAATGTCATGATGTATCATGTGATATTGAGCCTGGTCATGGCCACATGGGTGGATGAACCGACAATCTTCCTTTGTGCATCTCTGTTCTGCAGGGCACCAGCTGTCCATCGACCGTTCCCAGACCTTGAAACCATGCAGGAACGCGACTGCATCCGATGATACCGCTTCACCAGGCCACTGATTGAGGAGCTGGCGGAGCAGTTGGCGCCACATCTGCTACCTGGCCAGACATACCCTACAGCGATGTCTTGGAGGGGATGTTGCATTTCCTTGACCTGTACATCAAGTTCCCTAGCCCAGCTGAACTCCCTGAAATAAAGGATGCCTTTTATACACTGGGGAGGATGCCGAACGTCATCGGGTCTATTGATGGTACACATGTGGCCCTGATACCACCACAGGCACATGAGCAGGCATACAGGAACAGGAAACATTTCCATTCGATCAATACTCTGGTGGTATGTCTTGCAGACGTGTATCACACATCTGTGTGCACGGTTCCCTGGTTCTGCGCACGATGTCTACATAATGATGAGTAGTCGCGTTGCAACGCTGATGTCACAGATGCCAGATCAGCATGCCTGGCTTGTCGTTGTGTACTGACTGTTTACCATTGTGTATGTTTGGCAATGTTGTATTCCGCACTCCTACAAAACCCAGCTGATTGTTCATTTTTTTGTGTGTAGGTGACTCAGGATACCCCAACATGCCGTGGTTACTGACACCCCTCAGGATCCCTGTGACACCAGCCGAGATGCGCTACAATTAGGCACATGGTGGGAGCAGGAGGATGATTGAGCGGACATTTGGCCTCCTGAAAAGCCGCTTTCGCTGCCTGGACAAGACCGGAGGGGCCCTCCCATATGAGCCTGCAAATGTGTGCAAAATTATCCTTGTATGCTGCATGCTACGCAACATGGCAGTGCGGAAGAAGGTGCCTCTCATCCAGGATGACAATGACCAACCTCCGCCACCTGTGGAGGATCCCGGCCTGGGCCACGATGCTAGTGATGATGAAGATGAGGGTGACGTCCGCTCACAGCTCATCAACAACTTCTTCACCTGAATGTGAGTTTCCAGGGTTGTTATGTCAATGTATAGAGTTAGCCTGGAATGTGTTGTGGCTGCTCTGTTGCTGTCTGAGTGTGTCTGTGTGCCACTTGACTGGATGCGTGCAGTGATGTGTCCATTCAGGTGGTGTGTAATCCACAATAGGGTAGTACTGCTAACTTGTTTCTGTGTAAGTTTCTTGTGACATGTTTTGTGCATGTGTATTGCATTTCTCTCCTGTTCTGCTGTGCTTTTGACTGTGTCTTGTGTCTGTCCTTCCCAGGGTACTTTGCCTGTTGTTTGGTCAACACTGACCCCCAACACCCCGAATCCAACACCAGTGTGGGAGTAGTCAATTGCCATCAAGTGATGTGCCACACACCCCTGGGCTTCAATTCTCAGACACTCTGTGACCGTGTGTTCACTGTAACGTACAATTGCCTTGCAACTATTTTTGAATAAACATGTTGCTGATGTGTAATGAACCTGTGCTATGCTTTGTTAGGTGCGTTGTCTGTCTTCCCACATCTGAGTGACATTTGCTTACCTCACCTGTGGACTTGTTACCATTGACTGTGGATAGGTGTTGTGTCTGTGCATACCTATGTGTTTCAGGTCAACCTCATTGTGTGGGATGAGTAACATGGCCATGGTGAGTATGTGTTGTGTTGCCATAGTGGTGTGTCTCCCTCACATGTGTCACATCACCATGACTCACCTAACGGTGGTCACATTGTTGTAGTATTTGGCATGCACAGTGTTGTTTAGCAGTTCGACATCTCCATGACACATGACAAGTTGGAATCACAAGTGTGTTTGTGGTGGCAAACTGTTTGGCAGTGTTTATTTGGCTTTGTGCCACTGCCTTGCTCTATTTGTTTGTAGGTTGGTACATGTCATGACACAGTTCCAAGTCACTATGAGATGGTAGGTATTGTGTTTGTCTGACTAGCATACACATCTTGGGATGATTATCTATTGGTTACTGTGGCTTTGCTTGCGGTGCATGGTTTCACTGTCCCCTTGCCACACAATATTGGGTATGTTGTTTGTGTACTCACCAGGCTCTGGTATGTCTGTTAGATTATGAACGCTCTCTGGTGGTAGGATGTCCCACACCTTCTCCTCCCAGGTCCTGAAGTAGACTGGTTTGGCAGGAGGGCCACCGCCGGTGCATTGACTCAAGGCGTGATCTTTCACAATGAGTTTCTTGACCCTCCTGCGCACGTCATACCCCTTATTCTGGATATCGTCCTTTATGCTCCTTGCTGGTGCTTGTGCATTCACCTTGTCCACAAAACTCGCCCACATCTTGGTTTTCTGTGACATGGGGGTTCCTGTTGGCCAATGTACCAAACAAATGTGGCTCTACTCTGATGATATCATCTACCAGCACTTCCAACTCACTATCTGTGAACTTTGGATTCTTCTTTGGGGGCATGGTGATGGGTGGTGGTGGTGAGGGATGTGTTTGTGAGGGTGCAAGTGAGGGGGGGTTGGTGTTGGTTTAGCTAGCTGTAGGTGTGAGTGCTTTTGGTGAGGTGCTGATGGTGTGTGAGTTGTGTGATGGGTGAGTTGTGAGTGTGTCTGTGGTTGCTGTGTGATGGTGTTTGCTGCTGGCTGTACCTCCTTTTTGCATGGTAGTGATTGATGTCCTTTATATAGGTGGAGTTGTGGGTGTGTCTTTGTCCCAGTTTTTTTGTGCATATTTATTGGCTTTGTCATTGCTTGTTTGGTCTTTTTTTTGTCTTTTTTCCTTTGGGTTTTCGAGGCGTGAAGGAGACATTCTTCTGACCGAGACGGACGCTGATGTTGGCTCGTGCGGGCTTCTCCGCCTCGTTCACGCTGACTATCTTCTGTGTTTCATACGCGTCGGTCGCGGAGATCTCTATTACTTGTGGTCCCGGTTTTCCGTGCGTGTCGATCATGCGATTTGGGCTCCGTGCGAGTCGGTCTGGTTTTACACGCATTCCATCGTACTGCGCGGGTCGGCCATCGCGGGCACGTGTCGGTCGGGTTCATTCCGGGTTCGTATCAGTCAGTGAAACTCGCATCGGTTTACCGGCCGGATCACTATTTTACCTACGGCTCAGTCGTATTCCATACGTGTCGGTTGTAATTCACACGCGTTCCAGCATACTGCACGGGTAGTACGGCGCTGGTCCATGTCGGTCGGTCTCCGGTCCGGGTCCGTGTCGGTCGGTACGTTTTGCGACCGGAATCGGAACCGGCCCCTGTGTATTACAATATCTAAAATGCATGGATGAATGGCGTTTTTGTGTTATTTGTGTTATTGCAGGCACCGAATTTATGTTTAACATTACATCATTATGTATAAGTGACAAAGTTTATGGAATAAGGACTTGGACAACTGACATTCTGTCAATAGAAATGTAATATGTACCAAGGAAGGAGATACAACTAGATGTGGGTGAGCAAAACGGTGCAGAGATAGAATATCGACGGAAAAATATCAACTTGCAAGAATATCGTGTCAAGAATATCAATGGTGTAAAATATCGAGGTAAGTTATCTCGATGTCAAAAATATTGATTTAATTGTGATTTAGAAATAACAAAATTGAAAATATCGATGGCATAAATATCACTGTAAATAATACAGCTTTTATGGCTTCTATTATTATTTTTTTATTTTGTATTAGTAATTTTATTAACCTCTTCAGCGCGGCGCCGATTTCCGCGCCACGCTGAAGATTCCGTGCGCGGGCGGGGCCATGACGGAACGGTTCCGTCATGCGCACAGCGCAACCGACGTGCATGACGGAACCGTTCCATCATGCGCATCGAAGGGGTTAATGTTTAAATATTTGTTTATATTTAAATTATTGTATTTCATTTGTTTTAATATAATTTTAGGAGCGGGATGTTGAGTTTATAGGGGATAAGGGTGGGTAGTAATTTAAAAATGTTGTAGAAAAATTACAAATTTTTTAAAATGGGTATATATTTTAGGAGCAGGATGTTGGGTTTATAGGGGATAAGGGTGGGTAGTAATGTAAAAATGTTGTTGAAAAATTACCATCATTTTTTAATTTGTACATATTTTAGGAGCGGGATGTTGGATTTATAGGGGATAAGGGTGGGGAGTAAATTAAATATATTTTGGGTGAAAAATTTATTTTTAATTTTTAATACATTTTAGAAGTGAGATATTGGGTTTATAGAGGATTTGGATGGTGAGTAATTTAAGAATGTTTGTATAAAAAATACATTTTAAATGATAAATTAAGAAATATATAGTTATTAATAAAAAATAATAATTTAAATAAAACAATGTGAAAAAATTGAAATTATTTGTGTTGAGAAATGTTTTATGTAAATTTTGTGACTTCTGTTTGTTTTTTCTAACACAATATTTGTTTAGACATTTGAAAAAGGTTTTTTCATAAATTTCTTTTTGTAAATCTGTTTTATAATTTTTAGTGAATAATTTTAAAATATTATTAAATATTTATATATTTATCATTTTTGTTAAGAATTTGTACTTATTAAAGAATACTCTCTTTTTAAAATGATATTGTCTTTTTTAAATAAAGGTAATAACAACATTTTTGGAATAGTAAAATATTATGGTTTACTATCCAGCACTTTCTCTGAGTTTACTTGGATTTTGGAGTTGGAATAGTAAATTATTTAAGTTTATTATTCAGCACTGTCTCTGAGTTTATTTGGATTAGGAGTTGGAATAGTAAATTATTACGGTTGACTAACCAGCACTTTTCCTCAGTTTATGTGGATTTGGAGTTTGAATAGTAAATTATTTTGATTTATTATCCAGCACTTTCCCTGAGTTTAGTTGGGTTTGGAGTTGGAATGGTAAAATATTATGGTTTACTATCCAGCACTTTCCCTGAGTTTATGTGGATTAGGAGTTAGTATAGTACATTATTATGGTGTACTATTCAGCAGTTTCTCTGAGTTAAGTTAGATTAGGGGTTGGAATAGTAAATTATTATGGTTTACTATCCATAACTTTTCCTGGGTTTATTTGTATTTGGAGTTGGAATAGTAAATTATTGTGGTTTACTATCCAGCACTTTCCCTGAGTTTACTTGAAATTGGAGTTGAAATAGTAAATAATTATGGTTTATTTTCCAGCAGCTTTGCTGAGCATAGTTCTTTTTGTAGTTGGGACAGTAATGTTTTGGGGGCTATTATTCATATTTTTCTCAGAGTTTAATTTATTTGGAAGTTAGAAATAGGAATTATTTATTATTTATAATGTATAATTTTTTGTTCACTTTATTTGCATATTGTAATAAGTAAATAGATGTATGTTAGTTTTTATTTTCAACATTCTTTTATGCGAAGACAATTTTATTTTTATTCAATATTATATTCTTTCATTTTCTTTCGTTAAAAAATGTATTATAATATTTAAAACAAAAATCATACATTTTATTATAAAGGGGCCGATTCCGATCCGGGTCGGAAAGCACTCCGACTCCTGCAGTCCGACCGATCGAGTACGATGCGGTCGTATGCTGTCGGACTCGGTTCGGTCGGACTCCCATAGAAGTCAATCGGAGCCAGTCATACGACGTGTACATGGGCTCCCATTGACTGAATGGGTACGTCGGGGACAAGGGCACCCCCTACAGTGGGTAAGCGTCAGTGCCATCCGCACCGTACATGCCTTTGTATGGGAGACCCATGGGTCTCCCCCGGTGTCCGAGTCGTAAGGCTGCGGGTGATAGGGGGTCCGACGCGGACACCCGAAGTCCGACTCCGGGAGCTTTTGTGAGCCGGACGCTCCGACTCGATCCGGTTGTCCGAATCGAGCATCGTACTAGCTCGGTCGTTAAACGTCACCATTGCACGCCGCGGTTTGCTTGCCACCGAGCCGTACGGAACGGTTCAGAGCTGGAAACGATTTGGGCGGAGATTTCATGCTTGTTCGCATCGTACTTCGACGTCCGGACCCGTGTACGACTCGGACGGAAAATCAGCCTCCGAATCGGGTCCGCTAATGCCAAACTCGATTCGGTGCCCTACCGACCGAGATCGCAATCGACCCCAAAGTGTAACATATTTGTAACATTCATTTCTCATGTATAAATGTTAAACAAATCATATATTTTCATATATACATTTTTATTTTTTACAGTTTTGAAAAATAGTACAATTTTTGGTAGGAAAGTCATGTAATGGTAAAGCAAAATATTTGTAGTCCTTTATTTATAAACAGTTTCATTTGTATTGTTCATTATTTTTAGTACCAAAAAGAAAGCATTTGTATACAGTTTTATAATACATTTTATATAATTTTATTATTTTTCAAAAATTGTATAATATGTATTTGACAAGGTTATATTTTATTATTTAGTATATTGAATATTATTGTTTTAATAAAATAATATTTAAGGGCTCATTAAGATATCGGGCAGATCGCCACCGCCCGTATGGCAGTGGTGATCCGCCCACAGAAAACCACCGCCCGCATATGAATTCCCCCCGCCACATTACCATGGCGGGGGGACCTCGGTGGATGGGAAGTCTACCGGGTGGATAAGCAGTTAATATGGTGGCAGTGTCTGGTAGACACCGCCATCCATATTAGTATGCAGGCGGGGTGCCGCCACGGAAAAGCAGGCATTTTTCACCATTGGGGGCCCGTAGCGGGCCCCCAGGGGTTCTGGGGGGTGCACATGGGGGTACCTATGGTACCCCCCTGCCTTTTAATGAACAACGTGGCAGGCACCGTGCGGTGCCTGTCATGTTGTGCATTGAAACGCACCACCTGCCTTTGTGGCATTGCAGAGGGTGGTGTCCTCTGCACCGTCCGCTGCAATGTTGCAGATGCGCCATGCACTCACCAGTGTGACGGGCGCATCCTAATCGGGAGTATGGGACTGCCGCAACCTCAGCGGGCGGTCCCGTTTCCCGAGGGCCGCTATACTAATGGGGCCCATAATGTTAAATAATGTACAATATTTTAATAGAAATATTTGTTGTACATTTACAGTGTATAAAATAAACATATATGTTAATATAGATGAAATATTATGGGCCCAATTCCGATCTTGGTCGGAGGGGCTCCCGACGGCATCCGTCAGGAGTGACTCTGTCTCGTACGCTTGATTTCTGGACGACTCCTACCACTTTACGAGCGAGCAAGTACGATGCGAGGAAAGCCTCGCACTCCGACGATTCGTACCCATCGACTCCGACTTCATTGACGCGCACCGCGCAATGGGTCCGATTCCCGAGCGACCAAGTACGATGCGTATGTCAAGCAGCTGGATCGACTTGGACCCTCCGACTCAAAAAAGCTGCGGGAAGCAGACTTTGGGGGTCCGTAGCGGGCCTCCGTTCACCCGGGGCCCTAGGCCTCGATCACTGGGGGGTCCCAAGGGTCCGAGGCATCCCCATGACAGGGGCCGCCCTTGCCCGAGATATGCGTTTTCTGTCTATTGGAGCCTATGTACGCAACGTACACCAGGCTCTCATAGACTTCAATGGAGCTCCGAGCGACTCGAGTCCGTCAGCGCTGCAGGGTATCATACTCTGTCGCTCGGAGCCCAAGAGCATGAGTTGGTCAGAAAGCTCTACGGGCGCGAGTCTGCCGTAGGGCTTTCTCAGCGAGATCGGAATCGGCCCCTATATTTTAGCTATTTTGGATAATATCATAGTTAATGTAAATTCTACATTTTCTTAAATTTATTTTTAACATTGGGAAAAAACATTGCAATACATAAAGTTATATATATAATTTTAAACACTTTTTTCTGTACTTTCCATTGTTGTCTATGGGGACTTAGTCTTTTTTTCATTTTAATTATGCAGCCATATTTTTTCCTTTTTCCTCACTTTTCTATCTATCGGTTTTGTTTTTAGGACATTTTGGAAGATGAAACCTCGCTGTTGGGAACTGCATTTCGTCCATTCAGGTACGTTTAATTTATATACTTTTAAGTTAGTTTTAGGGTAGCGGAAAGGAAGTAGGAGTGTAAATAGATTTGTTAGGGCATTATTTTATCGTTTTTGGTGTAGTCAGGTGTTGTTTTGGTAGTTTAGTGTTCTATGTCTTTGATGTAGTGTTGGATATAATTTGAATGTTATGTAGTGTTATTTATGTGTTTATTAAATGTATCATTGTATATTTAGGTGCCGATTCCGATCCAGAAAGCACTCTGACCAAGCCGGATCCGGAGTGTTTTCCGACCGAGCCGGAGTCCTGCAGTCCGACCGAGCGAGTACGATGCGGCCGTATGTTGCCAGACTCGGTTCGGTTGA
Source organism: Triturus cristatus (assembly GCF_964204655.1). Lineage (NCBI taxonomy): Eukaryota > Metazoa > Chordata > Amphibia > Caudata > Salamandridae > Triturus > Triturus cristatus. Next base: position 823,460,388 of record NC_140581.1, on the reverse strand, counting down.
CTCCCATAGAAGCCAACGGGAGCCGGTCGTACGACGCGTACATGGGCTCCCATTGACTGAATGTGTACGTCTCGCGCAAGGGCGCCCCCTACAGTGGGTATGCGTCAGTGCCATCCGCACCGTACATGCCTGTGTTGGGGGGACCCTTGGGTCTCCCCCTGTGTCCGAGTCGTAGGGCTGCGGGTGACAGGGGGTCCGACGCGGACCCCCATAGGCAACCACCCGGACATTTTGCGAGCCGGACACTCCGGCGCGCACAGGCTGTCCGACGCATGCATCGCACTGGCTCGGTCGCAAATCGCATTCATTGCACGCCACGGTTAGCTTCCGACCGAGACGTACGGAGCGGTTCGGACCCGGGAACGACTCGGTCGGTGAATTTCACGTAGCTCACATCGTTCTTGCTCGCTCGTACAGCTGTACGAGTCGGGCGGAAAACACGCGTACGGCTCGTAGTTTTTCTGGCCGGATCGCGTTCGGTGCCCTTCCGACCCGGATCAGAATTGGCCCCTTAATGTTGATGTTAATGCTTGTGGTTTTGTATTTGTGTTGTGGGCGGGTGTTGTTTTTTGTTTTATTTACAAGTTTTTTCTTTGGTGAACGGATGGGGTTAACCACGCGTTTTTTTTTCTATAAAGGAAAATGTTATTTTTTGTTTGATAACAAGTTAGTTTACATTTCCTTTTTTCCACGTTTGTTGGAGAGTTTTTAAAAAAGTATTTACGGGATTTCGAGGGTTTCGTCATTAAGAGGTTTGCGGCGTTGGCCTTTTTTTCTACAGTTGTATTTTTGCATTTTTTGGGGGGCTTTGTTATCCAATGGATTTGTATTTAATTGGTTTGCTGTGGATTTTATAATTTTCTTCGATATTCTACTGCTACATAACTGTGCATTTTTTTTATTACATTGGGTGGGAAATGTATCTTTTTTTTTCATTGTCATTTTTAAAATATTTATATTATGTCATATAATTTTGTGCTGTATTTGAAATGTTATGACATAATTATATTTATTAATTAAAAAAAGAAATCTGTTGTTTAAATGTTTTATAGTTGTAAGATTTTAATGATGGTTACTATTTTGTTTAGTTTAAAGAATTGATTTAGCAATCATGTCTAGGCATTCTAGATCTTGGGTATTTGGATACATCCTACTTTTATGTTGCAGATCCATAGTTTTAGTTTGTTTACTTAATTTAGGGCCTATTTTACTTAGTGATTGATCTAGTCTGCGTTCTTGGTAGCTCTGTTCTTTTTTAATTGCTTCAATGCATTTGTGAAGTGTTGGTTGTCCCCGATATGGTACACTGAAACCTAACAGGTGGGTAGGCATTCACCAAGGTTGTTCTGTGTGTGTTTGGGAGGCCTGCTATACAACTCCCACCAGGCACCCCTGTCCCACCCCTGAGCAGGATGGAGAATTTCCCCCCGAAGCATTTGGCAGCCATTGCATTGTACACTGAAACTTAACAGGTGGGTAGCCATTCAGCAATTTTGTTCTGTGTGTGTTTGGGAGGCCTGCAATACAACTCCCAGCATGCCTCCTTGACCCCAAGCTCATCAAGATGGAGCACTCCCCCAAGCATGTGGTAGCCATTGCATTGTACGCTGAAACCTAACAGGTGGGTAGCCATTCACCACGGTTGTTCTGTCTGTGGGTGGGAAGACTGCCATACAACTCACACCAGGTATCCCTGTCACACCCCTGAGCAGGTTGGAGCACTCCCCCTCACCCAGAAGCATGATTCAGCCATTGTATCTCACCAACCGAACTCACAGGTAGGTAAGCATCTTCACCGTTAGGGGTGTGTGGCCTGCAATACAACTCCCGGCATGCCTCCTTGAACCCAAGCTCATCAAGATGGAGCACTTACCCCCAAAGCATGTGGCAGCCATTGCATTGTACACTGAAACCTAACAGGTGGGTAGCCATTCATCAAGGTGTGTTTGGGAGACCTGCTATACAACTCACACCAGCCCCCCATCACACCCCTGAGCGCGATGGAGCACTTCCCCTCATCCAGAAGCAGGTGCCAGAAAGTCCACAACAATGTGACAACAGGACAGGTAATCAGACAGTGCATGCACCCCAGCATACCTCCAGAAAAACATGGAGACAGATGACAACACACGGCCTCACATCACACAAAAATGTACACAGATACAATCTCAATATACAACATGCAGACAGCTAAGCGCATGTAACTGTCACAGAAACAGGAGTGTGACTCACCATATCCAATGACGAAGCAAATCATGGCACCAACATGCACAGCAAGGAATGCTTTCTGTAACTTCCATGGGGGCTGATCGTGAAGGACCATATGAAAAGTAGACAAGTATGGTCTGTTGAAGAAATAAATCTAAGCACAGGACAGGAGAAAGGAATGCATGAGATGACAATGACTAGTTCATGCGCAGATGTAACGGCTGCCAGGCAGAGCAATCTGCAAAGATGCTACACATCAAGTTGTCTATCTGCTACTTTTCAGATGACAACCTTTCATTGTAACAATAAAATATGCACGTGGGCCATGCTATCCTGTGACATGTCATCCTGTGGAAAAATAATGTATGTACACCCACATCATGTCATGATGTACATCATTGTGCAGACATACAATGTGTGAAATAGTTAACTGTGTGTTGCATTACCTGTAAATAAGAGACAGTGAACAGCAAGCTTGAGGTGTGCTCGTCAATGACCATCTCCCCTCTGTCCCACAGGTGATCAAGAGCTGACTGCAGAGGACGATAACACCTACCCGCAGAGCCAGTTCCCTCCCCCAGTACATGGACTACCTGGTGCAGACTCCCTGGACTCTGGCGATCTTGATCAGGAAGCAGGCCCATCTGGTATGTCAGGGCGCAACTGGTCCCAGGACACCACAGCCACCCCTGCACCCTCAGCAACAACAACAACAACAATGCTGAGCCCTGCTGGAACGACCCGTGCGGCCACCACCACCAGTGCCGGCTGCAACACCCACCCTGCCACAGATGATTTCCACCCCACCCCAACATCTGTGGAGGCCAGGGAGAGTCGGTGTGTGCAGGCAGTGGTGAGCCAACAGGGCCGTGACAGCAGGGCAGAGGCGAGGCTAAGTGAGCCACAAAGGCAACAGGACACTGGGACTGAAGCCCTGGCAAACATCACCGGAGTAATTGGGGCCTACGAACACATCCAGGGACAATCAGACCAGGCCCACCAAGATGCACGGGAGCTCCAACAGGTGCTGAGGTCCATGGACCACCGCATGGGCCAAATTGTGGACCTCTTGGTGGCGGAACTGAGGATCAGGCCTGTGGCACCGACAACACCTTCACCTCCCTCTGGTGTCCCGCAGGATGCCAGTTCCCCATCCTCTCCTGCGGACACGGAGAGGGGTGAGTCCTCAGACCCCACTAGCCCTGCAGCTGTGGCCCCCCGCCATAAAAAAAAAGGGGCCATCCGAAAAAATCTCTGGCACCAAGCCGTGGCAAAGCACCTGCCAAACGCCATTCTAGGGGCCAGCCCTGATGGCACACATCTTCACCCATTTTAATATCTATGTGGCACCCCTGGCTGGTATTATTAGATCGTTTGGGTTTCAGCTCACCTCCTACGCAGACGACACACAAATTGTGTTGTCTGTGACGGAGGGAGCTGAAAAGGAAACAGGCGCATGTTTCTCAGATTGCATGGGATCCATTTCTAGGTGGATGTCGGCAAATTGCCTTAAGCTAAATTCAGCTAAAACAGAGGTTCTGAGATTCGGTAATAATCCTCTGATGTGGACACCTGATTGGTGGCCTGACATGCTTGGTCTTGGTCTCTGCCCTACACCATGCAGAAAAGCTAAAAACCTGGGTGTGGTGGTAGATGACAAACTCAACATGGGTGACCAGGTGAGCAAGGTGACGTCGGGATGTTCTATGGTACTTAGAATGATCAGAAAAATCAGGTCATACCTATCTGAGGGGTGTCTCAGAACGGTGGTGACTGCACTTATATTATCATGCCTTGACTACTGCAACTGTCTTTATGTTAATATGCAAGTACAACATCAAAATATGCTGCAGGTTATTCAAAATGCTGCTGCCAGACTGTTGACCCGGACTCCCAGGACTGTGTCAGTCAAAGGCGAACTAAAGAAGATGCATTGGCTCCCGGTCCACTTGAGAGCTCGCTTTAAGGCCATGTGCATAGTGTTTAGAGCTTTGAATGGGACAGGTCCTGAGTTTCTAAAGAATAAGTTCTTCTGGTACATTCCCTGTAGAACTCTTAGATCTACTGGGTCGAAGCTAGTGAAAACACCTTGCTTTAAAAAAGTAAACTGGGGAGGTAGAAGTTTTGTTTACAGTGCGTCTAAAGTCTGGAACGAACTCCCATTTGTGCTAAGAAACTCCTCGGATTTCAGTTTCTTTAGGAAAAGTCTTAAAACATAGTTCTTCTCTCAGTTTTAGTTCCTTGTTAGCGTAGGTTATCAATGCTTAGCGCCAGGACACCGTAAGGTAGTCATGCGATCTATAAGTCATAATAACATAACATAACATAACCCTGCCATTGACTTTCTCAACTATCCTTCCACACACTGCCATGTTAATGGCATCTGTCTTTTTGACTGGGTCACCACAACAGTGTGGTGACATAGCAATTGACTCATCTACCATCACTGAAAACTCATTGCTTCACCCCTCACATTCCTGTAAATATTCACTCCCCTGTCACATATATCGCTTGGAAATAAACACTTCTTACACACAAATGTCATTGTGTCTGCTCCATGTTTATCACAGTATGTGCAATGTTAACCATGATTACATTGACACAGGAGAATGGATTTTCTGTAGGCAAGGAGAGGCCGAAAGGACCTAGGAAAACCCAACAGAACAGTCAGGTGGTGGCATCACAGCCAAAACACAACACTTGTCATCAAGGTACTCCAACAGCACACATTACAATGAGCAACAGTACGAACATAGACATCATGTAGCTGTGCATAAATACCGTGTTCACTAAACATAGGCAGCCAGCATGGAGTCAACCACAGGCTGCACTCACAAAGATCACATACACATTCACAACAGCAACATCATCAGACAATGTGTCCGTTGCACATCGTCACTCACCTTCAAGTGAAGTATCGGATGATGAGCTGTTGACGCAGGTCCACACCTTCCTCCTCTCCATTGTCCTTGTCACTGGACACGGGTTGGTTTGCAGGCGGGGGCCTTGGCTGATCATCGTCATCCACGCTCAGGGGGATCTCCTTGCGAATGGCCAGGTTGTGGAGCATGCAGCATGCCACTACTATCTGACACACCTTCCTTGGCGAGTACATCAGTGCTCCTCCGGTCTTGTCCAGGCAGCGAAATCGTGACTTCAGGAGACCAAAAGTACGTTCCACCACACAACGGGTCCTCCCATGGGCATCATTGCAGCAAATGTCAGCTGGTGTCTGGGGATTCCGCAGTGGGCTCAGAAACAAAGGACGGTTGGGATACGCAGAGTAACCTAGGTGTGAGATACACAGACCTACTTTGTAATACAACTGTGGCAGAGGACACCATGTCACACACACAACACACTAGTTAACTCAGCATACTCACCTACAATCCATACATGCTCAGGAAGCAGATTAGCCATCAGCTGTGGAACAATGCTGTTACGCAGGATGTATGAGTCATGGGCCGAGACTGGAAATTTGGCACACACGTGAGAGATGATCATATCCGCCTGGCACACCACTTGCACATTTATGGAGTGGACATGTTTACGATTCCTATAGATGTGCTCACGTGCCTGTGGTGAAACAAGCCCAACATCGGCGCAATAAATGGCACCAACAACATGGGGGATGTGTCCAAGTGCATAAAAATCTCATTTCACAGCCGTCAATTCTGGCCCACTGGGGAAATGGATATATCTGTCCTTGTAGATCATCATAGCGGACAGGACATCACGCTGCACCATGCTGAACATAGCTTGTGACATCCCAGCTGTGTCGGCCACCATGTTCTGGAATGATCCAGAGGCAAAAAAATGCAGGGCCGCCAGCACCTTAGATGTTGGGGTAAAAGCTGTTGGATATGTTCTGCGAGGCTGCAGGTGGGGCTCCAATGTGGCACATAGGTTCTGTAGGGTGGCTCTATCCAGACGGTATTTCTGGATGATCTCCTCATCCTCCATGTCTGCCAGAACTGTGAAGGGACGATACAGATTTGGTCTTCTCCTATTTGAGATGAAAATGGTCACATGCCAATGCAATGCACCATGAGATGTGCACAATATTTTATATGTTGACTGACACAACGCAAACAGTGACTGTCATCACAATTAAGTAACAGAGCAGCTTACATGTAGGGACACCTTCAGCTACACTACTCGTACACTTGTCCCCTTTCACACAACTAGTACCTCCGAAAAAACATCTCGCCATGAGAATGCACACATGGATATGGCCACATCTAGCATGAGCACGCGTGAGAGTATTTTATCCTGCATATGTGTAAAACTGCAACACTACTGTCCCATACCTAACTGCTGTACCTGACACACCTTCAGGCGTCAGTTGAACATGGCACACATTAACAACACAATGACCACAAGCTAAGCGTAAACCACATGTGTGTGCATGATCCAAGAAAAGTAGCCCATTAAATATGCACATTGTTCATTAAGACACACATCACTGTGAGTTTCACGGCACTTTCACACATTGACATGTGTACACATTGTAGATTCCATGACAACACTGTTCTGTGTACATGCCCATCCATATCACAAGTGGCATGTGAGGGAGTACATGACAATGTACAAAATCACATACACAAATATGGCATTTGTAGTCAGCAGTGGCTCATAAGTGACATTGGCATTGTGTGCACAATGATGTGCCATCAATCTTGTGGCCACTGTGTACTACTGATAACTGCCCATTGGCCAGTGACACAGCATGATGTGTCCATAGGTGCTGTCAAAGGGCCCGCCACCCAAATGACGGTCCCTCACATCAATGTATGTCACCCAAATCATGGTAGCTACCGCCTGGCACCAGCAGAGTGTCACCGCCAATGCCCAGGACACAATCGCGGTAGTGATAGATATATATGTATTGCTAAATGGTGGTTGGCATGCTCCGCCACCCAAATGACGGTCCCTCACATCAATGTATGGAACCCAAATCGCAGTAGCTACCGCCTGGCACCAGCGGAGTGTCACCGCCATAGACCATGCCCTTATAGCCAATGGGAACCGCAATCGCGGTAGCATGATGCAACTTTGAAAATCGCGGTAGGCTTGCTCCACCACCGCGGGCCGGTCATTGGATGCATTTGAAAAAGGCAGATGTGGAACACCAATTGCAGCAGCTTAGAACCACTGAATTGACCCCAAGGGGCTATCTATGTGTGGGAGAGAGCCTCACATTTCCACTGCTCCCACAGTCTGCTGCCTGAGACCCCTCATCTACTGCTGCCTCCAGGGACTGCTGCCTGAGACCCCTCATCTGCTGCTGCCTCCAGGGACTGCTGCTGAGACCCCTCATGTGCTGCTGCCTTCAGGGACTGCTGCCTGAGACCCCTCACCACCCACTGCCGCTGCTGCTGTCACATGACCATGGTGATGGAAAGGACTAAGAAGATCCGGGCAAGTCTCTTCACCAGCGAGGAGCTGGAGGTCCTGGTAGACGAGGTGCTCAGACAGTATCAAAGGCTATATGGTGCTCCAAATGTCGTGGTAAGTCTTCAACAGTGTGAGTGAGAGTGCAGGGGGGTACACATGTAGTTGATCTGCTGCAGTATGTGCCTGAGAGTGTGGGGTCATGTCATTCACTGCCTAACATACTGTCTCCAGGGGTAAGGGGTGTGTAGCCTATATCACACGTGTCCCTGCCTGCACATCAAGATTGGAGGGACATGTATTGTATTGTCAGCCATACAGTGACGCAGCAAGTTGGTAATGCAGGTGTCAGGACAGTGATTGCGTGTGTGAATGGCTGTGTAGGTCCCTGTTGTCCACCTGAGTGTGGGCCCACCTGGCCTGCACAGTCACCGCCCAAAATGACAAGGACACATCACTGAATGTACAGAGTGTCACATGTGTCTTTTCCCATTAGTCTCCATCAAAGAGCCATCTCAGCCTAGTAGATTGCACACAACAGGCCTTGTGAGAAGGGTGTGGGTTTGTGAGATAATGTCCCTCAATGTGACATCCATTACACAGTGAGCCATTCACAGGGCAAGGACATTGAGGGCTGCGCAGTGTTGGACACAGTGAACAGGGCAAGGACATTGAGGGCTGCGCAGTGTTGGACACAGTGAGTCTACCCCCACACATATGATGATATGTAATGTATGCCTTGCTCTACCTCTAAAATGGACAGTAGATGTGGGCAGACTACACATGGCTTTATGTGCTGGCATCATGCATGTGTATGAGATGGGCAGGTACTGTATCTACTCTCACACCTGCATGCATTTACGTGTGCTTCTCCCATGATGATGTCGCATGTGAGAGGCATTCTTGTCTCTGTTAGACATATCTGTGGATTTTGGTTGAGTCAGTATTATGCTACTGTCCTGAGCGATTTTGTTACATAACACTGTGTCACTGATGTTTTCCCCCTCTTGTCTCCCATGCCTGCAGCTCAAAGTACACCAGCGTAAGGCCGTGTGGAGGGCCATTGCGACCAAGGTGCGGGCTCTGGGTATATCAAACCGACGGCGTACCCACTGCCACAAGAGGTGGGACGACATCTGCCGGCTGGCAAAGAACATGGCGTAGATGACACGGGGGCTGCTCCCTCGGACTGGCAGGTTGGCACGGTGCAGCATGACCCCACTAATGGGCTGCATCTTGGCCGTGACCCAACCTGAGCTGAATGCACGTTTGAAGGAGCATCAGCAGCGAACTAGGGGTGAGTATTCTTGGAAGGGTGACCTTGGCTGTGAGTGGCTGTATGTGTACACAGCCTGTGCCAGCGCTGGGCTATGTTACGTTGGTGGTGTGATGCAGTGGCTTGTAAGTGGCCTCTGTGCTGGGTTCAGCTGTCATGCATTTGCCCTACCTGTAATTCCAAAATTAATTTGAGAAATCAATGGAATGTGCCGAATTGTGTACCTTCTGGGCCAGCATGGCTCACTTATGCCTGGGTTTCTTGTTTACACGCACTGTTAGAGTTAAAACAGTTGAGGTTGCACAATGTTATTGCACAGGGTGGTGTACAACATGTAGATTTCTTCATCTTCAGCGATGCTTTGCTTGCATATGTTTGTTCTGTTGCTGCCACTGGACTGACCCTACATCTCTCTCTCTCCTGCAGCATCTCCCATGGTAACAGAGGGACAGGTGACGGACACCAGTGGTGGGGATTCAAGCACAACAGCTGCACAGGAGAACAGTGACACAGATGTGACCAGTGCCTCAGAGGAGGACAGGAGGATGTAGGAGGAATCACAGCCAGAGACGCAAAACTCAACGTCATCTGATGCCAGCGGTGACGCATCCATGTTGGCCGGCACAGGGAATGGAGACTCTGCCTCATCTTCCACCACCCAGCGAAGTGCCCACCCTCCCCGCCAATTCCTCGAGTGCTGCTCATGTTCGCCACAGTAAAAAGGGAAGAGTGTCCTTCACCCCAGGCACCGCTGCCCCTCCCCTGTCCTCCCTGCTGCCATCAGTGCTGAGTCTGTGGACCTTTTGCACCAGCTGTGTGTGGGCCAGACAGCTCTCCACAATGCCTTCATAGACCATGACAAAAAATTGGCACAGGTGGTTGCTTTCATGGAGGGCATACATTCAGATGTGGGTGGGCTGCACCGGAATGTCCAGTCTTTGTCCTCCGCAGTGATGGCAGCCCTTCAACTAGCCCAATCTCGTAGTCCAGCTCCAGTCTCTTTGTCCACCCCCCTGCCAATGGCCACGTCTGACGATAGTGACCGCGCTCCATAGACCTCAAGGTCATGATACAGCACACAGCAGCAGCAGCAGCACAAACGCTCCAGGCCGCAGACACCATCCCCAGAGAAAACTAAAGCCACCCTGAGCGCAAAGACAAAAGCCCGTCAGGCGACACCAAGGGCCAAAAAGCCAAGAAGCAGACCTCAGGGTCCCATGCCTCAGAGGCCTCCCCAGCCAAGGACTCTCCTGTCCCAAAAGTGTCTCGCAAAGACAAGCAGACAGTTTCTGTGCCCACTGAGGAGGTGGTGCCTACCAAGAGTATATATAAGAAGGGCTCCAAGGCAGATTCACCCACTACCTTGACTCCCATTCCAAGCCCAGCGACGCAGGGGAAGGAGGGCACTGTAGGGGGAACACCTGGTAAACAGGGGATGAAGGGGCACAGGCAAGGCCAGGTGAAGCATACCACTGGATCCAGCACATCCCCAGAGGGAGGGCCACCATCTGCACCTGATGCAGCTTTGGTGGTGAGTGTGCCTGTTGTGTCCACACCACTTCCCATTAATCCCAAGTCAGGGAAGCCATTTAGAATCCCCAAGAAGTGGAAAGGCACCCCTCCATAATCTCCCACACACACTGTGTCTCACGACAGCATGACTCCACCTCCACGTGGCACTACACCACCTGGTCCAAGCAGCCCTCCGGCTTTCCAAGCCACTGATGCCTCTACCTCAGCTGGGCCTCACTCTCCCCTGTCAAGTGCTCCAACTGTCCCTGACACACAGCCAGCTCCCAGGCTGACTGACAGCCAAGTCTGAGTGGTAGTCACCCTCACACACCTGTCTCTCCCACAGCGGTGCCTGTACTGCCCATTGTTACCCCCCTGACTGTGTTGCTGACCATGGCAGGGTACAGTCACACACATTCCCTGTACAGCTTCTCATGGACATACTCTGCAATTAATTTTGCCCACCGGCCTTGTTGCTCATTGCTGTCTTTAACTATTCCCTGTGCAGCTTCTCATGGACATACTCTGCACTTAGTTTTGGCCACTGGCCTTGTTGCTCATTGCTGTGTTTAACTATTCCCTGTGCAGCTTCTCATGGACATACTCTGCACTTCGTTTTGGCCACTGGCCTTGTTGCTCATTGCTGTGTTTAACTATTCCCTGTGCAGCTTCTCATGGACATACTCTGCACTTCGTTTTGACCACTGGCCTTGTTGCTCATTGCTGTGTTTAACTATTCTCTGTGCAGCTTCTCATGGACATACTCTGCACTTCGTTCTGACCACTGGTCTTGTTGCTCATTGCTGTGTTTAACTATTCTCTGTGCAGCTTCTCATTGACATACTCTGCACTTTGTTTTGGCCACTGTCCTTGCTGATTTCCTCTTGCCTGTGCAGCTTCTCATGGACATACTCTGCACTTCGTTTTGGCCACTGTCCTTTCTGTTTTCCTCTTTCCTGTGCAGCTTCTCATGAACATACTCTGCACTTCGTTTTGGCCACTGGCCTGGCTGTTTTCCCCTTGCCTGTGCAGCTTCTCATGAGCATACTCTGCTCTTCGTTTTTTCCACTGGCCTTGTTGCTCATTGCTGTGTTTAACTATTCCCTGTGCAACTTCTCATGGACATACTCTGCACTTCGTTTTGACCACTGGCCTTGTTGCTAATTGCTGTGTTTAACAATTCCCTGTGCAGCTTCTCATGGACATACACTGAACTTCGTTTTGGCCACTGGTCTTGCTGTTTTCCCCTTGCCTGTGCAGCTTCTCATGGACATACTCTGCAATTAATTTTGGCCACTGGCCTTGTTGCTCATTGCTGTGTTTAACTATTCCCTGTGCAGCTTCTCATGGACATACTCTGCACTTCGTTTTGGCCACTGGCCTTGTTGCTCATTGCTGTGTTTAACTATTCCCTGTGCAGCTTATCATGGACATACTCTGCACTTCGTTTTGACCACTGGCCTTGTTGCTCATTGCTGTGTTTAACTATTCTCTGTGCAGCTTCTCATGGACATACTCTGCACTTCGTTCTGACCACTGGTCTTGTTGCTCATTGCTGTGTTTAACTATTCTCTGCGCAGCTTCTCATTGACATACTCTGCACTTTGTTTTGGCCACTGTCCTTGCTGATTTCCTCTTGCCTGTGCAGCTTCTCATGGACATACTCTGCACTTCGTTTTGGCCACTGTCCTTTCTGTTTTCCTCTTTCCTGTGCAGCTTCTCATGAACATACTCTGCACTTCGTTTTGGCCACTGGCCTGGCTGTTTTCCCCTTGCCTGTGCAGCTTCTCATGAGCATACTCTGCTCTTCGTTTTTTCCACTGGCCTTGTTGCTCATTGCTGTGTTTAACTATTCCCTGTGCAACTTCTCATGGACATACTCTGCACTTCGTTTTGACCACTGGCCTTGTTGCTAATTGCTGTGTTTAACAATTCCCTGTGCAGCTTCTCATGGACATACACTGAACTTCGTTTTGGCCACTGGTCTTGCTGTTTTCCCCTTGCCTGTGCAGCTTCTCATGGACATACTCTGCAATTAATTTTGGCCACTGGCCTTGTTGCTCATTGCTGTGTTTAACTATTCCCTGTGCAGCTTCTCATGGACATACTCTGCACTTCGTTTTGGCCACTGGCCTTGTTGCTCATTGCTGTGTTTAACTATGCTCTGTGCAGCTTCTCATGGACATACTCTGCACTTCGTTTTGACCACTGGTCTTGTTGCTCATTGCTGTGTTTAACTATTCTCTGTGCAGCTTCTCATGGACATACTCTGCACTTTGTTTTGGCCACTGGCCTTGCTGTTTTCCCCTTGCCTGTGCAGCTTCTCATGGACATACTCTGCACTTCGGTTTGGCCACTGTCCTTGCTGTTTTCCTCTTTCCTGTGCAGCTTCTCATGAACATTCTCTGCACTTTGTTTTGGCCACTGGCCTGGCTGTTTTCCCCTTGCCTGTGCAGCTTCTCATGGGCATACTCTGCACTTTGTTTTGGCCACTGGCCTTGTTACTCATTGCTGTGTTTAACTATTCCCTGTGCAGCTTCTCATGAACATACTCTGCTCTTCGTTTTTACCACTGGTCTTGTTGCTCATTGCTGTGTTTAACTATTCCCTGTGCAGCGTCTCATGGACATACTCTGCACTTCGTTTTGACCACTGGCCTTGTTGCTCATTGCTGTGTTTAACTATTCCCTGTGCAGCTTCTCATGGACATACACTGCACTTCGTTTTGGCCACTGCCCTTGCTGTTTTCCCCTTGCCTGCGCAGCTACTCATGGACATGCTCTGCACTTCCTTTTGGTCACTGGCCTTGCTGTTTTCCCCTTGTCTGTGCAGCTTCCCATGGACATACTCTGCACTTCTTTTTGGCCACTGGCCTTGCTGTTTTCCCCTTGCCTATGCAGCTTCTCATGGACATACTCTGCACCTTGGACTGGCCACTGGGCTTGCTGTTTTCCCCTTGCCTATGCAGCTTCTCATGGACATACTCTGCATGTTGTGCTGGTCACTGGCCTTGCTGTTTTCCCCTTGCCTGTGCAGCTTCTCATGGACATACTCTACGTGTTTTGCTGGTCACTGGCCTTGCTCTTGTCTAATTTTGGTGCCTATCTGTGCAATATGTGAATAAAGACAGTTGCTCCTTTTGTTTATTTTGTCAGTGTCCTTACTGAAGAAAGTTTTTTCTGTGTGTATATGGTTTACTGTGCCACATGCTCTGTGTGCCATTTCTACATTGCCAATGGCTTGTCTCACTTTTTCTATTTTTTATAGGGGTGACAGGGACTTCAGTTCTTCCTGACTCCGATACTTGTGGGTGCAATGGTGGTGGTTTTAGATGAGATGCCGTTATCATTTTCATTCTTTGTTCATGTTGGCTATATTTCACACATGTCAGGTTGGGGGCACTGCCAGCACATAGTGGGATTCTATCCACAGGATTGCAGGCAGGCTGGCCAGGGTCATCATGTATGTGTGTTCTTACTTTATGTGTGCCCAGCAGTGTAGGTGTATAGTCATCTTGTGCTGGCCAGTCATCCTAGTCACTTGGCTTGCTTTCAATGTGTGCACTTAGGTGGTCAAGAAGTGTGCAGTGTGAAGGGGGTGTATTTGTCGTGAGTGTTGATGTGTGTGTGCCCCTGCAATGTCAACTACACACATGTGTCACCCAGGAGTGGAGTGCATGTTTTTGTGATTGTTCAGCCCTGTGCTTGTGCTTGTGTGCACATGTGTGTGTTGTATGTTGTGAACTCGGCGGTGTGTTGGTGTGTCCTTGCAGTTCTGGCTGGATCCTACTTGTTGTTTTTGGCAATTGTGAGTATGCAGAGTGTGTGACTGGCAAGTCAGTGTTGTGTTCTGTTGATCAGCCATGTGTCTTGATGCTGTTTGTGGTCACTGTGCATACCTGCTGAGCCACACTGAAATTGTGGGATGTGATTTTCTCATGCATTGATGTCACATGGAGCGTTATTGCCTCCAGTATGACATGTGGTATGTGGTGTCATACCATCCTCTATCTGTGCTTTAGATGCCTATCCATTGTGAGTCTGCACTCACTCTTTTTGTGTATGGTACACTCCTGCCATGTCCACTATTGACGTGCACGACACTTCACTTTGATGTCAGCTGGTCCCTTGGGTTGCCTGTGTGTGTGCCTCCCCATCACTTCATTTGTGACACTGTGCTTTGTGGTGCAGATCTTTGCCTAGGAGGAATGTACCACTCAGGATATTTCCCCAATTGGTTATATGTGCTGTTTAGCAGTCATGGCTGCTCATATGCAGTTCAACTGTTTGTGTTGCCCAGTCCTCTGGTCAAGTTGTTTCCACTTTTGTGTCCCAGACTTGTGCATCTGTGGGTGTTGTGTTAGGTGTATGTGTGTATGCTGTGGTACTGCTTGACTTCCTGAGTGTGATGTGGTCAGTGTGCTGTTTTTATAGTTGTTGTGGGTGTTCATGGTGTGTCACTCATATCGGTGTGGGCCTGGTATGTTTTGTGTGCACACACTGCTAGTCGTGTGTGCAGTGCTGTGAGTGTATGTTACCTTGTCCTTGCCTGACGTGCATCCCCTGATGACCTGCTGTGATTTATTGGCATGTGCAACTGTTGTGTGTTTGATGTGGCAGTGTGATGTGTCTGGGCTGTGTTGTCTCTTGCAGCTGACAAATGCTCTGTGTGTGTTGTTCTATTGGCATGTCAGTATGTGTGTGTTTTGTTGGTGTGTCGTGTTTCATTCAGATGGGTGTTGCCAGTATGATGTGCCTTACTTGTGCATCCTTGGTGTTTTCTCCTCTCATATTTGGGCTGTCTCTTGTCATTCTTGTGCATGTGCATTCATGTTGTACACTGTGACACCGTATTGACTTGATGGGTGGTGTGGTATCTCTGTCTGTGTGTCATTGTAGGCCCATTTCTGCCAGTTTATGTCCATGATTGTTGTGTGATGGTGCACTTCTTGTCTGTGTTGTGGTATGTTGTCTGTGCATTGTTCCTGACTGATGAGGCTGTACACCTCTGTTCTGTCTGTGCTCCCATTGCCTTTTCACAGTTTGGCTGAACAAGTCATGACTGGTCCTGTTGTGCTTCTGTGTGTGTTTTTGTTGAGTTATGTGTTTAGCTGTTGTTTTGGTGCTGACATTGGTTCTGGCATCCCTGTGTGTGTGGTGTTTGTGGATACCCCCCAGGGAGTGTGATTGTTTGTCTGTGTAATGACTGGATATTATTGACAGTCATGGAGTGTGCCAATTGTCCCTGTGTGTGGTGCTGCTGACATACTCCTGCCAAGTAGTTGTATGCAGATGTGTGTCTTTTTACTGTATGGTTTCAAACCCTTCCTTCCATCCCTGTGCCTATACATGGTTTGCCTTGCTGTCTCCCTGAGTTGTTGCACTGAGGTGACTATGGTTTGAATTCACTCACTGTGCCAGCTATGTGTGATTTGATAGGCTGAGGGTGTTGTTATATGTGCCTTGTCTTGCATGTGATGTACACATGCCTGGTAGTTGGCTCCTTGTCCTTCCATTTGTGGGCACCTCACTTTAGCTTTCCTATATGTTGTACTCCCTTGCTGCTGGCATGTGGTCTGTGTATGTGGCTGTGTGTCAGTGTGGGGTTTGTCTGTGTGACTTGGCAGACTGTGTGTCCATTGGAGTGATTGTTCATTATCTGTGTGTGTTCATTTTCTGCTTGTACTCACTTTCTTTTCTTGGCATGTGTGTGGTGTTGTTGTGGTGTGTGGGTTGCCCTGGCCCTGTGCTTCTGTGCTGTGTGTTCCTCTGCAGCCACTCCTACTATGGCTTTCTCCCTAGATGTTTGGTGTGCGGTGCAGCGTGTGGGTTCACCTGGCTGGTTTTTGTGCATGGGTGAGCACAGGAGGGGCACATGGCATGTGCCTTGAGGACGGGCCTAGTGTGTGGAGGGTGGAGGGGTGGCCCTGTGGTGTTTGTGCACTGCCCATGTCTGGCGCTGTCTCTGCCTTCTGCATTGGGCACATGTTTTCCCGTGTCTTCACCACTGCGGTGATGTGACCGTGACATTACTTCATGATCACGATAGATGTGTGACCTGGAAGCTGTAGGGTGATTTGGTGACAGGTAGGACATGTCTGGGTACACTTGTGGATGTGTTCCTGTCCCCACCAGGGTGTCTGGTGTGGACAGGAACCCTATATCAGTACAGGAGTTGTTTGTTGTGTGCAGGATGGTGTTGTTGCGTACCTGCGGCGGCATCCGCGACGGTCCATGAGTTGCTGGTAACATATCAGGTACAGCAAGAGAGAGACGTGTAGAGCTGGATCCATTGCGGTCGGGACCGGGTGGAAAGGGACTCTGGTTTCGCGCTCCGCTTTCGAGCTTCCACCGTCTCTGGTTGGGCGGTTTTCTCCGCTGCAGTGTGACTGGCTGTTTTGGGCATCCTGATTTGTACGGCGGTCGGGACGTCATTCCGCACAGCGGTGTGTCTCCATTGGCTCCCACCGCCACGGTGGCGGGTTCACTTTGATGGCGGTTCGCATCGCTCTGCGGGGGTCGGGAAATGAGCAATGTTTGGCCATACTAATATGGCGGGCATGAGGACCGCTGCTGGCGTGCGGTAAAAGGCATTTTCTGCCACCGCCGGCAACACAGTGGTGCCTCCGCACGCCATACTAATAGACCCCTTAATTTTGTTTCATTAGCTTGATAGAAAGGACTTTCTAAAAGTAAGTTGTAGGGATTGGCTATTTCAGTAGTTGGGACATAGGCCAGGGCTAATAATTTTTTTATTTGATAGGCAAAGTTGCTATTTGTGTAATAATCTATGCTCAAAGTAGATTTCTGTGGGTGACTCCATATGCTCTGATTAAAATGGTAATAGCAACCTTGTATAGCAGTGTGTGGGTATAGTTTGAGGATGGATTGTATCATTGCCTGCTCAAAATCTATTATGATTCTTTGGGGACAGTTATTTTCTGTGAATTGTTTGACTATTGTTAGTAGTTCTACATAAGTGATGTTCTTTCTGTTTATTAGGTAGTAATGCGTAAATAAAGGGAATATTTGTATCCTCATATTCTCCGTGGATGGTACACAGCTGATAGAATGGTTTGGGGCAAACTTTAAATGTGCTGTCCATAATCCACGTTTCGCAGTTTTTAAGTTTCTGTAAATTTGTATTAGTTGCAAATATAATAATTCTTTTTTCATGACTTCCTCTTTGTGGCTGATGGTATACTCAGGTAGTATTTGGATTTCTCCAAATGTTTGGGGAATAGGTGGAGTTTGAGCTGTAACTCTTTAAGTTCTTGCTATTGGTCTTTTCAAAGTGGGGATGGAAGGTAGTTGTCCTGTGACATGTTCTGGCACTCTAGTCTTCTAGGGCATCTCTTACTTCAACTTCAGTGACATTGGTGAGATGGTTGTTTTTTCTAAAATGTACTACATTGGTATCTACTGTAGTAGCTCTCCCATAACAGGCATTGGAATAAAATTTGCTGCATTTCCAATGGGTTTTATTTTCTAGAACTTTTTCTTGGGTATAAGTATAACCCATGTAGCAAAGCAGTAGTTTCCCCTTTTGCGATGTAATGAACTATGCTCCTTCTGCCATATTTGGGGGTAACTCTGTGAAGATATATATATATGTTTAATAATTATGCAATTTTGAATAATAATCATGCTAGTATAATTAATATTTATAGAAAATATACTTACATTAGTGTTCCTTTAATTTTGTTGATGGCATGATTTGATGGTCGTTGTTTATTCACTGTTCTATTTTCTGTTGGTATGAAAGCAAAATGTTTGTTATTAAAATGTTACATATATGTTGTATTTTATTGTATCATTTTGTATTTAGTAGTAAAATAAGTAATACTGACTAATAGTAGTTGATTAACTTAATTTCGTGGATGTTTTTTGTTGGTGCAGTTTGTAGAAGCTGTGAAGAGAAAAGTATATATTAGTTAAAATAGTTTTTAAAGTTTTTTATTAAATTTATCATTTATTATTTTGTTCTATTTGTTAGTTCCTTTATATACTTACTTAGGGGCCGATTACGATGGCAATCGTGCCAGGGCTTGGGACCGTGGTCCCACCATTGAGATTATGATGCGTCCGCTACGGTGGCGGTCGCATCGTGTATCTCTGACATTGTGGCCGGTACTGCTGGCTGCAGCACCTGCCGCAATGTCCAAAATGCACTGTTTGGAATTCCCTGCACTGCGCGGCAGGCACCACAAGGTGCCTGCACCAGGTGCAGGGAAATGTACCATAGATAACCCCCCAGTGCACACCCACCTCCCCTAACACAAGGGGGCCCCGCTACGGGCCCCCAAATGCCTGTGATCACACTGCCATATACCGGCTGGTGAGGAGGCAGCATCATAATATGGTGGACAGTGCCTGCTAGGCACCGCCACCATATTGCTGATGCAGGGTGGGTCCACTAGGCAATCGTAACGATTGCCTCTGGCACACCCGTGGAGGACGGACTTTGTGTCCACCAGCACACCGCCCACCATTGCAATTTGGCGGGCGGGGAAGTGCCTCACGATGGCAGTGAAACCTCCACCGGCAGGCTAACGGTGGTGGTTTCACCGCCAACGTAATGACCCCCTAAGTTTGATATTTTTCTTTAATGTAGATTTTGTAGTTTTCTTCGAAGTTGTCTGTTGTTACCGTTTTTGGTGCAGTTGTTGTGAAGTGTAAGCTGTGAAATAAAGGAGAAAAGGTTATATTTTTAGTTTATTAGATTATTTTCATAATTTACGACCACATTTATGAAGCTAAAGAATTGCGAATCTTTAATAACCATTTTTAAGGAATCGCTATTTAAGTGTCACAATTTTTAATGCATATAGGAATTGCTAAATAAATTAATATTTATATACAATCTGTAATAGGCAGTCAAATCTTTTGTTATTAATTGTTATGGGTGTAGAGGGCCATAGGAATGAATTGGAAACCATTTGCAGTTTGACAGTACCTATTTTGCTATTGCGTTTTGAGTTGATGTATTCTAAACACACTTTTATCGGTCATAAATGAGGCTAACTTGAGAATCAGCTCGTTTGAGACCGGTAATAAACTTGATACATGTGCTCATAAGTCTTTATTTTAAAATATTTTGTAATACAAATTATATACTTACTATTTTTCGTTGATGAAGTGGTTTTTGTTGATGTTGATGTTGAATAGAATTTTGAGGCAGCTGTAAAAAAAAGTATTAGTTAGCTATGTTTTGTACTTTCATTACGTTTAAAAAATCTAAATAATTTACTTTCTTTGTAGGTTAAGTTCTGTATATACTTTGTTATATTTTTAATGATGTTTGTCCTGTATTTCCTAGGTGTATTTGTAATGATGTTTAATCTGTGAAATTTAAAGAAAAACATGTCATGATTTTAGTTCTTTAAATTAAAAAAAAGTGAAGTATTTATATTTTGTTATAAAGTTTTGTTCTTAGCTGTTTTGAAGAATTATCGATATAGTTATTTTTGTAGTTCTACTTTCTTCTCTGTTCTCTCTCTCGCAAAGTAACACTCTTCCTCCTTGTTTGGCCGATATACAGTAAAATTGAGTTAAGTCATTGTTTTTATAGTGTTTATTTAATTAGTTCACTTTTTCTATTGGTTTGTGTTTCTTTAGTTTAAATTTATTGGTCGACATATCTTTTGAAATTTTTTTTGCAATTACCTTTTAATTAGTTAACTATATATAGGTGCCGGTTCCGATCGGGTAAAAAAATTTCCCGTCCGACTCGTATCCGTATTTTTTTACGTACGAGTCGTACAAGTCCCGTACAAACGGCGAAGTACGATTCGTACCGTAAAAATACATACGAATTGCTTCGGGAAAAGTCTACGAGACGTCCCCGGACAGATTTCCGTACGAGTCGTAAAACTGAAGTCCGAGCGCACAAGTCCGATCCGTACCGGCGTCCCGAATACACAAGCGTATGGAAAACGTCCGGTATGGAGCGAACTTTGTACGACCACTACCCTGGGTACACTTGGGCCCGGGGTACGAGTAGTACGGAACCCCCACCGCACCCGCGCATGTACGCGCCGTACCGCAGCATCCACGTATGTACGCACCGGACCCCCCACCTCAGCACCCGCGCCTGTACGCACTGTACCCCAGCACCCACGTATGTGCGGGTCATACCCCCCCACCCCAGCACCTGCCCATGTACGCGCCGTACCCCAGCACCCGCGTATGTAAGCGCTGTACCCCTACCACAGCACCTGCGTATGTACGTGCCGTACCCCCCCACCCCAGCACCCGAGCATATACGCACCATACCCCCCACCCCAGCACCCGCGTATGTACGCGCCATACCCCAGCACCCGCATATGTCCACGCTGTACCCCCCACCCCAGCACCCGCGAATGTACGCGCCATACCCCAGCACCCGCATATGTCCATGCTGTACCCCCCACCCCAGCACCCGCGAATGTACGTGCCGTACCCCAGCACACACGTATGTCCACGCCGTACCCCCCTCCACAGCACCTGCACGTGTACGCGCCGTACCCCAGCACATGCATATGTAAGCGCCGTACCCCCCACCACAGCACCCGCGTATGTACGCCCCATACCCCCCACCCCAGCCCCGTACTTGGACGCACCGTACCCCAACACCGTACCCTAGGATCGCATATGTACGAGTTGTACAACACCATTGCACATGTGATCACTGTACAACAACATAGCCATGGACGTACCTTACCTACGCAAAAAAGACTCGTACTGAACCAGGACACTGTAAAACAGCACAAGGAGGGTCAATTCGACTCGCACAACACCACAAACCACGTCTACAGGACAAAAAACAACTAAAAGACTGAACTGGCACATCCAAACAGTCAACAGAGGCCCAAACTCACAACCACCTCTTATAACACACCCACCAAAAGTTCAAACCCAGCCACACCCACAAATGGTCCAATAAAAAGGGCCCACAATCACAAACCATGAGCCTTTGCAACAGACCCACTGCTGACAGACATCACACACAAACAACTGCACCCATACACCTTAACTTACACACCTTCACACAACCTCCTTCACACAGACCCCCTCTACACATACACACACACCTACACATTCACACCCACACACCCACAACCATCCACACCCACACCCCACACCATGCCCACAGACAAGAATCCAAAGTTCACAAGGGAGGAGCTGGACATCCTTGTCAACGAAATCATCAGAGTCGAGCCACAGCTCTTTGGAACATTGGTCAGATAGACCAGCATATCCCAAAAAACTAGCCTGTGGCAGAGGATCGTCGATCGGGTGAATGCTGTTGCACCCATCAGAAGGACCAGGAATGAATGTCAAGCCAGGTGGTACGGTCTGCGCAGGGAAGTCAAGCGCAAAATGAACGAGGAATACGCCCAGAGTAACATCACAGGAGGTGGGCTGCCCCGCTGACCGGTACATTACCATCCCTGGGAGGAGAAGGTGATGGCCCTGCTTCCGCCGGTGGGAGTACACGGAGTCGAAGGAGTTCGAGAGCCTGGTGAGTACACTAACAACGCATGTAACATGGGGAGAATGGCATCCACACCCCAACTACAACAAATGCACTCACCTACCCCCAAGCCCTCACCTGACACAACCACACTCTAAACAACACTCAGGCCACTAACATGAGTATGCCCCATTCACAAAGCAAGGCCATGCCATGTCCCAGCCTACACAAACCACAAACCCAAGACAGAATGTCCGGGATGCTGGGGGGGGGGGGATCACTAAACATATTGTACAACTCAGAAACAGACACCATTGCCCTCAGCCCATATGGCCCAGGTACAAACCCATGCACCATGCGCAATGCACAGGGACTGGCAAAGTACTGACAAGGTAGCTGACACTTGGCCCTGCTGTAGGCAGCACAAGACCCTCCTGTGACAACTGCAAAATCTAACACAAACACAACCAGCTCAGATATCTAGGACAGGAACTCACACTCACTGACATGGCAGCATGCTCCATGGGGGGACAGATACATCACCTGGGAGACCAACTGCCAAATCACACTACACCCACCAGCAGGCACAGTCAATCAATCAACAATCGATCAGGGTACTTGTAAGGCGCGCTACTTACCTGTGAGGGTCTCAAGGCGCTGAGGCGGGGGGGATGGGGGTTCCACTGCTGCTCGAAGAGCCAGGTCTTGAGGAGTCATCTGAAGGCAAGTAGGTCTTGGGTCAGTCATAGGTGGGTTGGGAAGGTGTTCCAGGTCTTGGTGGCGAGGTAGGAGAAGGATCTGCAGGCGGGCGTACGTTGGATGCGGGGAACAGCTGCGAGGACGAGGATGCCGGAGCGGAGCTGGCGGGTGGGGGTGTAGAAGCTGAGTCTGATGTGCAGGTAGGCTTGTCCGGCGGTGTGGAGTGCCTTGTGTGCGTGGCTGAGGAGCCTACAGGTAATCCTCTTGTCGATGTGGACCCAGTGCAGGTCTCTCAGGAGGGGGGTGATGTGGCTGTGGCGGGGGGAGTTGACGATCAGTTGTGCCGAGGCATTTCAGAAGCGTTGTAGCCGCCGTTGGTGTGTGGATGGGAGTCCTGCGTAGAGTGCAGTGGCGTAGTCCAGTCAGCTGCTGACGAGGGCCTGTGTCACTGTTCTACTTGTTTAAGTCGGGATCCACCAGTAGATCCGGCGGAGCGTGCGTAGGGTGTCGTAGCAGGAGGAGGAGACGCCGTTGACCTGCTTGGACATGGAGAGGGAGGATGCGAGGATCAATCCTAGGTTGCGTGCATGTTTGGTGGGTGTCGCTGATGTCCCCAGAGCGATTGGCCACCAGGAGTCGTCCCAGGGTGAGGGTGTGGGTCCCACGATGAGGACCTCCGTCTTGTCCGAGTTCAGTTTCAGATGGCCGCTCTGCATCCAGTCGGCGATGGCCCTCAGACCCTCGTGGATGTTTGTCTTGGCGGTGTGAGGGTCCTTGGTGAGGGAGAGGATGAGCTGGGTGTCGTCAGCGTAGGAGATGTCTTTGAGGTTGTGGTGGTGGGCCACTTGTGTGAGGGGGGCCATGTGGATGTTGAACAGCGTCGGGCTGAGTGATGATCACTCACCCCTCACACAAGCACACACCCCCGGGGCGGCCAATGGAGTCACACACTCTCACAATGGACATGTGACACAACAAGATCAAGCCACAGCCAAAAAAGCATCCAAGGCCAAATGCGACATGTCAAAGACCCTGGATAACATTTCAATCAGCCCCCTGCAACATACCCATCCACAAGTGAACATTGATGTGAATGCTAGGCACATACAACTACCTGGAGGAACTGTGGCAACCAGAACATGTATGAAATGGATGTCGCATGAAACAGCATTAACATTGTCAGGCTCGGCAGGAAGATGATCCCACCGGCAGCGACGAATCTCAGCGCTCTGTGGATGACCCCAACCAACCTGGACCCTCTGGTGCCCAAGCCCCTGCAGCACCTGCGTCAGGTACATCTGTGCCAACCACCACCCCCATTCTTGCCACATCCCAGGAGGGGGAACAACTTTTACAACGCAACTTTTACAACGCACTACACTTACAACGCAATTTTTACAACGCAACATCCACTACAACGCATTCCATTACATCGCATGACACTACAACGCATTTTTAAAAACTACCTTTACAACGCATTCCATTACATCGCATACTACCTTTACAACGCATACCATTACAACGCATAATATTACACTACACTATCCAACACTTACCCTACTGTTGCACCCCCTGGAGTTAGAATAGTAATTTTTACCCCTATACTATCCAACACTTACCCTACTGTTGCACCCCCTGGAGTTAGAATAGTAATTTTTACCCCTATACTATCCAACACTTACCCTACTGTTGCACCCCCTGGAGTTAGAATAGTAATTTTTACCCCTATACTATCCAACACTTACCCTACTGTTGCACCCTCTGGAGTTAGAATAGTAATTTTTACCCCTATACTATCCAACACTTACCCTACTGTTGCACCCCCTGGAGTTAGAATAGTAATTTTTACCCCTATAAAATCCAATACTTACCTAAAATGCAATGTAATATTATGCGTTGTAATGGTATGTGTTGTAAAGGTAGTATGCGATGTAATGGAATGCGTTGTAAAGGTAGTTTTTAAAAATGCGTTGTAGTGTCATGCGATGTAATGGAATGCGTTGTTGTGGATGTTGCGTTGTAAAAATTGCGTTGTAATTGCATGCGTTGTAAAAGTATGCGTTGTAACGTCATACATCCTCCCAGGAGACACCCAGGAGCCCTGCTCACACAGAACAACTGAGCCAGTCTGACCTGGAGGGGCAAGGTTCTCCGGCCACCCAGGAGGAGGCAGACAACCCTGCAAATGCCATCCCTCAGGGGTCCGGTAGACCCAACGTGCCCACAACGGCAGGCCAGGCTCGTGTGGGCAGGGGTGGTGGGAGTGGAGGCAGGTGGAGGCGCGAACCTGACCAGCCAGCTGAGGGAACCGGTATGTCACACATACGCCACATCTTGGAGACATACCGGCGTGACACCAGGGGCATCAGCCAGGTAGTGGGGGACCCTCAACGAGATTAAGAACCAGCAGGCCGAGCAACACGTCAGTCAACAATAACACTAAGGATGGATGGAGGCAAGACTGGCTGAGCTCCTGGCGGTGCAAACGGACATAAGCCGTTAACTCCGTCAGATCGCCGACAACATGGGCAACCCTCCCTGTGCCACCAGGCGAAGACCAGCACCAGCCACAGGGAGGGAGGAGGAGCAGGATTCGTCCGACGGAGCATCCCTAGCATCGTCAAGGCCTGCATCTGAGGGTCCCGCAAGGAAGGTGGGTCATCCACGGAAAAGACCGTGAGAGGCAGCGGACCATCCACATCTCCCAGGTCACCTGGCCTGGCACCTGGCCCTCATGCGCAACAGCAGCACCTCATCCAATGACATTCTCTGCCACATGGACTTGCTGGTCACAGTCTGACCAATGATGACCAACACTGTGGCCTGGACTCTGATGACTCCAACTGACAAGGATGCCATCTTCCCCTGTGAACTTTGGATTCCATGCACACTGAATAGCACCTATTTGTCCACACTAAACTGGCCCCCCACCGAGAATAAATCTCTTTTTCTACAATTACATGTTGCATTCATTTTGCATGAGTACACAACCTACGTGTGGGGAAATGTCAAACTATGCATGAGTTTTGAACTAACTCCAGCCATCCATACCCTGGAATATGAGTCTGGGACAGGACACACATGGTTCACAATGTATCATACTATACAGACATGGAGCACAATACTCAGCCGTGATGGCCTCAAGCTGCTGAGCGGGGGGGCATGCATTACTGTGCGGACAGACCAATTGGGAAGAGTATCCTGAAGGCGTAGAGGTCATGGCTCATGTGTATGTTGCCAGGGAGGGAGTAGCAGAGGGTGTTGCACCCTGAGGTACAGATGCTGGTGATTAGCATGGCAAATGTGAGTGACAATCTTGTGTATGTGGCCACTGGGTGCGTGTGCAGGGCTCTTGCGGGTGGGATACATGGAGTTGACCCACCTGTAAGGGGACAACCCTCAGATGATTACCTCAGTCCTGTACAAGTCCAGCCTCAGGTGGCTGATGTTCAGACATTCATCAATGGATCTCATGCCTTCTTGAATGTTGGAACTACCAATGGCTGCGTCTTTGGTGAGAGTGAGGAGCACCTGGCTGTCAAAGGCATACGAGCTGATGATGAGGTGCTGTGTGCATGTGATGCCGGTGAGGGGGACCTGGACACATTGAAGATTGACACGCTGAGAGATGATACCTGGGCCATGTGCCAGATTATGCCACTATACTACATGCTGAAGGCTTGAGTGCCACTCTCATGGCCTTGCTGGTGTACGGAGCCAGTTGGGAGTAGGAGGGACATTACCTGGTTGGTGTGACAGGGCCTGGAAGGCGGGGCAGCGCTGTGTAGGCAGTTGGAGTTGCACAATCATCATGCAAAGTTGTCGTGTGAGCGCCTAGTGTATGCCTGAGAGCAGGCGGTAGCTCCTTGGATGGACAATGCTTGCAGGGTGGCTGCAACATCAGACTGTAGTGTGATGTGGGTCGGTGAGCAGCCAAAATATCGAAACTAAAATATCTACCTACACAAATATCGAGTTTTAAATATCGAAGGGACAGAATATCGATGTCAATAATATCTATGGACAGAATATCGATCCTAAGGTAAGTATTTTAATATCGATGTCAGTAATATCGAAGTTAGTAATATCGACATCAAATATATCGATTTTACTAATATTGATGTTACTAATATCGATATTTATATTATTGTTATGTATTTTAATATGTATTTAATATGTATGTGTTATATGTTTTTAGTTAAGTGTTCTACTGGTTTTAACATATATGTATACAATTTTTATATGTTAACAATAGTTTTTTAAGTCAATTTTGTGTTTTAGTACCGTAACGGGTTGTGGGTTTATAGGGGAATAGGGTGGGAAGTAATTTAATTATATGGAATTAATTATACATTTTTAGGAATTATAAATTGATTTTAATACATTTTTGCGTTTAAGTTCCGTAGCGAGTTGTGGGTTTATAGGGGAATAGGGTGGGAAGTAATTTAATTGTAATTAATTAATAATTTATTTTCATTTATTGGTATTGATAATTATATTATTGTTAATTAAGTATTAATTGGTAATTAATTTTTATTAATTGGCAATTAGTTTTAATTAGTTGATTAATTGATAATTATGTTAAGTGTATTATTTTATTAGTGGAGTGTGTCGTGCGTTTATAGGGGAATAGTGTTGGAAGTAATTGAAATCTAATTAAGTAATTATTAAATTAGTTGTTGGGTATTGATAATTAATTAATTGGACAGTAATTATTAATTGGTAAATATTTTAAATTATAATATTTTGGTTATGAAAAATAATTAATTGTTGATTAATCATTAATTGTGAATTAAATATAGTTAAATATTATGCATTGATATTTCTAATTAATATATTAATAAGTAATTATTAATTGGTAAGTAATGTGTGGCGTATGAAAAATATTTAATAGTTCAATATTTTTTAATTGGTAATTAATGTTTCATAATTATTATTTTGCGGTATATATTTTTTTAAATGGTTAATTATATTTTAATTGGTAGTTACTTTTTAATAATTCATATGTTTTTGGTTATGAAAAATATTTTATCGTTTAATATTTATTATTTGGTAATTAATATTTATTAATTATTATTTATTGGTATTTATTATTAATGTATTGTTAATTAATTATTCTTTGGTAGTTATGTTTGTAATAATTATTTATTGGTATTTGTAAATAATTTTGAGTTATTTAATAATTAAATCACTAATTATTTTAAGTAATTATTTTATTTATAACTATGTTATTTTTAACTTCTACGCTATCCAACACTTTCCCTACTGTTGCACCCTCTGGAGTTGGAATAGTAAATGTTATCCCTACGCTATCCAACACTTTCCGTACTGTTGCATTCTCTGGAGTTGGAATAGTAATTTTTACCCCTACGCTATCCAACACTTTCCCTACTGTTGCACTCTCTGGAGTGGTAATAGTAATTTTTACCCCTAAGCTATCCAACACTTTCCCTTCTGTTGCACTCTTTGGAGTTGGAATAGTAATTTTTACCCCTTCGCTATCCAACACTTTCCCTACTGTTGCACTCTGTGGAGTTGGAATAGTAATTTTTACCCCTACACTATCCAACACTTTCCCTACTGTTGCGCTCTGTGGAGTGGGAATAGTAATTTTTACCCCTACGCTATCCAACACTTTCCCTACTGTTGCACTCTCTGGAGTTGGAATAGTAATTTTTACCCTTACGCTATCCAACACTTTCCCTACTGTTGCACTCTCTGGAGTTGGAATAGTAATTTGTACCCCTACGCTATCCAACACTTTCCCTACTGTTGCACTCTCTGGAGTTGGAATAGTAATTTGTACCCCTACGCTATCCAACACTTTCCCTACTGTTGCACTCTCTGGAGTTGGAATAGTAATTTGTACCCCTACGCTATCCAACACTTTCCCTACTGTTGCACTCTCTGGAGTGGGAATAGTAATTTTTACCCCTACGCTATCCAACACTTTCCCTACTGTTTCACTCTCTGGAGTTGGAATAGTAATTTTTATCCTTACGCTATCCAACACTTTCCCTACTGTTGCACTCTCTGGAGTGGGAATAGTAATTTTTACCCCTACGCTATCCAACACTTTCCCTACTGTTGCACTCTGTGGAGTTGGAATAGTAATTTTTACCCCTACGCTATCCAACACTTTCCCTACTGTTGCACTCTCTGGAGTGGGAATAGTAATTTTTAGCTCTACGCTATCCAACACTTTCCCTATTGTTACTTTATATTTTTAATAACGATATTTTTGACATTCTATATTTTATTTTCGATATTTTTGTACTTACCATGTTGTCGATAGGATCTCGATATTCTTGTCATCGATATTTTTGTGTCGATATTTTTGTAGGTCGATTTTCTGTCCGTCGATATTCTGTCAGACATTCATGTGGGTCATGTAAGGACATGAGGGTCGTGCAATGTGCACGTTGCATGCGCTGCCAGGCCAGCCTTTGGCACCGCGTGGGCGCAACAGTGGCACAGGCAAGCTGATGCCAGCCAAATGAATGGGTGGAGGGAGGAAGGGAGGAGCATCTTTGAGGTGTGTGTGTTGCCGAATCTGTAAACTTTCTGTGCTCTTGCTGCAGGGGCTGCAGCAGCAGGCGGCATGACCTGGAAACTATGCCACTAGTTGCACACAAAGACAAGGATGTCAGAAAGGACTACTGCAACAGGCGTATGTAAAGTGTGAGAAGTTGGCCTGGCATATGCTGTCTCCTAGTTATAGGGGACACCTTGCACCAGTCCAATTCGACTCTTATTGATGATAGGTTTAAGACAACCTTTAAAGAGAGCTATCCTAGTGGTAGCTGTGGAGAGCAGCCTTCAGGCTAAGTCTTGAATGAGTGTTAAGCTTATTGTTTTACCATAGATAACCTCTTGAATGACCAAATGAAAGAGTAGCCCACACAGGTATATATATAAAATATATGTATTTATTCTAAACAGAATCCCACAAGTCTCTTTATGAGGCCAGAGGCAAAGTTACAATTCAAACAAGCATTGATAGATAGGGTCACTGGTCACCATGGAAGCCTTTCTGCCCATGACTGTGTCATATCTGGCCCTAACGGTCAACCTCTGGCTGCCTACAGCTGGGGGTTGGGTCCCTCTGGTTGGAATAGTGGAGGGCATTGGAATGTTTGGGGCAACTATGCCCCAGGTTTCCCTGTGCCCAACAGAGTCCATCTGGGGGTACCTGTACCTAGGGGTAAGGGGGGTCCCTCAGTTTGTAAATGAATATTCACCTGGCTAGAACTATTCTGCTGGGTGTCCCTCACCTGCTGATGAGGGGGTTCCTCTGGACAGGGGCCCATTAAGGGTCAACTGACCTCCCTGACCTCTACATCCCTGGGCTGACTGAGGCAAGGTAGAGAGGGGCAGGATACCTGCTCCAGACTGGGTGCCACCTTGGAAGGATCCCCTGCCATCAGAGCTGTGGCCAGGACAGGCCTGTCCACTTCTGGGGCAGTTACTTCACAAGGGGCAGGATCAGTTCCCTTAGAAACTTGACCCTTACCTTTAGTCTGGTGGGGGGAGGACTGTTCCTCACCCCCTATGCTCTCTGTTTGGGTGGAGTGATCCATAGTTTCAGGCTTCACTCCTTGTACTTTCTCCTGGGGTGGAGGTGAGGCCTTCAAGGTCTCATCCACTCGCTCAGGGATGCCTAACATTTTCAAATGGGCCTTGTGGTGTACCTCAGCCCAGGCTGAGATTTCCAGATCATTCCCCAGTAGACAATCTACAGGCAAGGTTGGAGACACTGCCACTCTCTTTGGGCCAGTGACCCCTCCCCAGCTGAGATTTACCACTGCCATGGGATGGTCTGTCCTAATTCCATCAATGTTGGTCACCTGGTAGCTAAACTCAGGTAAAAGCTGTTCTAGGGGCACTAGTCTCTTGGTCACCATGGTGATACTAGCCCCTGTGTCCCTATAGGCCACAGCCTGCTGACCATTGATCATTGGTTTATGTCTGTACCTCCCCAAGATATGGGGACTCATGGTAAAGTTGGCAAACCCCATGCCACCATCACAGACTGTAGTTGCTTGTGTAGGGGACCTGGCTAGGCAAGAGTCCACCTGAGTTCCCCAAGAAATCCCAACTAAGTTTTTGGGTGCACTCCCGCCGCCTGGGGGATTACTACTAGTAGTAACAGGAGGTGTTGGAGCTGCATTGGGAGGAACATTTTCTTTATTGCCATTCTTTGGACAGCTGGAGTCAGTTTTCCAGTGGCCACGTTGCTTGCACACATGGCAATAGGGTTTCTTATTGGTAGAGGAAGGATTTTGGGACCCACCCCCAGAACTGGGTTTTTGGGGCCCTTCAGAGGACTTTTCTGTTTTATTATCCCCACCTTTCTCTTTGGGCTTAGTGGAATCTTTCTTCTGGTCACCACCTTGGTTCTTGGGCCTGATCCTGGTTCTGACCCATTTGTCTGCCTTCTTTCCCAATTCATGGGGAGAGGTCAGATCAGAGTCCACCAGGTGCTGGTGTAAGAGTTGGTTCTGACAATTATTAAGGATCTGCTCCCTCATGATGAGATTGTACAATCCTTTGTAATCATTTACTTTACTGCCAGTTAACCAACCTTCCAATGCCTTGGTAGCACAATCCACAACGTCTACCCAATCTTGATCCTGTGCTTTTTGGGTGTCTCTGAACTTTAATCTATACTGATCAGTGGTTAAGCCAAACCCACCTATTAAGCATCTCTCAAGATATAGTAATCATCTGCATCCTCTTCTCTTACAGAGAGGAGCTTGTCTCTTCCTTTGTCTGCAAAGGAGAGCCACAGGATTGCTGCCCACTGCTCTACTGGGACCCTTTGTACTTTACAGGCCCTCTCAAGAGCAGTGATCCATTTGTGGATATCATCCCCTGCATGATAGGGGGGCACAATCTTATGGAGGTTCCTATTGTCAGGAGCTTTCTCTCTAACTCTAGGGGTTTCATTACTGCCACAAGGGGTCTCTAGACCCCATTTTCTTGAAGCTTTCTGAAGCTCCAGGCATTCCCTGTCCAATGCTAACTGTTCTCTCCTGAGCTGTAGTTTAGCCTGCTCAAACTGGATCAGTCTGCATTTCCTCTCTTGGGAAGATTCTCTTCTCTGAGAAGAGGCAGAGGTCCCTTTGGATCTCTCAGAATGGTTGGACCCCTCTGAGGGGGATCTGTTCCTTCTGTTTGGATCCACCATTCTTCCTTTATGGATGGAGAGGGTGCCTCTTGGGCCATCACCTCCATGTTGTGAATGGTTTTGTTCATCCAGGTTAAGTTCATCTTCCTCTTCCTGGTCCTCATCAGAGTCCACCCAGGGGTGTCCTCTTCTGGGGGATGCCCACCCAACCTGTCTACCCCATCAGACATTAAATTCTGCTTAAAGTCTGCCATGATCAGGATTTCCCTGAGACGTTGAGTATTGACACCTTTGTTTGTCTTAAGTTGCCTAGTGGTGCACATCTCCCTAAGCTCAGCAAAGGAGAGATAATCATATTTGTCGACTGGGACCCTCTGGGGTCCTTCCAGAGCCTTATGGGCACCTGAACTTAAAGACATTTCTAGTGTAGTGGTACTGGTGTATCTACCTACACTAGGTGTGGCCTGCTGAACCATTTCTTGAGTTGTAGTCAAGGTGTGCTAAACCCTCTACACACAACTCCTAAGTTCAGTAGAACTTATTAAATTCTAAGCTTGAATTTATATGTACCTTTAGTACCAAGTGGCTTTCACTTTAGAAATTCAATTTGTTATCTGGTAAAACAATGGCAAGCTTGAATCCAACCGCTGCACACCAATGTGAGAAGTTGGCCTGGCATATGCTGTCTCCTAGTTATAGGGGACACCTTGCACCAGTCCAATTCGACTCTTATTGATGATAGGTTTAAGACAACCTTTAAAGAGAGCTATCCTAGTGGTAGCTGTGGAGAGCAGCCTTCAGGCTAAGTCTTGAAGGAGTGTTAAGCTTATTGTTTTACCATAGATAACCACTTGAATGACCAAATGAAAGAGTAGCCCTCACAGGTATATATATAAAATATATGTATTTATTCCAAACAGAATCCCACAAGTCTCTTTATTAGGCTAGAGGCAAAGTTACAATTCAAACAAGCATTGATAGATACAATAAATAGCACTGGAATCACAGGGCCCCGGGGGGGGACCAAACCATATATTAAAAAAGTGGTATAAGAACCACGACAATTCTACAGACAATGCCTAGGGCATTTAGGATCGCTGGCCCCTTAAGAATCCACCCCAGGTTATGAGGAAGGGGACCCACGGGAGGCGCGTGCAGTGGAAATAGCTGCTATCGGGATCTCTATTATAGCCTATGGAGAATGTCGCGGTTTGATTTAAACAGATTAAAGACACTTCTAGCAGGAGTTCAAAGTTAAGGGCTTAGAGTTAAGCCTTTGAGGAGCCCACTACCACGAGAGTACCGAGGTACCACTGTTACCTGCCCCAGGGAAGCCGGGTGCATAGGTCGGTTTCGATGTCGGGTCACGGGCTGATTTTAAATTTGAAAATGTACAAAACTGCTGCTAGCCAAAAGCGTTGATGATGCCGTGAAGAATTAAGTTGTAGATCTTGTAGAGAGGAACCTGAAAGCAGAAGGGACAGAGTCTGGGTCACAGCACAGTGACCAGGGAGCTCAAAGGAAAGAGCCCTTCAATGTCGAGTGCTTCAAGTGGAAAGAGGTGTAGCTTGGATCTGCAGCCACGGGCTCTGGGAGGCATAAAAGAAGGCCAGATTCTGGAGGGCAATTGTCCCTTGTCGGATGAGGGTCGCTGCAGTGTTAGTGTCCGGATTGGATCCACTAAGCCTTGGCAACCGCAACCCATGCAAGATAAACAAATCAGCTACTGGTGCAGACCCACGAGGTCTGTGAGAGGTCTGCTTTGGAGAAACTGTAGAGCAGGCCATGAGCAACCAGGGGAAATCTTAAATGTTGAGATTGTCTTCTGCTTCGGCCCGCAAGTTGAGAGATAAGGGACCGCAGAAGGGAGAAAAATGGAGTGCGTAAAAGGGAGCCCACGGGCCATCGGAGGGGGCTAGGTTGCTGATCTTTGGCACAATTGCTGCTTGGTGGTTGGCTCAATAATGGGCCAAAGCACAACTTCCCCACTGGTCAGGGTCATGTGCTATGCAAGAGGTGGCTGGTGTCCTGGGGGTATTGGGAATCTCAGCACCCACGTGGTCCACGGTGCTCAGACTTGCTGTGCACTCTGACTGGCCTCTGGGATGCTTAGGAAACCCACCTCAAGGTTGCTGGGAGTTGACAAAGTCCGTAGGAGCAGCGAAGTTTCAACTGGGTCACTTGCAGTGTTTCAGGTGCCTGCCAAGCAGGGGGGTAACTCCTTTACCCCAAGGGAGATGTCTTCAGTCAGCTGGGCAGCAGCTTGTCGAAGGTCAAGTCTGTGAAGTCCAAGATTAATCTGAGGCTCTGGGGACACAGTATTCACCTTATTAGGGGAGGGTCCAGATCAGAGCCTACCAATGACAGTTGAGGCGGGCAAGGGTGGCTACACCCACTCCCCTTTGTGTGTTTCCCACCTGGGCGAGGGGCAGGATGCTCCTGAACCAGTTCCAGGCGGTGTATGCAGAATGTAGGCGCTGTAGCAGCCTACGTGCAACTCTGAAAGGCAACATATGGTGCACCCAGCCAGTTCCAATCCACATATCCCTATTGTCCAGCTGGCGAGGCTGGGATTTTCCCCAGCAACAGCCAGCCAGAGTCGTGTGGGTGGCGGGTAGTAGCCATTTTGCACTACGTGTGCACTTTTAAATTGGTGTCTAAATTCTGCGGCTTTTCCCATATCGCCCCTCTAGCAGGGGGGAATCGAGATGCGGTGTCGAGTAGGTCCCAGAGCTCGACGGCATGTTTGTGTGCGGAGCGGGTGTTGATCAGGATGCATGTTGTGTTTTGTCGTGGCGGGTGTCTCTGCGTCTTCGATGCAGGAGAAACTGCAGTTCTGGCAGGCAAAGGGACCGTGGGTGTGCCTCTGGGTGGCTCTGCAGCAGGTGGGGGTTCGTCCTGGGTTGAGAGGGATGAGGGTCCTGACGTCGTATCGGAGGTGGTCTTCATGGCTGGTGCGGGGGTCAGGGGTTCTGGCGCTGGGCGCGGTCCAGGCGCGGACAGGCGCAGACGGGCTTGCCTTAGGCGCGCCGCCATTTTAAGGGTAGGTGGGAGGGAGGAGCAGCTGGGAGGCGGGAGGCGGGAACTGTGAAAGAAATGGGCACGGAGGAGCGAGGAACAAAAAGCAATATGGTCACACAGGGAAACAGAGAGCGAAATGGGCACACAAGGACACAAAAGGCAAAAATGGGCACACGAGGAAACAAAAAGCAAGAATGGGCACAGCAGATTAAAGGGCACAAGGACTCTCAAGCGCTGGTGGAGCTGCAGCGGGGGGAGCGTGTCCAATCCTTTGTGCAATTTTTGTCCTATAGTCCAGAGGTGATTCCCTGCCCCCCCCCCCCCCGGTGTGACAGGTGACTGCACCCACAGATGTGTGTGAGTTGAGTGGAGCTGTGGTGGGAGTGCCCAAATGATGTGTATGCCCCCTGGACATTGATGTATGTGAATGTTCCTTGTCATGTGGGTGAGTGTCTATGTGGAGTGTTGCACCACAGCTGCATGGAGGAGGCAACAGCTCCACCCATCTGATGTGAGAAGTAAGCCATGCGGAGTGTCTGACTTGCTGAGCCAGCACCACACCTGTGACACCCCACAGGCATGTGGCACATGTGAGGTTTGTATCCGCTGTTGCCAATGGCAGGTGATTGATCTGTGCCTGTGTGTGTCTGTGTACTCTGCTGAGGTTGCGTCAGTGGCCTGGGGTATGTGACTGCTTGGAGATGCTGTCCATCAGCCTGGTGTTGCATGTGATGCACAGCGTGTGCCATGATCAGGGAGTGTGTTGCACCCCTCATGCCACCTGTGTACTTTCAATGCCATGTTGTGCATTGGGGCTTCCACAGAGGCTAATGTCCCTATGACAAAGGTGCTATTTGTTGCCAGCATACTATCCCCTGTTCAACATATCAAAGTTGTTCAAATGTGTGTCTCTGTGACATGGAGCAGGTGTAGTGATGTTGTCTCACTTTGTCATCCTCATAGGTAACTGCCTATGCCAAGGGGGAGATATGGAAGCGGGCCGTCAGGGCCGTGAGATCGGTGGAGGGTCGCAGTCGGCACCTAGCCCAGGTAAGGAAACGCTGGCAGGACATCCAGTGCTGGACCCGAGGATCGCCCGGTGGCAGCTGAAGGACTCACCTCCACGCAAGCACGGCGGGGGCCGACGCCTGACCCACCAGATCAAGCATGTCCTGGCGGTGGTCTTCCCTGACTTGGATAGGCGGTTACAGGAGTTGCAGCAGCAGGAAGGGGGTAGGTACATGTGTGTTTGTTGTGTGTCACCAGCTTTTGGAAGTGCTCAGTCGCATGGATACACAGCGAGGGTTAATTTGTGCAGTGCATATCCTGTTCCCCAAAGTCAAACGGTGCTGTTCTTCCTCCCTTCCCCTCCTTGACATGTGTTCCCTGGTCTGTGTGTAATCACTATTGCACATGGTCATCTAGGCTGGCAGTTAATCCAAGTGCCCATTGCTTTCTGCATCATGTGGGGGGGGGGTCTGAGACATATGTTGTTACCTTGCCTGTGCCCTGTCCTGTTCAGTCATTTGGGGGTCCATATTAGTTGGCACTGATGCTGAGTCTCAACATAGGAGTGTGAGTTTTCAAATGAACAGACTTGCAGCATGCATGACCGATGTTGTGGCCTCAGACATGATGTGCATGAGTGGGAGATATGCATAGTGCCGGGACGGTAGCTCATGTTACAGTCAGATAATTCCAGGACCATGGAGCAGTGTTCCCACTACAGTCCCCTAAGACACCCTTGCATCGGAATCATGTGTGTCATCCAACACTGTGCTCATTCTCTGTGTGTTCAGCATAGTTTGTCCTCTGTGGCATTGTTCCCTGCCCTCATTTGTATTTATCTAAAGTGTGCTACATGTGCCAATTGTACAGGCTGACCCCATTTTGCTTGTGCATCCTCACACTGGGCAGTGCCTGTGTGTCTATGTACAACTATCTGTTGATGGTTGTTTGTCACAAATATGTGTTGGCAGCCTCACAAGGTGATGTGGAGTACATTTAGGAATTCTTGATGCACATTTGAGTAAACCCAGATTAAGAGGTGTAACTTCTGGATCTGTCTCAATCACATTGTCTCAGGGGTGGGGGGGTTTGTGCGGGCAAGGCCTACATGTCCAAACCTTATGTCTCCTTGCCAGGTCTGACCTGTGTGTGATAATTGTCTGGACAGACACTCAACATGCAGTGACCCAGTCATGTTGTGCTGGGTTTAATGTTTGTGCTTTGCAGCATGTGTCAAAAATGCAAATACATGGCTCATGCTCATCCATTTTTGCCACCAGTGTGTGGTCGAGATGCTACATAGTTTGGTCTGTGTGTGCTGACATCTGTGTGGACATTCTTGCTTGCCATGAGGGTGTTTCCTCAGTGCAGGTGCTCCTTATCCCGACACATTGCAGGCATATTAGCTAATGCATTGTCCTGTGTTTGGACGTGTGCCACTCCACAGGACAGGCAGTGGGTCAGATGTGTTGCCAACTGTGTCATCATAGTACGGATGGCCATGTGACAGGTAGCATGATTCAAGTTTTTAGTCAATAAGTATTGTACCTTGGCACTCACTACACTTGTCAACATGTCTCAATTTTTGATATGCTTCATTTTGCTAGTTGGTTGTGAAGGACAATAATGTGCCTGCATGACAGATGTCTCCCAGGGAAGTGCAAAAGAAAGTACTTTTACACTTTCCGTGGCCCGCTGGCACATTTTACTGAAAGGCACAGTTTGATTACCACTTGTTTTCTGATTATACATATCCATGTTCACACAGTGTGTTTGCATGTGTGTAAGTCCTTGGTTGTTGCTGATACCAACTTACGAGTGTCAAGTCATCCAGACCACCGTGGTGCCATGTATATGTACTTACTGATACCCCATTTCTTCTTTACAGTGGCTTATTAGAATTCGGCTGGCAGCTCATACAATGACTGTGTAAATGTATTTTTGTGTGCACCTGATTGTGTGACTTCTGTCATACAGGCAGATGTGTCTTCTGTTCACAAAGTGGCACATTCACACATTCTAAACATGTACATTGTGTAAAGTGTTGTGAGTCCCAAGGGATCGCAATGTTTTTGGCTATGGTTTCCAAAGTACTCACAGGTCTCAGAGTGGGGGGACACCTTCAGCATTGAGGTCTGTTATTTGGCCTTGGGTGCACCAATACTGTTTCGTTCACAGAGGTGGCATGCCTTCATAGTCTTGCTGTGCTCAACTGTCCCCAGACACTAGCTTCTCAGTATAATTCGATATCAAGTTATTTGCTGTTGTGTCATAATCTCCATTGTTTCCAAGTGGCATGGTGGGGCAACCAACTGGAGAGTGCAGGGTTACATATGTGCGGACTATTCTAGATGTTACTCATGATGCATTTCCTGATATGCACTGTGACATTTTTATTTGGACTCATGTGTATGTTGTATACAGGTGACTGATTATTTTCTGTCTCTTCACCTTGCCCACAGCATCATCGGAGGACACCGAGGGAGACACCTGCACGGACATGGAGGAGGGATCCAGCACCGCTGCCACCACTGCTGCCGAGTCTGCGGGAGCAAGGTTGCACGGAGGGCGAGGGGAGCCAGGCGGAGGACCTGTCTGGTGACAACACTGACTATGACGCTGACGGGTCCGAGGCTGAACTCCTCGAGGGGGCGGAGGCTGCTACGACACCTGGCAGCAGCACTACATCTGTCACCGCCCCCTCCATTCCCATCACGGCCCTCCCAGTTGCTCCGGTCCCTTATGTCCGTGCTAGGCAACACCGTGTCTCCTTCGTGCCAGGCACCGCACCCCCTGCACCTGTCCCCCCTGCTGCCCTCACTGCAGAGTCTGTGGACATTCTGCGGCAGTTGCAGGTTGGCCAGACATCAATGCTGAATGTCCTCCATGGCCACACCCGAATGATGACACAGATGGTGTCGTACATGGAGGGCATGTCATCAGCGATGTCTGACCAACGGATGTTGCTGAGGTCCATGGACTCTTCACTGACGGCAGCAGTGAGTCTCCTGCAGCGCTTCGTCTCCCCCTACCCCTGCACCATCCACACTTCCCACTCCCATACCTGTCCCAAGCACACACAGACATTCCCAAGCACGCACCCCACCAGACACAGGCAGCACACCACCACGTAAGGGCAAGCGCACTCCTCCTGGCATGCACACTCAGGGGGATGAAGGCACACCCACTGGGTCTGGGGCACACAGGCATACACACAGCCACAGTCCGAGGCCGCATGCCGCACTACCCAGTCCCTCCAAAGGCACTCCCCTCGGCTCCCCTACCACACAACCTGACAAGGAGGCCTACTTGGCTGTGCTGGGCCTCAGCCCCTCTGGCTCTCCAGCCCGCAAACGGGAACGGCACTCCACGGGTAGGGGAGTTGAGTCCCCCCCTGTCCCCCCCCCCCCCAGTAACGCTGCACCCCATCACTCCGACCCCCCCCTCCTTTGAGCCTGTGTTTTCTTCGGGTGAAGGGGAGACGCTGGACGACCTGGCAGCAGTGT
Organism: Triturus cristatus; assembly: GCF_964204655.1. NCBI lineage: Eukaryota > Metazoa > Chordata > Amphibia > Caudata > Salamandridae > Triturus > Triturus cristatus. Next base: position 823,421,180 of record NC_140581.1, on the reverse strand, counting down.
GCAGCGCCGAGCTGACCTCCACCTTTGGCGCTGCCCCACCCCTGTGGTGGAGGCGTCCGTCCGTGCACCCACCACACCTACCCTTACACCTCCTGTCCCTGCGGTGCCTGGTTCTTCCCCACATGATGCCCCCCCCCAGTCAACGAACCTGAGGGTTCTAATGTGCAGGCACGCTAGGGGAGACGCGTGGCCATGTGTCCCCCCCAAGGACTTCTGATCTGGACTGGCCATGTGCTTTTGTAAATAGTGTCCTTTAATACATTTTCATTTAATGCTGAATGAAGCATTTTCTTTTCACTTTGAACACATTTGCATTTCAGGTATTGATGTGGGTGCTGATGGTCCCGGAGTTGGGGTTGTGGTAATGTGTTATGTTTCAGGAAAAAGGTGTAGTCTGATGCTCATGGGGTGGACCATGCGTGCCATCACAATGTCTCTGCAAAGTATCTTTGCTTGTGTGTGCTATTTGTGTTTGGAGACATTGTCCCAAGGAGTGTTCCTTCCTCTGTGGCACCTGACATCTACCCTGCAGGGAGTTGCACTTTTGTTGTGCTGACCTGTGTCTACATATCCTTTGTTGGTGACGGATCCCTTCAACTATGGCCATGCCTGCTCAGCAATGTCTCCGGCTGCATCGTCTGTGCCATCCTTGCTAGTCACTGTACTTGTGTATTGAGTATGTTGTCATGCCTTAATGGCGACATTCAGCATTTTCCGCACTATGCATGTGTGTTATCCCAGCCTAGCACACAATTGGAACTTGTTCTGCAGGGTATTTGAGCACCTGACTGACAATTGTGGGCATTGTATCTGTGGGAAGTCCACCCTATTCCTTCCATGAGAGGCAACATCTTGGTGCCTGTCCCAGCACCTGTACATTCCTATCAGTCCTGGGATGCGCGTGACAGTGTGTGTTCCCTTTGGCTCTCTTAGTGTAGTGGGCATTGACAGATGTATACAGTCTTGTGGCATGATCTCTGTGTGTGTATTGTGCTGCATCCGCCAGGGGTGGGTATGCATGTGTCATTTGTCCTCACACCCACATGTGTTGTGTCATGCAGTGGGGAAGGACATCCATCCTCATGGGAGTGGGACACTGCTGTCAGTGATGTGTTGTTATGGCACTATCAACATAGTCGAACATTAGGGATGCGTACATACACCCATGGAGTTGTGCTCATCTGATCATGATGTACACACCCCCATGACTGCTGGTATTCCTCTGCACCTACCCCTCGCATGTCTCTGTCCACTGCTGGGAGTGATAGGCACCACCCCTCACATGTCTCTGTCCACTGCTGGGAGTGATAGGCACCCACCCCTCACATGTCTCTGTCCACTGCTGGTATTCCTCTGCACCCAACCCTCACATGTCTCTGTCCACTGCTGGTATTCCTCTGCACCCACCCCTCACATGTCAACTGTCCACTGCTGGTGTTCCTCTGCACCCACCCCTCACATGTCTCTGTCCACTGCTGGTATTCCTCTGCACCCACCCCTCACATGTCTCTGTCCACTGCTGGTGTTCCTCTGCACCCACCCCTCACATGTCTCTGTCAACTGCTGCTATTCCTCTGCACCCACCCCTCACATGTCTCTGTCCACTGCTGGTATTCCTCTGCACCCACCCCTCACATGTCTCTGTCCACTGCTGGTATTCCTCTGCACCTACCCCTCACATGTCTCTGTCCACTGCTGGTATTCCTCTGCACCCACCCCTCACATGTCTCTGTCCACTGCTGGTATTCTTCTGCACCTACCCCTCACATGTCTCTGTCCACTGCTGGTATTCCTCTGCTCCCACCCCTCACATGTCTCTGTCCACTGCTGGTGTTCCTCTGCACCCACCCCTCACATGTCTCTGTCCACTGCTGGTATTCCTTTGCACCCACCCCTCACATGTCTCTGTCCACTGCTGGTGTTCCTCTGCACCTACCCCTCACATGTCTCTGTCCACTGCTGGGAGTGATAGGCACCCACCCCTCACATGTCTCTGTCCACTGCTGGTATTCCTCTGCACCCACCCCTCACATGTCTCTGTCCACTGCTGGTATTATCTTCACCTACCCCTCACATGTCTCTGTCCACTGCTGGGAGTGATAGGCACCCACCCCTCACATGTCTCTGTCCACTGCTGGTATTCCTCTGCGCCCACCCCTCACATGTCTCTGTCCACTGCTGGTGTTCCTCTGCACCCACCCCTCACATGTCTCTGTCCACTGCTGGTATTCCTCTGCACCCACCCCTCACATGTCTCTGTCCACTGCTGGGAGTGATATGCACCCACCCCTCACATGTCTCTGTCCACTGCTGGGACTCCTTGGCAGACACCCACCCACCCGCACCCTTGGTGCTGTACACTGCTGTCCTGGCCATGAACACACCCCAATATACTGGCTATATGCTGCACCAGGGCCTAAGCCAACATTCGTGGTGTGTGTACGCCTTGTATCACTAATGTACTGGTGCCCTAGAGGTACGGGTGATGCGGTCCGTACCCCCTCTCTGAGGGCGTGGGTATGGCCCATAACACCATTGTAGTGGTGATGTAGGAGTACGCGCCGTACCCACGCCCTGAGGGCGTGGGTACGGCCCGTACCACCATTGTAGTGGTGATGCAGGGGTATGTGTGGTACGGGCCGTACCCACGCTCTGAGGGCGTGGGTATGGCGCATACTCCTACATCACCACTACAATGGTGGTACGGGCCGTACCCATGCCCTCAGAGCGTGGGTACGGCCCGTACCACGCATACCCCTACATCACCACTCCAATAGTGGTACAGTCCGTAGCCACGCTCGGAGGGCGTGGGTATGACACGTACCACCATTGGAGTGGTGATGTAGGGGTACGCATGGTATGAGCCGTACCCACGCTCTGAGGGCGTGGGTACGGCGCGTACCACCATTGTAGTGGTGACGGGTACACGTACGCGGGGATTGGTGGACACGCCCCCTGAAGTGACCAGACCCTGGAGGTAATGTATGGGCAGTGTATGGTATTTTTAAAATTAGGTAAAGGTTATGTTTCTGGCCCCTCTCCCCCCCTTTGCCCCTGGGTGTTGTACTGACCTTCTGCAGTGTGCGCGGCGGTTTCGGTGCACCAGGTCGTAGGCTAGGAGGGCCGGGATGACACGTAGGATGGGGTCCATGGCTATCCGTCGCGTACCGCTGCTCCTTCTTCGCGTCGTCCTCAATTTCCCGGGAGTTTTTGGCTGCCATAAAAAATGATCCGTGCGGAGTGACGTAGGCATGAATCGTACTTGCTGGTCCGTAGAACGCTGCCTGACTCCGTCCGGACGTCACGTATGCGATGTCCCGGATCGGAATTGTGGGTATTTTTTCGTCGCACATAGTTATTTACTAATCGTACGGAAATGGTATTTCTGTACGAATCGTACTTGCTGGTTTGTAGGGTGCATTTCCCGGGTACGAGTTGTACGGAGAATACGCTCCGTACGACCATTCGTACCCGGGTTTTACAGGATCGGAATCGGCACAATAATGTTTATTTAATGTTTGTATTTATGTTATTTAATGATGTTATTTGTAAATAAATGTAATTTAATTTTGATTTCTGTTAATATTATTATAGTATTTGTTTGAAATAATTTAATATTTTTTATATACATATTGTTATACTTTATTTAACGTTTTTGGAACATGTAATTTAATTATATATTTGTAAATAGTATATTTTTAATTTAAATGTTATTTGTAATATAGTTTATAGTGATGCAGTATTTTATCGATATTTTTGTAGTCGATATTGTTAATATCGATATTTTGGGTGTGTTTCATTTTATTTTAATGTTATCAACATTTTTGTAAACTATATTTTTGTTGTCGATCTTTTTGTCATCGATATTTTTATAGACAATATATTTTTATCGATGTTTGTGTAATTTCTTGTTTAGGTATAGGGTGTCAATATTTTTGCCTACAATATTTTTTCCGTGATATTTTTGTATGTCGAGGTTTTAGGAGTCGATATTGTATCAGTGATCCGAGCAAAACTTAAGGAAATGCACATTCTTGACCTCAAAGCTGGCTCTCTTAAGTCAAAAACAGAAAAGCAACCAGAGAAGACAAGTGGTTGTTTAGTTAGAATGAAGTCCCCTCTCTCTTTAAATGCACATGCATTTTTAGACAAAAGGATGTTTAGTAGCTAAACTATGAGAACGTTGAATTAAGAAGCGTATATGAAAAGGATTGAACTATGGTGAATCTATAACACATGCACATATGTAACTCTGCTTTTGAGTAATCTTTTTTGTGGAACTTCCTTCCAGTGTGAACAATAAGAAGGAAAAATTGCTCCAATCAGTCCTATTTTAAGATTCTGTTTATACTATAGAGACTTTAAATCTGGAAACATCACAGCACATCTTCAAATAGTTATGGAACACACCTGTAAAATGGTGTTGAGCTCTAGAGGCTTGATTCACCATGCTCTTTAGTCCTTTGATAACTTTAGCGGATTGAAATGTGCAGTTATTTATCATGTGTGTCTATATTTTACAGATTCACCACAATCTAAAAATGCTTATTATAGTATTCCAAGCACCAACAGCTGTAGGATTAATAAAATATGGCATCGCTGCATTACATTAACAGTGAAAATTTCCAATAAAGAAGAAAAGAAAAACGGACTACGATGGGTCTGTAAAGTATGGACTTGTATAACTCTGCTTTTTTGTTGTTAAACTATTTGAAGTACATCCTTCTGGTGTTAACATAAGAAGGAAGAAATGCTCCAGTCACTGCTATTGTAGGTTGTAGGGTTGTAGGGTTCGGTTTCAACTCCAGAAACTCTGTATCTGGAAGCTTCGAACCACATCCTCAAATAATGAATAAAACCTCCTGTAAAATGATGTTGGCTTCACCATGCACCTTGGTCCTCTGGTAACTTTAGCAGATCGCAGTGTATCTATACTGATAAATGTTACATTGATTCCCAGGAAAGTGGAGAAAGCAGCATGTGGTGTGCAACACACTACCAATCAGCAAACATCAGAGAAAATTGAAGCAGCAAGGGTTAGTGAAAGACTGACGACCGAAGCAGAAAGGGTTAGCGAAAAGAGGTGGAAGCATAGAATATCAGTGGAAAAGAAGAAATAACATGTAAATTAAAAATACCAATCAATCCAAAATCAGTATATGGAAAACTAAGAAAAAAAGAGAGTTCTAGTTAGATTTTGAGAACTGTAAGAAAGTGAATTATTAGTTTGGGCGGATGGAAGCCTACCACAATTAATAAAGTCACTAACTTCTTGGGTCCAGTCAAAGGTTTCAGTAATTTAAACGTGGGCCCAACTCCAAGTAACTATAGCATAGAGTAGAAATGCTTAACGTAAATAAAATGTGCAAAGCATTTAGAAGTACCAAATAGGTAAACAGTCAAAGGCACAACAAAATACAAACCCCTATCCAATTTATAAAAGGAGAGAGAAATGTAATAAGCAAATGGTATCAAAACAACCAAAATCCAAGGGGAAACCGAAGATATGAATTTTTAAAGATTTAATTGGAACCAGCACCAAAAAACAATAAAGCGCCCATTGTCAGTAAATGGACCTGATAGACCGGGACTGAGGTGCAATATCAGGCCGCCCACGATGGAGCCGGAGTTAAATAAACCAGTTGGACTGGTTCCTGTGAAAATCTGAAAGTCAAAAGATTTCTAAGTCCAATTTCAGAAAGGGACTTTTTTGAAGGAAAACATTGACATATTTTCCAAGTCCCAACTCAGAATGGGACTTGGCTAGTAAGAAAAATCATCTCTACTCGGGTTGCTGCTGAAACTGTACCTGCTGCAGTTGAACGAAGGGTGGATATCTAAAGTAGGTTGGTTCCACTGAAGCTTGGGAACACTGAAAATGTTTCACTGAAAATGTTCTAAATCCAAAAACAGAATGGGACTTGCTCGGTTTTTTCAGACATGCACAGATCTTTGATTGGGATGAAGCTGAAATACAATCCAACATTGTAGAACTGCTGGTAGAATACTTTTTCCAGTGTGTCCCACTAAACCTCTTGAGCACTGGAGGAGAAGTTTTCAACATGAGTACACTTCTAAGGCCCTCGGGACATCAGAGGAGGCACTTACAGACCCTCAGGGGATTAGGCAGAGGCAATCAGAAGGGTTAAGTCCAGATCTAGTTGCTACTGGTTAGCTGTGGTGTTAGAACTGAGGTTCCGGTTGGCACCGGTATGCACCCTGTCCAAGCAGGAACCACCACTCTAGTCAGGGTAAGCTAGACATACACCAAAAGATAACCTGTGCTCACCCTCTGGTAGCTTGGCACAGAACAGTCAAGCTAATCTAATAAGGCAATGTGTAAACTATTTGTGCAACACACACACAGTAACACAATTGCAAACACCACGAAAAGACTCAACACAGGTTTATTAAAATACAGAATATTTATCTGAGTAAATCAAGACCAAAATGATGAGAAAACAAAAAGTAGAACTGGAGGTATGAATTTTAAAATAATAAACCACAAATAGCTCTTAGAAGTCAGTAGAGCTAAGGGGTTATTGGATGTAGCACTAAACCGCAATGGAGTGGGGGTCGGCTACAGAACTCAGGAAGGTCCCATTGACAAACTACCTAGGATGGAGCAAGCGTTGATGCCGAAGACTCAATGCATGGAGTCGAGGAGGTGCAGTGTTGTTGTCGACCCGTATATAGAGGCGAAGCATTGGTGCCGATCTGAGCAGTCCATGAAAGGTTTGATATCAAGCTCCTTTACGATGCAGGCACTGTGTCAATATTGAGCCACACTGTCTGTCGGCGTCGAGCCACGCAGTCTGTCACGGCGATGTCGTCAATTGTCACCTGTGTTGGCGTCGAAGGGCAATGCATCGGTTCCAATCAGTGCAAAGTTGTTGATATGTCAATTTTGATGCAAAAACAGCTGTGGGACCCACTTCTGATGGCCCAGAACTGGAGGGGGCATCTCAGGCAAGGGCAGGACTCACAGATGGCAGAGTCCAGCAGCACCAGCAGAGTTGCAAGAAGTCTTTTATGACCCTAAGACTTCAGAAAGCAGGAGGCAAGCCAACAAGCCCTTGGAGTCACTCTAGGTTCAAGTGAGATGGGTCGAGTCCTTGTCTTCAGCAGGGCAGCTCACCACAGCAGTGAAGCAATTCTTTAGAACAGTCAGTCAAGCAGAAGTGGCAATCCTTACTCCTGGCAGAGTTCTTCACAGGCCCAGTAGTTTACTGAATTGGTGAGGTCAGAACCCCAGCGCGTATACCCAAACGTGTGTTTAAAGTGGGGGATGACTTCAAAGCAGCTCCTTAAAGTTGGCAGATCACTTTCATCCCAGCCCTGCCTGCCGGGCTATCTGTGGGAGGTTAATCAGTTTATTCAGATTTAAGGGGCCGATTAGGATGGCAGAAGGCCCGCCACCATCAGCCGTGCAGTGGCGGGCCCTCTGCCATCCAACTGGCAATTTCCCCCGCCTTTCCATGGCGGGGGAACCGCCATGGAAAGGCTGGCGGGGATTGGGTTTGGGGGCCCGTTGCGGGCCTCCCTTGTTTTGGGGGGAGGTGTTCCTGGACTGGGGGGGTACCCATGATACCCCCCTGAATTTCCCTGCACTGAGTGGCAGGCACCGCGTGGTGCCTGCCACATAGTGCAGGGAAATGCACAGCATCACATTTTAACATTGCGTACGGTGCTGCAGCCAGCAGCACCGTCTGCAATATTAAATGCCCATACTGGCGAGCGCATTGTGATTGCAGTGGTGGGACTGCTGCATGACTGTCGGGCGGTCCCTAACACTGCAACAATGGCGGGCGGACTCATGTCCGCCCACCAATGTAATGAGCCCCTAAGTGTGAGCTTCCTCTCTCCCTTCCTGCCCAGGAAGGCTTTTAGAAAGCAGATGAGTCCTCAGACACCGACCCTAAAATTATATCAGATCACAACCCGGTAGTTTTGGAGTTCGATTGCTTGGGTTTAATGGCCAGGTCCCAAAAATGGACATTTGATAGAAAGCTTTTGCTCAGTGAGGATTACTGCAATTGGATGGCTAAATGGATTCCTGAATTTACCCAGACGAATATAGGATCAGCTAGGATAGACATTGTTTGGGATGCTTTAAAGGCGGGGATAAGAGGTGAGACATTAAGATTTGCTGCATGGAAGCGTAAGATAGAGCGCTCAAAGGTTATAGATGATTTAGGGACTCTCTCTCGGCTCGAGCAAAAACTGGTCCAAGAAATAAACTCTGGAGGGAGCGTTAAGGAGGCTCAAGTTGAGGTTGCTGCTTGTCGGGCGAAAATTTATCAAGGCTATGTGGATGTGTCTGCTGCTAGCTATCAAATACATAGGAGAGAGCTCTATGAGTACGGGGAAAGGGTTGGCAAGGTCCTCGCTAATAGATTACGCCAAAAGGAGGTCGACTCTAGGATAGCTAAGATCAAAGATCTTGATGGAAACATGGTGGAGACCCCTTCTCTGATTCAAGATGCTTTTAAAAAATACTATGAAAAACTGTATACATCAGAACCAGTCGTAAGTGCAGAGAGGTATTTAGCGGGAAAGGTCTGTCTGGGGCTAAAGGAACAGGATAAAGAGGCATTAACGGAGGAGCTCTCTCCGGAGGAGATTGAAAAGGCAATGATGTCTTTAGCATTAGGGAAGGCTATGGGATCAGATTCGATCCCCTTGGAGTTCTACATAAAATTCAAGAAGAAATTAGAGAGGATAATGACCCTAGTATTCCAAGCAGCATTTGCCGGGATTCCCCCGGCCTCTTGGTCTCAAACTGTTATAGTAGTCTTTAAAAAAAGGGAAAGGATCCTCAGGAGCTCTCCTCGTATAGACCGATTTCGTTAATAAATGCCGTTAATAAAATCTATTCGAAATGTTTGGCAATGAGATTGGGAAATGTGATTGGCCCCCTCGTCTCATTACAACAACATGGGTTCATTGCTGGGAGGGGACAACGGATCACGTTAGGCGACTCATCTCAGTATTTGACTGGGCCCAGGCGATGAACGTTCCGGTTGGGGTGGCCCTGTTGGATGCTGAAAAAGCATTCGACAGGGTCTCCTGGGAATTTCTATGGGCCGTAATGAGATGGAAGTCGTTTCCTAGCAGGTATATACGGGCAATACAGTCGATGTATTTAACCCCGAGGGCAATTGTCTGATTGGGGGGAGAGGAGTCACAGACTTATTTGGTCAACAGGGGCACACGGCAGGGGTGCCCCTGTTCACCATTTCTGTTTGCTCTGTTTATAGATCCTCTGATCGAAAGTTTAGAGTCGGACTTGGGAATTCTGCCGGTAACCTCGAGGTCATACTCAGCTAAAGTCTTGGCATATGCTGACGACCTCGCGGTTTTGTCATCAGATATGAGTAGCGCTATGCCTAGAATTGAGGCTATAACCGGAAATTTTGGTACAGTCTCTGGTTATAAACTAAACTTGGGGAAGACTCAAGTGCTGCACTCAGAGGCTGGGTTTCCAGCGGAGCTAGGGGTGGGGGTGGTCACAGAGGCAACGTATCTGGGTATAATTATCTCACCTTAAACCCAAAACATTCCGAGTATCAATGTAGAGCCGATACTTGCCTCTTCAAATAAAACTCTGGAGAGAATTAATCGGCTGCATCGCTCCTTATATGGAAGGGGCAATGTTCTGAAAATATCCATTTTTCCTAAGTTATTATATTTGTTTCGGGCCATCCCTATCCTCTTTCCGAAAGAACTATTTGACAGAATAGAACGAATGTGCTCACGATTCCTTTGGGGCTACCGTCGCTCTAGAAGGGCAATTAAATGGCTGTATTTGCCATTGGAACGTGGTGGTCTGGCTCTCCCAAATTTTTATTTATATTACTCAGTCTCGCTGTTTCAATCAATGGGTGTTTTGATTTGGGGCAAGATGGCTGTGCTGGATCCCGCTTTTTATCCGTCTATATACGAGTGGTGTTTGGGAAACTCAGCACAAGGGTTACTATTTAAAGTGCTAGAGCCAAGCTACTACAAAAAGACAAGGTTTAAAATTATTCAGGCGGCCTACTCAGTCTGGAAGAGGTTTCGCAAATTGTTATCTATTCCTAGTATTATATGGTATACACCTTTAGACTCGACTGTCCTATCTTCTGTGGTGTTTCAGGATTCTGTTATGCGTAGGTGGTCACAGCTTGGTATTAGGTTAGTAGGAGATCTGCTGGAGCAGGGCGAGATGGTATCTTTTTTAACATTGCATTAACCCCATTAACATTGGGGTTGGAAAGGCGGATTTTTTCAAGTATCTGCAATTAAGAAGTGCTTTACAGGCTGCAATTGCGGGGGGGAAATGTCACCCTTCACAAATCCGTATTTTGGATTTAATAAAAGGGAAATGCAAAATAGGGAAATTATATGTGGAGCTTATGTTAATACAAACTGATGACCTGGTTAGGCAGGAGGCAATATGGGAGGAGAAAGTGTTGATAGTCAATCTGGATCTACAGCTGGTAATGCGAACTGCCAGTTCTATCTTGCTTTCTGGTAGTCTCAGAAGTCAATCATACATGGCTACGTTTAATCTGTACTATACGCCAGCAAGGATAGCCAAGTGGAAGGCTGGTAAGGGGACTAACAGTTCAAGATGTGGACTTTATGCAGCAGACTCGTTGCACATGTTTTATTCTTGTCCTGTCTTACAGCCACTTCTTTGGGATATCGAATGTTTTTTGTCACAATTTTTGGGAATACCAATTTCTGTTACGGCATCTTTGGTTTTGTTTGGAATAGAATTCAGTACAGATTTGGGTAGGCAGGCGTCATCCAATAGAGGATTTAAGTTTATTTGTATGTCAGTTTTGAGGTCTTGTATAACATCTCAGTGGCTGGATTCTGAGCCTCCCGCCTTCACAAGTTGGAGGGCAAGACTTATTGCTATATATAATACGGAATGGGCATTATACAAACTGAAAGGGATTACAAAAAAAAAGTTGGGGGCGGCTATTTGGGAGCCGATTAGAACGTGGATACAGCAATGATGTTTAGTAATGCACTATTGCCTTGACTGTTTTTTTATGTTAAGAAATCAGAGATGTGTATATTCTGATTTTCTATGTCTTTTTTCTCATTTAATTCTCTGCTATAAATAATGGTCTGTAAATAATGAATTGTGCTGCTGAATCGAGAAAAAACTCAATAAAAAAAATTATAATAAAAAAAATAGAAAGCAGATGAGTCCTCAGACACCAACCCTTCCTGTGTTTGTAGCTGTTTAGAAGGAATGCACAAAGTGTAGCTATCACCCAGTTCAGACGTTAATTGGAGACAGGCTTCAGGCATACAGAGCAGAGTTAAGAGCAGAGAAATGCCACTTTCTATAAGTGGCATTTCTAAAATAGTAATGTCAAATCTAACTGTACCACTAAAGAGGATTTATCATTACTATTCCAATGATGTGAAACATGATTTAGCTACTCCTTTCTAACCAGGAATTACAGCTTTAAAGTGTTTTATGGATTCCCAATGTTAGCCTATGAGAGGAGTATGCCACACAGTAGTGAAAAACTAATTTAGCTGTGTTTCAGTACCAGTACATGTAAAACTTAAAAGTATATGTCTTACCTTTTACTTACACAGCACCCTGCCCTTAGGGCTACCTAGGGCCTACCTTAGTAGTGACCTACGTGTAATAAAAGGGAAGTTTAGGGTTGGCAAATGGTTTCAAATGGCAAGTTGAAGCGGCAGTAAAATGCACACATAACCTTGCACTGACAGGCCTGAGACAGGTTAGAAAGGCTTCTTGTGTGGGTGGTACAATCAGTACTGCAGGCCCACTAGTAGCATTTAGATTGCAGGCCCTGGTTGTATGGTATTCCACTTTACAAGGGACTTATAGGTGAAGTGAATATGCCAGTCAGGTATACACCCATGTCACCAAGTTTAGGTGGGAAGCACATGCACTTTAGCACTGGTTAGCAGTGGTAAAGTGCACAGAGTTCTGATGCCAACACAAAGATACAGCACAAATTGGAGGTAAGCAGGCAAAATGTTGTGGGAAGACAGGTTTAACATGGGCACATTAGGAAACGTGCCTCTTTAGCTTGTTACGCCCCTGTAGCCACACAGGTCATCAGTCAACTGATCCTTGGAGTGCACTTCTTTGTTTGGGGTACAAGTGGGAGCAGGTCCAGCCCTTCAGGGCCCCTCATATTATACAGCAGGAGCAGTCCTTCTTCTGTTCTTCCACAGGTACGGGGACAGTGCCTTGACATGCCACATTTACGCCTGGCCCCAGCTAGTGGATTGGGGGAACTCCTGGCTCTTCTCTAGTCAAGGGCGCAAAAGTTACTGGTGGCAACCCTACTGAGCTTTTCAGTGGTTCTTCTTTGTTTTACTACAAACAGGCCCAAAATACCATGTGTCAGGACAATGCCAAGATAGCCAAAGTCTTTAGCCAAACTAAACTGTGTCTCTGAGAGTTAGGGGTACGTATGGGAGGATACTATGGAAATCACCAGTGAACTCTTACATTTAACACAAAATCCAGTTTGATGCAGGCCATGGACCCACAACAAGCAGGAGTCAGAGGACTTGCAGGGTCCATAAGGAACCAAATAGGGGATACACAAAAGTTCTATCTGTTTCTGTTTGATGCCTTTCATGAGTACAAATGTTTTACATGTGCATCAAAGACACCTGTCAGGCAGTATTTGACACGATTGGGCGATCAGGATGGCAACAGCCCCCACCCTGAATATTCTGCTGAGCTCAGAGGAGTCATTCCTGCTCATTCAGATTAACCTGTCAATCAAAGTGGTCTACTCTGTGGCTCCGGGGAAGAGGTTCACACCTCATACAGGTTAAACATTTGATTGACAACTACTGGCCGGCTAATGTAAATCAGACTCCAGAAGCCTTAGGCAGGAACAAATTAACTTTTCTAAAAGTGACTTTTCGTACACATCAAAAATCCAACTACACCACTGAATTGGGCTTTTAATATATATTTAAAAGAGTGGTTGAATTATATCCCTGCCTGGTCACAAACTCAGGATAGCAGAACTATTACTTTAATCTGTGCTCTAGTTTTCTCATAGGCCAGCCAGAGCCTTGCCCAGTGAAAATAGCTTTTGGGGCCTTGTCACTGTAGGAACATGGTAACATTTAATTTCTACATGACACATTTTAAAATACGATGCAAGCTCCCCTTTGTGATATAAGGTCTAAATCTAGGTGCCTTATTATTAATTAAAAGTAAGGTTTTCCTCCATCCCCAAAAATATTTTATCAGGGTGGGCTGCAGGTCTAAAATGCAGCAGTTATCCAAGACTGGTAGGTCTAAAGTCATGTTTTCTTTGACAGATTAGTCCTCATGTGACATTTAACTTTCTATGCCATAGATGTTTTTCCTGCACCAATATGCTATGGCCTTATAAGAAAGTTATCTTGGATCATGGTGTGCAATTCTGGTTATATTATCATACATTATTATAACAAAAGAGTATTTGAAAAGCAATAGGGACATTCAAGATTGTCATCTCTGTATTTCACCAACATTAGTTTTAAGAGTATATAATCTAAAGTTTTGAAGTGGTCAGCCCAATAATACTGAGTATGACTGAACATTTTAAGTATTCTGAACAGAAAATGAAATAAGAATTGTTAGTATTTGTACAAAGCATTGCTCTATTTCAATGGCATAGTTTTAAAGTTCTTAGCCTTGTTATCTGTGTGATGTAATTTTTCTGCATGGAAAGAGGTATGGATTGGATTAAATAACTGAAAATAGGGCTCATGCATTGATAACATCAAAATAATCAAACATATATTAGAACAGAGAGGTAGCAAAGCAATATTTTGTTTCAACAAGCCGTGGATTATGATTCAAGATGTATCATGCAACCTGAACAGAACACTCCCAAGAATGTATGTTTTGGCAAAAGCATAGCAAGATATTGCAGAAACCAAGAACTTCGATAATGAATGTGATGTATCAGCTATATTCTTTTTATTAAGAAAGTAAACCTTAAAAAAGTTAATGCGTCTGGAAACCAAATGTGAATTGGGAGGAAGGGAGCTGTGACATGGAATAACTGGGACAAACTAAATAGCTTACTTGGCGCGTAATTCTGATGTATGGTTTGTTGGAGGGTGAGACGGAACAAAGTAGGCATTCTCTCCTCACCCTGGGTGCATCTGGCTGTACCAGGCCCAAAGAGCTAAAAGGGCTTTAGCCCACCCCCCCACACCCTTTGTGTCTCAGCCCGAGCTGTTACAGCTTGAGCTGCTGTGGATTTGGCTGGGAAGTGTCTGGAATCTTATCTCCACCACACCCAAGTTTTTCACAGGTCTTTAAAAGACCACTTACATATTTACATGCCTTTGTGAACTAGTTAACAAGGTTGTGTGTTTTTTTCACTGGTTCCGGTACACAGTGGGTCGCCTGGGTCTGCACTCTGACTATTCCTTACATTTGTATTTTATTTTTACTGCCACAGTGGGAGAATGCATTTCATTAAAAGGCATCTCAGAAGTAGGGATGACACCTTTGCAAGAGAAACATACTGGCTATGTTTTGTTGTTTAAAGATTCTGCAAAGGCCTCGCCTTGGCACTAAATAGGGCTGTAAATAAAATGGTATGTATTCCTTCGTAACATTACTTTTCTGTCTTTGTTTCCTTTAATTATTTATCATCGATCATGAATGCAGCCCTGAACACATTTAAAAGTGCTATTTATATTTGCTATTTGAAGTATGCCCAAATAAGTGCTAAAAGTACTGACATCAGGTGATTTTAGTTATTTTTGTACTGGCTGGACACCAAAATACCAGTGGTGCCAGTATAAATCCAAACAGCTGGCACCCTATTCGGGAGACTGAAAGTTTGTTGCAGGATCAGCACATTATTTATTTCCTCCACCCTCCATCGCTGATTGATGCCATAATAGCAATAGTTTAACTTCTATCTGAAACCCTACACCAGCCGTCAATACAATGCAGAGTTACTCCAGGTGTCTTAGAATACATTCTGCATTCAGATAATCCCCTCCTCATTCTCGCCGCTCACCCTCCTCTTTCATGTTCACTCTGCACTCACAGCGATCACACTACACTCACACTTTTCACCATGCAGTCACGCCATTCACCCTCCTCCTACCCTGCACTCACACGAGCACACCACTCATCATGCATGCACATGACACTCCACTCGTCACTTTCACCGCTCACCCTACACTTACAGCAATGACACTGCACTCATGCTGTTACCCTGCACTCATACTGTTCATCACCCTGCACTCACAGCGACCACACTGTACATATGTCCCTTGCCTTGAATGCATGCTGTTCTCCCTCTATATACCCTTCGGTTACATGAGCACACCACTCACCCTGCAATCACAGTGATTACACTGCACTCACACCACTCACCATGCACTCACATTTTTCACCCTGCTCTTACATGAGCACACTACTCACCCTGCACTCATGTGATACTTCACTCACCTGTCATTCTCACTGCTCACTCTGCCAACTCACTCAAACAAGCACATCACTCAACATGCATTCATTTGTCCCACTCTGCACTTTCACCCGCACCCAAAGTCATGTCACATCACTCACCCTGCAGTCACTCCTCTCACCCAACTCTATCATTGTCACAGCGCTCACTGTGCACTCACATAGGCATGCCTGTCTCTCACACAGCTCACCCTTCACTCACATGGGCACAGTCTGCACTCACACCACACAAAAAAACACAACACTCATGCTGGAGTCACACCACTCACCCTGCACGCACACAGACAAACCTCTCAGCCTGTATTAATACAAGCACTCTGTTCATCCTGCCTGCTCACAGGGACAATAGTTGGCTGTAACTCATGGGGACACACATCTCATTTTGCACTAACTCCTCTCACCATGCGCTCACCAGTAACTCTCACAGATCACCCTTCACTCTCGTCACTCACCTTGCACCACACACAGGCATGACTCTCACCCATCATTTACACCAATCATACCACCCTGCACTCACTCTTCTCACTCTGAACGCAATCCTCTCACCCGACCCTCACATGGGCCCTCCTCTCACATTGCATTCATGCAGCTCACTCAACACTCACATCTGCACATTTTCCACTCTACGCTCACACCACTTACGCGGCACTCACTCACACTATTCACCATCACCCAGCACTTACATGAGCACACCTCTTATTCTGCACATAAAAAAATTACACAACTCTCATGAATATACACATATTTCTACAAAGGCACCCACAGAATACCTGTTCTTTCTGTAGTACTAGATGCCTACTTAATTCCATCTGCAACAATGGGGCTGGTGCAAGAGGGGAGAGTGGACTGAGAATGTGGCATGGCGCGAGGAGGGAGACTAGGGCTGAGGCATTGGGGTATGGTGATGGATTAAGGATTGTGTGACACCTTCAGCCAATCCTGGCTTTCTATTGACCATAATGCTTCATTCCGGGACTTGTAGTTTTCTTTTTTTTTACATTGTAAGTTGGGTTTCAAAAACCAAAAAATGCAAAGTGCTACCGGATAAAATCCATGGTTGCCGAAGAAGTCAAGCATTTCATAAGATCAGTTTGATGCTGTGATATTACATGTTAGAATGTGGATTAGTTAATTTCCTATACTCTAACTGCTTGATCCACATATGAAACCAAATATAAGCCCCATACAGCTATTTTAAGGAAGTGTATTTTCATTCACATTATACTTGTAACAAACATTGAAAAGGTAATATATTTTTTTTATAGCGTATAGAGAATATGTTTTTATTAGGCTTCACTAAAAGGCACCGCAGGTATGGCAAAAGCAGCAGGGCAAGCTTTTCGAACACAATTCAAGCAGATTGACGCATGGAAGTGTGAGTGGCAGTGGGTGTGAGAGAATGTGTGTGTGTCAGTGTAAGTGTGCTATGCGTGCAAGTGTGCTGCTTGGCATACTGGAGGTTATTCATGCCTTATGTACAAGGGGACTAATAGAAAATGGGTGGGAGGCTTCTATTAAGACACCATCATTGGGTTTGGGGACTAGAACTGTCTAACTGCAAAAGCCACTAGCCCAGTCATACCTAGCGGCAGGGACACAGAACATGCGCCACCACACCTGACCAAGGCCTTGAAATGAGGCACGTAATTCTTATCATATTGCGTGGATCCACAGCAAAATGTTGTAACTGATATTTGGGGTAACTCTTGTCATAAGATTTCCTTTACTCATTTTATGGGGGTGTCAAATGGCAAAACTTTGACCCATGTAGAGGTACCCATGGCTGTGGCTGAATTATCTGTGGTAAATTTCTGGCACTGTTATATTGAATGTACTCCTTGGCATAAGGGGCTCACCCATGAAAAAATTATGACCCTGGTATAGTGGAAGTAATTTCTGATTGAAGACATTTGAAAAAAACACAAGATCTTCTCCTAGAAAATGTCGGGCTTCCCTGGTGCACCATGAAAGTACTGGAGTATTTCATGAGTGCCCATAAGGGTCTGCAGCATTTTAGCAAATTTGATCCCAAAAGTTTCAAATAATTCTCTGAGAAGGAGTCTACTCTCCCTTAAATCATGTACAAGAAATCTGGTAACTTTTTGCTGAAATTTGGGGGAAGTATTACACCTCATCACATACATAGATATTGTTTCTCACATAATGGGTATGAGGTTAGCTTTCACTCCATTTCTGAAATGCTTGTCCTGCCCCATTGCTGGGAGCAGAACTGGCTTTACGGCGGAGCGACTGGTGCAGCCACACCTGGCGTTGACTTTGGTGGAGGGTGCTGTGTTTAAAAATATCTTTTTGTTTAAAAGCACATGAACTTCCTTGTGCATGAGGTAGTTTTCATGCAACAATAACACATCAAGTTAACTCTGGTGATTAATGTTCCTACTATTGAGAGTTCAGAATTTTGTCTAGTTGCAGTTTTGGCTTATCTTAAAGTAGCACAGAGGGTTAATGTGTCAGCTGTAAAGAACATGTACCATGCAGATAACAGAACTGACTGTGAGTGAACTAGGAGTAGCACTATAAAAAAAATTAAATGTACATCAAAGAGAGGCTATGGAGAGATTAGACACACTGTTTGCTAGTGGTAGTGAGGAATTTTTATCGAGAAAAGGGATATTGGGGTGGAGAGCGCCAAAAGAGACTGTCGTAGCAGCCGCCACCAGCGCTCGTGCCGGCACTAGCTGATCGTGGGCCACACATAGGCAAGGTTGCCACCAGGACACTTGTTTACTGGCATGACCAATATTTTAATGTTACCTGCCGGTACAAAAACTTAAGAAAAGCAGGTATTTTTTCCTATTACCAGTGCATTCTTAAAACAGCAAATATAAGAATAAATTACTTTAAAATGTGTTCTAGAGCTTCCTTAATGATCTGTGAGTGATACTTAAAGTAAACAAAGGCAGAAAGACAGTGTTAAAAAAGAATACGGACAATTTTATATAAAGCCCTGTTTAAATGTCATGTCCGGGCCTTTGCTGCATCTTAAAATATGAACAAATGGCCGGAATTTTTCACTGGGAAAGTTGGTAACCCTACACATCGACCGCACAGCCAGCAACAGCCGAGACAGTCTAAGGACCACAGTTGAAATAGAAGAGAAACTACAGTGCAATGTCTCTGCAGTAAGCCCCGAACACCTCTGCCACCTTGGAGTGAAGTAGCGCTCCTTAAAAATGTTTAAGGGACCACGGGGCATATTTACAAGGGCTTTATCTTCGCTTTTTTGGCTTACAAAGCCAAAAAAGCCGAGATAAAACCAGCTCCCTATTTACAAGAGGGTGCGAACATGCATAATCGCATGTTAGCACCCTTTTTCCCAACGCCTCCCTTTGCATCTCCAATGAGATGCAAAGTGGGCATTACTGGGCGCACCCCGGACGGACTACCTTGCAAATATCGCTGATGTTTACATCGCGATATTTACAAGGCAGCCCACATGATTTTAGCAGATGTTAGATTTTGGCGAAAACGGCTGTTTTTGCCAAAATCTAACATCTGCTAAAATCCTGATTTAGCCTTCCCTAACATAGGGGTTGGATTATGCTAATTCAACCCTGTGGGTCGTATCAGCAAGGTTATCGCCTTTTTGCAGGGAACATCGCTGGAAAACCAGCGATGTTCCCTGCAAAAGGGCGATAACCTCGCTATCTCTGGAATTTTTAGCACCCTGGAGAAACGCGTTGTCAATAATACGCTACCAGGGCGATAAATTCCAGAGATAACCTGCGATAATATTATTATCGCTAAGCACGGCATCGCTGGCCGTTGATAATATGCCCCCACATTTGCATAATGCCACCAGGAGCTTTTGCACAAAACATGTAAAGGCTTAAAATAGTGTAACACTTTTTAAAATAGGTTAAAGTATTCAATCTTTTATCAAATGCTGCCTGCAACTGCAAAACTATAGGAAGCCTAGGTCTGATGACACAAGCAGCGCTTTAAATGGGACAGAATAAGTGCAGGGACCCATGGAGATCGGACGGAGCTAAAGGTGGGTTTAAGTTGCAAACATTTAATAAGCAAAGGTCAATAAATGCAGTCCCATCAAAATTGGGTCATAACATCTGATGATTTTCACAGTATTTAGAAGTGAGAATCCAAGCTCTATATGTAAAAAAAAGCTAAGAAAATAACGTACATCTTACAAGTAAGGATTACATTAAAAATTGCATCGGATTATACGTGCTAGCACATGTGCCATTTAATGCTTTATTGTTGCAGAATTCTTACACAGCATATTTTGTTAGAGGTGACTATGTCCACTACATTATGAAAAAGTACTCAGGATAATGTGTTCCATTATAAAGTGACTTGTACACAAGGATATCGTTGATATTGTCACCTATGTCGATCTCCTCCCAACTCTTCCCTGATGCTTTCCTTTCTGCTGTCTCTCTCATTTTAATTGTCAATCCTGTGCTTGAAATGCGTCTCTTTCCTTTTTCCATCTCTCCTCGTATCCTCTAGTTTGTCCACTATATTTCGCTTACCCTGTTCCTCCCATGTCCCATGCCCAGTTTCTCCTTTTCTTTGCATTTTCTTTGGCTCCAATGTGTTCCCCCCACCCCTCAGCTTTCCCTTTCTCCCTTTGATACCTCTCTGGCCCGCATGCCTCTGCCCTGCCTCTTACTAATGTGCATCGTACTATGTCCTGCTGCGTCTCTGTCCCTGTTTCCCTCTACAGTGCTAGGGCGTGGGGAGGCTACACAGTCCCTCTCTCCCTTACCCATCCTGCTCTGGGGAATGCAACTCACTTGTTGCATGATGCACTGTCCTGAATGTACATCACTGGAATAATAAGGTGGGATTTCTTCAGAGACATTGCAGCAGGACACAGTACACACGCACTCACACACGCACACACACACACACACCAGAGTAATAGCATTCGGCATTTGAGTATGTGCCTGCCATGTCTAGTGCAGTCTGTGCACCTCTGCTTTTAACAGCACAATGCTAGCTGGTTTCTACAGGTGAACAGGTGCAGGCACAACGCCGGCCGAATCTGGCTAATTACAAAAGGAGTGCCTTCTATGCAACCTGTACAAAAAAAGTGCACCCCTCACTTTTGCACCACTCAGCATGTGCTGCATGGATAGCATGTAGGGCCAGTGGTCTAGCATGGACGGGCTTGTGCAGGATAAGCACAGAGAGGCTTGGGGAAGTAAAGGGCCAAATGGCAAGTTTTATTCCACAGGGCAACACTCACCAGACCACAAGGCTGAATGCATCTGTGGTACCATCACTAGCTAAACTGTTTTCCTTCTGGAATGTCGATACTTCACTTCCTTCTTTGAAAATGTAATGGTCATTCAACAAGCCCTGATGGCAAAATCCACACCACTGAATCATGATCTGTATTGTGACTACTTTTCCCCTTGATAATGTTGCCAGGACCTCCAGTTGCCATCCACTATCAACCAGCTCCACTGGCCCACCTTCCACTGGCTGACCCCTCCGCGTCCTTCCCTTTGTAGGTTAACGTCTGCAGAATGGTGATAAAAGGTTTGCAGAGCTGGGCTTGCGGGCTGTCTGAGGGCACTGGAGCATTTTGACAGCTATGGGCACTGGAGATAAACACACACACCTCATGCTGGCAAGCACACAGTACAGGTGCTTACACACTCGGCCACCCACACACAGCATTCAATATGTTTAATGCATTTAAATCTTACGAACGATTTCAATTTGGTTGACAGACAGCCGATATGTTTCTATTTTACAAAAAGATCATATCCTCCAAGTGTATAAGACTGAGACTCCCTGGTGTCCCTTTGACTCGAACCTGCTACTACTGACTTCGGGGCTTATCTACAAGCCCCTTGCGTCACCGGTGCATCAGTGTTTATCACATAGAAAGTGGCGCGCCGGCGGGTGCAAGGGGTTTCTACATAAGCCCCTTAGTTCACAGCCTTCCCAACTTGACCTGGCCACGGGAAGTCACCCTCGTCAATTCCTTATCAGGACACGATGCCTGGCTTGTGACCGATTGCGCAGGGTCTAATTATACCCTGAACTTAAAATCACAGAGTGGTGGAGTCTTCAGCAACATCTACTCCTATATAGAGGCTTGGGGCCATATTGGCAAGTAATTGCGATAATGATCACAAAGCACGCTTAGCGCGTTTTTGTCTATCGCCGTCTATCGCTGAATTACATCGCCGTGTTAGCGGCGTATTAGCAACGCTTTGCTAACAGGCGATGTTCAAACCAGCGATAGACGGCGATAAGGATCATTAACGTGTGAAATCAAGCGATGATTTCACAGCGCTAATGAAAAGCTTGTAAATAGTGTGGACTTAATCTGTCAATCCACCTCCCATTAAAAGGATAGCTAAGTCAGGATTTTACCTGATGTTAGATTCCTGCGATAACTGCGGTTAACGCGGCTATTTTTATCGCATCGCGTGTTCGGGTCCGGCTTGCTAATAGCGCGATGTTGTCTTTGTGACTATTTTGCTGTTGTTTTCTGAAGGAACGCCTACTTTGCATCTAATTAGTGATGCGAGGCGTTAGTGAAACTGCTGCTAACATGCGCTAATGCATGTTAGCGGCCCATTGATGATATGGATATGGCCGCTTTTTGGCTGAAAACGGCTGCTGAAGTGGCGATGTTGGGCTTGATAATATGACCCTTGGTGCGCTTACAATCTCCTCCGCAGCAGAGCGGCACCTCTCCTGCCCTGTCAGATGCACCTACCCTGAGCCGGCCATGGTGTCCATCAGAGCAGGGCCGGACTGTGTATCAAAACCGGCCCTGGCAAAGTGCTCGGCAGGCAGGGGGAGGGGGGGGGGGGTTGGGAGTGCCACCGAGGACTTTGCCAGGGCCACTTTTCGGCCGATTTTGTTACAGGGCCGATTTTGCAGCTATGCTGCAAAAACAGCCCTGTAACAAAACCAGCCCCCAGGGGCCCAAAACCGGCCCCCACCCGTGCGGCGCACCGGGGGATTGCCCGGTGCCCGCTACGGCTAGTCCGGCACTGCATCAGAGTACCGGCACTCTCCCTGGCTGAAGAGAAGTTCCGGTACCGGTGAGTACAGGCCCATTTAAATCACTGGACACAAGTATGGCAGCCATTTCCAATTTGGAACCTTTAAGTTTGAGAGAATATGAGTTACGGCGCGTCTCCTCTTTAAACCAGAAAGTATGCTCTGTTTGGGGCCTGTGCTGCTGTGAACCTACCGCTTGTGCAGCATAGGAGCTCCTTACAAGGCTGTTGTACCGCGTTGACTGGAGTGGGTCTTTTCTGATTGTCAGAACTGCCTGTCTGTGGCTTCAGGTTGTGGAAGCAGAAGTAAAGCAGCAAAATGCCATCACTCACAGAATGAGGAGCCAGTAACTGAAGAGGGCTGAGCCTTAGCCCCGTGCTGTATGCTGTGGAGGGGGGGAAGCTACATGTGAATGACACTGCAAAAGTTCAGTCGATGAAGAGGGCTGGCAGAAAGTCCAAATACGTATGTATATATATATTTGGATATTTTTCTAGAAAACAAATAGTCAAGGCTAATGCTAGACCTAACCATGAGGTTCTTTACTTTTAAAGGAATTTTATCAATTTCCCTAGAATCAGCAGGACTGGAAGCGCATGCGCAAACAGTCAACACATGCAGCAGTCAGCTATATGTTAGCAGGTATCTGTAAGCATGTATATGTTGAGATGTGGTGGACCAGCACATGTTCCAGAAAGTGGAGTTCCGAACCAGTTTTAATATTTTTTAGAAAAAGTGTATGAAATGCCAAAACTAAATAAAACACCTAAAAATGGAGTAGTTCAGAACAACGTTTGCAAAATGTATCTACAATTACTATGGTAGAAGGGAAAACAAATAAGAAGAAAATGTTGGTTGCCAAACACAATTATGATTTGGAGAACGCCAATCACAATATTTGCAGACTGATCCAAAAACCAGGCCCTTAGCCTACCAGTTGCAGACTGATTGTTTAGTACACAGGGCCGAAGGTGTTCCCTTTCACTATGGCACCTGATCAATGTAGCTTTAGCTTGCATAAGATATTTTGTTCAATACTTTAATTATAACTTGCCTTGACCCTCCACCAACATGCTATCTCTTTCTATTCTCGCACAGGAAGATACAGACTCCCTAGACTTGCTCAAGAAACCAATTTTTAGGAATTCAGATGGGTGTAAAAAATGGGCCGTATTCACAAAGGTAAATTCGGTTGCAAACAAACGTTTACCCCATTGCTTGCTGAGATATACAGGAAGGGCCTTCTCCATGGCAAAAATGCCCATGTGCTGAGTCCTCTGCAATGGAGAACGCCACACATGGATACTAGGAACCATTAGAAAAAGTCACAAAATTCCCAGAAAAGTGCCTGGAAACATGCGCCTGGCACCAAAAAGTAGAAAATCAGCACCTGTATGTAGCTATGTTTCTATGGGTGCAGAGGTACTACTTTTTTGGTTAATGGGGCCAAACATGTGTTGCTTTTACACAACAGTTGTCAGCAGCAGTGGGAGTCTTAGATGTGCTGCTGATGGACATCACTCACCCTTACAACTATTGATGTGCCTACCAGAGTTTACCTTGTATGATCCGAATGCCCTGTTAAAAAACAGCAAAACTTTGAATGATTGTGCATTTTGGCAACAAGATACCAACCTTGCTGTTTGGGGACGACGCCCTGCTGATATCAAAGACTCCAGTGGGGTTACAACGCTTAAAAACAGATTTCAAATCTTCTGCGACACTTGGAGACTGGTTATAAAAAGTTTGAAAACCAAATTCATGGCCTTTAACTGCCATAGGTCATACAGGTGGGGTACCCCTTGAAAAGGTGAACACTTTGACTACCTAGGTGTAAGACTTACCAATAAAATATCCTGGAGACCCCACTTAGCAAAGATGCTGCTGGGACATAAGCAAGTGGCCGGAGCAATAGGGAGAAGACACCGCCTTTCACACACTAGGCCCGTAGCTCCAGCCCTCCAAGTATATGAAACCAAAGCAGTTAGCTCTGCTCTTTATGGAGCAGAAGTTTGGGGTTTTGACAAACTTGATAAGCTCTGCAGATCGGAACATACATTTTTAAGAGACCTGGTTATGGCACCCAAATATCTTCCCCTCACGCCTCTACTGTTGGATATGTGCAGGCGGTCGATAGGCGATGTAGCTAGGCTACGCCCTTTACTTTTTTGGGCTCGCATTAGGGGGACACCCAGCTTTCTTCCTTTGCTGAAGACCATACTGAGATTATCCGCCTAGATATACCGGCTGCAAAATAGGCTGGATCGCTGACATTAAAAAAACGTTGACAGCCATAGGACTCCGAGCCTGTTGGGCCAGCCAGGAACCCCCAAGGAGAGAAGAGCTTAAATGCTTATATTGGGATTGGGTGGACCAACGGGAGAATTCCTAACCTAATGTGGGCAAACTAACAACAGAGTTCTATTCTCACAAACAAATTAGATATTACAAGCCCTTTCTTGATGCAATTCATGTACCGAGCGATAGAATGTTGTACATACATTTTAGGTTTGGAACTCTTCCCGTCCCAGAGGTGACAGCAAAGTGGCGCACAAGTAATGGTAAAAACTGCCCATGCTGTAATGCCCTAACAGAAAGTATTGCCCACTTAATGTTTGCTAGCCCAGCATATAAAACATCATAGGCCAATTGGCTGAAACTGCTTTGCCAGCAAATGGGCACACGGGGCCATCATACAGCACTGCGTATCCTCAGGTCCGACTCTAGGCAGTTCTTCGCATGCTGTGTAGCAAAGTTTTTGGGACAAGCATGGCTCATAAGGTGGAAAGCTCTCTCAAGATTGGTTTAGTTTTAATCGAAATTAGGATAGTAATAACCTCATGATACAAAACTAAATTAGTTTGTATTCTCATGCACAACAACTTTATTTGTCAAACCTTTGCTGCTATGTCAGGGATAATTTAATAACTTTGTAGTATATTAATGCTTCACCAACAAGACAAAGTATTGACTGTTTTCACTTTGTTTTAACTGTAGATATGTAGTTGACAAACTAAATTGTGCATTTATCGCTTTCCCGTTTTTTTAATATCTCAAATACGATATATGCATCATTGCACCAAGGGCTCATTCGATTACTTCATTGTATCATTTGTTTATGTAAATTGAAAATGCTGCATATTTGTATTCCTTTTTTAAAGATAACAATGTATTTTTATTTATAGCTTTTATGACATTTCTGTCGAAATAAAGCGTAAATCAATCAATCAAGCATTTTGTTGACCTCTGTTAAAGGCCCAAACCTAGCATGAGACTCATTTGATCAATAGTTAGAGCAAAACTATATGCTGGCAGAGGCAGTAATTGTTGCTCTTTGCAACTTGACCATCTGGTAACCACTCCTGGGGATACTCCTGGCAGCTCAGTAATCACTTCTTTAAAGGCACACAGTAATGCAGGATTTGAAGACATTCCTTCAGAGATCTTAGTTACTACTGCCTCAAAGTTTGTATTGCCCTAGAGAAACTCTTGAATGCAAGCTCCTGCTTAAACTATCTTGGCTTCTGCAGCCCTTCTTTGCTTAAATCATTAGACACCTCTGATGGGCTTTGAGCTCTGCAAGTTCTGAATCTGAAGAATGGAACAGAAGTAACTTCCAGGATCTAATGCAACTGTGGCATCTATTGTTTGCTCAGAGCACCTTCTCCCGTTTGGAGAATTTAGCAGATCTTTAGGATGCTTCTGCCCGATCTTCTAAGTGGGGTATCTAATATTGAGGCGGTCCACTCGGCTAGTGCCTGCAAAATCAGACTTGACAGCTGTTTGCCCCAGAAAATAAACTTACACTGTAGTTAACTTTTCTAAACAGGCCCACATTCTGATCTCATGCTGAGTATATCACTCAAGGCCTAGTCATATTTTGCAGCTGCTTATGTTTTTCACATACTTTAATAGTGTCGCCTATACGCTTCTTATTTCCACCATTTGGTCAGTGCTCCTGAGCTTCTGGAAGACAGCATCAACTTCTTGATGAATTAAATATCAAGGTCTACGAGTTAGAATTAAATTGGAGCACTGAGGCTAATTTTAGGTCTGGCCTTAGCCAAAACCTTTTGATTTTATTAAACTATGTAAAATATACTTACATAAGAGGCTTTAAGCCACCTCTCTTCATCCATTGGTCTGTTGTTGTGTCATTCACATTTTGCTTCCACTCATTACAGCGTGTAACATGAGGCAGTGGGCAAGCCTACTTCTTAAGCCACTGTTTAACTTTACTCTGAGTGTCTTAATTTTGGTCTCTCACAAGGAGCACATCTGAACACAAGCTAGTACCTTTTAGTGCCAGTGCGTTGGTTGTTACTTTATAATTACGTTAGTGTTGCCTTTGTGTGTAGAGCCTGATGTGATAGCAGAATGTTTCTGATGCACATTCCCTCTTTATCAAATCTCATCTCCTGCCAATACTGTTGTAAATTCCTTTTGGGAGTTTTGCTTTTCTGATTGTTGCTTTCACAGCATACCACGTTGTGCACATTTGTAACTGCTCTGTATTAATTATCCTCTTTTTACTTGTTTCTTTTATCCATGTTTCTTTCTTTAGTTTTTCTTTCTTTCTCTTTCTTTCTTTCCTTCATTCTTTTTCTTTGTTTCTCTTGCCTTCTGTCACTGTTGCCTTCCTTATCTCTTTCCATCACTCTTCCTTCTTTCTCTCTTTGCTTTTCTCTCTTTCCTTCTTTATTCTTTTCTTTATTCTTTTCTTCTTTCTATCTCTTTCATTCTTGCCTTTCTTTCCTTATTTCTCTTGCCTTCTTTCATTCTTTCATCCCTTCTTTCCTTCTCTTTCCATCTTTCATTCCTTTTATTTACTTCTTCATTCTTTCTCTTTCTTTCTTTGCTTCTCTTTCGTTCTTTCCTTCTCATTTTCTTTTCTTCTCTTTCTTTCTTACTTTCTTTCTTTATATTTCTTTCTTTCTTTCTCTCTTCTTGCTTTCATTCTTTTCCCTTTGTTTGCTTCTTTGTTTCTTTTTCTATTCTTTATTTCTCTTTCATTCTCTTTCCTTCTTTCTTGCCCTTTTTTGTACCTTCTTTCTTTCATGATTTCTTTCTTGCCGGCCTTCTTTCTTTCTTTCTTTCTTTTGTTCTTCCAGTCTTTCTTTCTTTCTTTTTTTTCTTTTTTTAAAGACAGGAGATCTGCAGTTAATGCCAGACTGACTAACTTTTTAAGTAGTTCCCATCAGTGCCTGGGAGTAATAAAAGTTTTTTTTATTAATGAGACAAAAACATTTTATGGGCCTGTAGCAAATGATTTCTTTTAGATTGATGAGGACCTGGCATATTTCCAAACAATAACCTTTTACAAAAACCATGACAAAACAAAAAAAGAATTGCCAGATGGCTGGAGGCCAACAACAGACCTATTAACTTAACTTGTTCTCAAGCATGGTGCCCAGTGTCTGCTCACATTTACATCGGGATTTTGGATCTATTCAAAATTGCAGAGAAACTAGCCATCAGGAGGAATATATTCTCATGGAAGAAAGGATTGGGTTTCACATTGGGTGGAGCAGTGCAAGAGTTAAAGGGTCCACATGATATAAGGAATTTTAAGAAAATAGATTTCTTGCTGAAAGATGTTGTTGCAGTGATGGAGTATCATAAAATTAATAACTGAATGAATAGGAACTTTTAGGGTGCAGACTTTAGCCCTAAGGCTACCTGGAGCTAGAACTCACAAGTAACAGTGGCAAAAAAACTCAGCAGCCATTCTGAACAAGGTAAAATTCCACCTCTAGAGCAGACAAAAATGAAGACCATTCCAAAGCGAGGGCGCCACATTCAAAAAGGAACTGACCCCTGATTTGGATTTTACAAATTGTGGCACAGCCAGCAGAGACAGAGAATGTGACTAGAATGAGTCCTTAGTGGTGTGACTGCCTAAACAACAGATTTTGCAATTAGGTAAGGCTAGTCTCATAAAAAAAGTTGTGTGACAAAAATAGAAAAGGGGAATGACAGGTGACAGGTTGAGGTTCAATTCAAGCCTTAATAGATTGAAATAGATTTTGCATGGGATGGGCCTTCTGCCTAAGTACTTTTTTAAGCCCAGCAGTGCCCACTTTCTGTGACAACGGCTGGGTCATTAGGAGGCCGCATATGGGCCATTTCACAATATACACAAGTAGGTAGGAGAACAATCTAGACATGTAACAATGTATGCAGCTCACATTCAAGAACATTAATTATAGGTTATTTGCATTGATACAGTTTTATCATCAGGGAATTGAAAAAATACACATAAAATCAGAATAAGAAGCCATCAAATTTTAAATAATTAATATTATAATCTGACTTTAAAACATGTTCCTTCATTGTTTAATTATGGGTACAGTTAAGTGTAGACTTGACAATATATGTTTTTCCTGATGGAAAAAAACATGGTACATAAGAGAAACTAATTAAAAAACGACATAAATAAAATAATCATTAAAAAAATAACTTCAATACAATGCACCCCCACAAAGACTGTGTATGACCGTTTTAGGCTTTCCAAAATTAGCTGGGTAAAGGTATCTATCCAAGCCGCCCGGCAGTACAATTCACAATATCAGGAAATCAACTTTAAAAGGTGTAATGGCAAGTGCATCTGTATAATATATCAAGAAAATGGTTATTGGACAAATTTGCCACAGAATGAGAGGGTCTAGGGCTGGGTTTCAGGAATGGTTTCCAGGGATTTCCTTGTTCAGATGCAAATGCCTGTGAACCCCTTCCTTCTGTTGATAATGCTCCCAAGGGATGAGGGCAGCTTGAATATTTGAGAAGATGTAAGGGGTCATCCTGTAGCAGCTCAGCTTCACAAACTTGTGTGTTCAAATTATATCTAGATGTTTACACCTTCACAGATGGGGGAACGTTTATATAGTCAGGAGAATATTTTTCATTCTTTGGGTGTGCATGTCCTCGTAGAGTGATATAGGAATATGAAAGTCCGCCTGCCATGCTAAAAGAACAGATACATAAAAAAACAATGAAGTCAGTCATCAACAGTTTATCTAAAGAATTTCAAACTTTTGGCAGTCAACTTGCGAAAACTCTTCATAATACTCTTGGTATCAAATTTTTTATGATCAGTATGGTGATGTGCAATGTCCTCGTTTCAAATGTTTATAAGGATGTTCAATGTAATAAAGCATTACAGAATTACCAGGTGCACCCCACTATTGTACATCTGCTATTAAACTACCACAACACCGGAGGAATTACATCATAAATATAATTAGAATCTCAGTTTTATTCATTGATTTAGAGCTCTACCGTGATCAACAATACAGAATATAAAACCTCAATAAATATAAAGCTGAAAATGTAATAAAAGGATAGACCTTTTCAAGTCAAGTTGTAGTTGGCCAAGAGACGGGAAGTTGTGGTTTGTCAGTAGAACATGAACCAAGTCCAGAGCATGGTAAAAAAAAGTACATTGTTTAACTATACTCCTTAAGTCTTCTTGTTTCAAAAAGTGCTTCGGAGTTTCATCTGGGGCATGAATTCGGGGACAGCGGAATCAAATACCTGCTGCTGCTTGCCAGTACATAGGGACTAATTAAGCGAAACTCAAGTCACAATATTTCCATTGGAACAGAAGCTCCTAATGCCCAATTCTTTTCTGGATCTTACATGTATTTTAGTCTAAAAAGGACCATGTAGAAAATAGGATACATTCAAAGACAAAAGTTAATGTAGAACGAATTTTGGTTTTATGAACTTCGGCTAAGTAATTAAAATATCTTCTCCCTAAATACCTGTAAACTTGGCTTAAGCCCCCCACATGGAACATTACCTTAGCTTCTACATACATGCATGCATGCTGAAGTGGTTTTTGTTGTGCAAGTCAGAAGAATAAATCATACCTAAATATGAATATGCTGTAGCTATTTGTAGTTTATTTTGTCCTAATATCCAGCTAAAAATATCAATTTTTTACCTCTGAACATTACAATCTTACTTTTTGTCGCATTAATCTTCAAAAAATGAGTTGCTGCATATTGATTGAACCTAGGCTTTGTTAAAGACCTATTGGAGTCAGATCAAAAAGAACAACAGCATCAGCATACATCAATATGTGTAAGGTATGGGAGTTGGGAAATAATTCAGATGCGCAAATTGTTCTAGCAAGTCGGTTAAGTATAATTAGAGGGCTAATAGATCAGTCATTGGTTGTTGATCTCTGTTTTTGAGTTGCCATTTGCTGATTTGGCTGTCATTCTAGCCATGGGATTTCGTGGAACATTTATTAGTCACATGTAGTAACCTTTGCACTCTTGCCCAGATCAGCCAACCTCCCCTCACTCCCTTTATGCCCACCCCAGGTCCAGGATGTGCACGCTAACATCCACTATTAGTCAGTGCTACCTGTTACTGGTTGCCACCACTGCTCGTGCTTTTGGCTTTCCCAAAGCTTCTTGTATGGCATCAAAGGCACTGGTAATGCCAAAATCCTTCTATCGCAAATAATGAAAAAACATTTCAAGATGGCTGCTATGCATGTATGGGGATGCGCTGGGGGAAAAACATTGACAAAGCCAATAGGTAGGCGTCCGAAATCAAAGGCTAGCCCCAACGATTTTGCAAATGCTTGTTAATACATGGATTGTTACAACGACTTGCCCAACGTTATCAAAATATTTTCCTTCACATCCTTTCCCACTTGGAATTTCATTCCATTTTATGGCCTGCAGGAAACTAATGTTCTTTTGTTTTGTAGTTAATTCTTGATAAAGTATATTTATATTGAGACATTTTGATTACTGGCTCTCTCATTTTATTTAGACATTAAACTATCATTGGCATTGTGAACTTGTTTATTGCATGGCTTTTATACTGGTCAATTTAATTTGGGATTCAATTCAAATTTATTGTTTGATTACTAAAAACCATAACAAAATGTTAAAACCATGTGACTCATAAATACATATACAAAGATTTAGAAAGAGACAAGAAAAAGAACCCCGGTTAGTGCAAGGGCAGTGCAATAATCTTGGGATAAAAGAGAGTTGAAATTAAAATTTGTCCGGATATACATTTGTCTTTTACGAATCAGGCTCGTTGAATAACATTACAATCACGGAATGATTTTAAGAAAATCTAGAAAAGGGGACAAATAAATATGGCAGCTAGTGTTAAAATGCTGAAACAGAGTCCATATAGGCCTAGCGGAGGGGGCCGGTGGCCACTAGAGTTTTTATAACAAGAAATGGCAAGGCCGACCAGCGGATTAATTGCTGCCTTCTCTTTCCCCAGCACTTTAGCAGCTCTGATGACAAATTTGGTGAACCGAATGTTCAGCTTTGTGTTTTCTTGGTTCATAGCTGCTATTATGGCCTGACAACATGTGCGAACTCCTAGTTTGTGCTTCTCTGCTCGCAATAGAAGGACTTTCTGTCTTTTAGCAGAGCTGGGCATGTGCAGGATATGTGTTCCAAGCTTTCGGAGTGGTAGCCGCATTCCCTGCATTCGATATTAAGGCTGAGGCGCCGCCATTGTGGCATATATTTTTAAAAGGGCCACTCGTAGGATGTCTCAACCCCTGGTTTATAATCTGAAACAACAGCCCAGGCATGTTTTCTTCTGGATAATTTTGCCCTGTCAGATTGGAAAGACCAGAGCCGAACGCTTTGCTTAATTACGGTCTTTAATGCCTGTTGTGGTGTTCCCCAATATTCCGTGACTCCGAGTAGCTGTAGGGAGTGGGCCAAGTGGTGCCGATATTTTTGGCTAATGTGCTGGTCGATATTTCATTCCAGAGTTTAGACTCAAGACTGCCATCCCGGAAGTTATGCTGTCTGTTGCAGAACTTGATAAAAGCACCAGCCTCAACGCCGTTGTGATCTAGCAGGCCAAGTTCTAATCTGACTTGCGCCGGAGATGAGGACCTCGGCAGGCGCCATGCTCGCTTAAAGATTTTGGTGGTTGATTTATTTAATATGATGTTTGTTGAGCCCATCATGATCTCATGTCCGTATGATAAGGAATTGGTGATCTTGGCCTTCATCACCTTAAGCAGAGGGGTTAGGCTTGGCCCTAATAAATGTTTTGAAAGTTTTGCCGACGCAACCTCAAGCGACAGTGCTTTAGCCTTGACGGCGTTTTTTTGTTTGGTGAAGGAACCTCTGGAGTCAAGGAAAATTCCCAAATATTTATAGTGAGGCACTGTATAAATGTTATTATTGAAGAACCACCTGCCTTTCCGCTGCTTCTGTTTGCTAAAATGAACTATTTTTGTTTTTGACAGATTCAATTGGAGGGCATTGTCAAGAGTGTAGGGAAGGAGTTCGTCAAGAAGACTCTGCAGGCCAACCTTTGTGTGGCTCAGTAACATAAGGTCGTCAGCGTATAACAGATTGCTGATATGGGTTCCGTCAGTTGGGGCGGGTGGGAGTTAACCCTCTCTAGTGTGGGAGACAGGTCCAAGATGAACAGGTTAAAAAGCAGGGGCGTCAAGACGCAGCCTTGTTTAACACTGCTTCCTGTTTGGATCTTTTTTTAAACATTGGCCCCGTCGCCCAACCTTATCCTTATCCAGGTCTGTGTGTGGAGTTGGATTATAGCTTGTAGGAGGGTGGGGGTATACCCCAGCGGACTAATTTCTGCCATAGGCGGCCACGTGGCACCCGATCAAACGCCGCCTTGAAGTCAACGAAGCAGCAGTATAGTTGCATTCAACGAATGTCTGCCTTCTCCATCAAAACAGTTAATGTCAATAGGTTGCTGGTTGTGCCTGAATTAGCTATGAAGCCGGTCTGGTTGAAGGGGAGACGCTGTGATGATTCAGCCCAGGTTGACAGTTCTTCTAGTAAAATGCTGGCGTAGTATTTGGATTCGATATCGAGAAGGGCTATCATTCTGTAATTTTTTGGATCATATCATTCTGTAATTTTTTGGATCATATCATTCTGTAATTTTTTGGATCATCTCTTTTACCACTTTTGTAGATGGGATGAATGATGGCACCTTTCTAGGAATCCGGGATGTGGTCATAGAGCCTGCAGTGTAGAAACAGTGGTGCAAGGAGACCTGGCCACAGCGTTTCGTCTGACTTGAACAAGCCCTGAGGTAGACCGTTGGGGCCGGGGCTCCGTTGGACCTGCCGTTCCTAATTATACGGGCAATGGTGTTTATTAAAACTCCGTGTGTCGTCAAGATCTCTGGGGTTGAATCGTTTCGTGGCTCCTTTTGCTCAGTTATGGGTGAATCCAGGACACCTTCAGCTGTAGTAGTGGAGCCGGTGCTGCCTGTGCAGTGGTCTTCGGTGAGTGGTGGCCAAAGTTTGCAGGTCGAATGGGGCATGGGGTGCTCTATCCTACTTAAATGTTCTCTAAAGTGATTAGATAGAAACTCAGTCCAGTCGTCAGCACATATATTTGCGCTGCTTTGTCTTCTGCCTCCTAGTGGGCCACTGTTCACAAGGGACCAGAATAACTTTGTGTTCGACCTTTTGCTGGCGTGGACTAACTTTAACCAGAAATGGTCTGACACTGATTGTTTGTCCGAGTGCACGGATGCCTTGAAAGCTTTTTGAGCTTGCTTGTAGTGGTTGAATAAAATTACGTTTCCCGGGCTTTTTCTGGTCCGGCGTAGAGCAGCGTTTCTTAGTGATTTTAACATTGTTGTTGCTGGTGAGATGCAAAGTTGTGGTGGATCTTGCCGGGGGTAGGATTTGGATGGAAATTCATTCTATAAACTGTTTACCAATGCTTCCCAGCCGTCGATGATAGGCACATCTTTTGCACACTGTGAACGTAGAAGATGACCGCATTTCTACATGACAGTGGGGACAACGCTGGAAGACCATTTCATTCGCCTTAGATTCTCCGAGTGGCGGTATGATGTTGTGTGGGCAAGGGCATGATGGTGAGGCATATTGAGAGATAGTGTTATTATTTGAGGTTGATGGTCGCTTTCCCCCAGTGCTGCACTGTAGTGGCGCTCAATTAGGGAGAGCATTTTTCTGTTTCCTAATGTAAAATCCAAAAATGAATGGGTTCGGCCGTTAGTTCTTGTCCAGGCCAGGGGGTATCTGTATACGAGCGACCGTTTATTACTATATAGCCTATTCTGCTAAATTGGAGGACTGCATATTTGCCCAGTTTAGACGATCTAAGTCCTGGCGGCAATGTTTGTGTGGCGAGATGTGGAGGGACCGCTGGTAGGATGATCCCTAGGTCTTCAAACTGGTTATGAAAGAGGTTGGTATTAAAGTCTCCAGAGATTAAACATGGTATACTGCCGTATGTGCTTAAGATGTTGCATAACATTTCGGTCAGGCAGTCCAGTTTGGATTTTTCTCACTGGTATATGGGTAGATGTAAACATTTAGGAGTAGTAGCTAGATCTCTGATGAAGAATTTTCAACCACAATGCCAGTGACCCAATCAACTTCAAATGTTAGCTGTTTAATATGTGCTGACAATCTAGTAGCCACGTAGATAGACAGCCCACCGCACAGTCTGCCAAACTTGCTCTTTCTTGTAGCTGGCGATGTAAATTCCAGGTACCCTTCAATAGGGTTACCCGTTGATAGCCAGGCTTCATGGAAAAAAATAATGTTGTGTTTATAAAGAATCCAAGTGTGTCTGGAGATTGCAGTTTTGACGAAAGACCATTGATATTCCAGGAACAGATTGTTAGACCGTGTTCCAGGTTATTTCAGTTGATCCTGCTTTGGGATAGGGCTGCAGGCAGCCATGACCAGTCTGCACTTCTGATGGTTTGCTGGACTTCATTACGCTCGTCATTGTCGACTGGAGAGCAGCTTCTGGCTGACTTTAATATAGAGAAGGGGGTATGACTTGTACTTGAAGCTGGGACCCGGCTGTGTGCGAGTATTGAGGGGTATTGGGGAACTCGGGCGTTGTAATAATTATTCCCCAGTTTTATAATTGGTCAGGTTTAGATTGGACCAGTTCCCTTATGGCTTTAGATGCTAGTGTGATTAGAGTCGATTCTCCCGTATGGGGGCAAAGGCTGGGTTTGAATTTGATGGCAAGGATATCTTTAGAATCCAGCTTGCACAGGTCCGGATTCGATTTGAAGAGCCGGATTATGTTTCCTCGATTTAGGATGTCATGCGGGCCTTGAGAGACGTACTCTGGTGTTAAGATTAGTTTGGTTTCATTGGTGACTATGACTGGGTTGTGGATTTCAGCGGGCATGGACTTAGATGGCTTAAGCTTAGCTTCTGGTGTTCGTTGAGAAATTGATGTACTATGCGAGGGGGAGGATTGCTCGCTGACTTGGTTGGTTGAGGCTGAGATAAAAACTGTTTTGCGCATACATGCCGGGGGAAGTAGGGTGGATGGAATTGCCGGAAATTGGTGGACCAGTTCTTTGGTGGGATTAGCTGCGCAATGTGAGCCTGGATTGTTTGTCATCAATTGAGGTGGAGAGGAAGGTTCGGTGGTCGTTGAATGCTTTTGGGAGGGCGTGGTTGTGGCGGACCTGGTAACTGTTATTAGCTCTTCATTGATTTGTAATTGCCTGTTTCCAGTGTCTCCAATTTTATTCTGAGATGTTGCGTCTGGGTAATGCATTGGGGCATGTAGTGGCTCCGTTTTTATTGAGCAATTTGCTTTTAAGAGGCCTTTTTGAGACGTTGGGGACGGGGCTGCTTACGTCCGACCAGTGGGGACAGTGAGCACTGAGCTCGAGGCCTGTGCTGACACTGGTTTATTGTTTATAAAGTCGTTTTTGGGCTCTTCTGTGGGCCTATTACGGGATTTCCAGAGTCTTTTTTTTCCCGTTTTGAGAATCGATGGGCAGATTTTTGGGGTGATTTGACGTTTGTGGTTGTATCGATGGGTGTATTAGAGACTGCTGTTGCTTTTAATGATGGTAAAGAAACGGGTGATGATTTGTCGGACGTGCGCTCGGGATCCAGATGTTTCGGGTGTTGCCATGTAGAGGAGCCAGTGGCATGGAGACGGGAAGCCTGGATTCTGGGATCCTCTGAATTTCTTTTAGTACTGATGACAGAAATTGGGTCAATGAGGATAAAGACTCGATAATAGGAGAGCAGCAACATACCGATTGAACTAGTTGCACTTGAGATTGGACTTTAATTATCAGTGAGTTGAGCGCCTCCATTTTTTGATCAATACCTACGATGTGCACAGCAAGAGTGTTTAATAGATCCACCTGTTGATCCATTTTGTCTGAATGGTAGTTCAGTGCTGACACTGTGGATTGTGGAGTTTGGAGGAGTTGTAACCAGAGCTCATTTATGTCTAAACATGGGGGGCTGACACTCGATCTGTTGGATTCTTTGGTAAAGAAGGATAAATCAAGGTGGGTATTGGGCATGGTTATATGGCCCCAGCCTGTGTTAGTCTTTTGTCGGCAACTATTGGCAATTAGTGGTGAAATTGTTGGGGATGACGTTGTAGGTTTCCTTGAATGTTTGTTTGCCTGGGTTGCAACTTGCGGGGTGAGAACTTTGGTGTTTGCTGTTGAATGGGCCTTAAGGGCTTGGGGCTTGTTAGCTAGGGGAGAAAACTGGCTAGGAATCCAAATGGTGTGATGGTCTGGCGAGGTCAACTTGCATCCAGTGAAGGGTGGAGGGGAAACAGAAGCCGATGTGTGAAGTTTGTTAGCTTGTGAATCGAAGGAGGACTGGTCAAAAGCCTGGGCGAGTCCGAGGAGATGGAGTAGCCACTGACACTTCTTTTGTTTGAAGATCGGCACTTGTTGGAAGGCCTGAGAACGAAGAACTAAGGCCTTTCTCGCCGGCATACACATGGATCATGGGCTGAACCAGTTTTTGATGCTGTGCTGGGGCTGAGAGTAAGGATGAGGCAATTGAAGCAGGAGACCGAGGTATGTCAAGTGAGCTTGATCTTGACTTTAAAGAGGATACAGAGCTTCTGAAATAGTCCCTCAAAGACATTTTTTTAGTTGACGAGACTGAAGATCTCAAATGCGTACCTTTGCGGTTTTGATTTACCTTGAGCACACCGACTCCGCCAGCTCCGCTAGCTATTTGTTGGACGAGGAGAGGCTGAACTTGAGTTGGAAACTGTGGGGGTTGTGACTCGGTTGCAGTATCTGTGGCTGTATCTGTGGCATTACCCGATTGAAACTGTGAGTCCGACAATTTTCCCGGGTTTTCAGGTGGCAATTGGTCTGCTACTGCATCGTCAGAGACCTTCTTTTTGATGTCTGTTTTTGAAGGATTAGAGGGGGCTTTCCTGGTTTTCCCAGATCTCATCGCTGGAGGACCGAGCTACTTGGGTTAGTAAGAATGTTCTATACGCCTGGAGGGATCGCCCAGGAGATCGTGACTCAGCGATGCCGTGCAGGGCGCAAACAATTGGTTGATTTCTTCCCTAATTCTGTTGAGACAGTGGGTATTCGGGTGAGGCGGTGGCTGGCTCTTTATTAATTTGGCTTTAAAAGCGCTGGTGAATCGGCAGGTGTTTTTTTGTGGATGAACCTCTTTCTTATAGGCGCAAGTTTAGTGCCAAAAGTAATAAAAGAAAAAAAGCATTCAAGTAGCAAATTCAAGTAAATACCCCCAGGGGGGTGTTGCGGTTTATGTCGTGGGCCTCAAGGTACACAGCAGGCTCAAAGTTCCAGAGAGCACACAAGGAATCACGCGACCGGGCACCACAACAGGGCACAGCAGAACAATCGCTTGGGCCCTTGCCGCTGCTGAAGGGGTTTCACTGTTGCCGGAAGATTTTTTCGCTGCTCCCACCGCTGTGGGGGTGGGGGGGTGGGGGGGTGGGAGGGCTTGTGGCTCCTGCGGCTCCTACCACTGTCGGGCTGTCGGGCGGATCCCGCGGTTCCTGTTGCTCTGGGCAGCTCCTCCTGCTGAGGCGAGATTCTCGTGGCTCCTGACACTGCGGGGGGGCCAGGCGTGGCTCCTGCCGCTGCAGGTAACAGGGGCGCTGCTCCTGCTGCTGCAGGGACACAGGCGTGGCTCCTGCCGCAGTGGGGGGGACAGGCGCAGGTCCTGCCGCTGCAGGGACACAAGCACGGCTCCTGCCGCTGCAAGGACACATGCACGGCTCCTGCCGCTGCAAGGACACAGGCGGGGCTCCTGCTGCTGAGGTGAGATTCTCATGGCACCTGCCGCTGCGGGGGGGACAGGCGCGGCTCCTGCCTCTGCTGGTGACACAGGCGCGGCAGGGACAGAGGTGCGGCTTGTGCCGCTTCTGCCGCACCTGTGTCACCGCTTCAGAAAAGCCCTCACACCGCAGTGAGTCCTCAGAGCCTCCGACAGGCAACAGCCTCGCTCCCACTCCCAGACGGTGGCAAGAACCAGGAGCTGCGCGCCGGCAGCAGGGAGCAGGGGAAGCACAGGGAAACCGCACCGGCAACCTCCAGCGGCTTCTAGCTTCAACTGGGAACAGCTGACTAAGTGGCAGGAATTCTCACACCTGCAGCAGATCAGATGTGTGGACAATTTCTCTCTGCCACATCGCCATTGCTTCTTTAGTAAACTCGTAGACCATCATCATAATAAGGTCACAAGGGACTTGGGGGCTCTTTTACAAGCCCTGTGCACCACCGGAACGTCATTTTTTGTGATGTTCCGGTGGCACACAGGGCTTAGCCATATCTACAAGGCCACGTAAAGCCACCCTGCACGACTTTTCATGGCCTTGTAATATGAAGTGAGGCAACACAGCGCAAGTCGCTGTGTTGCCTCAGACAACGCTGGGGAGACGTGCCATGGCATTACAGTGGGTGATCCTAAGTAACACCCATGCCATTTGACACATTCCCAGATTTACAACAAGTTGTAAACCTGGGAATACGTCAAAAGCCTACGCCGTCTCAAAGGAGGTGTAGGGGTGGCACAACGAGGAGAAATAACATTATTTCTCCTTGTTCTTTCCTCTTTCTATGTGTGCTGCATTCTACAGCACACATAGAAATGTATTGCATTTCTGCAGGAAGATGTCCCTTCCTGCACAAAAACAATCATCCCTACAATGCAGACACCCTTGCACCATGGTGCAAGGATACCTGTGTTGGCGCATGACAGCCAATTGAGCACTGGCGCATGCAAAGAGGACAGGAATGTGTTGTATCTCATTGGTACTGCGCATTCCTTCCGTTTTCTTTTGCCGTAGGGCAGCGCAGGAGAAAGGCTTGTAGTGCTGCCCTATGGCAAGTTTTGTAAATGAAGCCTGATTTTGCATTCACGTATTTCTATTAAAGGAATCATTTCTCTTCAATCTAATCTTCTTTACAGGAAAAATAATGCTAAGTATTCAAAAGACAATTAAATTTAAACAGCACTTACCAAATATTCAAGCCAAGGAAATTGAACCACGAGAAATGGTAATCTCCACCAACGAATATTCCAATGTAAGCAATAGACACGTTCTACAGCAAAACAAATAAAGAACGTTAAAGTGTATCTTCATCTACAAAAAGGTGAAAAAACAATGCAGAGAACCAAGAATATATGCTGTCAACAATGAAGTAGATGCATGTAAAAAGTACAGAAACATCCTGGGCCTGAGTCACAAAAGTTACTTACACTTTTAAATAGTTTACACATTTGAGGAAGTTTACTACATTGTCCTTATTGAAAAACATCCGATTGTAAGTTGTAGGAGTGTAGGATCTGCTTCACATGTTTACCCCCACTTTTTGCTGGTGTTTCACTGTTTTTCGACTTTAGTCTGGCTGGGATCCTGCTATTCAGGGCCCCAGCCTAGCTGCTTCCACTCTAAAATGATTACATGTACTTTAGGTACAGTTCAGATTGGATCTGAGGTGCCCTTCTAAGTCCCTAGTATATGGTATACTATGTACCCAGGGCATAGGTACCCCAGAGGCCTACCAGGGGCTGAAGCATGTATTATGCCATCCCTGGAAAGCCACCCAAAATAACACCACAGGTCTGCTACTGCAGCCTGGGTAAGGTGGTGCATGCACCCCTTACTGTGATATAGGTTACCTATATCACTATATATATACACACATATAAACCTATAAGTCACTCCTATGGCAGACCTTATCAATCCTGAAGGCAGAGTGCTTGGTTCTTATGTGAGAGGATGCCCCTGCAGGAGCAGAGCCCCTCTGCAGCATTCGGGGACCCTTCTCTGATGCTGTTTGTAGTGCAGCATGACCATATACTCTTAAGTGCATTGTAACCAAACGGTAAATGCTAACTTGGGACTGGCTGTACGGAAACATGTTGTATTTGGTGTCAAACACCTTCGAATCATACCCCCACACCAGTAACTGGTGTGGGAGTATGATCCCACCCTTCTAGAGGGAGAGACATGACAGCACTGGTATACCCAGTAGAAACTTAATAGAGCTCTGTCATCACAAAATGGATGCTGCAGCCACAGACATAAGTCTGGCCTCCTACTGCTCACCGAAACTCTGGCAGTGGAGGCCTGGACAATAGGTTTCCTGTCACAGGGAGGTGTAACCACCTCCCAGACAGGCTTATGTGTATTGGTGCTGGGTGGGAGCACTATCTGAGTGCTTTGAAGTCCTGCACTGGTGGCCTATTTGGTGTCCCTGTGCATAGTCCAGCTCAAACCGGTTCAGGGGCTTCCAGCCCCTGCTCTGGTGCGAAAATGGACAAAGAAAATGTATGTAGCACCCCTCTTTCCAAACCCTCCCATAGGTGGGTCCCCAGAGCAAGTCCAACCCCTTCCTTAGGTATAAGTAAGGAACCTCTGTCACCAGAACTTTAGATTACCCTGGACGAAATTCTGAAGCTTAATCCTGGACCTTCGACGCTCTGCTCAAGACCAGAGAACTGAAGAAATCTCCCTGGGGGTCAAGGAGTGACTCCCCTGCTTGTCAAGCACCAAAGAAGCAATTTGCCAGTCTTCATTATCGAAGCTCCCGCCGGACTCCAAAGTATTTGCAGCCCAGGAAGAGGATTTCCAGACATCGCAGAGGCTGACCCGAGTCCCCAGCAAAGCTGAGACCCACAGCCCTCGTGAGTAGCGTGGAACCAGAACTCCTGGTCACCGTTCATTCCTGCAAGTGCATTGACTTCTCAACGTCTCTTGAAGTCGTGCTTGGGCTGACTTGTAGCCCCTCCCTCGAGCACTAAATCCACCGAAGATTGTTGGCCTGGTCATTCTGAGTGACCCGTGGGCCACCATTTTGTGTTTCTTCTTGAGGTCCCTTTGCGATCCCTGGTCTGTTGACTGGAGGGTCCCTGATGGGGTAACTTTGAATTTCCTTGGGCTTCCCTGGTTGCTCCAGACGTGCCCCAACTCCCTACCAAATGGTGAGTCCCACAGACCTTGCTGGTCTGCATTGAAGCATCTTTCTTGTTTCTGTGTGGGTTGCTGTTGCCAAGGCTTGTTTCTGTGTGGGTTGCTGTTGCAAAGGCTTGCAGTACTTGTCATCCTTTGTGGGACAGCTCGAATCCAGCTCCTGGTTGTCCTCAACACCTCCTGGTCTACATGGCTGAAGAGTCAAGCTTCACCTCTTTCACCTGAAATCACCCGACATCGGTGGGCATCTGTCCATCGCCTTCCTGGTCACTGGCTAGTGATCCAGACTCTGTCCCCTCTGCTTTCGGGTTCTTCTCACCTTCGATCCAGGCTTGGATCTCTTTGGACACTTCGCATCTTCACGGCAGCAGCACTTCTTCACCAGCTCCCATTGAAATCGACGACGCGACACGACACTAAAAGACACCTATGCACCCGGCTTCCCTGGGTGAGGTAACATGAGTACTCCAGTGTTCCCGTGGGTGCTAGCCCTAGAACTTCCTAAGTCCAAAGGTCTTTGGTCCTGACTCATTTTTAAGTGTCCCTAATCTTTAAAAATCTAACCGCGACTTTCTCCATAGAAGCTAATGGGAACTCGCGGCTGTGTTCACACACTGCACAGGCCCCCGTGGGTCCCCTGTGTCACTAGCTTGGGTGGTTCCTTGGGGTCCCAGTGATTCTACAGGCTCTAGGCCTTGTGTCTAGTTAAGTCGTGGTTCTTATACCACTATTTTAGTATATGGTTTGGCTCGCCCCTAGGACCTGACGTGTATTTGTGCTATTTTAATGTGATTATTGAAGTGTAACTTATGTGTTTTGACCTCTAGTCTCATAAAGAGTCTAGGAGGGTGTGTTTAGTAATAAATACATACATTTTATATATATACCTGGTGTGGATATCTTTCATTTAGTGACTCAAGAGATTATAGACTGGTAAAACAAGCTGCTTTACATTCCTTCAAGACTTAGCCTAAAGGCTGCTCTGCATAACTACCACTAGGATAGCTTTCAATAAAGGTTGTCTTTAACCTATAACCAATAAGGGGTTGCTTGAACTGATACAAGGTGGCCACTATAACTAGTGAACAGCATACATCAGGCCAACTTCTCACATAAGTTACTACTAAAAACGAAAAAAAAACAGTAGTATGCCCAGCGACAAACAGTGCCATCCACTAGTACTACAACATCCTCCCATAGAAAATATTGGAAGTAAGGAATTAAAATAAAGTATATTATTTAAAATAGTAAAACATATAAAAACGTATAATTTAATGTTAAACAATATATAAAACTAGTACTTATTTAATAATAATATATTTAATTCCCTATTTTGAATTTAAAAATGACTGTAACAACTAATTTAATTACAATAAATTCTATACATCCCTTTTAATAATTAATAATACATACTAAAAATATGAAGTGGCTAACGGTTAACTGTCTCTGGGAAGGTAGCCCTGTATGGCCAGCATTCATCCATGTACCTCACATGAGCTGGAAAAGGTTCCTACGAGACACTGTTCTGATAATAGTGGCGTTTGCAGACGGCACTCTCATACTTGGAGGTGATTTTAAGATGGTCCCTTGCGTCTTCCAAGATAAATTGCAGCAGCAGCACGGTAGAACTCAGGAACTATCTGTAGAGGGGAGAGCCTGGTGTACATGCCACCCCCTTAAAATAGACTACTCTTACTAGTCAGCAGCACATCACACATATGCTCATATCGACCTCCTTCTCATAGCTAAGCGCCTGTGGCACACCTTGCTGTAGGCCGACCAATACACTCAAATCATCTTTGATCATGGCCCAATCACTTTGACTCCTCTTGGATGGGGGTGGGAAACCATGGCACGGCCATTAGGGTCTTAATGATTCCCTCCTCTGTTTCCAGTCCTTCTATTCCTACCTAATGGACCCAAACTCTGCTATACATAGAGAAGCATTCCTAAATTTGGTCACCCTTCCAAGTCTCTCAGCAGCGGTGGAGCTTGATGCCCCTGTCACCGCAGCTGTGATCCTCACAGCCATTGGCCAACTCAAGCTCTACAAAGCCCCTGAACCAAAAGGCTTTACCCCACTTTTCTACCATTTTCTTTTCCCCCCAACTCCTTGCGGTCCTCACAAACCTCTTCAACTCCCTGGCCAAGGAGCAAGAAGCCTCCGCAAATGTGGCCAAAGCAGTATGACAGAAGCTTCCATGACTCTAATAGCTAAGCCAGGCAAAGACCCCAAGCTTTATCCTTCCTGTTGCCTGATATCCCTCCTCAAGATAGACCTGAAATGACTTGTTAAGGTCCATGCTAACTGCCTCAACACCATGATGCCCGACCTGATCCAAACTGATGAGCTGGTTTTATAATCGGCTGTACCACTAATGATAAAACCAGACTTGCCCTTCATCTTATTGATGTCACCAGAAGAAGGTGAAGGCAGACATCCTGCTATCCTTGGACACCGAAAAGATGGTTGGCAGGGTTGATTGAGGAATGCTCTTCGGGGTACTCAAATGCTTCAGTCTGGGTGACCGGGAGAGGGAATGGATCTCAGCACTGTACCTCAATCCCCAAGCAAAAGTGAAAGTCAATGGCCACTCAACCATCCCCATTCTGATTCAACAGGGCACTCGGCAGGGCTGTTCCCAGTCCCCTCTCTTGTTCGATATCTGCCTGGGATCCCTTCTCCATAGCATCAGAGAGAACCCTCACATTCACTGCATCTCCTTCTACAAGAACACCTTCAAGGTATCCCCTTTTGCAGACAACATTTTACTCTCCCTCACAGATCCCTGGTGCTTTCTCCAGGCCCTAATTCCACTTCTTGAGGAATTCCAAATGTTGGCAGGCCTTCAGATTAACTTGACAAAATCTGAGGTACAGATTATGGTGGGCAGGAGCACTCTAGTGGACGCTCCCACCTCAGCGACACCGTTCAGATGGACGTCCAACTCTATCTGATACTTGGGTATCCATATAAGGCCCAACCATTCTGCCTGTGCCTAACTCAACTTTGACACTCACTTATGGAAGACTAAAACATTTCTGTTGGCCTGGAGAAACCACTTGCTCTCCTGGATTTGATGTATCGTAGACCTCAAAAAGACCCTTTTGCCACACATCCTGTAGCTCTTTA
This sequence comes from Triturus cristatus, assembly GCF_964204655.1. Lineage (NCBI taxonomy): Eukaryota > Metazoa > Chordata > Amphibia > Caudata > Salamandridae > Triturus > Triturus cristatus. The sequence goes on along the minus strand of NC_140581.1, from coordinate 823,376,317 downwards.
AAGACATGCCCTTACCTATCCCCAAAGAGGACACTGTTCTCCTCGAAGCCGCTGGCATGACTTACATTTGTACAGAGAAACATCCCAGACTGCCCTTCAAAATTTGCACCCACCACCCTTAGAAGGAGGGATAGGGATGCCACATATACTTTGTTACTCCTAGTTGTCCCAACTATGCTGCAGTATTGAATGGGTTGAAGAGGAAACTGTATAGATCAGAACCTTCCTTCCAGAGCATTGAGCAAAGTCCCTGGGGTCCCCTAAGGCTCAAGAGGTAGACTTTTATATGTTTCCCTGATAACTAGAACTACCCTGGAACTCAATCATTACCAAGTGCAGCCTCGCTTCCTTACCCTTCCCTCTCACTCCCATCATAGACAATCCTGAGTTCACTCCGGGCTTGTCGAAATGACCCTATCAAATCTGGAAAGAGAGAGGCTGATTTCACCTCCGAGACTTCTTTACAGAGGACTGTGCAAAGACCTGCGAGGAGCTCAAACTCGATTATAGGATCTGGGAGTCCTAGCAATTCTACTACCTCCAACTCCGCCGACTGGGTCTCCCACGACAGTACTAAGTCACGAGCAACTACGGGCACTCACCGCTTGTGAAATGTTCCTCCAACACATCACCGCTTCCAAACACTTGAACTCTAATATCTATAGCATTCTCAATAGCCAGGCATCTCACACTCACCACCTGCAACTAATGAACGCGCCCATCCTGAGGCATGCTTGGGTGAATGTAGAGGCACTGGCACTCTCATGCATATCCTTGGGTCCTGCCTCCATGTGGAGGACTTTTGGGATGCTATTTACTCAGCGATCTATCGGATCGAGGGCCGATATTCAGACAAACTCCCTCAATTTGAGATCCTAGGAAGACATGCAGAGGAATTTTACCCACCCCACTGTACACAGGGTAAATAAATCTACCACCTTTTTTTAGCCCCAAACACACAATTCTTTCACTCTAGGGAAAACCCACCATTCCTACTTACCAAACCTTGGCTTCATAAATTTTGACTCCTTCTCAGCCACGAAACTATTACTTATGACTTGGTGGACAAAACACATCTCCTCCACAAACTTTTGGACCCAGTACTTGCCTACTTGAACTCAGACTTTCGGGGCAGGACTTGTCCTCAGACAGAGTCTCCATGCCTTGGGCCTATTTGACACAACTATGGTGCAACTCACAATATCAATTTCAATGTGCAGGCTACTATGTTCTATTGTGTGCTCAACCTGGTGTGGTGGTGAGGGGTGGTGGGAGGGTATCGATTGTTATGTTGGAAAGTTGTTTTGAAGGCACTATATTTGTGCCATTATGTGTAAACATTTAATAAAAATCAATGAAACGAAAAAAAACATATTTTTCTTTAGGTGGGTATTTATTTTTCGATTTGCACTACAAAAAAATATTTTGCATTTAATATATTTCCATTTATTAGCGTTTTAATTAAAAGTTAAGATAATAGTCGTGCTGCATCTTTTCATTTTGCTCTATATTTGAAATAAAGATATAAAATGAATTCACAATAATATTTAACATAAACATATTTTTAATATTTCTAGTTTGCCCCATACTTCAGATTCTTCCTATGGTAAAGTATGTGGAAAATTAAAAAAAATATATATCAAACTCGAAAAATAAATATTTAAAATATGGCTGGCCATGGCGTACATCTGCATGCATGTGCAGCAAGAATCTTGCGATTAATTGTCTAATGTTTACAAAAATCCATTCAAAGATGAGTACAACAAAAGCAGGTGTATTCACAGTGGCCAAATTTGAGTGCATTTTCGTGACACATAAGACAGTACATTCATATGCCAAAAGTGGATGCACATACATCTTAGGTGGTCACCCTTGTATGGATTTTCTTAAAGCATAAAAAAATTCATTCAGCTATTCTACTGTGTCTACAATATGGTGGCCTTCTACCAAAAAAGCACTGGCAAAGCCAAGAGGTTTTACATGGAGATCTGTTGGCTTTGTCAATGCATGTTTATTAAGGTGTTAAAAAAGGCTGCAACAACTCAATTACAAATTTACCTGAAACACCATCACAGATCAGGGGAATGACAATCCAGCTTCATACCAATCTGAGGGACAGAGACAAAACTACTCGAGATGCAAACAGAGATCCTGGAGGCAAGATTTACAAAGGCCTCGGTTGCCCTTGCATGACGTAAATTGTCACAAGGCAACACAAGACCTTTAGTGGGGTTTACTAAGCCACACAAAGCCACATTCATCGTTTAGTAAATTCACAGTAACACAAGGTAGTGCGTATCGATGCTTTGCTTTACCTGGTGGCAGGGAGACGTTCCATGGGTGCAGTATGGGCGTTCCCACGCATCCAGACTAGAATTTGGGTGCATTCTCATATTCCTAAAGAGTTGTAAACCTGGTAATGCGTCAAAATAGTACACCTCCCAGACCCAGGTGTAACGAGGAGAAATTTCTTTATTTCTCCTCATTACTTCCTTTTTTTTACGTGTATGCATTTTGTATTACACATAGAAAACGGGAAATGCCTTTAAGGATTGTTTTTGTGCAGGAAGGTCTTCTTTTTCCTTCCTGCACAAAAGCAATCCTGTCTTTAACACAGGCACCCCTGCGACATGTTGCAAGGGTGCATGCTTCGGGGCTAGGCACCACGCGGTGCACCAGCACAAGGAGGCAGCAGCTAGCAGCAATGCAACATATCTTTGTAAATCTTGTACATTTCTGGCGTCTCTCTTTCACCCAATCCAGCACAACAACTTGTCTTCCTGTGCTGTGTTGGTTAGTAAATCTGGCCCTGTGTATCTAACACTCCTGATGCTGCAAGATTTATCGTCGAGTTTAAACGCCGTGTTCTACTGTCTTGCTGTGCAGGTTAAATGAGGTGAAATTGGCGCTGGCGGGGTTTTCTTTCACATTCTTTGCATGTTTCATGCCTGATAGGTATGCCTCTGATATCATCGGAGAGGTTCTGTCCTTAGCTCGTCCCTTGGAGCTTGAGGGGTGCTGCTCGGCTTCCGCCTTTCCCGCTTGGTTTTCAACGCATACATTCAGCTGCCGTATGAACGCCTGCAGGAATCAAACATGGCTTTCCACAACTATGTGGATGACATGCATATTATTTTTCTCCCTACCTAAAGATGCAGTTGTCGAACAAGCATTGGCAATGAAACTTTCGGTATCAGTCGGCCGTGGGTGTTAGATAACAGGATTACTCTAAATAAGGATGAAACAGAGTACATGCCAGTGTGTTCGGATTGTATACTGAAAGAAATCTGAATTAATAATACAGTTCAGCAAAGAGACATCACCATAAGAGGACAACATTAAGTTGAACATCCTGGACTGCTTTATTTAGCTTGTCCCAAGACTGCCAAGCCAAAACAATGGTTGCAGTTCCTAATTCATATTTTAGGTTGTTACTGAGAGGCAACCATTTTTGGGTGAGGCAAATCCACCTAAGGAGGCAAGAACAACTGTGGGAGCTAGACAGGCCTGCTCCAAAGCCCTTGGGGTTGGTAGGTCAACAAGAATAAATCAAAGTTGCAAGTCTTCACGTAAGAGCAGTTTATAATATACTCCACAGAGAAAAATGACACCCACTCGAAAAGCATTGCATTATTTGCTCATGGAGGCAAGGGCATGTACATCGATTCACTAAAATGCCTGGGGTAGCGGAAGTGACATTGCACGCCATTGGACCTTTACTTTGACTCACACACTTATGCTTACACAAACTAACACATTCACACACTCTCGCGCCCATAAATACACTCTCACCCACAAGCACGCATACAATATACATTTAACAGCTTTTTTTTACCTACCTTATCTTCCAGATAGGGTCATATTCCAGCTAATGAGCCTCATTCTTTATTACAGTAATAGTGAATAATATTATTCACTATTTGTGTAATAAAAAATTGACAGAAAGCCAGGCAAGTGGAGCTCCAACCAGCGTCCATCACGAAGAGCTGCACATGTGTTCCAGGCACTGATTTTGCCACATCTGAGGCAAGAGGTCGCAAAAGCAGTGCCAGGGTTAGCACGGGGCAAGACAGGGGTCACAGCTGTGAATACTGGCGACCCCTAAATGACATCCATGGGCACGGGTGAAGTTTAAGGGTCTTACTGAAACACCTAAGGCAATCAATGAAAAAGCACCATAATGCATGAAGGACTTTAACATTAATTCTATGTCCTGCAAGACAAACTTTACGCTCTATTGCAGAGACAGATTCTGGTACCCCCTAAGTGCAATAGAAGCAGATGGGGATTTGCTGGTGGAGTGACTGACTCCCTGGAGCGGTCAGAGCGCGCTGCGCTATTTGCTGCTTTTTCGCTGGTTGAGAAGTGTTTTAAACACTGTCCTTGTTGCTATATTTAATTTGAGGTTGCTTTGCCTTTTCCCCTGTTTTTAAAATCGGCCCACTCACCTGCACTATAATTGTTTTTACACCGCGCTTTTGCGGGTCCTTTCCACGTCATTTGGGAACTTTGGCGGCCATCTTAGAGCAGTATAGGACTGCTAGACTGCGGGAGGCGACAGCGGATTGGTCGGGGGAGCGTCACAAGGACGCTTGACACCTTTTAAGGAGGGCAAATCTGAGGGACAAGCCTTGCTGGTGGAGTAACTGACTCCCTGGAGCAGTCACAGCGCGCTGCGCTATTTGCTGCTTTTTCGCTGGTTGAGAGGCGTTTAAACACTGTCCTTGTTGCTATATTTAATTTGAGGTTGCTTTGCCTTTTCCCCTGTTTTTAAAATCGGCCCACTCACCTGCACTACAATTGTTTTTACACCGCGCTTTTGCGGGTCCTTTCTACGTCATTTGGGAACTTTGGCGGCCATCTTAGAGCAGTATAGGACTGCTAGACTGCGGGAGGCGACAGCGGATTGGTCGGGGGAGCGTCACAAGGACGCTTGACCCCTTTTAAGGAGGGCAAATCTGAGGGTCAAGCCTTGCTGGTGGAGTGACTGACTCCCTGGAGCGGTCAGAGCGCGCTGCGCTATTTGCTGCTTTTTCGCTGGTTGAGAGGCGTTTTAAATACTGTCCTTGTTGCTATATTTAATTTGAGGTTGCTTTGCCTTTTCCCCTGTTTTTAAAATCGGCCCACTCACCTGCACTATAATTGTTTTTACACCGCGCTTTTGCGGGTCCTTTCCATGTCATTTGGGAACTTTGGCGGCCATCTTAGAGCAGTATAGGACTGCTAGACTGCGGGAGGCGACAGCGGATTGGTCGGGGGAGCGTCACAAGGACGCTTGACCCCTTTTAAGGAGGCCATGCGGACGCGCAGCGGTTACGCGCAGCGGGTACGCCGGAGCACCGCCGGAGTCACGCCAGAATCCAGCCCGTCTGTGCCCGTGCGGGCCCAGCCGGGCTTAGGGCCAGACCTCTTAGCAAAAGCACATGCCATAAGGATTACTTACTCTGGCGAGGATCTCCTTTCTTTGCGCCCCCCTAAAGATGTTTTATGTAAGTACATGCACTCATGTGTCAAACCGTTTCTGGGTTGTAGGAGTTGTCAGTCAACTGAGTCAGGAAAGCGTAGGAATGGCCTAGCTATGGCACTCCTGAATTGTAGATCACTTCCTAGCAATTCTTTAGAGATTAACTTTCTGATACAGGACCTGAATTTAGATGTCCTGTTTTTGACTGAAACTTGGATTACGTCGAGTGCTGGAGCTGACATAGTCCAAGCTCTCCCCCCAGGCTTCCTTATATACCATCTGGATAGACCGGTGGGGCGAGGGGGCGGCATTGCCTTATCTATAGAGACAGTTTTGTGTGTAGGGCGCAGCCCGGAGGAGTTCTAGACTGTGAGAGCTGTCAGTTCTCTCTGCGGATTTCATCTACGCTGTCGGAGGTAGGTCTATTGGTCTACCGCCCCCCAGGGTGTGTGGGTAACTTCGTGAGTTCGCTGATGGAGACTGCTATGCCTTTAGCTGCCTCCACAGCCAACTTTCTAGCGTTAGGAGACTTCAACCTCCATTTTAACGATCCCGATGATCTTACAGCGGCAGACCTGTTGAGTGATTTTAAAGCCTTTGAGCTGAATCTCTCCAACTTAGGAGCTACGCATGTTAAGGGTCATTTGTTGGATCCTATCTTTTCTAACATGCCCTTTCTTAAAACCATGTCTCCTTTGCCCCTTCCGTGGTCAGATCATTTTCTGGTGCCTTTTACTTGGCATATTAAGCGGGCTACGATCCCTCTCCCAAAGGCTCATTCTTTGGAGAGAGCCTGGTCTAGGCTGTCGGCTGACAGCTGGGCTAATGTTTTGGAAGGTTCGCACCCTTCATATGTTGCGGACCCGGTATGCGCAGATGCAAATATCAACCAGTGGCTGACCAGCTCTCCTGATGTTATCATTCCTAGGAAAAGAATGTTAATAAGGGAGAAGAGGGCGGTTTCGGCTCCATGGTATACGCCCGACCTGAGATCACTCATGAGGGGCTGTAAGAGGCTGGAGAGGGCATGGAGAAAGGAGGGGGTAGAGGCGAGGCGAAAGGATTATCGCACGGCAATGAGGGCATATAAAGCTGCTCTCCGTCTTGCGAAGGCCCAATTTTTTGAGGAGAGAATATATAGTTCTGCTAATTCCTCCTGAGAAACTTTTAAGGTGGTAAATGAACTTCTTAAAGTTCCCGAGCCGTTGGCAACCCTTGATAGCCCTGGCGAGATATGTAAGGAGCTTGCAAACTATTTTAATATGAAAATAGTTAATATTCTTAGCACCCTTCCACAGGTTGCCCGAACCACACTTATAGATAACCAATCTCGAGGTGCCCATGGTTACCTGTATACTCTCGGGCCAGTTTCAGTGGACGAAGTTCCCAACGAGTTGGGTTCGTTGAAAAGTGGTTCTCCTAGGGACCCGGTCCCTATGAGATTTTTGAAATTGGTAGCAACTACCATCGCAGCCCCAGTTGCGGACCTTATCAATGCCTCCTTTGCGCAAGGTTTGGTACCACCGAGCTGGAAAAGGGCAGTGGTAAAGGCTTTGTTGAAAAAAACGAATCTAGATTCGTCTGATTTGGCAAATTTCAGGCCCATTTCCCTCCTCCCTGGTCTTAGTAAGATTGCCGAAAGACTAGCGAACCGGCAGCTGTCATACTTCCTGGAGGCGAATGGCTTGTTACGAGGTTCCCAAACCGGCTTCGGGCCAGGGCAGAGCACTGACACTGCACTTCTGGCAGTCGTTGAGGAAGCGAGGAGCATTTTAGATTCGGGAGGGTCAGTGGCAGTGATCCTCCCGGACCTCAGTGCTGCTTTCGACACGGTGAACCATCAAGTGTTGATCCAATGGCTGGCAGATATAGGGGTGGCAGGTGTGGCATTGAAGTGGCTCAAGTCATTTATTTGCGACCGGACGTATCAGGTCTGGGAAGGTAGCGAACGTTCGGCCTCCATCCCTCTCCAGTGTGGCGTGCCTCAGGGCTCCTCTCTGAGCCCCACATTATTTAATGTATACATGGCCCCCCTGGAAGATGTGGTGGCCCCATTTGGCATTAAGATCGTCAGCTATGCCGATGACACGCAGTTGGTGGTCACCCTATACCAACTGGTGGAGAATCCCGACTCGCTGCATTCCTGCATGTCTAAGGTTCACACCTGGATGTGCGATTCAGCGTTGAAGCTGAATGGTTCAAAGACCGAACTAATTCTGCTTGGACGCAAAACCCCCTCTCTTCCTCTTTCCAGCTGGCCCAGTTGCATGGGAGCTTTGCCGAGCCCTAAAGAAGAGATTAAAAGTCTGGGTTTTTAGCTGGAACGTGACCTGTCCTTTAGAACTCAGGCAAAAAAAACGGCAGGAGTGTGCTTTGGTCTCCTCCGTGCAGCTCGGAAAGTTCTCCCCCTGCTACCTTGGCCGTCTAGGAAGCTACTTGTTCAGGGGCTTATTGTATCTAGATTAGACTACAGTAATATCAACTTTTTAGGTGCCCCTGAAGTCACGTTTAATAAACTTCAGCAAGTACAAAATGCTGTGGCTAGGCTTCTTATGAATACAACTAGGACGCAATCAGCCAGACCCGCTCCGATAGCCTTGCACTGGCTTCCGGTGCGCGAAAGGGTCAAATTTAAGGCTCTTTGTACTGCGCACAAAATTCTTCAGGGGAAGGGACCTCCTATCCTGCGGAATTTAGCTGTGCCTTATAAAGCTAACAGGGCCCTTCGTTCGGACCAAAAACATCTTCTTCAAGTTCCTAGAGTTAGAAGGGCTCGGGCCGGGGGCGGAGATATTCAGTTAATATAGCCATCCTGTGGAACAATCTTCCCCTGTGTTTGCGCACAGAGACGTGTTTCTTACGTTTCCGGAAACTTCTGAAAAATTATCTCTTTCCGGCTTAAAGCGGTCGAACTGTCAGCTTCTTTTTGTTGGTCACTCTGGAGAAAGCGCTGGGATGCCCGAGGGTAACTATGCGCTATATAAATTTTCCATTCATTCATTTTCCATTCATTTATTTTCTGCCCTGTCTGGTGCACTACTGTACAATCTTTTGGACCACCTACATATGGAGAGCGTTAAATAGGCGACTGAGCACTAGCCTGTTAGAAGAGTATGCCACAGCAACACGCTGCATGGACCAGGCCCTGACGTTTAACCCTGAAGATGCCCAGCCAGAGGACGGGGGAGGCTGGTACAGGTTCTGCGCACTACGCACTTTGTCATACATTTTGGTACTGCCTGTGCGCATGTGGGTGTAAGATACCTGGTTTTTACTTCTCAAAATCTGGTCACCCTACCACAGATCCCATCAAAAAGTGCATGAAACAATGGAGGCAGCGATGTCATTTAGGAGTGGCCAGTGATAGCAGCTGCTATCATTGCTTACACTTTGACCTAGTAACCTGGCCAGACTAAGCTTTGTGTCAAAATATATGCCTTTTTACAGTGAATGTTTTACAAGAGAAAATGGGTTTATTTCTTAAATTAAAAAAACATGCATTGCATGTATGCTGCACCACATAGCACATATTAAATATATGGGACGCTTCTGAGTTTGTCTTGTTATAATTTGGGGTCTTCAACACATCATCTGGGGGTAGCAAGCGCTATATAAATGCAAACACATCCATCTTCTAACTCTCCACTAACCTTTCAATACAAATAACAGATTAACATGTCCACTGCATAAATTAATTTCATATTTCCCTAGACTAATACACCACTAATTCTGTTTTTCACCTTCCCTTTGGCACAAATCACTTGGATGTCCTTAGGCCTCAAGCACAATATGTTAATGTCATGATGTTGACGAAGAAGGCAGTGGCTATATATACTTCCACTAGTTTTTAGTGCTTGCCTTTCCCCTAGCCCCTCAGTAGCACACAGAAAGATATTGAGAGGCTCTGGGTGGGAGAAAGATCAAACCTTTGATATAATCTGGTGTTAAAGGGTGTGTGACGTCATTTTCACTATTCCAAGCATGTAGGTGCAGAGATACACATTACAAGCGGATTAATAAAGTGTCAAAGTTAGGACTATAAAATTCAACTATGCTGGGAATTGCTAATGCGCTTCAAGCATTTGTTCTGACGGCATGGTGTTACAGAATTCCTTACATACAGACAATCTCACATTAGAGTGAAAAGACTGCTGGGTATCAGACTTGAAGGATCTGTAGGTGAATTTGTAGAGATGTAGTAAAATGCGAGACCGTCCAAGTTCGAATACACTTTCAAGGTGCGACTCACTGCTTTGTAGTATTATTACGATTTCCAAAGATCCCAACTACTTCGAACAGATAAGGAGATTTTGACACCAAAAAACCATAGAAGATATGTAATCTGCATTTTGGCTTGCATTGCAGTAGTGGGGGGGAGGGCGATTTTCAGCAGGTGAAAGCTAAAATCAAGCCCCCACCCTGTTTAATTTCTCCCTTCTAAATCGGGAATGCGCGCAATCGTAGTCTTTTTATAGCAAATGTCTGTGGAAGACAATCGTATAAAAATCAGACTTTGTGAACGCTGTGGAAAGCTAGAAAGTGATATTACTGCTAATGGCTGGTTTGGGCATCTGGTCACGGGTGACACGACACACCGCTGTGGGCAGAAGTGGGAAAGCCTCTTAGCAGATTGAAAAAGATTTACGGTGAACGCGCCGGACGTTCTGAATTCCCCTCCGCACAGGGCACAAGTCCTAACAAAAGAAGTGGGGGGACTGACCTAGTTTGGCAGTATGCAAGTGACACCATTCCACGTGACATCACAGTGCGCAGCATCACTGTGCATGACATCAGGAGACATGACATCAGGGCACAACATTATGTCGCACAACATCACACATGGCATCACAGGAATTGACATCATAGAAAATGGCATCACAAGCCACGACTTTACTGGAAGTGGCATCACAAGAAGTGACATCAGATCTAAAGCCCTCACATATATGTTTAGCAGGTCTAGCATGTGTACGTTTAAGTGCAATGCGAGGATAATAGCACAGTGAGCTATGGCAGATGAGATGTGACTTCTACACCTTGCAGTCCCCCAGTTTTATGTAACACATCCTGTGCATTCATTTACAAACTTATATAATGTATTGTACATGTAATATGCACGTGTTGATGTATAGCGCTCTGACACCCTGCATTGGGATGAGTAGGGCTGTACAAGAAAAAATAGTGGTAATTAAATTATTTCAACGCCTCCTCAGGGGAAGTAGGCTCTATATAAATGCAATTTGCTTTGTGTAAATACTGGGAATGTCCAGAACATCTGACATTCTTACAGTGCATGCATAGCTCCTAAACAGGGACTGAACACAGTGAAAAGCTGCCTATCTTAAGTATGTGTGAAGTGCTAACAAGGTGTGAGCCTTTGTTTCCCCTCTGCTGCATTTGCATCAGGTGTGAGGCTCCTGACTGCTCCCAGCCAGGAGACTCGAACAAAAGGGGGCCTGCTGACCTCTCAAATTTGCCCTTTATTATGGGTCCAGCAGGAGTGTAAAATAGGAAAAACCAGTCCCCGCGTGCACGTTGTTGCTGATAGAAAGCAGACAACGTGCAGGCGCTGCTGAAAGTGTCCCTGTGTTTGGAAATTACACCGGGACAAGTTCAGCACATTATTCGGTGGGTTCCAAATTCCTGGCAGGGGGGACGGCGCTCACCCTGTGAAAAAAGTGGGTGGACGCCATCCACCTGCGTGTACCCCTAACTCGTGCCCTGTGGGCCCCGCACATGGGCAGCACTCCACCCTTCAGCAACAAGTCCATCTGCCTCACACACAAACAATGAGGTCGAAGCACGCGGCCAGACATGAGTGACGCATTCCATCCTCAGCACAGAGCCATTGCTGGGAAGCCGGAGCCCATAAATACCACAAAGAGGCAGCGCTGCCGAGAGAGGCCTGTACATGAACCACAGATGGCTTTATTTGTGTCACTAAATAACCAGCAAGGGCAGTGCAAGAAGGCACTGGTGCCAACCAACATACACTTCCACCAGCAGATGACTCCTCCCGCCTGTACTGAGTGAGCCACAATAGGTCTTCATAGTGCACCAAGCCTGGAGCGAGGGAAGAAACCCAGTTAACAAGCCGGCAGATCGAAGTGAGCAATGTTCTATTTTCAAATCACATTCAGTGCTTTAAATGGGCCGGTACTCACCGGTACTGAATACTGCCACAGTTTAATTTTCTCTCTTTGAGTACCAGAACTTTTCCTTGGCCAAGGAGAGTACCGATACTCTTAGTGGAGAGGCAGGTAGACAGGGCAGGCTCGATGGCATTGGAGACTTTGCAGCTGCGCAGAAACCTCTCTGCTCAAATGCTGCAGAAAAAGAAAAGGCAGAATTGAGGGAGGGCCCAGTGTACACCTCTGAAGGGAGCCGCTGCTGAGCAATCCTGCAGCGGCTCATTTGCATCATTTAAGGGCTGTTTGGGGTTTTGGGTTCCCTGCGGCCCTTTGTGAACGAAAGTGAAGGGTCCAAACAGACCCTGGCCAGTCAATCACACTGTAGGTGTGTGTGACGCCGGGCCTACCACCTACTAAGTCTTGGAGAAAATTAAATCTAGTTTACTTACAGCGTGACACCCGAGATGAGACTGCACCTCACAGCTGCAGTCTGCTGGCAGCCGAGGCGGAGGGAGGGGTTGAGGAGGGTGGGGCAGTGTACCACCGGCTATCATACATTGGCTGATCATCATTCAGCTGGGCAGTCGACTGTAGGGCAGGCAGACAGTCCATCAGCATGCACACTACTGGCTCTACCTGTACCAGCCCACCTGTGTCCATTTGGCAAGTTTTAAGTAGCCATCCGCATAGCAGTATTAATCTAGTTAAGTGACATGCCGCTCCACTTTTTCCATTGACTTTTCAAGGGGACAGAGTGCACTAAAGCATTCAACCTGGGAATCCACCACACATTTCTCGAACAGAACTTTGGGATGGAGTAATTTAGACAGACTTTAGGTTCGGAGGAAAAACTGATTTTACAGTTGTGAGGTTAATCATTTTCATTAACAAAAGATTTGAAAATACCAAAAAGACCTCTTGGGGCATTAAGTACTCTACAAACAATCATCTTATGTTCTGATATCCACCTACCAACAATTAATTAAATTCCCCTGCCCGTAAAATCAGGGTTACATGTCTTAAGTTAAGTTGTCGATTAAAAAATTAACCCCATCATCGGTTTTGTAACTGTAATCTGCAACATCACCTCATGTTTGTGTGCCTTTTACTAGGTGCATGAATATTATTTTTTCTGACTTTTGAGGGATTATTGTGGACAAGGGGTGTTCACCATAAGTCCAGAAGGGCAAGTTGGAGTCCCTGTTTCCCGGCTATTAACAATAGGTAATATGTGCAAGCTAATGAGCTGAATCAAATTGTGTGTGAGTGGTTGTTTATGTGTGAGTTTTTTATGTGATAGGTGAGCATTTGTGCATACATTTATTTAGTCTGGGAGGACAAGCTGACAACCTCCAAATGGAGTCCAGCCATGTGTGTGTGAACCAGAGGCAGCATAAGTCCATACTACTTGGTTTGCCAAACAGATGATGAGAGGCAGAGGCCCCGCAGAACACAAGATAAAGATACCTCATGCATAGGAGCGCAGGCAGTCAATGAACACAACAGGTGACAATGCAAGAGATTGGAGTGGATGGGGGGAGTCACGAATGGATGCTAGAACTGGACAGACAGTGGATAATACACATGTTTCCTGGGCACTGAAATAGAGATGCTGAATAAAATCTCATGGATATTGAGACACAGAAGGAGATGGCCAAGAAAACAAAGGGAAATGAGTGGTTTGACAAACAGTGGTCTTCAAAATAAAGCACACTTCCATAATACATACTGCCTTTGATCTTTGTGACTAGTGAGATTGTGTCCAGGTGTAACCCTCTCACATTCTGTCTTCTTGTTCAGGTAGTTCCTCAAACCCCCTTTTTAAAAAAACATTTTGTCTTAACTGAGCTTCTCACACTGTGGGTGATCTTCAGCAGTTGTGATTATGCATTCAGCGTGGTGTTGTCTGATTTTTGAAAATCTGATAACCTCATACCGATTAAAGGGACTCTCTAGTCTAAAAAAAACCAATTCTCTTAGCCCAGGCCAGCATCTCTCTCTAAAAAAAAGGTATGTTTGACGATGGCAGGATGGGTTTTGCGATCTAGTGTGACAGTATTCATTAGGTGGCCCCTTTATTTTGTTTGTGTGTTTTTCAATGAAAGGTATCAAGACACAGAGGTGAGTTTGGCTGTGTTTCACATTGCAGTGAAGCAAAGCTGTAATTACATCTAGTGAAAAGCAACACAGTCCTTGTATTCTGGGACAGTATTACAGTCAGTGTCTCTGTTGCTGTGTGAGCAAGTCAGACTGCGCATAAAGTTGAGACCGCGCATAAAGTCCAAACTCCGCATAACATCTTCTGTTGGTGGCCCACTGTTTTAGAAAGAAGAGAATCAGGAGTGAACCCTTTTGTTTTGCATGCACCTTCTATATAAAGCTCTTTTCTGAAACTAAAATGTTTTTCCCAATGTCTACGAATGTGCCATCTTGAGGGATGTTTTAGGGGACACCCAAATGCTTGAAAATTGTACTAACATCTCTTTTGCATCTCTCCAATGCTCAGGGGGTCTGGCCCACCCTACAAAAACACTTAAAAATCCTATGGTCTCCTGATATTTAGGTGCCCACTATATCTACAATGTGCAGGATTTATCCAGCCTGTACATCCCTTGCACATCTTCTCTTTGCCTTATGGAAGCTGTGCTTGCCCCTCCCACAGAGTCAGATTACTTGCTTTACTTAACCGGTCATCATCCAAACCACCATGTGCTCACCTGTGCTTGACTTACCCCCCCCCCCCCTTTATTTTCCTTGCCAGCACTTGCTTATGATGGAGCAGGGCTTCGCAAAAAGAAACCTGCTTAAATTGAACTAATGTGGAAATCCCATTACACGGGAAACCGCTTTGCGCATGTGTGCACTAATGTGAACTAATGCATGAAAGAACTAGGCCGCATTTTACATTGCGCATCAAAAGAAACAAAAATAATGCATGACTAGGCCGCATTTCGCATCTTGCATCTTGCTTTAAAAATAATGATAAATAATGCCGCTTTTGCTTTAAGCTTTGCTAATAAAAATATTAACATTGGATAGTGCAAAGGTGGGTGGTAAACAGTGGAAAGTGCATTTCCATGTAATAAATAAATGCTTATGTTTTATTAGTCATAGTGAGGTGAAATGGGCCTGCATTTTCCTAAAATTGACATGATAGATGAGGGGCTGGAGAAAGCATGAATAACCCGATAAATAGACAGAAAAGATGAGCGCTGCAGAAGAGCATGAAGTCAAGGCTGTTCAGCTACGAAAACATTGTTTGTCTGCCAAAAGGCGAGACTGGCCGTGGGACCCAAGATTTCTTCCACGGACGTAGCAGGAAACTTCATGTGAAACAATGAAAATGTTACAAGTATTACAATAAATGAACGAGTCAAAAATCATGTCATGAGAAAAGATGTAAAACAAAGAGGACTGCAGAACTATGAATGTGATCATGGTGGTGTGATTGAACATCCCCTAAACCCTCCAATAGGAAAATGCGTTCCATAAATTGTTTCAACTAATGTGGGTTGGACATGTAGGTTTTAGGGTATAACTGGGGTGCCTTTTGGGGTGTGGTTTTTTAGGGTAGAGAGGTTCATCTAGAGAGGAGAGAGGGGTGATTCATCGCTGTCCGTCGGTTTGCAGAGAGGCCTAGCTGTTCTTGACCCTGTCTCGTTCCTGAAACCTGAAATGTTTGTTCCCTGTCTCTATTTCAGGGGACCCCCACTACCCTCTTGGCCAGGGGGGTGGTATTTCTCTGATCCTTTAGGTAAGTATATCTTCATGATTCGTACTTTACATTACTATTTTGCAAATGTATTTTTGTCTCTGAAACTTGTGTCTCTTCATCTATCCACTCCTTCATATGTATATTGTTTCACATTAATTTGCTGAAACTTGTGTCTCTTCATCTATCCACTCCTTCATATGTATATCATTTCAGATTAGTTTGCTCAAACTTATGTCTCTTCATCTATCCTCTCCTTCATATGTATATTGTTTCAGATTAGTTTGCTGAAACTTATGTCTCTTCATCTATCCACTCCTTCATATGTATATTGTTTCACATTAATTTGCTGAAACGTATGTCTCTTCATCTATCCACCCCTTCACATGTATATTGTTCATATTAATGAGTATGACACTGTTTGCATTTGCTGATGTGTCTCTCTAACTCTTGTGAGATTTTCATTGTTTGCTTTGTAACCTGTATGCAATGAGCATTGATTTAACACATTATTTTGCGATAAACTTAATAAATCTTACAGAGAGTCTGTGATTATTTAGCTAGCTAGATAGTTAGATAGTACTATTATTACCATCAACTTCTCAACTAATTGGTCCATCGACCAGAGGAAAGAGAGTTGATATACAGGTTCAGTTATGTATTTAGAAAGCTAGATATGAACCTGTAAAAGAAAACACTGAACGCGTCAATAAAACTTGACCCCCAGTGCAACAGGGATTTCATGAGTTGGGTGAATGTGTATGGGCCATTTGTATGATATGAAATGTTATTGAGTATCGATCCCTGATTAAGTGTAGCGCTGGATCACTTACATCATGCAAGATGTGCTTGTCTCTTCCACTCTGCACTGACAAACCTTGTTGGATTTACTCAACCTACCTGAACTGACCCATCCTTTCTCTACTCAGTTAAATTTCACCTAACCCAGCCAGTTCAAGGCACATTTGCCCTGTGCTTGCCTTGCTTACCCTGGTGTGCCTCGGTGTTCACTTTACATTGACATATGCTGGCTCAACTCATTCCACTGCATTAATCTCAGCCATTTATTAAGCCCTTCATCACACGTGTAACCACTCTAGTTCCCTGTAATCACTGCACTTAGCCACTGTTCATGTCAGGCGCCTTGTGCTCTCATTGAAGGAGCTGTGGATAATTTTTCTTGACCATAGTAGGTGCCTGCTGTATAATGATGATTGAGACAGTATTGTAGTCAGCATTGTGTTGAAGGCTAGATTGAAAATGTTACCTTTCGTTTGGGTTGATTCTGTGACTTCAGTTTTGATGTTTGCTGTGTGAAAAGTGGAGGAGGCAACAGAGAAGTGAAGGATGTAAGGTGGAAGGTGTACCCTAAAGAATGGAGGACAAAAGGAATAGGCCAATTGTTTTCCAGGTTTCTTAGTAAAATTGCCTACAACAGCTGTTGTTGTGCACAATGAGAAAATGAATGACTTTTATGTTTCATACGTGAATAGGCTCAGAGACAATCTGCATTGGTATCAAATTACCAAAATAATAAATGTGTCCTTTTGCACATGTGAGGAAAAAACAAATACTCTACCGATAGCAGAAATATTTCTACATTATCAAGCCCAATTGACACCAAGAAAATGTGGCTCCAATTAAATGACTGCCTTCAAGCTCCGCCTCTAGTCCCGCTCACAATTGCCCCACCCACATTCACTGCCTAAATTGATGAGTACCTGCACTTATTTTTTTATCACGCCATGCAGACATTGGTGGGCTAGTTTATCAGAAAGCTCTAGTTTGTTTATTTGCTGCCCAAATAAATATTACATCTTGTTGGCAAACTAAGAGCATTGAGTCTATTCTGACTGTTAATCATAAGGATAAGCAGCATGGTAGCAACAGATATTAAGAAACAACAATGTGCATGGTTGTGTACCATAGAACTACATGAAATGCCACCACATTGGTGCCACACCAACAGACCCTAAAAGGCATTTCTTTACCGTGCTGGCAAAAGTAGATTTAACAGGACTGCTATGGACATAGAGTTTAAACTAGAGCACTGTTGACCAAGCTATGGGTTCTGAGAAGCAACCTCAAAAGGTGCAAGACACAAACTTCTAGTTACCCACTGAAGCTGCTGTCTTGAATTATGTACGAGGAACAGCACAAGCACTTGAAGGCAATACTGTGTTTGACCTCATACAGATATCTGTGCACTCTCCGTCTCTCTCTCTAAATGTATATCACAGAAGTGTTCAAGCGCCTCCTATGGTTAGTTTGCTAGTACATAAAACAGGCATTGGCAAAGCCAATAGATCTCACCAACGAGACAAGAGCTACTCCCTTTGTCAAAATGTAGTCGTTTTGTACAGCAGTGTAGCTGTTGTGCAGCATGGCTTTAAAAAAAGCATAGGCAAAACCAAAAGGTCTCGTCTACGAGAACTGTTTGCTCTGTCAATGTTTTTAGCCATGCTGTACAGATGCAGGACTTTTTTGTAACATGCTGAAAGTTTTTTAAAAAGCGTTACGGCCACGCCACAGCGCTTCCTTTTTTACTTGGATCATTGTGGATCAATGCAACAATAATACACTGCACTCAATACCATTCTAAGAGTGACACAGTGCCATGTTTACTGAGAGGAAAAGAACAATATTTTTGCGGTTAGACAACCAAAAATCATCAATAAATTTTCAGATCCCACCTGATTGATCTACATGAAACTAGCTCTGCAAAACCCAGATTGGATACATTATTGTTTAAAAATGTTTTGTGCTGATTATTTGAACAGTGGCAAAGTTATTAGGAAAATAAAAAAATACCAGAACCACACAAGTGCTTGTTGTGAATAAATGACGCCTGGTCCATGTAGATATTAAGATGGTTGATTTATTCAGGATAGATGTTACAATGTAGAGAAGCCTCCCCAGAAGCAGCCTTCCTGCTGCTCAGCCCATCCACCAACTACCTTTCTCACTCACCAACATTCCACTACCACCTCACACACCAACATTCCATCAACACAGTCGCACAGGCTGGGCAGCAGGTATAATACATCTCCTTTCTTTAAATAAACAAAGATAACATTGCTACTACAACATGTTCAACTCGCATATCAAAGAAATGAACGAACAGGAGGTACATGTTGACACATTAAATACACAGATGGTAAAAGACACTGCAAACAACTATGAATAACATATCAAATGTAAAGATGGTAAAAGTAAAAAAAGAATGCAATGCAATACATGTAATAATGGAGAAAATACATGTATGAAAGATAATAATAAATAACTCAGGAAAATAATAAAACACACCACGCAATTCACAACTTCACAACTTCTGTAAACACATAAGCACCACAACACTCACCTCTTCTCCCTTTCCACCAAGCAAAAAAACAAACCACACACTCTACCACACCCAACCACAACTACCAAACCCCTGTGCCACTCACATACCAGCTGGCCAGGCTAACGTACAAGTGGTAATTACTGAACCAACCAAGACGCGCAGTAGAAACTGACCAAAACAAGTATGTGTGGAACACCACGCCACACGAACCATGTGGCATCAAACTGTCATTCACCCTTACCCGAAGTAAGGGTGGAAAGTTTGAAAAAACAGTCCACACGAACCAAGAAAAGAACAGCATAGTTCTACATCCAATCTTGTAGTAAGGTAGAAACAGCAATCAAAAGTTATAAGATGCTCTCTCCGCAAAAACGTGGCTCACATTCTGCCCTTCACCGTAACCACATAGACTGGGTGGAAAAACACTAAAAACTCATGTACTGTGGCTTCACACTGCCACACAACTCTGACAACATCCGGCATCTCCACTGCCCTTCACCCTTACCCATAGCAAGGGTGGTAAGTGTGAAACAAACCCACCACACCAAACACGAAAAATGGCTTCTCCCACAATTAAAAAATTAGTCTTTCAAAATCCTATTTGCCCTTCACCCTTTCCCTGTAGGAAGGGTGACAAAAACTTCAAAAATGCCCTTTACCCAAACCCGAAGTGAGGAAGGAAAGTGTAGTAAAAAGAAATAATATTTAAATATTCACATTTCAAAAGCTAGGCTCCTTAAGAATGAACTTATGAACTGCACCAACCACGACTGCAGCATTCATACAGCACAAAAACAAAAAAACTCTCCCAACGCAAACACTGAGGTGCCAGTGAAGAACATGTTTTGCACACATACAATACAATCTCTGGTAGACAAAATGTAGACAGTATCACACCATAGGAAGATACATTAGAACACACTGTCCATAATCACCAAAATCTCCAGAAGTAGAAAAATGCAGTAGAGTACCAACAGCACAGTAGAACATCAGCAGCAGTAAAAACATAAGAAGAATGAGAAAATCTATGAATAGGAAGGAACCAGCAATAAAAAGAATGCACGTACATCATGTCACTACAAAAATGCAATCGCATGCACTTGACATAGAATTACAAAATGCTTCTCACAAGTGAGTAAATATTCTTACAATACACCCTTCTCCTCTGCAAGAGTGAAATATAAGTTAAAACTTCAAATGTCAATTAAATAGAAGGTACAGTACAGGAACTCACTTCCGCCGGTGAGCGATTACTCACTCGAATGAAATTAGTGCAAACACTCAGTTCTATACTTCAAACCCTCGCCGTCAGCCGCAGGTTGAAATAGATCAACAAATGTACAAGTGAGTCCACCCTTAAACTGTGGTGAAGTGCAACAGACATTCAGCGATTTACCTTATTCTCAGGGTTTCACATTAGAGGAAAGCTGCACACAGTCATGTTAAGATAAAGGAAATCCGAAACTCTGGCTGAAATGACACACAAAGTCAAGTAGAGGTCAAGAACTCCGGAACTTCACTTGGCTCACTCAACTGATTAATAATGATGCATGACGGTCTCACCAGCCTTCTGTATGGTGCACACTGTATAACAATGCTCATCACCTTAAAACAACAGTTTTCAATAGTACTGCTCCCAGTAGAATTGTGCTCCCCAAACTCATTAATATTGCTGCATCAGCAGGGCTTTAAGTGGGAGGAAACAACTAAGGGGTCTCCCAAAGGGGAGTGGTCAATGTAATTAAGGGCGTGGCTTAAAAACACGTAAGCTAAAAATCTGTTTAGCATAGTGTGCTGCCCGACTTGTATTTTGCTGTTTCTGTCATTGCGTCCAGATATATGATACAAGTCACATCATACCTACGTGTCAGGACTATTGGCTTTGTCAGTGGTTGTTAGTTGCATAAGATAAATAAGCAGCAACTATAGCTTGTATATAATATTGAAAAAGTGACACCACGACAATGTTGCTGCTCCTGAGTTTCAAAAACAGAAGGGAAATCCATAGAGAAATAGACTCTCTTTAAAGGATTTCCCTTTCTCTACAAGGCTCACCAAGCCAGGCGCGCAACACCCATTGAACTCAAAGGGCTTCAGCCCCCCCCTCCCCCCTGTCGTGTGTGGCAGCCCGGGATGAGACCGCTTCCCGGGCAGGCACAAAGCCGCGCCCGAGCACTTCACAAGTCTTTAAAAAGACCATTTGCATGTTAATGAGGCCTCGCTGTTGTTTCACCCCTTCTAAGAGCCCCTGCAGCTTCACTCTGCCTAGATTGAGCCCCCCCACCCCCGAAATCAGCGCCACCCTGCCTACTGTTTAAAGATTCAGCCCCCCCCCCCCGAAATTTTTGGTTAGCCCCCCTACCCCCCCCCCCCCCGAAATTTGGCTCTAGTCGTGCCTCTGCACCACGCGCACATCGAAGTGCTGCTGTCACTGCAAATCCGGAAAAAAAAACGGGCCGCCTGTGCCAGGACACAAAAGAGAGCCCGATAGAGACCCGTTTCCAGGCCCCCTTAAAAAAAACTGCCGGTGCTCAGACCCGGTGAGACCCGGCCCACTTAAAGCCCTGGCTGCATGACAATCTCGCCAGCCCTCTGAATGCGTTCCACCTGTGTATGCGTTCCACCGACGTAAGCTGCATCCGGTAGACGCTAGTTGCCAGGGATACGTCACCGTGTTAATACACGAAGCCTCTGCCTTGCTTGTCACCATGTTCCAGCTCTTCACAAACTGAATGGAGGGAAAGGAATGTTCAAGGCAATTCAAAAAGTACCGATCCAGGTAAGCCGATTGTCGTCCCGCAAATGACAGGACTGTAATGGTGGGCCCTAGGCCCACATGCTAGGTAAAGAAGGACACTGCACACATAGTTGGGGATAGTGGGAATGGCCACGAGCACGTGCGCTCGGCCCCTTTTATTGCCAGCGTCACCTGACACAGCGACGTCTGTGGTGGGTGGGTGTACAGTGTAGTACAGCAGGTTAGAACACTAGAACGTGTCCATGCATGGACACTACATCCCTCCCAATTTTTAATAACAAAACCCAAAGTCAAAGTTCAACCTGGGGGAGAAAGAAAGATATACACAGTTGTAATACAGTGACCAAACTTCTGCAGAATCGCTCACGCTTCAGCTGCTTGGAGTCGCAGAAGATGTTCTTCCTGTCGCGGACGATGCTCTTCCTGTCGCAGACGATCACCAGTTCACTGTGGCACCAGTCATGGGTGCTCGATGGATCTAGTCTGTTTGACGGCTCTGCCTTGAAGTTGTTCTCACAGTCTTTTCTTCGCTTTACTTTCTTGGCGACAAACGCAGTTGAGTTCTTGTGGTTTACCGCTAGATGTTGCCGTTCGTCTTTTGGTCCAGTCCTTTTCTTTATCTGTGGCGTGTGTTCTGTTTTGCAAAAACGGATTGGTTGCAAGACACCCCTCTCACCATGATGCCTCTCTCGCAGGTGTTCCCCTGCCACGGGATATCCCTGAGGCCCTCTGACTCGTCCTGAGCCGGGTGTACTGTGTCGTGTTACTCGCACGCCGATCCGTGTGGGTGCAGAGGAGACGACAAGTCTCACCTCGGGTTCTGCAGTCGTGCCTGGAGGGTAGCTGTTGGCTCCTGTCTTCGCACACAATGTCTTCATCCTCCTGGGACCTTTGCTGGAGGGCGGCTGATGACCATCTCTCGTCGCGGGGACGCTCACTCACTGGCATCCCTGAGGCCTCTGCCCCTGGGTCACCACGGCTGGCGTTGTCCAGTGTCCGTGTGACCCCAAAGGTGGGTGTTTTGAATGGTCCGGCCTGCTCACCTCTGCAGATCCCAGGTGCGCTGAAAGCATCATCAAACAGATGGTCTTTTCTCCGTGCCACGGGTGTTCTTCAGGACTTGCGCACCGTGTTCTGACGCTTGTCACCTTCCTTGTCTTTGAGGTGTGAGTAGTCTTGCCACACTCTTCTCTCTTTCCTCTATTTCTTTCTCCGTGAGGATGTCATGTCACTCTGACTTCTTCTTTTGTTGCAGTGGCAACCGTGCCACTCAGATCTCTTCCTTTCCCCTTTCTTTTGGTGGCAAACGTGCCACTCCGATATCTTCATTCTTCTTTTCTTGTAGTGGCAAACGTGCCACTGCGATTTCTTCTTTCTTCGTAGTGGCGGACGTGCCACTCTGGTCTCTTCATCTCTTCGCTTCACGACCTACTCTGGACCGTTTCTGTTCTCTTATCTGGCCAGGCTTCTCCATGCAGCGCGCGCACTCTGCACGTGTTCCCCCTGGTCTTGTCCTCGTCCGAGAACACTCTCTTCATCTTCCTCAGCATTCCGAGTTAGGGTCGTGACCTTCTCTTCATCTTCTCCATTTCACAAGTTACTTTGGTTGAAGTTCGTGGGGCCGTACTCCTGGTCCGCTTCGTTCTTCTCCTTTTCACCAGTTACTTTGGTTCTTCTTGAGCTTCTTGGACCACTTGACGGTCCGCGCTGCAGATCACTGGCAGGAAATCTTCGGTCTTGTCGTCAGACCTCTTGCTTTGTAGCTTCCTTGACCCGTGCGTCGGTCACCTCCGTGTGCAACTCCTGACGAGTCGGCTTCTGTGGTGCGACCATCTGGCTGGTCGGCTTGACCTTTGTGGTGCGACCATTTTGGCTGGTCGGCTTGACCTTTGTGGTGCGACCGTTTGGCAGGTCGGCTGGGCCTTTGTGGTGCGACCATTTGGCTGGTCGGCTTCACGAGGTGTGTCGCGGCGTGCGACTACCTTTGTCCGCTGCCTTGTCAGGCGCTGGTGCGTGCTACTCTTCGTACCGTCGTGGTACATCTTCAGTGTAGCGTTGCTCCTTGTACCATGATCACTTGATGTGGTGGCTTCTTGGCGCCACCGGGTGTGGCTCTGCATCCTTGGCCGCCAGTGTCGGATACTTGCTGCGCCCATCCTCTTCAGTGGGTTCCTCTCCTGTAGGCGCTGCAGTGTACCTTCCGCGTCCGGGGTACAACTGCGCTGAGTCCGTTTGTTCTCTCGAGGGTTCGCTCCACTTGATGCGGCGACAGCGCAGTCCTCGCTGGGGTGGATGTGGCTTGACACCATTTCTTCTTTCTTCCTCCTTATTGCTGTGGGATAGCGCTGCATCCCTGTGGCCCACCGTTTCTTATTCCTGTGCTTCTGTCGCGTTCCTGCGCTTCTGGCACATTCCTGTGCTTCCGTCGCGTTCCTGCGCTTCTGGCACATTCCTGTGCGCCTCCGTCGCATTCCCGTGCGCTCACCATCGCGCATCCGCCTGCCCTTGCGGTACATGCCTTGCTGCCTCTTCTTCCTTGCGCTGCGATCCGTCGGTCTCCTGTAGCTGCTGGACTTCCTTGGCTTGCTGTAGGCTTGTTGATTTTCCCCTTTTCCTGCAGTACCACCAGTGGCCGCTAGATGGCAGTGTTGCTTTAACCTTCTTTGCTGTTAGACGTTCTTTCCCGTGTTGTTTTTTTTTCAGGTTTTTGGCAGAGTGCAGACGGGCCAGAGTGCAGACGGGCCAGAGCCACAGCAGGACAGTGGAGGGCAGGACACGGGCAGCAGGTAAGTCTTTTATTTATTTATTTATTTCTTTTGGAGGCAGGAGGGCACAGGCGTTGGCAGAGAGCTGCAGGGGTCAAGGCACTACTCGTAAGCTGGGCATAGTTTATTTCCCGTTATGGATGGCGGCTGGGGCTCGGTTTGCACTACATGTGCTACGGTTACAGCAGGAGAGCGGGGCTCTGTAGCTCTTTGCAGGGCGGCGCTGGCACCATTCCATTGTTTCACGCTTCCCGCCCCCTGCCGCAGGCCTTCGCTCATCACGGGCCGAGCGTAGGGGGGGGGTTCTCTAATTTGGTCTCCCGCAGCCTCGTTCGGCTTGCTTGCCACGCGGGGAGCCGGGTCTCTCCGTGATGCGGTATCTGAGGGTGGGCTCCTCTTCCGTACTTATGTAGTCGCGCGCCAGCTGCGCGTTCATTTTATTCCCTCGCGGGGGTGCACCGAGGCACTTAATGCGGGGAGGAGGATCGCCTCCAGACTTGCGGGGCGGGGAAACTGTTGGCTGCTCCACTCCCCTACATCCCCGGCACCACCCGGAGTGCAGGCCGCGCCGGATCTCCAATACGTTTCTGGACCTCCGCTTGCTTCTGCGTTGATTCCACCCCCTCCCCGCAGCTGGTCTCAGTTCGCGGGCCGCGCGGGAGGGGTGCTGACGCCGCTATCTTCTTTCCCTGCAGGCCGGGAGCTTCCTTGGTTCTTCAGCGCGGGGTGGGCACCCGCTGCGACCTCCTCACTTCTCGGGCTCACCTTCTGCCCGGCTGGGCTCCCTTGTGACGCGGGTGGGCACCGCGTGGGCCACACCTCGTGCGGGGGTCGCCGCCGATGCGGGTGGGCACCGCTCGGCTTGCCATTACTTCCGGGCACCTCCAGGCACAGTGGCAGGGTCGAGGTGGGCACCCGGCCCCGCCTGCAGACTTCCGGCGTCGCGGCCGATGCGGGTGGGCTCCGATCGGTCCGCGTGTCTTCGGGGCGCTTCCCCTCCACCAGGGTCACGGCGGCCGGTGCCTGAGGCGCGGGGTGGGCTCCCGGTCGCCACCAGTCACGCTGCGGGCTATGCTTCGCCCTGCCGGCTTCTCGCGTCGCCACACGGGGGGGGTGTGCTCACCGGGCAGTCCTCTCCCTCATTGTTATCGATGGTGCGCCGATCGGGGGCTTCACTCGCGGGGTAACGTACCCGCCTCGTCGCCAGTGTAATGTTGGGGCCTAGGCCCACATGCTAGGTAAAGAAGGACACTGCACACATAGTTGGGGATAGTGGGAATGGCCACGAGCACGTGCACTCGGCCCCTTTTATTGCCAGCGTCACCTGACACAGTGACGTCTGTGGTGGGTGGGTGTACAGTGTAGTACAGCAGGTTAGAACACTAGAACATGTCCATGCATGGACACTACATCGACAAGTGAAGAAAAAGCACGGGAGCAGTCAATGTCCGTGCACAGGAGCAAGATGAACCCTTGAAAGTATCGTGCTAGGATACACGCACCACAAACAGTAGGGCATGACAGCCACATGTCAAAACGCTGCAGGCCAGCAACAGTCATAAAAGGGTGCTGGGAATACAAACCAAGCGAACTGCTCACCATAGCTCACCGACAGTAGCGATGTGGCAAGGCAAAGTCCACGCATGTTCACCATCCTTATTGTAGTAAAACAACACAGTCAAGTACAAGCAATGCGCAGCTCAGCAGGGGTGCTGTGAAGTATGCCCTGGCTGGTAGGCTGTCCGGTGGAACAGGACACTGGTGGGGCTGGGGGCATACCGTCCTTCGACTGTGCTTCTTTAGGTCCCTTAAAATTTCCTTCCAGTAAATTCTTCAGGCTGTAGTTACTTGCAGTTTGGTTTCCATCCACTTGCACCCATAGATTCTTTTTCAGTTCCTTTAAAATCGTCGCCAAAATATGTAGAAAATGAAAGCAGGTCCAGTTCCATGTAGATTAGTCAAGTAGGTTTATTCAGGATAGATGTTACAATGTAGAGAAGCCCCACCAGGAGCAGCCTTCCTGCTGCTCTGCCCAACCACCAACTGACTCTCACTCACCAACATTCCTCTGCCACCTCACACACCAACATTCAATCAACACAGTCACACTGGCTGGGCAGCAGGTATAACAGTGCTATTACTGAATAGCTAGATATATGATAGATAGGTAGACAGACTGACAGACTGACAGACAGACAGACAGACAGAGATAGATAGATAGATAGATAGATAGATAGATAGATAGATAGATAGATAGATAGATAGATAGATAGATAGATAGATAGATAGATAGATAGATAGATAGATAGATAGATAGATAGATAGATAGATAGATAGATAGATAGATAGATAGATAGATAGATGACTGCCCTCCACATTTGCAATGTAAAGTAAGGAAAAAACACTAGGGCAGGCAGTGCTGTTAAGAAATATTGAACAAAAGAACATTGAAATTGCAAGGAGGGCTGAGGACATTCGCAATGTAAAGCTATTAGACAAGAAATAATGTTTATTAAAAAAACGCTCTCTTACCTTAATAGCACCAACCACAGTTGTTGTGAGAGCAGAATTATAGAAACTGCATAAAACTATTGTGTATAGTAAGAGGAACCTAAAAGATAAACAAAAAAATCGCTGTAAATTCTCACACTATGGTAATTCAAGACCTTGAGAGACTGCAGGCCACTTAGATTAGAGAATTGTTAACTCTTGAGATAAGAAGAATCTGTTGTCTTCGTATTTCAATCCAAAGAGTTAATTTGGCAAACTCCGGTACAATGGTGTGGTAATATCACACAGCAAATTACCAATAAAGTGAGGTTCAGCACATGAGTTATTACTACATCACTGTGCGTTTCCCCGGTATGTAATGGGTGATAATGCAGTGATGCAGCTAGTTTGGCCGTTTTCCAAGCTGCAAAATGCAAAATATTGTTTTTATACCCACACAAAGTTTGACAAGTTCTACCTGGTGACATTCGTATGGGAAAATCTTCTTGGCTGTAGAGTAATTTTTCACAAGTGCCAATTCAATTTCAGGGGTAAACTCCCATTTGAGCCAGAATCCCCGTTGGAACAAGGCCAGTTATTTAAACATTTTAAAATTATAAAATAAAGAGGCAAACGGCTAAAATGCTTTCTGTCAAAGTCTCGCAGATTTCTTCTTTGGATGACATTGTCACCACGATTTGCAGAAATACGAACAAACCTTGAGTAGCATCATTTGACACACAGCACAAACCATGCAATATATGGTAATACGACAGTAGCAGAAACAGAAGTTCTGCCTTAATTAATGTTGGTATCTCTGAAACGTATGTTTGGAAAAACCACATTTTAGAGCTAGTCTGCTAGTGGATATTGTGCTCCAGTCACAAAACACATAGATTAGTGTATGCCTCTTCACAAAATAGACATCACATCATTGCAGCTGTTGTGTAGTGTTTCTAATAATAGCTGAATGCAGCTTATTGTAAAAAATTATCGGTAAAAAGTAAGAGTGGAAGACTTTATTAAAGTACACTCTGCAGATCTTGGCTGCGGCCCTCCTTCCCTAAGATGGCTCCTTAGTCTGAGCGGCTTGCTGCCTCACCTTATTCATTAATTTATTTGTGATTTTCACCTGAAGCATCCACTTAGCTACTCCATAAGCATGGGCTAGACTCGGGGACATCACTTGTCTGGTTTGTAGGTCTCTATCCCCACTCTGCGAATAGCCATCATTTCAGGGCTCTCCCCAGCACTATAACATCCAGCTCGTTTATCCCAGTGCAGCCTCTATCCATGCTGCTGGGAGGTCAACATGGGAGGTCAACATGTTGGAGGACGCCACCAGCCACTGCACTGCTGCAGTCATTCAGACAAGTCAGTGCAAATATGGAAGCAGCACCTCAAGGCAACCCATCAATCTCAGCACCTTCTGTGCATCTGAGCTCAGGTACATTTTGACAAGGAGCAGACTCCGCATCTTCTCCAACCCCCAACCGAAGTTTACCACCATGCACGTGTGCTGACTGTGAATTTGCGCTGGGAGACTTCCCTATGTTAAGTCCATTGTCAAGTCTCTCTCATTGCATTGTATTGCTCCCTAAGCACTAGTGTGCTGAATTTGGATTCTTCAAGAGGCCCACGCTTACGTTGAATCCACAGGTAAAGAAATGTGATATTATGTTAAATCAGACGGACAGATGTTAGAGAAGTTACATAAAAAAAATTGTAGAAAATGATGTAAAATATATTTACAAACAAAACACCAGAAAAAAACACATTAAGAGAAATAAATTGGACCCCAAAAATATATTATTCAGAAGGATGAAGGGAAGGTCCAAGATTGCGCAACTATTGGGAGAGGGATTGACCTAACGGATAGAGCTGTTGACCTTGAAGCTGGGGAACTAGGTTCGAGTCTCAACATCCTGTGATTCTGGGCAAATCATGTAATCTCCCAGTGCCTACCAAAAAGGAACGTGTCTGTTAGTAACATAACTGGTGCTCGTGGAAAGCGCTCTGATACTTTCGGGTTGAGTTTGCGCTATACAAACTCTAAAAAGAAAAATGTGTTAGTTTGTGGAGAGTGTTCTAAAGGGTATTGTTGGCCCAAATCTAAGAAGAGGTAGGGATCAATCTTGACAACAGTTCTGGAAGGACTCAATTGCAAACCTCCTTTATCCTTCTTCCGAGCGCCTATAGTAGCATTGCTGCAGGAGTTCCAGATGTGTTCCTGACCTGAGAAGGAGACTAACTGCCAAAGACACCAGCCATGAAACTCAGAATTCTTCCTCAGTCCACTGCTGTGGCCTGCCTAGCACCAATCTCAAGACAGAGTAGGGTGAAATTATGAGCAAGTACACATTTCAAATATGATGTCTATGTGTACCATATTTCTTTTGAACTCCAAGCCGTTTCAGGATGAGCTCCTCAATCTTAAGGGATGGAATACAGAGATGATGGTCACTTCTACTGAATGTTCCTGACATTGTTTCTATAGCAACAATACTGAAAGGATTGCTCTGCTCTACTTGTAAAACCAATTCTGTCCTCTGAGTTCCTTCTGAAAATGTTTCTCAAACTAAATTTACTGAAAATATTCCAGTGTAACAAGTAAGGTGTTGCTGCTTGAAATAGCGTGCAAATGAAGAAATGTTATTTAAACAAAATGTAAAATATATTCATTACTTCTTAAACAGGTTTTGCATATCTACATAGGAGCTTACCCCATGAAACAAGAAAGAAGAAACTGTGTAACAAACATAATATTGGTCCATTCACTGAAAGTGATAGCCTAAAAGAGAGAGAACAAGGAGGTAAATGAAGACATGATGTAGGATGGACATGATATTAAATGCAGCGATACAATGTACATGAATATGCTGACACCAATATCGTTCAATTCATAATCCAGCTTCAAATATCTGCCTAGCTCCCAGTAACCTGGCAATGAAATTGACCAGGCACCACCAGCCTCTAAGTTTCTGATTCACAGAAAACGGAGTAAATCTGCACGAATTTCAGAAATTCGCAAAATGTTTCAGACGTAAACCTGAAAAGCTGCAACAGTTGAAGGTGTCTGTCCATGTGTATGGCTGAAAGTTCCTGTTCATGTGACAATCTGTTCCTTGCTTTTATTTTTTGGAGGACTGTGTAAATTTGGCACACAAAACTTTCATTGAAGCAGAATTGATAACCTGGAGAAGCATGACAGCAACAAGCATTGACATATATATATACCTTTTAAATGGCATGAGGTACCTTTCCGCTGGCTGAGTGCCCACAGTCTGAATCATCCCTGCAAATTTCCCACTTTCATGAGTGGCTGCTCGAGTGTCCTGGTTGCACGCCTCTGCCGCTGCTTACTGACTCTAGCGCTATCCTGTGATTGCTGTTCCTTCTCCAAAGCAACAGCTGGTCCCAAAATGTGCATCCACTTTCAACCAGGAAAGTCTAGTATCTCAGTCCCTGTACCCAGCTCCCATTTAGCCTGAGGCAGAGGAGTGCCCCATAAGCCTGTCGGAAAGACTGGACATTTGCATATCTTCTGTTGTGGTGCCCTGAGAAGGGCAGGGGTATCAACAACGTTGAGTGAGTGTTTGGGGGGCTACTAGAAGTGCAGCAACTCCCTAGAATTTGTACCCGTAAAAATTACCCTAAGTCACCTCTGGATTACCTTAAGGACCCCAGAAGAGGTTTTCAAAGTTTGTAAAGTGCCCGGAGTTTCTGCCTTTACTCATAAGCTCTGGAGTGTGAGGATCCAAGTTGTGTGGTCCTACAGCTACAGCTGCAGTAGCAGCATGTTCACAGCAGAAGAAAGACTTGTTATAAGTGTTACTAAAAGATGGTACTTTCAATGTTGAATTCAGTGGTAGTGGATTTGCTTGAAATGATATATTTCTGCTTTTTAATAATGGGGTGACCCTCTGACAAAGGCAGTATGCCTGTCTTTTTGGTAATGATACCCCCACATATTGTGGGCAGTATATGGGGGGGATTGTGATTATGGAGTCTAGGCCCTAGGGCCTACTGGGGAGAGAACAGTCCTCAGTGTGTCATCACAGGTATTTCCATCTATTTAATTGATCATATTTGGAAATTAATGCATAGTATTCAGTAGTGTATGCGTAATAAAATACTTTTTCATTATTAGAAGAAAAGGCGCTGACTACTTTACAGAGTGTTGTTGCTGCATATCAGTGAGCTGAGTATACTAGCACACACCACCTCCCTTAAGTAAGCATTGACCTGCTTTGCTTTGCTACCCTGACATAGCGCTACAATAGGGCTTGGTTCTTAGTACAGGGAAGGGCGCTGACATATTACTTGTGAAGGACTCACATCCTAACCAGCTTTCTTACACCCACATTATGAGGTTGGCTTCGGCACAATCCCATACTACTTGACTATTTATACCAACATTTATTGGGACTAAAGTTAATAATTTAATTGGGATTGGAACCCTCATTGGGAATGCTTGGGATATCACAAAGTTATTAGTGCTTGGGAGTAGCCGGCACTGTCACCTACATGATCCCTCCAGGCATATTCCCTTTTATTTTTCCAACCATTCACTTTAATTGTGTCAACAGAAAAGCTTGTCACACGTTGTGTTTTGGGGCTGTTAGTGCTACCTGTGACTGCAAATTTTCACAAATTTTCATTCATTTAACCAGGATCTGTCAATTGTATGCAGAGATTACTCTTTTGGTAGATTTGTGAATGGAGCCCTAAACTCATTAATTTATGACATTCACATACCTGAACTTCTTTCTTGTACCTTGTCCACTCATCTCATTCCCTTGATAAATTCTTTGTTGAAAACAAATGCAAGCTTATACTACAATGGAAAATTATTTACTGACCAATGGTTAAAATACCTCCCATCTTATCAACTGTGGAATACATCAATCTTTATCGAAAATATCCTTTACATCTAATCATCGCTATAAAGTCTTTTCAGTGCTTTAGGCTAACACATACTTGCCCTAATTAATCATTTGATATATATGTCAGTGACTAAACTAACATTCTAATCCGTCTGCCTTTAACTTCTACTCACCCTCTGCTGTCTTCATTCTCTGCCTCCTCCTTTCCTGGTTTTACCTAATTCTCTTTCTCAATTACTAGCTCATCTGATGATGCCCCGTTGATCGTGCCCTTCTTGTCTGGATTCCGCCTTTGGATTCTGTCCACCATTATGCAGAAATAGCTGCCTTGTCTGGGATTGATCAGGTAAAAGGTGACAATTTATGTTGCGTTAATGTATCCTGTTTGTGCTCATCATGATTAACTGCCTGAGAACAGCTAGCATCTAAAACTAGTTTTTATCACTTTTCTCTGCCCCAGACAAAAAATTTAAATCCTCCACTCTACTCCATGACTGACATCAGTCACATACGTTTCCATTGCTGTTACCACAAGTACTTCTAACATATTTCTAAATACCACCTATATATGCACATACTTTTTTGCTGA
Source organism: Triturus cristatus (assembly GCF_964204655.1). NCBI lineage: Eukaryota > Metazoa > Chordata > Amphibia > Caudata > Salamandridae > Triturus > Triturus cristatus. The sequence goes on along the minus strand of NC_140581.1, from coordinate 823,344,182 downwards.
AAGATTTCTACTGTTACTTTGCCTAAAAATAAGTAGTCTGCACAACACATGCACTGTACAATTGAGCCAAAAGGCTGCAACCTTTTAATGGATGACAATACTAGAGTGAATCTGGACCTCTGCTGATTACTCATTTTTCAACTTCCCTGTGCAAGTGGACATGCAAATCAGTGTTGGTCCTGTACAAAGGGGAAAGTTTAGCCACAAGGGACTGACCACATCCTTTCTATAAGGTAACTCAAACAAACCCCATGAGTGTCTAAATTTCAATCAATAGTATATTCAATTTCTTTAAAATCAAATTTCAGAAAAAAAGAAAAGAAACTGAAGCTATCCAAGAAATGCGAATCTAAAAAGTATGCAGGTAATACAAATTATTTTAAAAACAGACACCTATAAAAGCAACCTCCTTAAATATCATCATTGTGCACCTAGGCAGATGATACTATCTAATATTCCATGGATAGAAAGCAAAAATAGGCAATGTAAACATATTCAAAGGAAATCATAGGTTCTAACCCTATGAGGCAAGACATTTAATTTCGTAAGGTGGAATTAATCCGGGTGTTCCATCAAAGCAAATACAAATGTAGCTCTACTTCTGGTGCCTGGGAAACCAGTAATGGGCAGAGGGTATGTTCACCTGTAATATTTCAGATACTGTGAAGAAATGTAATTTTAACTGCTGTATGTAAAAATAAGTACAATGGTATGCATATCAATTCAAGGAGTCTGGCAATTCCACCACCTCAGTAAATCCCACCCTAATGTGTCTCATATATAATGAAAAACATTACTTAATGTCACAACATGTGATCCACATCTGTAGGTAAAAACCTGATTAAAGTGTGAGATGTGGGAGAAAAAAGGGCAGAAAGACAAACAAAAGAGAAAAAAGTAATCAGAAAACCTTCGATTATGTGAATCATTAGCTATGGTTTTAAGCACCACACGCAAACCTTCCAATTATGATTGTGGGATCTGTCTGACCTTAGACTGCACAGCTAAAAGCACAGTAACATCATCATTTCAGGGGAGACACCTTTAATACTAGAGAAGACAGTTCAGACAGCTTCCTCTAGGGATTAAGAGTACCTCTTCCCTGGATATTCCTTCTTACAATGTCTTGGTTAGCTGAGTGTTGTTGTTATTTTGAGAGTGCTCATTCAATTTTTTTTGGTACTGACATGAACGTTTTATCCCTGGCCATCAGGAGTGAGGTTTGAAAACAAGAGCATTCAATGTTCGTTAAAAGACATCTACTGTGGTAGGATTCAATCATATGCAATCAAAATATTCACTTCTACTCATCTAAGCTGTCATAATGATTACTCAAGCTTCAACCCTAATTTTAGCCTCTGTTGTGAAAGTGGTATATACACTTCAAAACTCATCGATTTTGAACAAACATACATAAGGTTGCATGGGGTTACTTTTCATTGACTCTAATAATTTGTTTGAGCACTTTAGAATTAAATATAAAAACTGAATAGAAAGGGTTATATATGTTAGATAATGACCTTAAACAGTTGAGATACACAGAGGGATATATTTAGCAGATTCACAGCATAGCCAAAGGATTGTGTTGATGTTTTGTTGAGAGCATATTGAATTGAGAGGACAAACACGTTGAAGCTACTCTTTTGTACTTCATAATGGTATTATACACTTCAGAAAGGCCCACATTGCTGAATTTCATTAGTCCTACAATTCTTCATGCAGTGGTTACACAATTCAGTTGGAAAATCGAACTACCTAATTATGATTGAAATTCTGAGGATAATTTCTCAAATGATGGTATTTACCAAAGGCAGGCCAAAATCATTATACAAATGTTTATGGTCTATATGAGGACAACACTAAAGATTGCTAAACTTAATCTAAGGTAACATCTGAGAAAAACACAAGATGTGCATTTGTATTCATTACAAAGCCACCCAGTTTATTTACTAGTGCGAGTAATATTTTAGTGTTGTGATCACTATGATAAAATTGTGGGGGAGCTTTGTTGAGTACTCTAGACTTGTGATGGTGGGTGGATGGGACTTACATGTTAGATGGTAGCTTTTCTTTTGAAGTACCTTTCCACTGTATCATTCTGTGGCTGAACCGCTTCTCTTCTTCATTCCTTAATGTTTATTTCTGTATTACATTCGTATATAAGGCTAATATCGGTTTCCATAAAGTGACCAAAAAGATAGGTCAACTGTCTGCATTCCTGCACATAAAGGATTTTGTATGTGAAAAGTGTGACTTACCTTCTGCAAGTCTCCAGTAATGTAACTGTACATGGCTGTGGGTACAATCATGAAGCATGCATTGTAGAAAAGGACTCCATATTGACCAAGCTCCTAGAAAATGTTAAAATAGCTGTTAGACAACTCAAAAATATCACAATGCTAAAATGTATATAGCGATACTTAATGATTCTATTACCAACTAGTAGTTATAACAGTAACAACAAATCCAAACAAATCCATCAGCAGGTAGTAGTACACATAAACATGTTCTAGCTAACATTCTAAAAAATATATAGATAAAATACAAAGTTAAAACAACAACTATTGAGCAAGAATGTAACAAAGGCCTCTGTGATGTTCTCATGCCGCTACCATTACCACACACACCCTTTGACTCCATACCCTATTAAAAAAGTGAACCATATATAGCACAACCTCTAGCTCATTTGTATTCTGAATTAGTGTCATTGTCTTCAATATTGTATGCTTATCCCATCCACTGAAGCTAGGCTGGAGCCATAGTCTCTCGAGTCTCTACCCTGCTCTATATAGAGGGCAAATGTGGAGGAAATGTGTCAGTGATTCGTCTAAGGACTACAGAGTGACCTATAGTACACTACCACTGGTTACCCAGGGAGCACGTACACAAATCATTCTTGTGTGGGTGTTACTTTACTAGATACCATTGTGACTTGGAACTTAGGTAGGTAATTAGGAGTTGTAGCAAAACGGGGAGTTTCTCCTATCTCTGTAATTTACCACTCAAATGACCTCTATCCACTGTGTCAAATTCTGTGCCAAAGTCTGAGAAGGCTATGTAGGGATCGGGTTTCCTTTCTCTCTGATTACTGCTAGATTAGACTTTGAAGTATCAGTGCACTATCCAGGTTGTTGTATATGTACATATATTCTTCTGAGTAAATGCTCATATTTCAGGGACTTCAAAAACTGTTTATCAAGTATCTGTCCATTTGCATCCAGCAACACAATCAGATGATAACTGGCATGTTGTAAATGGGAACCTTTTTTGTGAACATGTCTGACCAAGCTACCCAAACAAAGTGCTGCGAATGGTGGTACCAGGATAGCAGTTGTGCTGAATTTTGCTATATCATAGATAATGACAAACAGTTTCATCTCTGAGCTCAAGTAATATTTTGTTTTCAGTATTAATTGATGTACAACCAAGAAGGAAGTGGGCTGTACATCCTTAACTGGATTTCCTTTGCCAACTAAGAGAAAGTCAGTTGATGTGCATCAAAAAGAGGGCTGTTAGAGTGAAGAAATATAAATGGTCCATGATTGTTCATAATATTAGCCACATGGGCAACACATTTCCAGACATTTCTGTTGCTTTGCTCAGAAACCATCCATAAATTAAATAATTTCTTTCTTTTTCTCTTCTCTTGTCCTGGCTCCTTCGTTGATATAATTTCTTCAAGTCCCCAATTTCTTTTTTGAATCGTTTTGTTTTTACAAAGACCACCACATGCTAAATGCCTTAACTTGCTCCTAACTGACAAAATTACATAATGATAAAATCCTACTGGCCCTACTTCTTAGCTGGTTGTTTCTGCTTTACATATAACCCAGTAGTTGTTTCCTTTATTGTGGTCATACGCTGTGCAAAGCTAGAAACAAGATCGAGTGACTGAACTGCTTCTCATAGGATACTGATAAGGGTTGGCCTGCTAACTGACAACAATATACTGTTATTTTAGTTGATTACATACCTAGGATGTTATTATTGGGAAGCAATAAAATTGCATTTACTATATCAATGTACCACTATATTATAGGATACATATACATTTTCTATTCTTAACTGACACCATACTTACCTTGGCAGATAAGTATACATAAAATTAAGAGTTGGAAATATATTCTCATCTTACAAGTCGATGTAGTGGATGATAGTTTGCCAATCAACATAATGCATGCAGCATAGTGACCAGCAATCCCTGAGTTATTATGAGGGGACCTGCCAGTTATTGTAGACTGATCAGATTTTTGGGAAGAATGTTAAATTCTAGTACTCTACAATGCATGGATCACCATTAACATTAGTATTTTTTAATATATTTTTTGATAAAGTTAATAACATAGAAATGTCCTAGATTGTTGATAGCAAGTGACTTCTAGGTCATGTAACTGTAAAATGGTTGCCTCTTGGAGGATGTCCATTCAAAAGCGCTACATTTAATGGCATAGCCCACTACAGTATCTGTTCTCCTCATTTGTATGAAATTCTTTTGTCCGCATCAGAGGTGGAGAGCACCACTGATCATCCAGATGAACCATGTCTGAACAGGAATATGACAAGGACTAAATACATGCATTAAAGTTTCCCTTAAGAATTAGATTATGGCTCTGTTAAAATCCCAAAAACGTAAGAGCTAGTCAGAATTAAATGAGCAACAAATGACTACATGACCTTTGGAAGTGTCTTGTCATAGTTTAAATTCAAGCACTAGAAAAAACTGTACATGACAACGGTAATAACTGGCAGAACAAGTTTAGTCCTCAGGGTAACAATTTCACCAGGCCTCCTTTATGATAACCCGTTTTCCGTTATTGTGGGTACTCAAAACACAAATTAATTTCATTCCCCAAAGGTACTAGTCATCCATGTCTCTCACAGACATATGATATATGCAGCATGGAAGCTCTCATAGTTATTCCCTCTGAGGTGGTGATCCAGACCCACTAAGTTCCAGCTAATGAAGCAAAATATTAATGTTAAGTTGTGTTGATAGATTGTTAGATTGGCTAACTGATAATAGCCACATTCAAATGTCAAGATAGCTTACACAAACAATCTACAAACCATGTCATTTTAAGGATTGAAAACAAACCTGTGTGGACCTAACTCATTCATACTATCTGGTTCCATTTTTTTTATGGAATATGACGCAGTTCATCAGCTACAAAACCTATCTAGTTTCTTTGGTGAAAAAGACCACGTGGTACTCAAATTGTTGACAACGTCTCTGCAGATATTACTATGGTCATATCGATTACTGAAATATTTGCAGCTTTATACAATTGTAAAATCAAATTGCAAATGTAAGATGAACTCACAACAGTTTTAGACGGGGCATATCCACTATTTCAGTCTCTTTAGCAAATCATGCACAGGAACAATCATGAATAGATTAAACCAATAACCAAGGACAAGTATAGTGCACTTTCACATGCTAGATAATTTTAGAAATGCTGGTGTCATAGATTGTGTAAAGAAATCTATAAATGTGTGAGATGATGGGTATTTTGTAGAATAGTTTGCAGGAGATATGCATTGGACACATTTGATTACCTTTTTGCTTTTTTGATTATGTGTCATCTTCCACCTCTTTTTGCTTACCTTTTGATAATCTATCCATCCTGTGCCCCACAGCCGGTCGCTCCTCGCCCTCTCTGCTCTGCTGGTGCTGCCTGCCTGCCGCTCCCTGCTGCCTGCTGCCGCTTCCCGCATTTTCGCCGCCGCCGCCCAGTGAGTCCTCCCTGCTCTGCTGGTGCTGCCTGCCTGCCGCTTCCTGCAGCCTGCTGCCGCTTCCCGCATTTTCACCGCCGCCGCCGCCGCCCAGTGAGTTCTTTTCCCGCTGCTGCCCCTGCTAACCCGCCCCCCCTTCCTGCCCATTGGTCACCCCGCTCCCGCCTCCCAGCTGCTCCTCCCCCCGGCTCCTTACTTATGACGCCCCCTGAGCGACCGCGCAGCGGACGCGCGCAGCGGGCGCGCCCTATGCGCGCCGAATGTGCGCCAAAGGTAAGCCTGTCTGCGCCCGTCCGCGCCTGGACCGCGTCCAGCGCCAGACCCCCTGGCCCCCGCGCCCGCCAGCCCCCCGCAGGACCTACGATGATGCCACACTCAACGCACTCAACACCGGCCGAACCCCCGGATGCTACCAAGCATCCCCACGACGCACCCAGGGACCCTTCATCTGCTGATCCTGCAACTTCTCCTGCCTCCGAACCTGCACCGCGCCCACCAAGACGGACAGCAGCAACCACCTCAAGTGCATCCTGCTCAACACCCGCTCCGTCCACAGACACGCCGTGGAACTCTGGAACCTCCTCGACACCACATCTCGGGACGTCGCATTCCTCACGGAAACCTGGATGAACGCCTCCTCAGCCCCCGACATCGCCATCGTCATCCCGGACGGCTACAAGATCATCAGGAAGGACCGCGTCAACCAGACCGGAGGAGGTATCGCCATCGTAAACAAAAGCACCATTCGCATCTCGACTGACTCCATCGACGCATTCAATGCCGCCGAGCACCTGCACTTCCAGATTCACACCGACCCCAAGACTACCCTCAGAGGCACCCTCATCTACAGACCCCCGGGACCGCGCACACAATTCTGCGAAGACATCACGGACTTCATCAGCCCACATGCCCTCCCCTCCACAGACTACATCCTCCTCGGGGACCTCAACTTCCACCTGGAGAACAACAAGGACGGCAACACCACCGCCCTGCTGGGCAACCTCGCCAACCTCGGACTCCAGCAACTGGTCAACACCCCCACCCACTACGCTGGCCACACGCTTGATCCCGTCTTCTCATCCAGCAAGCACATCACCTTCAGCCACTCCACCGGACTTCACTAGACTGACCACAGCTGCGTCCACTTCAGCTTCAGAAAGAACACAACCCACCACCACCCGAAGCAGGCTCCCCACAGAAACTGGAGCAAGATCACCGCCGACCAGCTCACCACTTCCCTCCGCCAAAGCCCACCTGTCATGACAACGGACCCCAACGCAGCAGCCCGCAACCTCACGCAGTGGCTGACCACCTGTGCCGACGACCTCGCCCCACTGAAGAACCCACTCACCAGGCCCAGAAGCAAGAAGGCCCCCTGGTTCACCAACGAACTCAAGGACTCCAAGAAGGCCTGCCGCACACTCGAGAAGGCCTGGCTCCTCGACAAGACCGCCGACAACATGACCACCCTCAAACACGCCACCCGCAGACATCACCAGCTCATCCGTTCCACCAAGAAGAAATCTCTGAAGGAACGACTGGACAACAACGCCCAGGACAGCAAGGAACTCTTCAACATCGTCAAGGAGTTCTCCAACCCCAGCACCGGCAACAACGACATCACTCCTTCGCAGAACCTCTGCGACTCCCTCGCGTCGTACTTCCACCGCAAGATTGCCAACATCCACAACAGTTTCGGCGCACCACCACCGCACCCATCGGTCGAACCAACGCACCTCGCCGCCGCCCTCCAGACATGGACCGAAGTGACCACCGAAGACACGGCCCGCATGATGAACACCATCCACTCCGGATCTCCGACCGACCCATGCCCACACCATGTCTTCAACAAGGCAGACTCCACCATCGCACTCCACCTCCGAGACATCATCAACACCTCCTTCGACACAGCCACCTTCCCAGAGAGCTGGAAGCATGCCGAGCTCAGCGCCCTGCTGAAGAAACCTACAGCGGACTCGACCGACCTCAAGAACTTCCGCCCCATCTCGCTCCTTCCTTTCCCGGCCAAAGTCATCGAGAAGGTCGTCAACAAGCAACTGGCCGCCTTCCTCGAGACGAACTGATCCCTCGACCCATCGCAGTCCGGATTCAGAGCCAACCACAGCACCGAGACCGCCCTCATCGCAGCCACTGACGACATCCGAGCCCTGCTCGACAACTGAGAAACAGCGGCACTCATCCTCCTAGACCTCTCCGCAGCATTTGACACTCTCTGCCACCGCACCCTAGTCCAACGCCTCAACGACACCGGCATCCAAGGGAAGGCTCTGGAATGGATCACCTCATACCTCGCCGGCAGAACACAGAGAGTACGCCTCCCCCCCTTCTGTTCTGAGGCCACCGAAGTCATCTGCGGCGTTCTGCAGGGATCGTCACTCAGCCCCACCCTCTTCAACGTCTACATGAAACCCCTCACTGCCATCGCACGCCAACACAACCGCAACATCATCTCCTACGCCGATGACACCCAGCTTATCCTCTCCCTCACCAGAGACCCCGACACCGCCAGAGCCAGCCTACACGAAGGGATGAAAGACGTCGCCGATTGGATGAACATCAGCCGCCTGAAACTGAACACAGACAAGACAGAAGTCCTCATCCTTGGACCATCACCCTCCGCATGGGACGACTCCTGGTGGCCCCCAGCCCTAGGCACCGCACCCAAGCCAACAGACCACGCACGCAACCTGGGCTTCATCCTGGACTCCTCCCTATCGATGACCAGACAAGTCAACGCCGTCTCCTCATCATGCTTCCACACCCTCCGCATGCTCCGCAAAATCTTCCGGTCGATCCCGACCGAAACCAGGAAGACGGTCACCAAGGCCCTCGTCACCAGCCGACTAGACTACGGAAACACCCTCTACGCCGGGACCACAGCCAAGCTTCAGAAAAGACTCCAACGTATCCAGAACGCCTCCGCCCGACTCATCCTGGACGTCCCCCGACGCAGCCACATCTCGAGCCACCTGAGAGACCTGCACTGGCTCCCCGTCAACAAGAGGATCACGTTCAGACTCCTCACCCACGCACACAAATCCCTCCAAGACCTGGGCCCCAAGTACCTCAAAGACCGCCTGACCTTCTACACGCCCGCCCACCAGCTACGATCCGCGCACCTCGCTCTCGCCGCCGTACCTCGCATCCAGAGAGCCACCACCGGAGGAAGTTCCTTCTCCTACCTGGCGGCCAAGACATGGAACTCCCTGCCCATCCACCTGCGGCTGACCCAGGACCACCTCGCCTTCAGGAAACAGCTCAAGACCTGGCTGTTCGAGCAGTAGCAGACCCCCTCCCCCAAGCGCCTTGAGACCCTTCCGGGTGAGTAGCACACGATATAAATTACATGATTGATTGATTGATTGTTCATTATTATTATTTTTTGGAAACTAGAATGCCAAGCACTAGTCTCAACTATAATTATTCTTTTTTTCTCTGTTTACTACCTTAGATGAGAGATTGCGGATAACAGAGAGCTTTCAGGCCTATAACTGGACATTTCACAATTGTTAAAACATATTTAATATTTGTTTGTATTATGTTCATATGCATCCATTAAAATACATGCTAATTATCATATATATAATTATAAATGTATCCAATGTTAATCAGATATGAATGTTGTTTTCTATTGCTTTAAGCTTCCCATGGAATTGTAGTAATCACAAACCTTTCACTGCCTTAATGTTCTAAATTGCACATTAGCCTTGTTTTCAAACCTGGCAAAGGGAGTAGAATCATTCAGAGAAGATTGAAGCCAGTATTGTACATATGAATTGTACCTTCCCTTGAAGGCCATCATGTGCCTCCTTGAAAGGAAGATCCTGACACCTGCACATTAGATACATTTCTGCTGAGAACAACATGTTTCTGTCACATTGTCATATTACACTGACTTGTATTGAGAGAATATGTATAAATATACCAAGTTGATGTTACATATTGTTTTAGCTCTTAGCTCTACCTGACTGTTTCCTAATGAGAGCCTTGGCCAGTTCAAATGACAATTGAGTTTTGTTCTTTTGCTTTGATGCCTGCTATTTTGCATTAAATGCTTGCTGGACTTTAGTCTACCTGAGATGTTGTATTTTTGTTTTTAATACAGTGGCAACCAGATATTGGATATACTTAGGCACTTGCAAGGTGGCATTCTTTTTTACATCTTGGATACTACCAAGATGTTGTTTTCTGTTGAGTACCTGAATCTTGAGCTGTTTTTGAGGAATTATTACTTGTAAATTCCTTGTAAAATCTGTGTTCAGGTTTTCTCTATATGGTCCTGGTTACAATGTGATTTATTGGGGAATACAATTTATTATCTCCATCATGGATGAGAGTGATTCATCTTATGAATGTTAAGTAGAGAAATTCAGATTGTACATTTCAAAAATCAGATGGTGATCATTTTTTATGGTGATGAAAAAGGTTCACCTGCTTTTAAGAGTGACCAATCATAATAGGCTGCCATATCACAGGTGAATGTACTTGTGTGACTATTGAGTGAGCTGGTTATATATGAATCTATCATATGAATAGAACCATTAAATGAACTGAATCTGTTTTAGGACCAGCAAGATATCTTGTAGACCAAAGATGTATTTTTATAAAACATTTAGTACATGGTCTCCAGGGTCCTTTTTCAGATTTCTGAAGTATGCAGTTGTTAAAACATTTGTTGTCATAAGTTTCAAGAAGGTTAGGCAATGATGCAAATCATTAAAAAATGTTCCCTGATCCAAGTGGTTTATTAGCTCCATGAGCAGACCTGTCTTCGTGAACAATTTAATTATCTTTAGTTAGTGTCAGCACTTTAGGCAGTGTTCATAGTACCTGAGCATCATGCTTGTGCTGTCAGAATATAAACCCTGAAAAGCCTTCAGAATGGATGATTCTCCAGTAAGTCTGGAAAAGGTATGCTCCTTCTGCCACAGACGTTTTCCTGGGTTTAGACAAGACCAACTGGAACGTGCAGATGCAGGTCAGGAGCCAGTAGGCTTTACTCTTGTTGTACAACTTGTAAGCTTAATAAACTGACTGAAGGGGTAGTTCTGTATCCAGTTACACAAAAATCATCGACCCATGTTCCCAATCTATGCAGTCAATTAAGACAATAATGAGCACACTCGGGCGCACTTCTCTAAAATCAACTTGAGGAAAAAACCACTTGGCAATGACCGCTCTCTACCTCTCTGAGGCCCTCCTGGATTCTATTCATAACTACCTTCTCCTCTACATTGACAACAAAGTGGCCAGTATGAATTACATGAATTAGGGTAAGAATTTCAGTACTACCTGTTACTAACCTACAAACTGTTACCCACTATTCTTATATACCTATCGGTAGTGGATAAAACTAATTTCAGATTTAGATGTTCCCGTTACTACATTTGAAACAGTACTGTTAGCACATTTTTTGTGAATACTACTGGGATCCTCCGCCTTGATTTTTGTAATTTCATAGCTGTATTGTCTGCATTTCCATTTCTTTTATCTCAGATCACTAGCAATGTTATTGTGAGCCACTAGTTACAGTGGAGGAGGTAATTACCAAATCTTTGTGTAACTTCTAACTATTTTAGGTTTCAATTCTTGTTTATTGAAGAAAGATGCAGAACACAAATTATGCAGTGTTAACCAATTATCCCCTAGTATTACCATCCTCCGACAGGGACATTGTGGCAGTATCACAACAAATTTCCACCCACACAGTCAATGTTTATCTCTCTTCCTGGTCAGAGTTTACTCAAAGTGCAACTATCTGTAGGGTGCAGAAAAAATCTGAGGCATATTATTGCTCTATAGTCTTTAGTGTAGCAAGGTTTTACAGCTGCTGGCAATTCCCCTGCTTTGTTAACCCTCTGTAATATTTTTGCTGAAGTTGCTCTAGTATGTTTTCAACTTTATTGATTTCTAGAAGTCTAAGTTTGTCTCCGATATGGACTATCTAGTGCCATGTCTTTTGGGAAACAGTCTTCTTATGATTCTCTCTTCAAGTGTTTCCTGCTTGTATGAAATCCAGTAATTTTACATTTACCAAGATTTGGCAGGGTAACACTTTTAAGAGGAAAGAATTCCGGTGAATGGCGCTATTTCGGCTGCAACACAAGATCCCTTATAAATGGGACCATCCTTTCAGGATCTGCTTACAAACCATGGGCCTGATTCACAATTTTTGGTATTCGAAAAGGTAAGTTATTACTACTAACTTTACTACTAGTAAAATTACTAGTAATAAAGTTACTAGTAGTAAAGGTACTGCTAGTAGTAACTTACCCTTATGAATACCAAAAACGAGTATAATTAGACTTAGGTCTAAGTTTACTACTTAAGTCAAAGTTTACTACTTTAGGTTTACTACTAGTAAAATCACTAGTAGCACAGCTACTAGTAGTAACTTACATTTCCTAATACCAAAAAATAGTCAACTTAGACCAAAGTCTAAGTTTACCTTTATCAATCAGGCCCTAAATCTTTGGCGGAGGTACAGAGGATAATGGGAATCCCAACGGACGAGCCTACTATGACTGTTAGTGATGTGGACTGACTTGGAAACATGGGAACCTTTTTGAAAATGGTGTGAGGCAGACACATCAAATCACACCAATAGACTACATACAAAAAGGAAGCAGCCATTAAAAATCTGCAACAAGCTAGACATAGGGAGACAGGATCTAGTCTGCTGGCTAATCTCTTGGTAACTTGACACAATGACAAATGAGGAAATAATTGGGGTCAGGGGTGGGGCATATGGCTTCTGGGAGACCCGTTGGGGAGATGATAAAAAGAGTGCCACCACTCAGGATGCTTTGAAAGTGGGAAGTTTCATGGTTGGTTTAAATTAGGGTTACACAATGGTGCCAAAAATGCTCAAGTTATCTTTGTTTCGTGGTGAATTCTTAGAAGGGAGAAGGATTGACACAATGATGGAGACAATGTTTGGAATTGATTTACAGATACTTCTACAGATGATCATTAAAGTCCACATAGGCAACAAGAAAGGTAAGAAGCCACCAGGTCATTGGCATAAGATAAAAGAAAGTGGCCATGGTTAATGGTGTTACACTAACATATTTTAACATTAGGGGTATCAACGCCATAAGAGAGTGAGCGTTCTACAGGCACTCACACACCCGCAAAGAGATTTAAACATTATTCAAGGGACACACAGTTTGAGACTGGGTAATTGCCAGGTGCCATTCGGTGCCTTTCCCCAACAATACTACTCTTTTGCTGACATTAAAACCAAGGCATTGGGCATCATATTAGGGAGACAGGCAGGTTTTTTAGTTAACAAGACACACAAAGATAAGGAAGGCTGATGACTGCTCCTTAACGGCTTATTACAGGGCAAAATTGTCCTAACAACAATAGTATATGGCCCAAACCAAGGTCAAGAAGAAGTCCCCCTTCACACATTCCAAAAGATAATAGAGCTGGCTACTGGTCCCATGTAGGTGACTGGACTGCTTAGAGTCTACAGAGGGTGGCACCTAGTTGAGCGAGCTTGGTCTGTTGGATATCTAGCAGCATTTGCAAGGGGAGAGAGAGAGATTACTCCCATTACTCAGCTTCTCATAAATCATTTGCCAGAATAGTCTTCATACTCTGTGTCATTCTATTGCAACACAGTCTGGGGAACTAAAATAGATGTCATGTCCCTTTTAGACCATGCCACATTCCCACCTGAGCTGGTGGGTGGAGAAAGTGATGAGGGCGGGCTTCTAAGAATGAATTTAATGAAAAGCCACTCAGTGATAAGGTAATAAAATATGCATTACAGACCCAGGTTAAAGATTTCATACTTCACAGAAACACAGGGAAATGCAATATGGCAATGCTCTCCGATTTCATGAAACTCATACTTCAGGGAACTTGTATAGCAGAAAACGATAGGCAAGGTAAGATTTGCAGGTTGATCCAATGGTTACTCAACTTGACAACATAACTGGAATAAAAACTGTGTAACTGTGTATTTGCCAAATTTAATTATACACACTATTATAGGATTAAAATGTCATTCATTGGTGGACAAATTCTACTCTGCATGAGACACCACACAAATGGCTGTAAAGTTCAGAAGTAAAGTAGGGAATTCTCTACTCTTGTCTAGGTAGGGCTTTGATGTAATCTTTGCGAAAGTGGGGTTCTATCCTTTGCAAGAGCCTGAACTGAAAATGAACATTTTTGCCATGTTGTGTATGTGTTTGTGAATACTGAGACTTTTCTTCAGACTGAAACCAAGGGATTTGATGGTATCGTCTGTGATGGATGGTTGGCAGTATGTTATGTTAAAAAAACGGAGCCAGGATTAAAGTGGAATATAGGAGTTAGAAGGAAAGAAGAGCATAAACTCTGATTTAAGGTGGTTAGGTTCGAATGACATAGATCTCCTGCCTTGGATGTCATCAAAATGTCCTAACATTGTCGGGAGCTGCAGCCTTCACGCATAATTGCATATCATCTGCATATTGGTGAGATTTTCATTAATTACCCCAGAGGTTACTGGTACACATTAAAGATAATGAGAATAAAAATGGAACTATGAGGGAAACCTAGATGGTGATGGATGGGGTTTGAGATAGAGTTTCTTGGTTGCATGGACTCAAAGCCCACGTGGGCATTGGGAAATTCAAGCAAAGTGCTGCAGTCTTCTGTATCGAAAGCAGCTGACATGTCAAGAAGACTCAACGGGCAGTAGTCACACGGATAATACACAGCACATCAACAATTGAAAGTACCAGGCCATCCTGGTGCTGCCTCCTCAGTAGAAACCATATTGCAGATCATTAAGTATATTGTTAAGCTATCTATAAATTATTTGAGGTATGTGTCAAAACAGCTCTGTGGAATCTTTGCAAGATATAGTGGGCGAGATACAAGGCAAAAAGTGTTAGTGTCACTAGAATCGGCTGATGTTTGTTCAGTAGCAGTGAAAAATTGCCCGATTTCAGACCATGTGGCATAAGAGACATATACTAAATGATTTATTATGTAAGCTATATGGGTATGCTTACAATGCTACAGACAATCAATTTTCAGGATTACCATCCAAACCACACTGATTTGTTGGCATACATTTTAGATACATTTACGTTTGAAAACTAATAAAATGTGTAAGCATTCAAGGATGTTTCAGCCTTTCCTTGGCTTTTGGTGGAGTATAATGCACTATCATTTTTCATGTTGTTTTCACAGGCTCTAAACTGTGGAAATAGGCTGCCCATATTGTGTAAATAGTTTGTAGTCTTATACCAAAATGTAAGATAGCTCTCTGGGTTGTATGTTCAATTTGTCTAGGTATACATATATGATTCACCCCGCCATGCTTTGCTTTTTTTTCAAATGCCATTGGCAAAGCGGAGTACTGAGCATGGCAGGTGTCATGAGTTATGGGGGTATTGTGCTTTCCATGACAAGAACTGGCAAATTTCAGGGCTTTCTCGACGTTTGTGAGCACCATAAATAACATCTAACTGTGTTCATTTTTCAATGAATGTGCTGCATTCACCAGCCTTTAACCTATTCTGTGATGTACTTGTACTGCAGCCAGCCCTGCAGTCTCTACCTGTGCACCTCACCAGGGTTTTCCCCAACCAAAGCCTAGATTAGTTTACAATTTTTAGTTAAAAATCACAACTTCTATGGAAATCACGAATTTCAGAATGTGTTATTTTTATTAAAATTGCAATTTTTGATATCCATTTCTAAATACAAAATGACAGCTACCTAATAACGATTTTTACCGTACAAAATTAATTTGTTTTTCCATTTTCACTCCCATTCTCGTTCTGTGCCTTTCACTAGCCCCTAGCACTCACTCACCTATTGTCGGGCACCTCTCATAGGGCCGGATGACTATTTTGCATGCGCAAACGGGTTTACGACCCATTTGAGCATGCAACATCTAATAGGGCCATGTACAATCTCTACTTAGCGAGTCGCAATTTTTTTACAACTCGCTAAATAGGTATTGCGAGTCGCTATTAGGAAGAGTCGTTCTAAGGGCGTCCCTTCCTAATAGCAAATCAGAGGCCTATGTAAGAATGTTTTGCGATCGCAATTGCTGTCGCAAAACACTCACAATTTACCACTCTCTTCAAGAGGGTGGCAAAGCACTTGCGAATGCAGGGGAAAATATTTTTTAGGGACAGGAAGTGGTCCCAGGGACCACTACCTGCCCATAAAATATTAAACAAAAACGTTTCATTTTTCTTTTTTTTAAATGCATCCGGTTTTCATTTAAGGAAAACAGGCCGCGTTTTAGGAAAAACTGCTTTATTTAAAAGCAGTCCCAGACATGGAGGTCTGTTGAGCCCAGCAAGCCACCATACCTGGAAGGGCCAGCCATTCCTAATGGGGTCGGAAATTGCGAGTGCCTCATTAATATGCATGAGGCATTCAATTTGCGACCCCATTAGGAATCGCTAACAGTGTCTCAGACACTGTTGTACATGGCATTTAGCGACTCGCAAATTGCGACTCGCAATTGAGAGCAATTTGCATGTTGCTAAATGACATGGTCGTGCATCTGACCCATAGTGCCTCCCTTTAGTGTGGATTTTTTTCCACAAAGTTAAAACTGCAATTTTGATCAAAATCGGGATGTTAGAGGTGGGATAAAAAATATTCGATCCCCTTCATTTACTGATCAAATTAATAGAAAATTCAATTGTGATTGACAGAAATTGCACTTCCGAATGGCTAAGATATACAAAAGTGTTAACCCTTTCTAGCCAACAGGCACGTTTTTCAAACGCACTTATCTCAAAATGTCCCTGGCATACTGAAGCAAATTCCTGGCTTACAGAGAAACCCTTTACAAAATGAATCTGTTGGTATAGTGGAAATAGTTATTCGGAAAACAGTAGATGTGAAAAAGAAGTGCCATTGTCATACTAGAGGTAATACTGGACACTAGCATGCTAGAGATAATTCTTGGTACTGGCAAACAAGTGATGATACTTTGCACTGACATACTATACTAATGCTTGGTACTGGCATACTATTGTAAAACTTGGTAGTGGCGTACGAGAGGTAATTTCTGGCATAACAGGCATCAATGGCAAAATACTGACATACTAGAGGTAATTCTTGGCATATGGGGCAAGCATGGACAAATGCTGGCACTGACATATCAGAGGCAAATCTTTGTATTTGGAGCACCAGGGGCCACATCACGCAATAAGTGAATTTTCATTGTTTGCACCGAGAGCACCTTTAAAAAGGTGCGCCTGGCGTAAACAATGAAAATGCACTCTATTACGATGAATGCGCTGCCTCCAGGGCAGCCGCTAACTCGAGCTGGCCCACGGCAGTGCATTCAGGTGAAAAACAGAGCAGCTGCTTTACTGCTGCTACGTGTTTTCACAGTGCAGCCAGTAACCTCCCTGCACTTTGAAAGGGGATGTTTGGGGGGGTCCATGGGACACCCTTTACCCCTGCCAGAGGGCTGCTCTGGGGGGGGCACTAGCAGTGCGCCACCTGACAGCTTTTTTGCCTCTGCCCCCATGTCTGTAATGTGGCGTGGGCGCAGAGGCAAAGGGATTTCCTGATTTGCATGGGGCACGCCCCCATTGCAAATGAGGGAATGGCCCCTGCAGATAGTGCTGGCACTTCATGTATGCCAGTGCTTACGATTTTACAGAAGGGGCCGCACAAGTGTCTGCGGCCCCTTCTGTAATACCAACGTGCAAAATGGGTGCAAACACCAACTGCACTTTCTGTAATACGCCCCAGATGCAAAATGCTGGTGTTGTCCATTGTAGGTACCTTATGGCATATGGGAGGACAATTATTACCTCTGGAAGGGAGGCAACAACAACAAAGTGCTGGCCCTGACATACTAGAGATATTTTTTACATAAGGGACACCCATGGTAAATGGACAACAGAAATAGCAGAATTCTGGCACTAGCATGTTGCTTGAGATTTTGACAAGGAGGTACTCATGGGATATAGGGGGCACCCATGACTAAATGCTGTCCCTGGCACAATAGAGGACATTTTTTAAATCTTTATGAAAGTAGGTTTTTGAAGAGCAATGGGGTCAACTCCATGGGACTTTCAAGGTTAAATGGTTGGGGCACATCATGAAAGGACTTGAACATTTAATGACTGCTCTTTCAAAGCCTATGAATAGTGAGCAAACGTATTTGAAAACTGCGCTTCAAAATACACTATTTGACCCCATATTGTTTTCAAAATGTTCTTGTTGGGAGAGCCCCCTCTCTGGAATTCGAGCCAAGTATTATGCCCCACTTCTTTCAAAGGGGAAACATCCTTTTAGGCAAAGCCGGAATCACGCTGTGCCAACACAGCGCCGGCAATAGAACAAACGCAGCATTAACCAGCATTCATTGAGCACGCAAGTCATAACAACGACTTGCTTTTAGGGGGAGCATTAGTGAAATGGTGTTGGATTTAAAGTCCAACACCTTCCCTACTGTTGCACAGACTGGAGTTGGAATAATAAATTAAACTGTTCCAGCATCCAGCACCCCCCTAAGGCAAGTCGTTAAAAACTAAAGATGCATTCGTACAAAAGACGGCGTTCAGACCGCATGTGGAATACCATCATATATACCTTTCAAAGGTCACCAGCTGCAATTGGTAGGGCTATGCAAAAACAAATATTTTGCACGCTTTCAATCTGATACGCTTTTTATATAAAGTGAATTGATTCTGCTCAGTAATTGTGCCATGGAATAGGAAATTCCAATCAATGCTCAAGAAAAAGACACAGGTAAGAGTAGGCGCTAAACTGCAACTGACCATCACTCATGGTGCCTGGAAAAATTAAGCTGCAGCACAGCAAAGGCACATTTGGTATTCATATGCTCTAAGTAAGCCCCAGCATCACTGACAACTTGCCCAATGATGGAGTGCCAGTGTGCCAGTGTTCCAAACCCGAACACATGTTCAGTATGGTTTGGGCATAAAAGTGTAAAGTGCTGGGCTACCTGTCGCCGGACATACATAGAATGCTGCATGATGATAAGAGGATGGATCTGTGACCTCTCTTACTGTAAGTGCACTGGATAACAGTCAAAGTTCTTCCATCAGACAGTGATTCAACTTGATTTTAATATGGAAAACAAGTTACAGTGCAAGCCCCTGTAGAATTACTTCTCAACAGGGCCAGACTGGGAACCGAAATCGGCCCTGGCAAACATCTCGGCCAGTCCCCCGTGGATGGGAGGGCGGGGTGTGGCCAAGCTGTATGCTGGGGCCGGTTTCGGCCGATTTTGTTACAGGGGGCCATATAGCTGCCCCCGGTAACAAAACCAGCCCCCACCCCTGTGGCCCACCGGGCAAACGCCCGGTGCCCGCTATGGCCAGTCCGTCCCTACTTCTCAAATTCGTAAAGTACATTACATTTTAGTCACACCTAGTCTCTTACCTGAGTTCGTAATTGATTCTTTTATTCTTTTACAAACACTCCCTGGTGTAGTCTATGTGTTTTGACCCCATTATAGAATGTATAGGTGTACATAGCTCCTGAAAGCATCATCAGGATTTAGTGGACCAGTTGTGACTCGTAAGCGAGTGCCATATTAAGACCGGTATTCATTGTTCATTTGAATATTAAAAATCATGACCTGATTCATTTATTTTTTTAGGTTATTCCTCTTATTAATTCGTTTTCACAGTAATTTTAGTGTGTGCCTTCTTGCTTGGCTTGCATAGCTTTCTGCCTTTTCTTGGTATTCTATTTGGTGCACTTTCTAAATCATAATTGGTGTATATTAATTCAGGCATTCGGAATTAGTACCTTGCGAGGTGCCAGAGCACAGTTCAAACACTGGTTTGTTTTCGTGGCTCGATGGTGGTCCATAGCTTCGGATTTACCACAACATGTGTGTCTGTGACTGTCAATGGCCCTTTCTTTGGCTTCTCCATGATGTGAAGGAGCATTATCAATCACTATGAATCCACATTTATTCTAAAAGGCAGGCTACTGGAAAATGTAGGAGAACATTTAAAAAATGATCATGCAGCGCAGCAAATCACCTTGCTGCGCTGCATGATGGAGAAAGGGTAGGAATGTGCCGTACTTAACAATATACAGCGCATTCCTGTCATTTCCCAGTGCTGCGGTACAATTTGCTGCCTAGTGCCAACACAGGCACCTGTAGTGTCCTGCGTGGGCAAAAGGAACACGGACACTCGTGGTTCTTTGGAGGCTCTTGATTTGTCGACCTCGCTATCTCCTGGGTATCGGCTAACTGCCGATCCTGGCCCCCGGCTCCTCCCTTTCCGCCCTCCCTCGGACAGGTCCTAGTGCCCCTCATGTGGGGGTGCATCATTACATCTCCCCCCCCCAGTAAACAAAAAAACAAATATAAACAACAAAAGAAAAGACAGTTTCAACCTTACAGTTCTTCAATCAGGCGAGATGCTTTCTTAATGGTCCGCTTGGGGCGTGATTGATGATCAGTACTGCCTCGCTCATGTTCGCCAGTGATTTCCATCAGTGCCTGACTGCAGCGGGCGGTGTCTCTGGTTCTCTTTTCTCAACTCGCAGTTCAGTCATTAGTTCCTTGACATTCGGGCTGCACTTCTTGAAGTATGTCACATTCCTGGTAACTCGTCTTCCGTCAGTTTCCGCAGTGATCATAGTTCCTTTCTGTTGCACCACTTTCAGTGGAGTTTCGTGATATCAGCAGTCAGTCTTTCGGTGTTGCTCTTGTCGCGCGAACACCCAATCTCCTTCTCGGATCTCAGTGGGAGAGGCATGTCGCCGTTCATCCGCGTAGTCCTTCATTTTCTCTTTCTTCAGCCTGTCTGTGGCTGCAATCTCCTCATGGTCAGAGTCGGGGTATTGTTCACTCGCGGGGACACCTATCATTGGTAGTCTCGTGCGCGTGGGCCGTCCTAGCATGAGGGTGGCCGGACACTTGCCCGTGGTGGAGTGGGGTGTGTGTCGATAGGCTCTTAGTACCTCGTTCAGTGCTGTCTGGATGCTCTTTCGAGTGAGTTCCGCCTGTTGTATTGCTCTCTTGATCGTGGACATGAAACGTTCAATCATTCCGTTCGCCTGGGGCCATAGTGGTGTGATCTTCCGGTGTTTAAAGTTGAGGTGTTGGGCAAAGGCGGCGAATTCGTGGCTGTTGAATGGGGGCCCATTGTCGGATTTCACCACTTGAGGAATGCCCCACGCAGCAAAGACTTCCTCCAGTATTGATATGGCGCTGGATGCTTTCGTGGATGTGCATAGTTGTGCAATGGGGAATCTGGAATATTCGTCCATGATGACCAACACATATTGGCCTGACTTGGATGGCCCAAAGAAATCAATAGCAACGTGTTGCCAGACGCCCTCCGGTAGTGGAGACATTTGTAGCGGTGCAGGGGGATCTGGACGGCTCACCAGTTGACATTGTGGGCAGTCCTTCAGTGTTGTTTCCACCATTTGGTCCAGTGTTGGAAACCAGACTCTTTCGCGGAGTGCTCATTTCGTTGCTACTATGCCCCGGTGTCCTTCATGTGCTAGGTTTATGACCCCTTGTCTTAGTTGTCGTGGGATCACAATTCGCGTGTCCCTTAGGATGAGACCATTGGTCGCTATGGACAGTTCTTCGTGGACGTGCTTGAACGCTGCCATCTCTTGGTCATTTTGTCCCTTTGTTTGCGCCTGTCGCCAGCTGTTTGTTTGTATCCTGCTCTTTATTTCTTGTAGGGTGACGTCAGATTGTGTCGCTTCGTAGATGGCTTTGAGCGGAACTGTAGGGGGTCTAGCCTGATCTACCACAAAGTGAATGTATTCATCCGCAATTGATTGCTCGCATCGGCTGGTCTTGGTCGGATGTCTGGACATATAGTCGGCAGGGTTTTCAGCTTTTTCAGGCTTGTGTATGATGGTGTACGTGTATTCTTGTAGCCTGAGGCCCCATCTCTCTATCCGTGGCGGCATTTTTGCTCGAGGGTTTCCAAAGATTGTGATCAGAGCCTGATGGTCAGTGACTAGGTTGAAGTGTTTTCTAAAGATGAATATTTGGAAATGTTCACACGCCCATACGACAGCCAAACTTTCCTTTTCTGGCTGGGAGTATGCTCTCTCTGTGTCTGTTAGACTCCTGCTGGCATATGCTACAATGTGCCGTCGGTCTTCCTCTCTGTCATATTGCGCTAAGATGGCTCCTAGCCCCACTGGGCTGGTGTCCACTGTGATTTCTGTCTTCTTTTTTGGATTGAAGTAGGCTAAGTTGTTAGCCGACTCTACCGCTTTCTTGATCTCTCTGAACGCCCCTTCACAATGAGTGGACCACAGGAACGGTTGCCCTTGTTTGGTGAGCGTTCTCAGGGGGTGACTTATTGTGGCGTAGTCTGGTATATATCTAGAACAGTAGCTGGCCATGCCTAGGAACGAACGTACGTCACCAACGTCCTCTGGGCTCGGTGTGTCATTTAGCGCTGCTACCTTTTCAGGATCTGGCTTCATGCCATTTCCGGAGAATATGTGTCCAAAAAACTTCAGCGTTGGCTTGTGGAATTCACATTTGTCCTTGTTTAGTTTGAGGTTTGCCTCTGTCAGTGCATGACAAACCTGATCTAGCACTCTGTCATGTTCTTGAGTGGTTGCTCGGTATACCAGGATGTCATCGCTATAATTTAGTACGTGAGGCCCATGATGAATTGTTCTTCTAATTGCTTCTTGAAATATTTCTGCTGCTGAGGACACCCCAAAACTGAGTCTTTTGTACCGGAATAACCCTAGGTGCGTTGAGAACGTCGTGATGTATCTGGACCGCTCATGCAGCTCTAATTGGTGATATCCTTTGTTGAGGTCTAGTTTTGAAAATATTTTTGCTCCGTTGAGTGACATGATCATGTCGCTTATGTGGGGGCCCGGGTGTCTCTCTCTATCTATCGCTGTGTTAGGTGCTCTCATGTCCACACACAGGCAGACTTGGCTTGTCTCTCCTTTCTTTGGGACTACTACGACCGGGGAGACACATGGCGTGGGACCATCCGTTCTCTCTATAATGTCAGCCTCTAGTAGGTCTTGTAACTCCTTCTCTACTGCTTCTTGCAGGTGAAATGGGATTTTTCGGTGGTGTTGGGCCACCGGTGTGATTTGTTCGTTGATGTGCAGTCTGACTTGGCAGTTTTTCATTTTTCCGAGAGCTTGGAAAAGTTTGGGGAACTTTTGAATGACATCTCGTCTGTCATCCACTTTGTATAGTATGTCTATCAGTTTTAGTCTTTCTGCAGTGGGCAGGCTTAACAAACTGTCTGCCTCAGGCCCTTCAATCACGTGAATGTAGGCTTGTATCGTGCGATCGCGATACGATAGATCGGTTGCGAACTTCCCAAGACACGGCAGTGGTTTCTTTGACATCCACGTGTATACTTGCACATAGGCGTCGACTAGTTTGGGACGCGCCTCATTCTTTGATATTCCACTACAGGTATGTAGTTTAGTGACGCCCCACTGTCCAGTACGAACTTGGTGTGATGAGAGCCAACTCTGATGTCTAGCCGTGGGTATTCTTTTAGCCGGTCAGGATCAGCCACGAAGTGGATATATTCATTTCGGTCTTGTGGGATGGGTGAGAGGGAGCTGGATTCTCTCGATGACGACCGTTGAGATTGACAGGAGTGACAGCTGGATTGTGATGACCCTGTGTATGAGTCTCGTCTATCCTGAACTGCTCTGACGTGGTGACGACTGCCCGAGGGGTGGTGTTGCCGGGGCTGTCTTCGTTGGTCATCCTTGTGTGATGTACCGCACATGCTTTCGAAATGGTTGCTTCTGCCACATTTCCGACATTGTTGTCCTAGTGCCGGGCATGCGTCTGCATGCGGGAAGTCGTAGCTGCATCTGTAGCATTTCAATTGTCTTTCCGACCGTTTCTGAGTGTGGCTCGCGCTTCGGCGTGAGTTGCTTGATGAGTGGTATTGTTTCTTGGATCTGGAGGAGCGCACTTGAGGTGAGGACCGTCCAAGCGCTTGTCGAGACTGCATTCTGAATGACTGTTCACGTTTTTCACTTCTCCCGGCTTCCATCTTCTTTGCGTGTTCATCGGCTTGATCCTCAACTGTTGTCATTTCTTCAATCTCTTCTAGCGGGTAGCTTTTCTTTAGCAGTTTGCACCTCAGGGGCTCTGATAGGCAGCCTTCTATGATCCTTAGTCGGAGGGCATCTTCGGTGGAGAAATTATCAAACTCACGGTATCTTGCCAAGCGTCTCAGACGTGTGACAAATACACCCATTTGTTCACCACTTTCCTGTGAAGCTAGGTTGAAAGTGTATCGCTCATAGTCGACATTCTTCTTGTGTAGAAACTTGCGGTTTAGTGCTTCGCAGACTTTATCATATGAGCCAGCGGACTCAATAGGCAGCTCTTTTATGATCTGTCCAACTTCTTTGCCAACCAGATTCTTGAGGGCAATCAGTTTCTGTTCCAGGTCCGTTACCTGAGACCCTTTCATGAAGTCCGTGAAATCTTCTAGCCATTCTTGCCACCGCAGGCCCATGCCCCCGCCCGATTCAAGAGTGAGGGGCTCTGGAGGGCGTAGGAACGAGACTCCCAGCACACCCATGGGAGCCGGAGCGGACTCCGGCATCTCGTTGTTTGTTGCGCTTGTCTGTGCTTGTTTATAATGTTCGTTGCACTCGCCAGTGCTTGTTTGCTATGTTCGTTGCACTCGCCAGTGCTTGTTTGCTATGTTCGGTGCACTCGCCAGTGCTTGTTTACAATGTTCGTTGCGCTTGTCTGTGCTTGTTTATAATGTTCGTTGCACTCACCAGTGCTTGTTTGCTATGTTCGTTGCACTCGCCAGTGCTTGTTTACAATGTTCGTTGCGCTTGTCTGTGCTTGTTTATAATGTTCGTTGCACTCGCCAGTGTTTGTTTGCTATGTTCGTTGCACTCGCCAGTGCTTGTTTACAGTGTTCGCTGTGCTTGTCTGTGCTTGTTTACAATGTTCGTTGCACTCGCCAGTGCTTGTTTGCTATGTTTGTTGCACTCGCCAGTGCTTGTTTGCTATTTCAGGTTCTCTGCCTGACTTCAAAATGGCCGCCGAATATCCCTGACAGGGGATTGGATAACACTGCCTGACTTCAAAATGGCTGCCGCGAGAGTCCCGTGTGCAACGAGATTTGGCCTTCTCTTCACCGGGGACTAGATTATTTATTCACACTCTCTCTCACTCACCGCTTGTCAGTTTCAGTCGGCACTTTCTCCGGCCAGGCACCAGGTGAGGCAGCTCTTTCTACGGTTCCCCCTTTTTTTTTTTTTTTAATGAAGTCACCGCCGGGGTGGGCTCCCGGCGAGTAGGCAGGCGGCAGGCTCTAGCCCTCAGTGCATCCCACATACACACTCGGTGTGGCGGGGCGAGCTCCGGGCAGTTTGGCACACTCCCGGATGGCTGGGGTGGGCTCCCAGCGTGCGAGGACGCTTGTGCCGTTACTCACTTGCCACGCAGTTTCCGGCCCCACGCAGCTAGGTGCTTCCCTTTCCCAGGGGCCACACCGAGTTAGCCTTCCCTCGCGTGTTGGGTCTGCCAACCTTCGTCGCCAGATGTAGTGTCCTGCGTGGACAAAAGGAACACGGACACTCGTGGTTCTTTGGAGGCTCTTTATTTGTCGACCTCGCTATCTCCTGGGTATCGGCTAACTGCCGATCCTGGCCCCCGGCTCCTCCCTTTCCGCCCGCCCTCGTCCTCCCTCGGGCAGGTCCTAGTGCCCCTCATGTGGGGGTGCATCATTACAGCACCCTTGCCCCATGGTGCAAGGTTGTCTGTGTTGTAAGCAGAATTGATTTGGTACAGGAAGGAGACCTTCTGGCACAAAAACAATATTGAGAGGTAAATTCCTCTTTCTGCAAAACACAGCACACATAAAAAGAGGAAGTAACGAGGAGAAAAAAAACATATTCATCCTCCTTATGCCTTATCTGGGGAGGCGTAGCATTTTGACGCATTCCTAGGTTTACCAGTTATGGTAAATCTGGGAATGCTCCAAAATCAATAGGTACATGCTTGGGAACAGCCACGCTTTATCCATGGAATGTCTTCCCAGGGCAGAGTAATGCAACGCATCAATTTGCTCTGCGTTACTCTGGATTTATCAAGCCATGCAGGGCCACGCCAGGTGGCCTTGAATGACTTGATAAATTAGACAGGTTTCGCGTCATCCTTGTGCCCCTTGCATGCCACAACGTAAAATGCCCAATAGTTCATTGTTTTGTCGCAGTGTGTATGTGTCACTAAATAAAAATATTTGCTCTGACTTGGTGTTGACAACTTTTACTGCTCCTGGCAGCTTATTCCTGGCTCTGATATAGGCATTTCAGGTGGACACTGTACACAAGGAAGTTGATTGCATAATATGTACTGGCTCTCTCGCCACTACATTCGCATGTGTTTTCTTCACAAAGGAAACAGAATGGTATATTTTCATCTTCATTTTGCCTCTCGTGGGTGGATCTGCCAAATTGGGTTGTTGGTTGAGTGGGGTAATAATCCTGCTCAAGCAACAGCCACAGTCCATGTCACAGCGAACCACAAAAGTCACTAAATTAACCTATGGTTACCCCTCTCGTAGCTTGGAACAAAAGCAATCAGGCTTAACTTAAAAGCAATGTGCAAAGTATTTATGCAGCTCAAAAACAGTAATAAAGTGAAAACACAATGCAAGTAAAATCCCACACCAATTTAGAAAAATAGTGTACATTTTATTACATTATTTGACAATATCAAAAATCCAATCAGTAGAACCGGAGTTATTCATTTTTAAATAAAAAACTGGCACTTAAAACATCAAAGTGCCAACCACAGACATCTAATTCCAGGAGACTGGGTTAAAGTTTAAATATATGGCTGACTGCAAAAGAGCACGGGTCAGATACAAGAAGTGGATTGGGCCTGGTCAGCGCTTACATTCCGACTTAGAAGAAATCTTGTGCAAAAATGTCTGCGAAGGTAAAGTTCAGTTGGGCAAGGCTGCAGGTGGTATCCGAAGAGGAGGCGCCTTCGTCAGGAAGCCGCTGTACAAAGTAACAGTGAAGATTTCTACATTCAGTCTCTTTTCTGGAAGTGCAAAATCCTCAGTGGGACAAAGCTGCAGGCGTTAGCTGATGAGGGTTCCATGAGGTCAGATACCCCTTGTGAGAAGGAACACTGAACATGATTTGCTACGGCGGAGAAGAACGTAGGAGCTACGTGTAGTCAGACTGACCGACCAGCAGTGAACCTTGTGTGGATTGATGAGCAGGTAGGACCCGGTTTCCTGTTGGTTCTCAGATCACTTTTTAGGTTGAAAATTGATTTTAAGTACCAAGTTTGGGATTATGGCTATCGGGGCACCTTTAACACCACTTCCTAGAGTCCAGGACTTGAGAGACCCCACTTGAAGGGTTAGGACTCACTCAGACTGGATCCAGGTGCGAGTTCAAGATGGATGGAGCCCTTTCTGTCCCTGAGACTGATCAGGAGGCCACGTAACTACCTCTTGGAGTCACTCAGGTAGTCCTAGGTTCAAGTAGTGGAACAGGGCTCATGCAGCAGGGCAGGCTTCTAAGGGTTCAAGGCAGGCTTCAGGCAGCCGAGCAGTCCTTTCAGGTGGAGCAAAGCAATCTTCTGGAGTACACAGCAGGCCAGAGCAGCAGGAAGTCCTCTGAGAGTCCTTCCGCAGAGCCCTGAAAGTGAACTAAAGAGTGGGTCTGAGGGTCATATTTGTATACCTGGTGCCTTCTTTAAAGTAGTAGAAGTTTCTAGAGAATCCCTTTGAAATGCGTGGAATTTCCTGCCTTCCCTGCCCAGGCTCTAACCTGGCTGAAGGCACAATGGGCTGGTGTGAATTCCTTTCTGCGAAGGCAGGGCACAGCCTATTGACTTGAAAGTGGGGCTGTGCCCAGCGCCACCCCCCCATCCTGCCAGTGATGGCCCAACCAGGCACACCTAATCCCTCTAGTGTCTTGGCTGTTTTGGAGGAATATCTAAAGTCCAACTGTCAAATACACCCAGTCGTGTGACCCAGGAACATGCAGCAAACAGTTAGGGCAGTAAAATGCTGACTTTCTGAAAGTGGCATTTTAAAATATGACTTTACCATTAAAAAGGATTTCAAATTACAATCTCTTAGGACACCCACCATTAAGTTTCTACCTGCTCCCAATCCTTAATAAAAAGTTATCACTTATTAAATCTAATAAGGCAACCAAATGTTATACGATGGAAGGAGTAGGCCTCACAGTAGTGAAAGACAAATTTAGGAATCTTTCACTACCAGGACATGCATCCTGTCCTATGGGCTGCCTAGGGCCTACCTTAGAGATGACTTATAAGCAAAAAAGAGCTTAGGCTTGGAAAGGGGCTTCTTTTGTCAAGTCAAATTGGCAGTTTTAAAACTGCCATCATGCTGTACAAATTCAGAAAAGTACGAGGGTGAAGGCAAAACATTTGGGGGTGGCCCTGCAGATAGGGCCAGGCCCGACAGTGCCAGTTGTTATTCTGTATGGGGCTGGTAGTCTTGCATTAGAGCCTTATGTTATTAAGTATTGCCACTGAGCTGGTATGTGTTGCTCATTGTATGTTTCTAGATTCAGGTAACTCATTCAGTTCCCTATAACGTTTGTAATTTTAAGATAAAACAAGGTTAATGATAGAGAATGATCTTTGCAGATTATAGGCCTGATTTAAATGTTGGAAGTGCTTCGACTCTGTTGCAAC
The DNA here is from genome assembly GCF_964204655.1 of Triturus cristatus. Taxonomy (NCBI): domain Eukaryota; kingdom Metazoa; phylum Chordata; class Amphibia; order Caudata; family Salamandridae; genus Triturus; species Triturus cristatus. The sequence continues at coordinate 823,315,753 of NC_140581.1, read as the reverse complement.
AGCGACAGAGTATACAGACCACCAACATGAAGGTCCACCCCGAGTATAGTGCTCCCCCTACCATGGGAGATGACTCTCATAACAAAGGGAGCATTATGTGTTAGGCAGCCTTGTACCAAACAGTGAAATGCATTAATAGAAAACCCCTGATGCAGTTCTTGCCAATGCATTACAAATGACCAGCTGCTTGGCAATCCATTATAAATTTGGCAGGCGGCCGTTCCACCATGGGGATGGAGTAATTTACTACATCCACATGGCTGTCACTCAAAATATAACTAGGACCCTATGTCCTTTCGGGTCTGGGTTAACTGCAGATAACACACACAGCCTATTGGTGGTATTTCTCCCCATGCGCCCATGAAATGTGTAATCCTGAGCACTGCTTTAATCTTATAGTGACTTTCTGATTTATGCTGTATGATTAGTGTTTCTGGCATCATGGCTTTTTTGTCTATATTAGCTAGTCCGCAATAACATGTATAACATATCAGACAAAAGCACAAACATGGTTAGCTAATTTTTACAAAAATGAAAGCAGTATATTTAACTTTTCACACGCTGTCTATAAACTTTAGTAAAATCGATTGTCATTGTGACATAGATAAAAAAAAACAAATGAATCACATATTTTGCTATTGAAATATATGCACAATAGAATACAAAAAAGATGGAGCAAGAGGGGTGGTTACATAGCAATAGAGAGTGCTGGATACTCATATGCATGAGATGAGTATACTTGGTTGCCTATGCCCACATATAATTTACATATATATACATGATTTACACATTGCAGAGCAAGTGTTCACATGTGGTACAAATCTCATTAAGCATGTGTTGCCAAATAGCCTTTCTGACTGAAGTGCATTTTTCCATGTGCACGTTGTACTTTAATCCTGTGTAAAATACATTGAGGTACAAGTTATCCTACTCCCAGTTTTTATGTTTGTATATGTGTTGCAGCCAATGGCTGCACTTTTCTGAGGAACTGCCCAGAAGAGATGTAGGCAGCAGAGTCACTCTCTCATGCACTGCTCCCCTCAGTTGCTACCATTCCTTTTCCTCTTTGCTGCTTGCTTCCCTGCTTCTACCTGGTAAAGGAAAGGGAGGAAAGCAGTGGTTAATGAGGACCCTAACAAGCAGCCCATGAGTCAGTGGCGTAACGAACGTTTAAGGGGCCCCCCTGCAATGTACACGGAGGGGCCCCCGCTCCGGATTTTATCCGAAGCGCTCATGCCTGAGTACTGTGCTGAGGGGGCCCCCTGCAGCTGCCCCCCCCGCACCGCAGGGGATGTGGGGGCCCTGTGTTACGGCCCTGCCACGAGTTATAGCATGTACATTCATGTGCATGGAAGGTAGCATTCACTGATACTTATCAGTGGCTGCTTGTGGAAGGGGAAAGGGGTAATCAAGAACCGTAAGGATACTTTACACACTCTAGTCCTCTAGGCATGTTGTGTTAGAACATTTGTTACAACAAACAAATGATGAACATTTGGCCTTCGATAAGTAGAAAGTTCTCTATCATTCTCGACTGCTTGCCACGCTGTATCCCACTTAACAAATTTCCTTCCACTCTTTACATGCCTTGCTGATGGCTTATGTTAGCCTCAGTGGAGAGGGTAATGGATATGTAGTAAAGATCACGGCTGCAGTCTATAAAGCTGCGTACTAATTATCAGCCATGGTGCAATGTGGCTTTATCAGTGCATTATATCACGTCTCAACATCAGTGTGGCTTTACCAGAGCGTTTTTTCCTGACATCCTGCACACCTCAACATCAGTGTGGCTTTAAAAATGGGTTATGTCACTACATCCTTCCCACCACAACATCCTCAGGACTTTATGGGCGTACAGGTGCATTTCCATTAACTTTATTGCCGGCTTTCTACCATGTTTCCAAGAGCAACCAATCTCTCTACCGGTGTTGGTGCTAAGGTACAGCAGAAGATGACAGACTGTCCCCTGACAAAGGCTTGGGTGGAAGTAACACAGACTCCAGTGTGATTGTAACAGTGACACCAAGCACTAACTGTAATGATTATGTTGGCTGATGGTTTTAGGATTGCGGTCCAAACCCATCACTCAGTCACAAGAAAAAACAGCTAAAGAAATAAGAAGCTACTAAGAAAAAAAAGATGAATAGATATAAACGGAAGAACTAAATGTACACCAGACGACAGAAAACACAACACCAAAGTAGGGTCCTAGCAAAATGCTTAACCCCTTGAGTGCCCTGCCCTTTCCACGCCCTGTGCCGGGCATTTCATTAGCGGGCGGGGCTCATAGCGCATCCGCGGCCCACGACGAGACCATCTCGTCATGGGCACTCAAGAGGTTAAATGGAGTTTTAACCTGTTTTATATTCAGATTGACTACAAAAATCACCACATCAGTCAAGGACAGAAGTCCACTCAATACTGAACGGCAAAAAAGTAAGTGAAAATGCATTCCGAGACTACCTAATTATCCAGATCTCAAGACAAAAACTTCAGAGTCCAACAAATTAAAATACTGATTTAAAATTCCATTTCTCTAGGACCGTGGTTTGAAATCTTGATGTTTCTGGTACAATGAAAATAGCAGTTGAGTGTAAACTGAAAACAGTTTGTTCTAGTAGGTCTACTTATAAAAGCGTCCCAAATTATTACTCGCTCATCTACAGTTATCCTTTGCAGCAGCGTCATTTTGATCCCTTGTTAAGATACTGTAGGTGTGCATTATAATTGTGTGTAGTCAGCGCTCAAATATATTCTGTGTGATTAATGTTTCTAGGAAAAGATGAGTTATTGTATATTTAAAGTCCTGCACATTAAACTAATGGAACTTATAAAAATGTGTGAATAGAAATGTGACTAATAAAGGCTTTGCAATATTTACATATTAATATTCTAGAAGAAATTAAGGATTAGATGTGTCTCATTGTGAAGTTAATGGAATAAGGTGTATGTGTAGACTAATGTTTAAGCATTTATATGTGTAACAAGAAAGTATATTCATATTGGTGTACTTTGAAACAACATAATTTTCGTAATCGTTTGCAATTTGTTCATGCACTAAGAAACTGCATTTGCTATATGTGTAGAAATATGCATGTATTTGTAAGCCTGATTACTATTAAATTGACATGATTTTTGGGCCTCAAGAGAGGTTTCAGTACAAGTTCACGTTTAAAGTCTAACATTTAATTTGTATTTAAACTTCAATGTAGAAGGTGTTTGTTTGCATTTTTGTTTCTACTGCAGGTGTAGACAAAGCCTTACTTGTTAGAAAAGAAGGGTTTTTGTTTTAGTTAGAATGGAAGATATGAGAAGATGGGTCTAGGCAAGAAGAAACACGGTAACAAGCAAGCAGGCGAGTTCCGAAGGAGGAGGAGAAGAATAGCCAAGGACGAATGAAGTAACAACTTGTTGATGTGGGAAAGTTGGTGCCAGTAACCAATTTCTGTTGGAATCGTGGAAAGTTACTGAAGATGAGCATGTGACTTACCTTGAGTACAACTAATGTCTTATGATGTGACGTAGTGAGGGTCAGGGAGACATCTTAGGACTTCATGAGGTACAGACCTCTGCTTCTGCTTTGTGTGGCTTCAGGATACTTGACCCTTGGTTGCAGTTTCTTCTACCGAAGACTCTAACAGCTGACAACTTTCTATTGTTCATACTTACTCAATGCTTCTTAGTTTAGGCTTGTCTCTTTTAAGGCAGCGTAGGGAAAGACAACATGCTCATGCTTACCTTTGAGAATCATTTGATGCAATTTAATGTGCAATTCTTTTACCTGATTACTTGTATCGTCATAAATGATTGAGTCGTATGCTACTTGTTATATAGGGTAATTCTCTTCAGGAGATTTGGATTTATTCTGTTTGTTCTTTATTTCTTTACTGTGATGCTGAGACTGATTTATATAAATCTATTTTTTAATTAATTAAACCTAATCTCAGATTTAGTTGTCAAGTGGATTATTGTGTGACTAAATTGGTTACACTGTATTGAAATATAAATTGTGATTGTTTCCTTCCTCTTACCTCTCAAGCAGCTAAAAAGACCATCTGGTTGATTATGAATGTTTAAGTGGGCCACAGCTGTCTCACTTTCAAGTTTGCAGTATTATTGTTCCAACCGCATAAATGCCAGGGCGGGAACTTTCCTTTGCTTGGTATACAAAAATATGTTTTAAAATGTGATTCATTACCTTGGGATCAATCTTCTCCTTGGTATAAACTCCATTAGCAGCAGTGAAGAGGTCATTCAGCAGTACAATAACATATCCTTCCAAACTAAAAGAAAGATCATGACTGAAAAATAAAAGAGAGATAAAAAGATAAAGCGGTACCAGCAATGAGTTCAAAGCCACTTTATCGATGTGCAGTTCAAATAAAGAAGCGCATAGTGCTACTGGCTTGATTAACTGTGTATAAGAGACTGTAATAAAAGCAAAAAGCAAAAAGCTGTTTCTTTGGAGTCCTATCCAGAAAGAATTCACCAACAACCCTTGAAAAGATTTAAAATTGGCCACTGATTTTAGGGGCCTGATTCCGAGTCGATTAAAACTCTGTGGTATTTACTGCACCCAGGAAGCACCATTACCCCAGGATGTGGTATTTACAGGATGCTGTAAATACCTCCAATTAAGGGTATCTGCCCTGGGAATACTATGTAACATCCGGCTGTGGCATTATCACACCAAATAAAGCATGTTTTGTTTTGTCCTGGTGCAGTAGTTGACGGGAAAACTGTAGGGAGTGATTCCAATCCTTTAACAAGTATGTGTTTGTTCACACACCTTTGGTGGGTGGTGTACACACCATTAATGTGCCTTCAGATAAAACAAATTGAATATTGCTATATTACCCTAAAGCCTCAACTAATGTAAAGACCTTCCAAACATATTCAGGAAACCAAGGTAAGTGAAGAGATGGGTTCAGTCCTCCAAAGTACCCCATCCCACCAAGAGGTGTTCAACACCTAACTCAATACAGAATTCTCTCCAACATTCCACTAAAGCATCCCAAAACTAATGCGATGCCCTAAAGCATTCAAAATCCACATTTTCCATATTCCTACTAACTAAGCTACCTCTTTATAGTAAGGTAGTATCCTCACTAGTCACTACATCACTAAGAGAACTAAGGAAACTTGCACAACTGGAAAAATTGAGAACAATATTCATGATAATAAACATATTTCTGTAACATGAAAAATTTTGCAACATAATCCTTCACAATAGTAGAACTCTTTCATTTTCATGAAGAATTCTCTTTTCCTCCATCGTTCTCGCAATAGTTTCTCTTGGTGCTATCCTGCCTAGATTTTGTATGTCTTCATCCTCTGCTTTATGTGTATTTATTAACAATTTCACCAACTTCATGGAATGTACATTGTGATCCACTGTTATGATCTGCTGGTGACCTTATCACCACTTGATCACTGGTATGTACATCCGTCCTGTCAAATTTCATCTTTCTTGCAAATTATTTTTGATTTCTTACTCTTTCATGTCACAACCTTCGAGACCACAGTTCTGCATATTGCTCTCCAACATGTCACACTACTCAAGTGACTTTTCTTCTCCTAAAGAGCCACCAAAATTGTACCCATTGATGGAATTAAATCATACACAGCATCCCATGAGCAGGGTTCATTAGAAGGAACTAAGGATGTCACCCCTACACATGGCTACTGTGAGGCACAGAAACAGGTTTACCAATGGAAAACTACCTGGTAACAGGCATGGCGAGTGGCTCCCTATTTCATTAGTGATTTAACATTGTCTTTCAATTATTCATGACAAAATTAGGTTCAACAAGGTTTTTTGCCTCACCACAGTACTTTGATGTGAACATGAGTATGGTGATGTGGGTTGGTGGTGGTTAATCCTTACAGAACAAGGAGTCTTTGTAGTTAGAAATTTGAAATCATAGAGGGGTTGCGTTGTAGTTGCTCTTTAATATCCTGTCACTTCTGCGATACACACACACGCATATATATATCTCAACTAACAACCTGCCATTTTATTTTCCACACGTGAAATGTACCAGACCTAAAAGTCAGACTTATCTTGGCCAATTGACTATTGGTATACTTTTGAGAAAATAACATTAAATTCTTTGTTCAAAATTATTTTCAAGGGGTTGTGATCAGTCATCACCTGGGAACTCCCTCTTAATAATGGATTCATCATTTTCTGTTTCTGCGAGAGCATACAAATCAAAAGCAATAGGATGAACTCACTTAGTTACATTTTGCATCAGGATGGCACCTAATAGTTTCACACTGGTATTAAATATGAGGCTACAATTAACTTCTGGACCAAAACTGCACAAAATCGGGGCAAGAGCTAGATCTGACTTCAAGGTCTAAATTCCTCCTTGTACTCTGCAGGTCAATTTAAATCAGAGTTTCAGTGTTGCATAAATAATTTTCATACATTTACTATAGAGCTCAAAAATTCCTAGAAAGGTGCACCCATCTCCTTTTTCTCTGGTCCTGGCATTCTCTCGCAAGTCACTTGTTTAGCATGACGTCATCCTTCCTGATCAAATGTCCTTACAAACAATCATTCTTTTGTTAAATGCACACCTCTTTTCTTTCAACATCAAAATGTTTTCCTTTACAGTAGGATGAACCAACCTAATGATTTCACCATGCTATGCACTTTTATAGCCAAATATCAAGATGTCATCCTGAAAGAACTGTACGCCATTGATCTTTGCCAGTAAATCATTCATGATACACTGAGAGATAATTGCTGACAGTAATTCAAAAGGCATTTGAACAAGCCTGATTACGCCAAACAATATTACAAAATCTGTCAAATTCTAAGAATCCTCATGCGTGGGAGAGGATACTTATCCATTTCTACGCACAGCTCAGCTCTGTCAAATCAGTTCAGAATCCTACCTCCTCACTTGGCTTGTGTGCCACCAATAGTATCCACCCACTTTTTTGCTCCAACGTTTTCTATAATGCCTCCCTTATACAGAATCTCTAAATTCCACCGGAACTGCATCTGTCACATTCATAGGGAAATTCATCATCCTAACTACAACAGGCCTTGAATCCTCTTCAGTTTAATTTTGTGAATACCCACTTAAACATTGAATCCTGTCTACAACACACCTCTGCAAGCGCTGACAATAACAGTTCGGGTCCTCACCTACACTATTTATCTACACTAGTGTATTGATATTAGGATTGAGAACAATTGCAAGGGGTTTATGATGAGGCCAGTTTAGGATAGCATTGCCCTTTACAGGAACATATACTTTACCCCAGCACACATCCTGTGAAACTACATTTTTTAAAACAAAATATAATGTAGGTCGATCGACTTACCCTCATACCCACTCAGCATGGTATGAGGTTTCATGAGTGGAGAGCGAGATCTCTAAAAGAGCCATTACTCTCTTCTCTGAAGTTTCCGCCTCCTCCTCCTCTTCCAACCTCTCTACCCTCTAACCCTTCAGTGGCATTCAAGTGTCTCCTGATGGTTGTTAGGCATGAGAAAGTATGGGGGTTTCCTTCCTTTGTCAAATAATCAAGAGTCAGTGGAGCGCTGGAGAAAGAGAGCTTCAACGGAGCAGGAGCTCTTGTCCCAAACCTGCACCCTGGTGAGAGCTGGTCCAAGGACTCCTTCTAACCAACCTCTTTCAGAGCTTTCTCCTTCAATAGGAGACTACTGGTAGGGAGAGTAACATTACTGCTAAACACTGTAACTCGTACACCTGGCCTCCTACTTTACATCCTTCATCAAGAGCCAGCAAGACGATTGGTGCTACATGGGAAAAGCTCTGCTCCAGCTTCTACAGTGCCAAATACAAAAGGTGTCACTGGCAGGGAGACACCCAGAGCTGGTTTGGACAGGGGTCCAGGGGTCAGTGCCCCCCTGGACACAAAGACTTCAAAGACATTTAGGGGTATAACTATGAGAGCTGAAACACCTGGAATTGGGAATGAAACTGTTCAAGACTGTAAAGGATTGAAACTACTGTGTGGTCAACAGGAACCTCTGCCAAGGAAGAACCAGCTGAATAGACTGAAGGAGAGGACTGACCCTTGCTGTGTGTTATGGGGCTGCCCTGCATTTTGCTGATTTAACCAAGGAGAGGCTAAAGGGACTTTGCTGTGTACTGTGTTCCCCTGCTTGAAAGGACTTTGCTGTGTTGTGTCCTGAAGTAACTTAACCCCAAGGGCCCGATGAGAGCTGGCTATCTATTGTGGAAACTCAGGAACACAAAAGTTTCCGAAAGTGTCTCAGCGATGCTGTGTGCCTGTGCTTTGTTTAGCCTGCGACCTTCGTAAGAATTGCCCTGTGATCATGGGCACCTGGAGTCCAAGCGAGTCTCAGCGACGCTGTGTGCGTGTACTATTTGCAGCCTGAGCCCTTCGTGAGGATTGTCCTGTGATCGTGTGCACCTGGAGTCCAAGTGAGTCTCAGCGACGCTGTGTGCTTGTGCTTTGTGCAGCCTGAGACCTTCGTGAGGATTGCCCTGTGATCGTGCACACCTGAAGTTCAAGTGTGTCTCAGCGATGCTGTGTGCGTGTACTTTTTGCAGCCTGAGACCCTCGTAAGAATTGCCCTGTGATTGTGGGCACCAGGAGTCCAAGTGAGTCTCAGCGATGCTGTGTGCATTTGCTTCGTGCAGCCTGAGACCTTCATGAGGATTGCCCTGTGATCGTGCACACCCAGAGTCCAAGTGAGTCTCAGCGACACTGTGTGCATGTGCTTCGTGCAGCCTGAGACCTTTGTGAGGATTGCCCTGTGACCGCGCACACCTAAAGCTCAAGTGAGTCTCAGCGACGCTGTGTGCGTGTGCCCTGTTGCAGCCTGAGATCTTCGTTATCGCCATCGGCCTGGACCAGCATTCCCAGGGGAGCTGTGCCGCCGGCCCGAGCCCGCTGTTGCCAGAAGCAGGACCTCGAACCAACCCCATCGGAGGAGGGCCCGAGTTCCACTGCCCGGAATCAACCAAGTCGCATCAGAGGCCCAAGAGGAAAGGAGAGCGAGGTCGCACCCCCCAGGTAATGTGTGTCACCGCCTGGGGCAGGGGGCGGGCTCAGAGATGGACGCTCTTGGCCTCTTCCATTCTTGCAGCGCGAGCCTCTGCTCAAGCTCGAATCGCGGCCCGTACTTGCCAAGGAGTGGCAGTATCAGGGCCGGAGTGTGGAGCAGCACTTTGGTTTACACCACACCCGTGTTGGGGGCATATGTTGGCTGAAGCTGACCGCAAGTCAGTACGAGAGGCAGAGAGACCGTCTAAAGCACCGTGATCGGTTCCGAAGTGCCTTGCGCATTGCATTGTTTCTGCATTACGAACTGCCTGATTGTTGCCTTGCGCTTTGAATTGTGTTCTCATAACGAACTGCCTGATTGTTGCATTATGCATTGCATTATTTTTGCATAACGAACTACCTGATTGTTGCATTACACAATGCATTATTTTTGCAACAAATTGCTGATTGTTGCATTACGCATTGCATTAGTTTGCATAACATGCTACCTGATTGTTGCATTACGCATTGCATTATTTTTGCATAACGAACTGTTTCATTGTTGCATTACGCATTGCATTATTTTTACATTGCAAAGTGCCTGATTCTTGCATTACGAACTGCATAGCATTGCATTAGGACTGCATTGGATCATCTAGAATTGCTCATTAATACCGCAAGAACCTGCAAGGGCTGGCTGGTCTAATAACCGGCCAGGAGGAATATTACCAATACGCATATGTTGGATTTTTATTGTGTGGTTGCATCGTATATCTTTTTATATAAAAATATACTTGTTTTTTTATGAAACTCGTGTGGAGTCCTTTTGTGGTGCCATCATTGGGTCACTGGGAGCATGGTTGCAAATACTTTAGACATTTGCCTTGAAGATAAGCCTGGCTGGTCGTGCCAAGCTACTGAGGGGGTGAGCAGGGGCTATCTGAGAAAGTGGCCTTCCTTACCCTGACTTAGAAGTGAGGGTCCCTACTTGGCCTAAGGTACCTACCTCGGCCAACTAGGGAATCCCGGTTCTAACATGCTTCATGTGATGTCACTATACATTATGTCCTTTAGTGGGACAAAACTAAAGGTGGGTGATGTCGCTTTCTCGAGCCCTGAAATTGAATTGAATTGAATTGCTGCAACTATCATACGGCTATGATAGTGGCTTTGGTTTATTTCAACTTGTGATTTTGCTTTTTACTCTAGATGAAAAAAACAATATTTTAGCGTAGTGCAGAGTCCCCATTCATGTCTGCCAGGTGATGTGGAAATTTGTGCAGTGAAGAATTCCAATATGTTAAAATGACCCTCTGCAACCAATCCCATTAGTTTACATTGACGCACAACTTGAAAACTGCAATAATAAATAAATACGTGTACTCACATAGCAGCTACAATTGCTCCAGCAATTATTGCAACGACCGTCCATATAATGGACAATGAATATCGTTTCCTATAAACAAAAAATTAAGTTTCATGAATAAAATACAAAATCTATTTGAAAATAAATTTTCCGTACAAAGTTTCCCACCTTATACTGTACCTTATTCTCTCATAGTTTAAATGTGACCCTTTGGTTGCTATGGATTTGCAACATTATGTCATATTGTTAAAGATGCCAACAATATGTTAAGGATGGCCAGCATTACATCAGAGTGGGGAATTCCCATTCCAAAGATGTTCAGAATAGGGCGGGAATGGCCATCATTATGCCAGGGTCAGTATTATGCCACACGAAGCCCTATATTCCAAGAGTACACATTGAGTACACGAAACAATGTCCAAAATTGTGCCAGGTGTGGGCCCACTTATCCCAGAAATTGCCTGTCTATGCTGCGGGGCACCTGATGATATGAGTGGCCCAGGATGCCAGGTGATCTCCAGGGAGAACCACACAGACACAGCACATCTTACATGCCTCAAGGCCCACACATACAGTGTGACCGTTAGCAATGAGTCTGAAGCAATGTGGCTGACTGAGACCGGCCTCTGCTGCCACTCACACTGTGGAAGTGACAGACATTGCCACTGTCTGACCTGACCCGGAGTTTGCACCAACCTGCACCTCCAAATCCAGAATCAGCACACATAGCACCGCCAGTCACTAAGTCGATCACGCTTGGGGCCTGATTTAGACCTCGGTGGACGAGTTACTCTGTCACAAAAATGACGGATATCCCGTCTGACGCAATATAAATCCCATTGGATATAATAGGATTTATATTTCGTCAGACTGGATATCCGTCACGTTTGTGATGAAGTAACCGACCGCCGAGCTGTAAATAAGGCTCTTTGCTTGAGTAATGTAAGGGTGGTATCTACTAACCACATGGCTGCTGAAATCAGGCTCCAGGCCTCCTGCTCCCATTCCCCTCCTCAGTCGTGGCCCATCCAGCCCTGGTTTCTATATCGGTGTTTGCTACAGTTGCATATTCTCAGATGCACCAATCACAAATTATCGTCCAGGCGCTATAACAACTGACACCTGCATGATACAAAGTTGCACTGTTTCAATCTACAATGTTTCAATTGCTAGAGCAATGTAGATAACGAAAACTTTTTGACTTTTGTAACTTGATGTTAAAGAACGACAGTAACTGAATTGCATCCACGTGCACTTAACAGTAACCAAGAATAAAACCAACAGTGATCAGATATTCACCTGATAATGATCGCTTCCAGAATTAACGTCATTGGTATACTAAATTTCCTGAGCACAGTAAACATCGGGAGGCTGTCGAAAGAAAGCATCACTTATTAGAGGAAGTGCATAACATTGCAATTCAGAATGATTTTACATCAGCAGCAGACAGTACCCTAGTCCCCACTGCCCTTGTGAGCCTCGGCGGCTTGCCAATGTGCTGTTGAAAAAAAACACTATTTTTAGGATAAGCCTGTCTCTCTATATGAATTCCTCCCGTTAATCTGCTCTTCTCCTGATTAGAAGTAAAGTGTTTGCTTTTCAGTAGTGTACCGTCCTGGATTGACGGGCTAAATCTGCACAACAGTTGATAACATATTTAGGTCGTAATCCTGGTCGGTGCCTGTTTCCTCGCAGATCTAAACTCTAAAATGCAGATGCCACTGCCATCTTGTGACGCCGAGGGCGCACTTGCCACACACAGTTTGCTATTTGGGGAGTGCATGCACTTTAATTCTGTTAATGTTCTTTGACAATTGTTTTTTATCTATGCTTTTAATTGTATTGTTTGGAAAAACCAATGAAACATAAAATAAATTGCAGTCCTACAGTATACGTTACATAGTATATTGCTGAATAAAAGGTAAAATGATATGATGCAATGTGGCACTTGGTTTTATAACACTTACCTCAATTTACTGAGAGAGCCACGCCCAAGGGAATCTAACGACTATACAGTTAAGTACATCTATTCAGGTTGGCACCCGATGCACACTGCTTCATACATAATTTGTTGCCAATACTCCAACCCCCACTCCCTCCTCCACACACACACACTCCCGAGTTTTAGCATTGTTGTACCTTTTCTTCCAGCTCTCGAGTTAAGCTTTTTTGTACATTGTATTCTTCAAATTCCAACTCTCAGTCTCCACCCGACATTTCTGCTCCTCGACTTGCTCTATTAGGAAGGATTGCACTGGTCCCCATATGTCCCTTGGTCTTCCTCCGGGCGCGTAAATCTTCCTTAGGGGCCCCCACTGAACCCAAGACCACTGAATATCTGTGAGATATGGCAGACTCATGGGCCCCTCATCGCATTTTGCGTTACGCCACTTGTCCTGCTGCCTGCGGAAGTAGTTTTACATGGACATCCATTTTGTCATTATGGGCCCTATAGGCAGACTTGGGCTGATTGAGTCAGGCCTCGCCCCCAGAGCATTGCTACTGCTGTTTTGCTAACAGTAGAGAAATTGCTTTAGGTTCTCGAGCCCCAGTTAGCGGAGTTGGATTGGGATTAAAAATCGGCCCGGGTAGGCAAAAAAAGTGGGCCACATTTGCATATTGCCTTTTCGCATAACACTGCATAAATTGATGGGCCGGCCCAGCGAGAGAAAGGGAGTGACTCCTCTGCCCATTGATAAAAGGGAGGTAATGGACACCCATCTACCTCAAGAAAGGTCACTCAGGCACCCACTGGGCTGCTGCCGGCATCCGAACAACACAGACACTGCCCAAATTGCCCCCCACCCCAGGCTCTCCAAAAAAGCAGCCCACAGCTGGAACTCGGATACCGACCCCCACGGCCATTGCCCGAGTGCCCACCTTGCCAATCCGACCCTGCCAGTTGGAACATCCCTTATGTACCCCAACAGGGCCATCAAGTGGGTGGGCAGGAGTGTCTGACTAATCATGTAAGAAATGTCTTTAAAGACTGTCTGTGGGCGTATTAAGCCAAGCAAAATGCAAGTGCAGGAATCCCCCTTTGAGGGGCATGGCCACACCTCCACCTGATGTCACCCCTCAGTCCACAGGCTCCCATGCCATTGGGGAATGCCAGGCACTATGAATACATTTATACTGCATCCGTCTGTGCTTCCTAGTTTTTTTAAATAGCCCTTTATTGATTTTTTACTGTATATAATGGCCGCATCACTAATCAACAGTTTAGTGCGTAGTGAAGCAATCCCCACTCCAGAAATATTTTATGGCATATTGTATAACATTTTCTTGGTATAGGTCCAGGGCGTCAAATGGTCTGTGTCCTGAGCTAAACAAAAACATGTCTGTATTAACAGAGCCAAGTGCCAACTGTATGTTTATTCACTGTGACATGCAGGCCACTTGGGCCACAGCAGAGCACCCATGGGCACACTCGCAAGGGAATGACCCACCCAAGTCCCCACATCTATACTTCTGGATAACGACATAGCCACCCCGCAGCACTTGCCAACAATAGCCCATAGCCTCCATAAATTTGTCTTCCTTTTATGAGGAGCCGTCCCTGCCAAGTCTGTCTTCTGTTTATAAATCCCTCGGCCAAGGGGAGTCCAACTCTAAGCCCCCAAGCACAGCTCACAGTTCCACGTTTAAGGAGGCCTGTCATCTGATCCTGCCTCAAATTTAGTGATAAATACATCCCAAACAGTTATCTCCATTGTGTGTCCTCTAAGCCTACCAATACAGTGAATGGCGGGAGATTAGCAAATGCTCACTTTTATAAATTCACTACACACTGTTTAACTGGTGAAGCCTCCAGCTCCTTTAATGCCTAATTTGAGCCGGTGGTTGCCTGTGGCAGCCTCCGGCATTTATTTTTGGGGAACTGCACTTATTTTTCTAAATCAGATATCTGCTGAGTGCAAGAGACGGTAAAACACACAGATCGGAAAGAAAGAGTAAGAGAAAGATGGCAAACACATCACAAAGGGAGAAAGCAGGAACCTGCAAGAGCAAGGAAAAAGGGGCAGGGGCAGGGAGTGTCTGGAAGTGGATTGAAGACTACCAGCCATTTTATTCAGCGCCGTTACATTTAGCTGGACAGGCTGCCAGCATTCCCGATGAGACGTGTCTATAATAAATGTGTAAAACCAACAAACCTGCACTCCAGTTTATTCTCTTTGGATCTGAATAGGCAGGAAACCAGGATCTGGACATAATTCCCTTCCAACCAGATAAGACCATGGACGTCATTTAGGGTTCTCCAGGGGTCACACTTGCGGCCCACAAGCATGTCCTGTGTTACCCCTGATACTGTCCTTACGACTCTTGTCCCCAGTGTTCAAAGACAGCACCATTTTAAATAAATCTTCACTATCTGAAAAGGACGCAGCTTCAGCCTAAACCTGACTGGGAATGTACACAGTTGAAACTTGCAATTGATTCAGTTTTCCCAAATGAGTGAGGTGTTGCCTAGAAACATTGCTTTCCAGGCCTCCCAGCCACATGCTCCACCAACCAAAACTTTGTTTGGCTGCAGACCCAGAGATCTGGTGTATTTCACCTTGAAAAAGAATTACAAGGACTCGTGTAAGTACTCTCTCCTGGTCTTCCTATGCAGCTGGGCTTCAGCTGTTTTGGGCCATGAGCTGTTCTACTAAATTCTATCAGAATTTTGCAAGCAGTTGCAGTAAATGCTTTCAGTTTTTTCCCATTTGTCCCATATTGCTCAGTTGCCATATGGCCAGTATTTTACCAGAATCGCCAGAATTCAAATGACAAGGTCGGCAAAAAAAAATCAGTGAGAAAAGCTTGGATTTTTCCTAATTTTCAATATAAATCTGAACAACCAAATACAATTTGAATTGTATTTTGTCTACTTTAATCCCAAACTACCATAAAAACAGATAGAGAAGTGCTATGTTCCATGAGGATTTTACAAAAATGTATATTCATGTACCAGTTACTAACCCATTCATAACCTCAAACATGAGTAAATAGCTGGTACGTTTTGGTTATGTCCATGGGCATCATTTAGGGATAGCTAGAAGTTGCATTTGCAAATTCTGTGCTTTGGTCTCATACAAGGCTGCATGTGACCTTTGACAATTTAGTGGCAGATTCCGATGTTGTTTCGAAAGTGTTCTGAACAAATCGGTCCCAGAATCGTTTCCGAACGAATCAGAAGCTGCAAGTCTGAACGACCGATTACGATGCTGCATGCGACCCCGTGGTGCATGCTACACTGTGCATGGTTGGGAAGAAGGGTCCCATGGGTTCAGAAGGCCACGGGTGAAGGGGGGCCTGCTACGGGCCCCAAAGACAGGTTCCGACAGCCATTTCGAGTCCACAAGATGGCATGACCCCAAAGCCCAGCTATCTCCTGTTGCTTTTTTAGGCTGATATTGCAAAAGATAAAAAATATCAGAATTTCACCAGTTCTACTATTTTTCCCAGGCATTCACAAATAAAATAAGGCCAGGCTGGTAAAATACCAGCCAGGTGTGAACACTAGTCAGTTGTCTACTCTGCAGTGGCGGCTGGTGAACTTTGAAAGTGGTTAGCAGAAATGCTGATATTGGAAATGTTGGTTCTGTGCAGAATTCGATCACTAGGGCTATTCATTGGCGGTATTGGCATGGGAAGCAGATCTTAATCAACCCATTACAGAGGAGATATGGTTCTACTGTTGTGCACAAACAGGTGAACTTCTCCTAAGTAGTAGATTACGAATTATACACTTCTGTTTCCTTCACCGTCTCTATTACACTCCGTGGAAGTTGTACCAGTGGGGATTGAGAGACAGTTTTAATTGTGCATGCTATGGTTGGGTGGAGGCAGACTTTATTCACTTGGCATATCATTGCGAACCAATTCAGAGCTTCTGGTCACAAATTACACATACTCTGCAAGAATTGACTGAATTGCAGTTGCCAATTACCCCACTAGTTGCGCTGCTGGGATATGGCCAAAAGATTCTCAAGGCTGATCCTAAATTTGCTGCCCTCACACTGCTATTAGCTAAGAGGTTGGTGGTGAGGCACTGGGGACGTGGCAAATCCCCAACGAAAGATCAATGGCTTCTGGAAGTCACATACTGTAGCGAAGAAATGGAACTGTATAGTAACTTTATGTCTGCATCCTCCCGGCTGAGAGATATCTAGACACTATTTTGAAACATTTTGCTTACTTCATGTGCTGCGCAATCAGAGTGACTCTTATTAGTTGTCCAGCTATGATTGTTGTTGGTATGTTTAGACTGTCTGTTAGACAGCAAACTAGGATTTGAAACAAGCACAAATAAGAGCAAAAGAGAAACAAGAGGAGACAACCGACTTACCCAACATTCTTCTTGTCCTCAGCTCTGTCCATTTGGTGTTCAGACGGAGGCACTACACACCAGCAGTCCACTTTTTGCCACAAGCATTACTGGCCATGGATTGCCCCACCTTATTCTGGATTTCTCCTCCAAGCCTTGAAATGCACACAGCTTACCTAAGCCATACATATGTGGGTCCATGATCACCCATCAGATGTCGGGGCAACCTCCATAAGTTCTAGCAGCACCAACAGTGGTAACTATGTGACATACAAACAGAGTCCACTGCTAGCCTTATATATCTGTCCCAGCAGTGGCAACTCTGTGTAATCTGATAATCAGCAGTGGCTGCCACTGAGGTGAGAACACCAACTTAAGGATCTGGCAATACCAATTCCTTCTTTTCCAGACTATTCCCTTTTTCTCAGCCACCTCATAGGCCATTGGAGCAGTGCTGCTGCATAATACCACTCATAATTTGGGGTACCCATGCCATCCACTAACAGGGCAGTTGGGTCTTATAAAACTCTACTCTTTTCTGCCCCCGCCCCAGAAAAGATCAGGAAGGATGGCATGCAATTCCACGAAGAAGGGCTTTTTGAGCTCCACAGTAGAAGCAATGTTTAAATACAGTAATCTTGGGAATGCCAGCATCTTGGCAACGGCCACACTGTTGGAGACAGCGGGAGAGTGCACCAAAAGGCAACCAACTGTCACGATGCAGACAGTACTCTCCCCAGATTTCCACTCACCAGATCATCCTCATCATGATAAACATTGACTCCCAAATATCGGAAGGTGTTTGCCCCCATACAAGTCTGATAAGGGGGAGAACCGCACACTCCACCCATTTTCAATCACCATTGGCAGCATGAGAGAAGTCTATTCGCTAAAATGAACTCAGGACCTTACAGTCCTGATTCAGGAGAGAGTGGGGTTAGTATGAGCAGACATCTAAAGGATCCCTCCCCGGCTTTGGGAAAACAACAGTCAGGACCCCCCTCATGGGCCTCATTACCTCCCCAACAACTTTCTAGCTTCGGTGGCCCCGTATGTGGCATAAAACTCCCATCAATAGTGCACATTTTATTCTGTGCCGTTTGAGCGAGAGCAAAACCAAAAGGGATGATGGACGGAGTGTTGAACATTGCAAGCACTCACCCCCAGTCAACTGATCTGGGTTTAATCCATCATCATTCCTTACCTCACTCTGCCACCCCAGTTCAGACATGGCCATATGCAAATCAGTCTGACCCTGTGCCTCATGGGAACAGTCCAGCCCGAACTCCCAAGTCATGTCTTCCCTGGAATGGAAACAAGCATCCTGGGACCGGTTTCTGGCTAACCAGCCGTCATCAGCCAGGCTAGCTTGAATCCAGTGGCAAAGTGAGCAAGGGACCCTCGTCTGGGCATACCCTGCCAACTTAGGGTGAACAAAGCAAAACCAAAGGGGATGATGGACGGATTGTTGAACATTGCAAGCACTCACCCCCAGTCAACTGATATGGGTTTAATCCATCATCATTCTTTAGCTCACTCCGCCACCTCAGTTCAGACATGGCCATATGCAAATCAGTCTGACCCTGTGCCTCATGGGAACAGTCCAGCCCGAACTGCCAAGCCATATCTTACCTGGACCAGAAACAAGCATCCTGGGACCAACATTGTGTGCCTAATACTCCAGGATATCCTGATGCAGTGCACTCATATGGCAACCTTAAAAGCACCCCACTCCGTGAAATCGTTGTGGATCCCTCATTGTTAGCAAAGTATTGGGTAATGTGTGAGCCTATTTGATCTCAAAATAGGCCATACAGTAGTGCTTCATCCCTCAACATCCAAGTGGAGACCTTCGCTATACCCTTTTCCCAAGCCATGACCAATTTCAGAGGACTATAATTGTATAGGGTGTACCTACTCTGTGTCAAGCACCTTTGGCAACATGGTTTGATTACACAACCAAAGGTCTATTCTACTATGGAGCTGATGCACTGGGGAGTAGAACAAATACTCTCTGACCTCCGGGCGCACACACCTTCAAACACCGAACATCGGCATGGGTTCCAGCCATCCTTTAAAGTGCTGTGTGACCCTAACACCAAGAATGTTCAAGAGAAGCGGTATTGATCGGTTGGCCTCTGCATCACCAGTGCAATTAAAATCCCCATCCCCCAGAAACAAGGAGCACCAACATCTGAGTTAGGATGTCAATAAACTCTGAGTGATGAAAATCCAGAGTACAGATCGTGATAACAGAAAGGAGCTAACCATCTAGGTGAACCCCTACTACCACAGAGCTACCCTCTGTGTCAACCTTAGTGAGGACTACAGCAGCGATCCACAGTAGAGTGCCCCTTACATACACGAAGGCCCAGGTTCACAAAGGTTAAGCATCAGGTTAGCGTTACTTTTGTAATGCTAACCCAGCGCTAAACGTATTTGGGGATTTACAAACCAACGCTAATTGATATTAGCATTGGTTGTATGGAAAAGTAATGCAAAGCAGCGTGAAGCACTGCTTTGCATTACTTTCCGTTAAGGGGGCATTACTTGGATCGTGCATGGGCATTCCCATGCAACCATCCATGCTTTTTGACGCTAAACATTATCTACTAACATTAATGCCCCTTTCGGGTTATGGGGGATACCACTCCCTGATATGACTTGATGGCACTTGCAGAGGCTGGACCATGTATGGAACTGGGTAGGCTGCACCGAAGCACAGCATAACATGTCCTACTGAGCCACCTTCTTGGCCATGCCCCCATCTGGGCTGCCTAGTTTCCCCTGTTTGGCTAAGCAGAAGGTTGCTCGTCGTCTGTGAGGGGTCTTGCTAAATCTTTCTGTCATCTAATTCTTGATGTTAAATTATTTTGTGTCACCTCACCTTGTACGGAGAAATAAAGGTGGGAAAATAGTCAGATGGGAAAGTTATTAGTCATGTTAGTGTTTCGAGCTTTGGAGGTTCTGGATGAAATGTCAAGTATGCTCTTCTGTTAAAAAGCTTGCTCCCTGTAGTAGAGGAACAGGTCCAAGGGGCTTCGATGGGTGCTATGTGTTATCACTTGTAATTAAATGAATTAGCCTTCAGAAAATATATTCCCTAACTTAGTCAAACCTACTCTCCAAAACTGCATCTTAGCTTTGGGTTTCAGAGTCGGTGGTAGCAGAGGGTTCCCCAAGAGAGGTAGTTCCTGAGAGTACCTCGTACAGGCCACTGTATCTACATTAATTATTTACTCCTCATCTTGTAAACACAGTGCTGTGATCAGAGCCGTGGGGGTATCAGTATCTGTTTCCACAAATAGTTTGGGCAGAATGTGTGGAGGAAAGAACCAAAAGTATACAAAGTTGGCTTGAGTGTATAGGTTATGTAGTGTCTTGTGAGTTAGAGATGACGCACCCTTTTGGTTCCTGGTGAACTCTGTAGAACAGTGACATAAGTGTGTGGGCATGGGGGATGGAATTCATGATGTAGAATGTTCAGTTAACAGTTACATGCTGAGGAATAAAGAAGTGTAATACCAAGTCTGGGTGTGGCGTGATTATTTGCATGTAACTGGTCTTGAGTAGGATGCTACAACTGGCAACGAGATAGGGGATTACGTAAACCCCACGATCCCCAGAATGGAAAGTGCTCTCCCAGTGAGTCTGCCGTGGTCCAGCAAACTGCTTGTGCATGCCACATGTGCCTCAGTCAAAGTGAAAATCAATAGTTTGCATATGTGGAGTCGAAGCGCCAGTCCAGCCAGTGCCAGGCTAGTGAAGAAAGTGAAGGCCTTAAAGAAAGTTTGTTTGTCATCGGCTAGAAATTTGCTGATAAAGTCAAGACAAGATGTACTCCACCACAATGCGATGCATAGTCATCATTCAAACAGTATGACAACGCTAAAGGCAGCAATAACCAGGTACAAAGAAGCACTAAAGGCAGTAATCGTCAAGGAAGCACTAAAGGCACAGACATATCTGATATCAAGAAACGCTAAAGGCAGTGACAAAGGGGAAGGAAAAATGCAACAAGAGGTGACAGCCAGGTGCAAGAGAACACTGTGAGCAGAAGCAGGTAAATGCAAAGAAACACTTAGGAAACTAGAAACCTGATACAATTTAAAGAGGTGAGACTGATGAAGAACCCATTCAATAAACAATACCGCTATTCACCACCAAAGAAGAAGCCTGCACCTTACAACTGCCGAGTGGGCATAACAACCCAAATGTTATCACACAGCTAGTGTGTGACGAAGGTGCCGGTACAATCGGGTAGCAAATGCCGCCGGAGCAAGCTCCGCTCTTGGTAGCAGAAAGTTCCACAGGTTATTATGCTGTCAGCTTCCTAACACCACTGCTTCCCTTCGACACTGTCAAAAAGCAAAATATTGGTGACAGATGGACTGCCTGGATTGAAACCTTCAATGATTTCATTGGGCCCTGGTTGAAGCAAATGTTAGGTGACAGAGTAAAAGAAGGGATAAAGAAAATACCACAAGTTGATGAAGTGATGTATCGTCAAATCAAAGAGGCAGTAAACACCAAGTTCAATTCATGATACATCTTCAGTCAAGAAAGCCAGAGAGAGCTGGTGAAATGATGGATGAGTTTGTAGAAAAACTTGATTCGCTCATAACGCACTACAAGTACAATAAGTTCAACGGTGAAGAGGTTATGCATCTCAGAGTAATAGATGGTTGCCTCTCCGACTCCTTTGGACGATGAATGATGAAAGAGACACTCAGCTTGGAGCAAGTACTCATGGCTGCTAGAGCAGAGGAGAGAGCTTACAGACAGATAGCTAACATGTAGGCCGGAACGACCCAAAATGAATCAGTGCTGAGTGTGAAAAGTAAGTCGAAACACAAGGCAGAAGACTATAAAAGTAAGGTCTCGAATGAAAAAGAAGTTGTGTTTTTCCGATGTGGATTTTCCTTTTCATGAGGGTAGATGTCCCGTCATTGGACAGGTATGCAAAGGCTGAGGGAACGAGAACCCTTTTATAACAGACTGCAAAGCGTGGGACTGATCAAGTGCTCCCCGTAAAAGAAAAAACTAAATCGAGGCAAGATCAGGTGCGTTACGTTGATAAAATAAAATGGATGCCACAAAGTTCCAGCTGTGATATTCTATCGGTGCCCACAAGGCCAAGCAACAACAACAGTTGAGGCAAGTAGAAACTGAAAGATGTTAATTGTCGTCAAATTCTTCGTCTAAAGGTTTGTCGCCGTCATTGACGAGAGACAGTGAGCAATGGGTGTGTGATGTCAATGTTGACTGCCGGACAATGGGCACGTGTAGGATTAGCTTTTTGCAAGGAAGAATGCTTGACAATTGAAAGTGTGAAATTCATTTGGACACTGTCCCAAGATCACATTGAAAGTGAATGAGTGCTCCTTACCGCTTACCATGGGCAGTGGCACGTCGATAAACATTATGCCCGTGGAAAAGTACAATGAACTGTCTCCAGTGTCTGGCTAAACTCAGTCAAACACCAAAGTGTATAAGTGGGCCGCTTCGCTGCCACTGCAAAGTCAAGGATCATTCATAGGAATTGTGAAGCATAAAAATATGAAAGTACAAATGACAATTCATGTCTTGTCGGGCACTTTATCGAGGGCATGTTTACTCAGTTTAAGTACTGTCGCAAACATGTGGCTGATTTCTTAAAACTTCAATGTCAATGAGATAATGAATCAGTTTCCATCTTTGTTTCATGGACTAGGAAAAGTTAACACCATGAAAATGCAACTTCAAACAAATGAGGACATCTGTCCTGTAGCTCAAAGACATCATCAAGTTGTATTGAATATTACCGTTTTCCTCTCGTGGAAGATCTGTTGTTAACTACTCATTACAGAGTCATTGAGAGACTAGAAAGTATCTGTGAAACATAGGGTCTTCCTTCAGTTTTGAAATCTGAAAATGGCCGCATTTCAAAATTCACGATTTTTAAAGATTTTCTCACTCATTTGAATGTCAAGCATCAGAAAAGTACATCTCTCTTCCACAGGCGAATGGTGTGGTTGAGAGATATGTGAGTACCCTCAAGTAGACTGTTCAGTGCACTGGAAAAGCTTGAACTCAAATCAGTTTTTAGCCTACGCTTAATGCATACAGGCCAATTCCCCATTCTACTCCGGGTGAGAGCCCTGCCATCTTTATGTTTGCGAGAGCCATATGAACCAAATTGCCACAATGGACCAAAGAGAGATCTATTAACAATGATAAACTTTAAACCACCAATTTGTCTCACAAACACAAAATGAAAACCTGCACAAACAAACGCCACTGTGCTCGAAGCACTGTGCTCAACAGAGAAGACAAAGACACCATCAGGCAGAAACAGAAACGCAAGTCTAATGTTCCTTTTGATGCAGACCCACTGATTGTTACACATAAAGGACACGTGGTGACTGCTCACCATCCTGGAAATTCCATTATGCAAGATTGTTCTCATTTCAAGCACATGCCTTGATGTTCGCCAACTCCAGACGTCAGGAGTGAGACATGTCCACCTGAGAATCCAGAGAGCCCAATGACTGTATCGATATCTCTGTCACCAATGCCAATCATGGACACTTCTACGGTATCTCTGCGGCCTCACATGACCAGATCTGGGAGATTGATTTGAGCACCAAAACGACTTATGAAGAGTTGTAATGTATATATGTATTATTGGTACTTTTTATTTAACAAAGGGGAAGATGCAGTGTCTTGTGAGTTAGAGATGATGGGACCCTTTTGGTTCCTGACAGACTTTGTAGAACAGTGACCTAAGTCCGTAGGTGTGGGTTATGGAATTATTGATGTAAAATGTTGAGTTAACGGTTACACGCTGAGTAATAAAGACATGTAGTACTAAGCTCTGTGTGTGGCATGCTCTTTTGCACGTACCTAGGCTGGAGTATGATGCTACAGGTTCTACAGTTTATTGTTGGGAGCTGGGAATCCTTCTAGCTTGTATAATAAAGTAACAGTATCCCATTGAATCCTGTGATATTTCCCTGCCCTTGAGAGGTTTATCACACGTGATCTGTGATTGAGGAAGAACTGCTGAGATAGCAGGGTTGGGATGTTTAAGAATATATATAGCAATTTGTATTGAATGACTATTTTCACAAATGTGATATGATCCCTGTAGACAGGGGAAGAAGTATCTATCCATGTATTCAGTGATTTACCTGCTGTTCTATCATAGCATATGCCAGCCCTTTATCATCTTCAGAACAGTAGTGACATCTAGGCTTATGTATATTCTCTGATATCTAATTGATTCCCCACACCACATGAGTAGGAACTTAAGCTCACATTTCTTTGTTTCAGGTTTCATTGGGGATACCAGCAATTTACCCCAATTTATAGTAATGCTGGAGAGATGTCCAAACCCAATGAATTCACATCTGGTGGGAGAGAGATTATATCCAGGATCCCTTGGAAGGAACAGGATGTAATCAAAATAAAGTGAGATCTGAATCTCATCCCCCTCTACAAGTTCAACTGGTGGGTAGTGCACAACAATGGCTCTTACACATGGCACAAACAGTAGCAGAAAATGAGAAATCTTGTCTTGTCACCAGGGTAGTGCGAAGAGTTTGGCGTATACACCATAGACTCTAAACCCAACGGTAGTCCTTGTGTATAGTAGCTTGACCCACCTCAGGAAACCCTCACTAAATCTCAGCATCTACAGAGTTACAAGTAAAACAAAATACAATTTGGGCAAGTCATAGTCTTTGAAGCACCTAGAAAGACTAACAATGTTCTGATTTCTGGTTGCACCTGGTGCAGGAAAGAGAAGACAATCTGAATTTTGTAAGCAGTGGACTGGACTGGGATGAACCCTGTTTGAGTCGGAAGTACAATTCCTGATGTTAGGGGAAGAAATCTGGTGAACACAATCTTAGATAGGATTTTATCAATTATATTTATAAGGAATAGGAGACAGTAGGATTTATGCAGTTAAGTGGATTAGTCTAGTTTCTCTAGGATCATCAGAAGTGCTTCTTGAAGAGGTGGTGGGAGAATGCCTGTCTCTTTTGCTTCCTCATGAGGATATGATGAGTTGGGATATATATGCATATATATATATATATATATATATATATATATTTATTTTACCCAGTGGCGCTTGCCACTAGTTAGCTATAGTTAAGTCAGCTTTTCCATAAACGGAGCGTGTTTTGATTTGCTAATAACTTTGGCCCCGTTTGACGAATCTTAACAAAACTTTTCTCCCCCCCAGACAAATTCATCCACCTCATCGTCTTCCTGGAAAGTTTCAGGGTGATCTGTCCACAGGGGGGTCGAGAGAAAAAGGGGGGGTCCCTAAATGTAAACTCTCCATGTACTTTCCATAGACTTCTTTAAGACAGGTTATAGCAAAAACTGCTGAATGGAATTACACAAAATCTGGCAGGGAGCTAGATCATGGTCCACAGATTCTACTTTTTGTGATTTTCAGTCGATCCGTTAAGTAGTTTTTGAGATATTAAGGGTAAAATGTCATTGTAATTGTTAAGCAGCCCATTATTCATGTGATCCATCACACTCTCGTGGAAGTGAGAGGCTCCTGCGGCTTCTGAGAGCGGTTTGATTGACTGTCCGTTCGAATTTTAGAAATGAAATGGTTGCCATTACTGTTTATTGTAAAAGAAATTGGAGATGTTGTGGAAATGAAGTTAAAAAACTGTATAAGGGGTCAGCAGAATGGCATGCTGTCCCCAGAGATTTAGAACAGAGTTGTCTAAGGGATGACTATTGCGAAGAAAATAAATATATATCTTTTTAAGCCAATTTTTACGATCTCCCAGGACTCTAGCAAATAGTAGATGAGTTCTCAATGCACTCTATCAGTAGGCATACTTATTGTGATCCTCGTTTCTGAGAGCAAGTGTGTAAGAAATAAGCACTGTGATGAGTAAAAATGTTATTCTTATTTTCAAGAAATGTTACGATCTTGTGAGACTCTTGCAGGATCGTGGAAAGTAGAAAGGAGTAGGTATTCTTTAAATACAATGTAGTATGCACACCTGCTACTGTAAGAAGGATTATTACTGGAGTTGATGTTTATCAGAGTCTAATATTTATGTCCAATGGCTTGGAAAGAGTTGGGAGTAGAGTTAAGACTACCCTCACCCTACTATGCACACCCATCATTTGAGGGAGAGGTCTGAAAGGAGAGGCCAGTCAACCTACACAACCTACTAGGCACATCCGTCATCTGAGAGAGAGGTCTGACAGGAGAGGTCAGTCCCACCACATACCCTACTACACACATTTGTCATCTGAGAGAGAGGTCTGACAGGAAGGGCCAGTCCCTCCACATGCACTTATATGCACATGTGTCATCTGACAGAGAGGTCTGAAAGAAGAGGCAAGTTTCTGCACATACCCTACTATGCACACCAGTCATTTGAGTGAGATGTCTGACAGGAGAGGTCTGTCACTGCCCGTAAACCCTTCATCTAAGAGCGAGGTCTCTAAGGAGAAGTCAGTCCATCCACACACCCTTCTACGCACCCCCGTAATTTGAGAGAGAGATCTGAAAGGTGAGCCCAGCCATCCACACACCCTACTATGCACACCGGTCATCTCAGAATGAGGGCTGAAAGGAGAGGGCAGTCCATTCACACACCCTACTATGCACACCCTTCATCTGAGAGAGAGATCTCAGTGGAGAGGCTAGGCTCTCCCCACTCACTACTATGCACACTCATCATCTGAGAGAGAGGTCTGAAAGGAGATGTCAGTCCATCCACTCATTACTATGCACACCTGTCATCTGATAGAGAAGTCTAAAAGGAGAGGCCAGGCCATCTGAGAGAAAGGTCTGTCATCCAACATACACCTTACTATGCACACCCATCATATAATAGGTTGATCTGAAAGGATAAGACAGTCAATCCACACACATTACTATACCCACCCGTCATCTGAGAGAGAGGGGTCTGAAAGAAGAGGAAAATCCATGCACACACCCTGTTATGCACACCCGTCTTCTGAGAGAGAGGTCTCAATGAAGAGGTCAGTCCATCCACACACCCTACTATGAACTCCTGTCATCTGATAGAGAGGTGTCAAAGGAGAGGCTAGTCCATCCACACATCCTACTACGCACACCCATCATTTCACAGAGAGGTGTGAAAGGAGAAGCCAGTCCCACCCACTCACAACTACACGCACCCGTCCTCTGAGAAAGAGGTCTTAAGGGACAGGTCAGTCCATCCACACACCCTACTATGCACAACTGTCATTTGAGAGAGAGTTGTGAAAGGAGATGCCAGTCCTTCTCCACTCACTACTACGCAAACCTGCCATGTGAGAGAGAGATTTGAAAGGTGAGGCCAGTCCATCCACACTCCCTACATCTCAACCCTGTAAGCTGAAAGAGAGGTCTCAAAGGAGAGGCCAGTCAATCTGCACACCTCACTATGCAAACCAGTCACCTGAGAGAGAGGTCTGAAGGGACAGGCCACTCCCTCCCCACACCCTAATATGCTCACTCGTCATCTGAGAGAGGTGTTTAAAAATAGAAACCAGTGCCTCTCCACACCTTACTATGCAAACTGGCGGGGGTTGGCTTCATATATGGTAATTAAATATTATTTTGCATTAAAAATATTGAAATTCACTCAAAAAACAAAGGTTCGGGTAACATTAGAGTTAGGTCAGTTTCTCTGCGACAACATTAACATTTTGACATAAAATTAACATAGAAATTCATCAGTTATAGTTAGCAGCACTAACTATAACTTACGCCCTGGCCATGCACTGCTTATAACCTCACATATGACATTGATGGAGCAAGGACTCATAGAAAAGAAACTTGCTCTGATGCAATCCGCTCATTTAACACACTAATAAGTTAATAAGACTGTTTTGCGTTCCACACAAACACGCGGGTTAGTGAAGCTTGCTTGTGTGTTTACTAATGCGAATAACACGGACGATGGACTAAAACAGCTTTAAACAGGGAATCTTTACTGCGCATGCGTCAACTGCATCTACGCTGTGTGACGAAATAATGCTTGGAGGGAAATTCTTGCGCATGAGCAGAAGGCACTAATATGGTGGCTTAAAGGCTCACGTGCATGGCATCTGCTTTGCTTAAATGAAAACAAGCTATTAAACTAATGCTAATGCGGGGAGAGTATTAATAAATAAAGGGGAATAGAGTAGAGATGGGTGGTAAAAACCATTTTAAACCATTTATTTTTTAAAGTAACATCTGTCTTTCTGACTTTATTATTAGTGCGCATTTGGGCCTCTCGTGCGTAACTGAAGTAAGCTAAGCCATGTGACTGGAATGTACAACTACGCATGCCTACTGAAAGTGAGCCCGGAACGATGACACCAAATTTGGGGAGAAGCCAAGGTCTCAGAGTGTCCCAGCCCGAGAAAGAACGGTGAAAAGTTCACCGGAGTGGATGTACAATGATGAAGCTTTTACAAATGTTGCAAATGTAATGTGAAATGCGGGTGGGAAATAAAATTTCTGAATACAAATTAAGGGGATGGATTTTGAACAATGACTAGATTGAATAAAGAGGCATGTAAGCATGGTGTGATGATCATCCCCCCCCCCTTGCCTGACAAATTAGATTTAGATTTTTTTCGATATTGAAACTTTGGTGGGTGGAACATCCAGAACGATAGGTATAATTAAGGTAACTTTAGTTAGTTAGTTAGCACAAGACCGTGAATTGCTTAATGCTGCAGAGGGGAGATACTGTCGGTGTAGCGGGTGATGCTGATGCTGAGAGAGATGCTGTGAGATGCTGATGAAGAAACCAAATGCAGAACTTCCTATCCAAATTTAATTGGGGTATGAAGAAGACTTGCGGAAGAATCTCAAGGAGGAAGAGCGTGTCAGAGAGGGGTGCGGTGCAATCGTTGGTATTAGAGAGGTCAGCTATACTATATAGGAGTGCGTACTTGGCGCGTCCTTGCAGTTCCATTTATTGATGGGAAAGTGGAAGGAAATTATATCACTTTTCTATTGGACACTGGTGCTACCAGGTCTACTGTGAGAACAGCAGACATCCCAAACCTACCCCTCTCAGGAGAAAGCATCCAAGAAGTTGGAGTGTCAAATCAACAGATTAGAACCCCGATCACAAAGCCAATGGAAGTACATATTGGAAATTTTAAAGACATGCAGCGATTTGTAGTGTGTGATTCTAGTCCAGTAAATCTGTTAGGACGAGACCTACTGTGCAAAATGAATTGCACAATCTATTATACACCGGATGGTGTCGCTTTCCAAACCCCTGATGAGGACGTTGTATACAAAATGTTGTTAGCTAAGCAAGGTACAGAGGAAGATGAAATGTTTTCATTGATGACTGAAAGTAAAGTACCAGAATTCACTGGGAACCACAGTGAATCTCGGTGTATGGGATTTTACAGGAAAAGATATTGGGCTCATGGCAAATGTAGATCCAGTGAAAGAAACAGTGAAAGAAGGAGCAGTTTATCCAAACACACGTCCGTACAAAATGAGTCCAGAAGTGAAAGCAGGAGTTGCTCCAGAAATTGACCGAATGATTAAACAAGGCATTTTGAAAGAAATAATGCGTAGCCTTTGTAATCCGCCAATAATAGAACTTAAAAAGCCTAGTGGGAAGTACAGAATAGTGCAGGATTTACGAAAAATAAACAAAATTGTTGTGCCTTGTTGCCCCGTAGTGCCAAATCCAGCACTAATTCTTTATCAGATACCCTGAAATGCAGGCTGGTTTACAGTAATTGATTTGTGCTAATCCTTTTTCTCTATTCCTTTGCACCCAGACAGCCAGTATTTATTCGCATTTAAATTCGAAGATCGTATCTTGGCATGGTGCCGAGTTCCTCAAGGGTATACAGAGAGCCCCTCGATTTTTTATCAAATCTTGAAAAAGTGTCTAGAAACTGGTCATGCCCAGAAACTCAGTCCTGGTTCAGTACATTGATGACCTACTGGTAGCATCAAAATCACGAGAAGATTGTGTCACTGACACAATTGCAGTACTGAACCATTTGGCTGAAGGAGAACACAAGGTGTCTCTGGAAAAATTGCAGTTTTGTCAGCAAGAAGTGAAATATTTAGGCCACAAAATAGAAAGAGGAGTGAGAAAAGTTACCCCAGAAAGAATAAAAATAATCAAGCAAATGCAGTTACCAAAGACACAAAGGGAGATGAGAATGTTTCTCGGAGTAGTTGGGTACTGTAGGCAGTGGATTATAGGATTTTCCCTGCTAGCAAAACTATTGATTCAATTGACCAGAAAGAGAGCAAAAGATCCAATTGTCTGGAATGATGAGTGTGTGGAAGCATTTGTGAAGTTGCAAAATAGTCTGTGTGAGGTCCCTGCCTTAGGCATGCCTGATTATACGGAAGAATTTGCATTGTTCTGTTGTGAGAGAGAAAATTGTGCACTTCCAGTGCTGAGTTAAAGACATGGACTAAGCCGACGTCCAGTAGCATATTTTTCTGCTACCTTGGATCCTATGACTTCAGCTTTACCTGGCTGCTTAAAAGCAGTGGCTGCTACTTGTAGGAGTATGGAGCAAAGTGAGTCGATTGTGATGGGACATTCAGTCAAAGTTTATGTTCCACATTCAGTTGAGATTCTTTTAACAAGAACTCGAACACAGCACCTTACCCCTAGTTGGATGACTAAGTATGAAAGAGTGATTTTGGGAGCAGAAAATGTGACAGTAATCAGATATTACCAGACCCATGTTGTGAGGAAGCGAAAGATGAAGTGGATCATGATTGTCTGGATGTGACTGTGATGTGTACAAAGCCCCGTCACGATATAAAGGAAAAGCCCCTGAAAGAGCCAGGTCATTAACTATTTGTAGATGGCTCTTGCATGAGAACAGAGGAAGGAGGAGTCGGTGAAGCTTATGCTGCGTGTAAAGTAACGGGGTCATTAAAGCATCTTGTTTACCGGGAGTCAAGTCTGAACAAGTAGCCGAATTGGTGGCCTTAACAAAGGCATGCAAAATTGGGAAAAATTGGAGAATAACCATATTTACTGATAGTCAATATGGTTTTGGGGTTGTGCTTGACTTCGTCCAGCTCTGGATGCAGAGGAGATTTCTGACTTCTTCAGGATCTCCAATACGTAATGGCAAAAATGTAAAAGAATTATTGGAAGCAATACAATTGCCAAAAGAAATAGCAGTGGTTAAATGTGCTGCTCACCAGTCAGGAAATGGCTATGTGGTGGCAGGTAACCATTATGCAGACCAAATTGCTCAATATTGTGCCAGAAATAAAATGGCGCTTAACCGAAAGATTGAAACAAGTGAAGTCAGCTGCCAACTTATGTTTTTCTCAGTGCTAGAAACATGGGATGAGGTTAAACAGTTGCAGGATGAAGGTGAGGAGAAAGAAAGAGAGATTTGGATAAAGTCAGGGTGCGAAAGAAGGACAGGAGATGATGTATGGATGTACACTGATGGCAGACCTGTCATGCCAGACTGCTTACTCTCTCAAATGGCAAGAATGTATCATGGAGACGAGACACACATGTTGGTAGGGATGCCATGATTAGACTATTCAGACAAAATTGGTATAATCCAAAGTTTAGGGTAGTTGCAGAAAGTTTTTTCCAGAGATGCTTAATTTGCCAGCAGCTAAATCCAGGCAGGAAGACAGTGGTCAGATGGGGAAAAATTGGGAAAGCAGAAGGCCCATTCACAAGATTGCAAATAGATTTTATTGAGTTACCCCCACACCAAGGATTAAAATATGTACTTGTCATAGTGTGCCTGTTCTCAAGATGGGTAGAGGCATATCCCATCAGAAGAAATGACAGCCTCACAGTGGCTAAATTACTGTTGAGGGAACTGATAAATCGGTTCGGTTTCCCAATGACTTTTGAATCAGATAGAGGACCTCATTTTAATAATGAAATAATGTGATTAATCTGTGAAACATTCAAAATTTAACAAAAACTGCACTGTGCATACCACCCAGAGGCTTCTGGATTGGTTGAACAATTAAATGGCACAATCAAGTCAAGGTTAGTAAAAGTATGTGCATCAACACCTCTGAAATGGCCAGATGCATTGCCTCTTGTGTTGATGGGACGCCGAAGTATTCCTGACAGGAATAGAGGATTGAGTCCTCATGAAATACTCATGGGAAGGGCAATGAGACAAGCATACATTCCTGGACATAAATTGATGAATATAACTGATGATTTGGTATTGGACTATTGCAAAGGATTGGCTGACCTAGTGCGTTCTGTCTCTCACCAGGTTGGGGAAGATGCAGTTGCCAGGCATCCAACGCATGGGCATGATTTGATTCCTGGAGACTGGGTGGTAGTGAAGAAACATGCCAGAAAGTCGTGCTTAGCACCCAGGTGGGATAAACCACGTCAAGTCATACTGGTCACTACTACAGCAGTGAAGTGTGCAGGTTTACCCAATTGGATTCATGCAAGCCATACCAAAAGAGTTCCAGGCCCCACTGAACAAGAAGAGCAACTGATTGAACCAGTTGAGTCTGCTGAAGGTTGTGAAGTCGGAGAATCTAGAGTGATAGATTCTAAAGGGATAGACGAGGAACAACCGAGCACAAGTCAGGGTGAATGGATACCAGTGATTGACGTACCTGAAGTAGTTATTCGACCAAGAAGAAGAACCAGATTAGAGAGACAGGAAAGTAGTGAGGACCCGATAGGTGTAGAAGAGCATTCGCAGGTAAAAAATAACAAAGTTACCCAAAACCTTGAGCAGGACCAGGCAGGGAGTGAAGAACATACTCATGCAGACGTGAACAGATCCGTTCAAAGATCTGAGGAGGGACAGACAGAAGAAGAAGAACACGTTCAGGCAGAAGAAGAACAAATTATATGAAGACCTGAACAGGGCCAGTTAGGAGAAGAAGAACAAATTTGGGCTGAAGATCAATTTGAACCAAGACCCGAACAGGAAAAGATAGAAAAAGAAGAACAGGTTCAGGTGGTTGACATAAGACCTGAACAGGAACATGTAGAGAGTGATTCCGAAGAAGAAAAACGGATTGTGCCTGGACACCCTCAAAAATAAAAGAACTTTAGAAAAAGACAAAGAGGGTTAAAGTGCAGTTCAGATTAAAAGGGTCAGAAAAGGTGACAACTGGCCAGGTGGAGTGAAACAATTGAGATATTATCTGAGAAAAACAAGAGAAAGACCAGAGCAAGTAAATGAGGGACTAGTCAAACTCAGTCAAAACAGTAGATTGTGAAAAACACTCGAAGAAGTCCAAGACTGAGAAATTTGAACAATAAATACAAGGGTCCTGAGTGGACCTATGTTATATTAGAAGAATTTGAAAACTTAGACTTGAGTGAATAGTCAGAAGAATTAGATGCTGCACAGGTTGATGAAAGGAAAGTGAGACCACCTTGAAAACAAGAGATTAAAATTCTGAGTGAAGTAAAGAAGAGAAATCTTCTTAGATCAAAATGGTGAAAAATGAAGTCACTGTGCAACCAAAACAAAGTTTAAAACGAAGATGCTGTAGAGCTTGCATATGTAGTATTCTATTAGTGATTTCAATATGGCAATTACTAACAGTAGAAGTGCCTTATTTAATGATAACAAGTAAGAAGAATGATATGGTTACTAATGGAAAAACAGATACAGTAAAAGGAGATAGAGTAGAATTAGAAGCACCAGATGAGATAGATTTTCATCACACAGTATTAGAAAATGATACGTCTTTAAATGCTTCCACAAATGTGTTATTTCAGTATGGAGATACAATGGAGATTAGTGATTGTTATGTTTGTATGACATTACCAGCGTCAGTATCAGAAGGTGTCACATATCACCATTTACCTCTAACATATGGTATATCATGTAGTGTATTAACAAGTCTGTTCTATAAAAAAGGAAAGCTTCAGTATTATTATTCAAACTTAGATGTAGTATTCTCAGAAATTCCTATTCGAAAGAATATGAATCCAGTACTTAGCAGTGAAGATGCATAGTTTATGGGTGAATTCTTCTTAACAATGAAATCAGTAGATATAGTAAAAGCACACAAGAATAATTTAACATGTGTATTACGTGAAGGAGAGAAAGGGTTTTTGAATTTAGTTGAGGAAAGGAGACAGGATTTCCAAAAGAAAGCTGCTGAACAGAAAACTCATGTACCGCCATGGGCTGAGAAAGAGAGAATTTATACAGCTGGCAAGGCTCATACTGCGATGTCCTTAGACTTTGTGAAGAAAGGGAAAACCTGCCTCCATAGATTAAAGACAGATTATAATAATGTATTTATTGGTTCCAGTGAATGTGAACATAACTTCCTAATTTTGGGAGGTTCGGGACTAAAAGGGGGAACTGATTCAGTATTTCCTGGAGTTTACCACGTGTGTGGGAATAATGCTTACTATAAGCTGCCTGCACGGTGGTACGGAAGCTGTTATTTTGGGATTGTATTTCCTAAGATATATCATGTAGAAAGAATCACTGGAAACAATGAAAACACTCATGGACTAACACGAAAAAGAGAGCTAGTTTTTTAGAAATAGTAGGTGATATATTTGGTGCATTGATACCTTCAGTGGGAGTCATTCTGAATTCACACAGAATTTGATTTTGTAAGCTGTACATTGGCGCTTGCTATCTGATTCTCCTAAGAAAACTGACACAACATAAATGAAGATTGGCTTTACCTTCGGGCAGGCTGCATACTGGAGAAAAACGAAATTAGAGCGGGCATTAGGGTGTGCCACTTAAAGAGTTCCATTTATTGCCAAGATTTTGGTGCTAATATAGACATTAACTGGTGCTAGAAAAGAAGTGTTTTTATCACAAATTTCATCTAATAAATGGCCATCTGATATGTTGCCAATGTTTATCGTATTTATATGTATTTCTTTTATTTCACTCGCCATAATGCTTATATGCACAATTATTATACGTTATATGTTTTGTGCAAAAGCAAAGCTACAGTGTATTAACTATAAAGGTGTTCCAGTTCCCCATATTCAATAAAATGCATTCCTGAGAGAGTCTGGCATGATTTGATCATTGCCCGATCTAAATTATCTTTAAGTGAATTGTAGCTCAAACAGTAAATTGGCTCAAGCCCTCACTTGCCTAAGAATCAATGAGAACCTACTGTGCCTTATTTCCAAGGGAACTTGCAAAAATGTATCATTTCCACAGGCGATAGCAGACACTCCACTCTCTAGGGAGTCTCCAAACACTTTCAGCCTCAGTTGCATTTCGGTCTCTTGGCAGTCAGCGGGTGGAAATCAGTCTTCTTTAAGTAGCCATACATTCTGTCTAATCTGCAGCAGATTCTCCAATTAATCTCTGCAGTTTCTCCTCTTTCAAGTAGAGCCATTACCATCACCGAGTCCAGGAAAAAATCAACCGTATCTGGGTTAGCCACACACCAGTCCATCGCACTGCAGGCTCTTACTGTAGGTTTGGTGTGAGTTCAGGTTTGGCTTTCTCGCCGAATAGGCCTTACCCAAGTGCTTAATTTGTAAAACATTAAGTGGCAGGGCCTTCATCTTCACCACCTATTGCCCCAGCCTACTAACCGTCACACTCCTAAAAGTGTGACAAATCAGACCATTCCAGGCCCCCAAAGTTATAAGATTGGCATGGGCGGCAGGTGACAGTCATGTTTAGCATATGTTGAATCAGTAAACAACTGTTGTTGTACTCGCACTAAATCAGACAAACAGCTCACCATGTGGCAGAGGGTCATAAGTGCCGCTGCTGCCAATCAAGTTTCAGTGTCGAGCACTGGAAACCACCGGCTCAAATTAAGCACTACCTTGTCCCAATCCTACGACTAGGCCCAGCGGCATGTCTCTAAAAAAGTGTCATTTTGGTCACTATTGAAAGCAAGGGATGCAATGGATTGATCTTGCATTCATACAGCTTGACTTTAGTTCATATTGCAATGAGTCCATAGCATGCTGAACTTTTATTGACATATTTTCTCGGCCTAGGGAACTTCAGTATTATTGTTGCCCTGGTGTTGTCTCTCAAACACAAAGAGATGTTAATGTTTATGTTAAAGTTAATGTTAATAGTGCTTATAAAGCGCGAACAATCATCCTGAGTAGGATATCACGGCGCTATAGTGTCAGTAGTGAGTGGTAGGCAGATAACAGGGTCATTATTTTAATCAGGCTTGGAGAAGAGAAATGTTTTCAATTGCTTCCTGAAGGACAGGTGGCTGTCCGTTAATCTAAGATTCACAGGCAGCTCGTTCCAACTGGTCGCCGCCAGGTGGGAGAAGGCCCGTCCGCCCATCTTTGCTGTTTTCACACGGGTAGTTCTTGCTGTTGTTTGGGAGCGTAAATTCCTGGATGGGGCGTAGAATTTGATTTTGTTTTTTAAAATACGTGGGCCTGTATTGTGCAGTAGCTTAACGATAGCTCTGTGTCTCATTGGCAGCCAGTGCAGCTCTCTCATGCAGCTCTTGGCTGGGTCGTATTTTCTTTTGTTGCAGATTGCCTTTGCCACAGCGTTCTGTACGACCTGTAATTTGGAAAAGAGATAGTCAGCCATTCCCACGAACAGGGAGTTTCCATAGTCCAGCCTGCTCATTAGTAGATACTGGACCAGGATCTTTCTGCATTCAGTAGGAATCCATGGAAAGACTCTTCTGAGCATTTTCAGTAATGCAAAGCCTTTACCACAGATGATGGACGGAGTACTGAAACGTTTCAAACACTCACCCCAGTCACAGATCTGGGTTGAATTCATCATCATTCTTTAGCTCACTTTGCCACCCCAGTTCAGACAAAGCTATATGCATATGAGTCTTGACCCTGTGCCTCATGGGAACAGTCCAGCCCGAACTGCGAAGCCATGTCTTCCCTGGACTGGAAACAAGCATCTTGAGACCGGTTTCGGGCAAACAGCCCTCATCGGCCAGGCTAGTTTGAATCCAGTGGCAAAGTGTGCTAGGGGCCCACGTCTGGGGATACCCTGCCACCTTAGGCCGAACAAAGCAAACACAAAAAGTTGATGGACGGAGTGCTGAAACTTTTCAAACACTCATCCCCAGTCACAGATCTGGGTTGCATCCATCATCTTTCTTTAGCTCACTTTGCCACCCCAGTTCAGACAAAGCTATATGCAAATCAGTCTTGACCCAGTGCCTCATGGGAACAGTCCAGCCCGAACTGCCAAGCCATGTCTTCCCTGGACCGGAAACAAGCATCCTGGGACCGGTTCCGGGCTAACAGCCCTCATCAGCCAGGCTAGCTTGAATCCAGTGGCAAAGTGAGCAAGGGACCCACGTCTGGGCATACCCTGCCAATTTAGGATGAACAAAGCAAACACAAAGAGATGATGGACGGAGTGCTGAAACTTTTCAAACACTCACCCCCAGTCACAGATCTGGGTTGAATCCATCATCATTCTTTAGCTCACTTTTCCACCCCAGTTCAGACAAAGCCATATGCAAATCAGTCTTGACCCTGTGCCTCATGGAAACAGTCCAGCCCGAACTGCCAAGCCATGTCTTCCCTGGACCGGAAACAAGCATCCTGGGACCCAAGAGTGCAGTTTGCGCTAAGAAAATAGCACTAAATGTAGAGAGAAAGCTTGGGGAAAATTCTACCCCAAGAGCACATTTAGTGAGCCACTCGCTATTTGTGTTCTGTTACATTTAGCGCTATTTCTAGCACAAAATGCATCCCTGCATCCATTTTGGACACAAGAGGGCATTAGTGCTCTAAGAAACAGGATTAACCGCAGAATTTCTCCTCTGGCATAATTCTGCGTAATCTTGTGGAATTGCTGGATAATTCTGGATGATTACGCTACATGGAATTACACGAGTAACACCCACCCCTAATATTTTACCATGCATTCACTACCTGGTTTGTGACAAATTGTTTCAAAGTTACTCCTAAAGTTCATCAATTCCTTTCCCATATTGTGATCATGATTGCAGGAATAGTGTTCCACTGAAAATGCTTGCTGCTCTATCGTGTATATCCCCTTTAGGAATATGAATGCACGCACCCCTCCTTCCAGCACAACCCATTTCTTCCTTACATACCCTTTTAATTTCAAGAGCCTGCCTCCTAGCGCTTGTGGTTCACTTTATATAATGCACAGTTTTGGTACACTGTCTCTGAACTATCTCCACACGGACGTGAGGCCTCCAGTACTCCAGAACTCAACACAATGCTGCTCGCGAGGCCTCACATGGACAGTCATTTTATTTTCCATAGTGTTTGTTAAATAAACTATTCAAAAAGTCATTAAAAGAAAACTTAACCGTATGAACTTCACCAACCTTTCTATGCTGTTGTTTACAAAATATGTTACTTTTGAAAATTCTTGCTTGCCAGTTCTCTCTTCTGTTGCTGAGCGCCTTATCTCTGGTAGTCCAGCTGTCTGCCAGCAGTCGACACGTTTGCCTTGTTGTTTCCTCAGAAATGTCCCTGAGTAAGAGTAACATTTCCTCCTCGTGCTTCCTTAGCTGCTCATTTGCCATAGCGTACATGATGTCACCGTATATAGGCATTTCAGAATGAAGAGGGGCAAGTCCAGTTGGATCAGGGGTGTGGTTTCTTTTCTTCAGTAACGTTCCTAGTGGGAGAGCTCCTCTTCCGCCATGACAAACAGGCTCCTCACTTTGGGGGCGCAGCTCCGGGCCTGCCAAAGAGCCAGGTCTTGAAGCTCTTCTTGAAGGTGTGCAGAGTGGGGAAGCATGTGATATTGATCAGGAGCTTGTTAGAGGTCTTTGCTGTGGTGTAGGAGAAGGATCTTCTGCCGGTTGTGGCTCTGCGGATGTGCGGGCGGCTTCGGCAAAGGCGAGGTCGGCAGAGCAGAGGTTTCTCTTGGGTACATGGAAGGAGACTCTTTCATTGAGGTATTGGGGTCCGGTGTTGTGGAGGGATTTATAGGCATGAGTGAGTAGCTTGAAGGTTATTCTCTTTTCAACGGGGAGCCTGTGGAGCTTTCGCAGGTGTTGGGTAATGTGTTCAAGTCTTGGGATGCCAAGGACGAGTCTGGCTGCAGTGTTCTGGATGGTCTGGAGTTTGTGGAGCAGGGGTTTGTTGATTACGGTACAGAGGGCGTTCCGGTAGTCCAGTCTGCTTGTTATGAATGCGTGGGTGATGGTCTTTCTGGATTCGGTGTGGGATCCACTTGAAGGTCTTGCGAAGGATGCGGAGGTTGTTGAATCAGGTGGAGGCGACGGTGTTGATCTGTCGGGTCATGGTGAGGGAGGAGTTGAGTATGATGCAGAGGTTTCGGGTGTGGTCCTTGGGAGTGGGGGGGGTTTCCAGGGGCGGTGGGCCACCAGGTGATGTCCCATACTGAGGGGGTGGGTCCGAGGAAGAGGACTTCTGTTTTCTTCGAGTTGAGCTTCAGGCAGCTGCTGCTCATCCAGGACACGTCTTTCATTCCTTCCTGGAAGCTGAGCCTGGTGGTGTGGGGATCCTTTGTGAGGGAGAGGATGAGCTGGGTGTCGTCAGTGTAGGATACTATGCTGAGTCCATGCTGTCTGACGATGGCGGCAAGGGGGGGCCATGTAGATGGCCATGTAGATGTTGAAGAGCGTGGGGATGAGTGATTATCCTTGGGGTACTCCGCAGTTGATCTCTGTGGGTCTGGAGAGGAAGGGCGGAAGTTTGATTCTTTGGGTTCTGCCGGTGAGGAAGGAGCGGAGCCAGTCGAGATTGGTTCCCTGTATGCCAGCTTCGTGGAGTCTGGTGGTGAGAGTGCAGTGGGAGACGGTGTCGAAGGCTGCAGAGAGGTCTAAACTAAATGGTTTCTTACCGACTTCCAGCTTTTCAGGCCTTAGTACATGGGTCCAGTATGGGACTGTAGGAGATGTCGGATTTCGGAGCAATTATAGGGAAGAAACAGTCAAAAGAATAAGCAGAGACTTCCAAAAAATCCTTCTGGGGGTGAGGGGGCTATCATGGATATGCTCTTGTTAAGGCTCCACAGTTCCAATCCATAGACTATTTGACTTATCGCCTTTGTTCGTACCGCTGGGTCAATATGGTGCGAAAACAGGTTTCCCTGTGGTAGGGCAAGCCTAAGGATAGAATATTTGTTTTATACGTCTCAATTTAGGTTGCTGGTTAGAGTCAGGTCCAAGTAGGTGAAGAAGATGTTAACTTCTTAAAGTTGTGTGCCCCCAGAGGCAAACACTTATTTCTGCTGTTTTCTTCTAAAGACCATCATCTTTGTGTTTTGGTAGTTTGTCTTACGCCGATTCGCTGTACAATATTTTTCCATGGCTGTCAGTTGAACTTGGAATTTGGGGTGTCATTGGCATCACGCATAGCAGGGACTTCAGTGTCAGGCTCATCTTGATAGGCTTTCAGGACTTTCTGGCAGATATTATTTGTATAGCGTGAAAACAGTAGCGGGGCAAGTAAACAACCCTGTTTAACTTCGCTTGAGATGAAAAACGGTCTTCTGAGTAGTCATTTTTGGTCAGACTTATTAGTGATTTTGTGTGTGTACACAGCATTTTTAGAAGGGATAGTGAGGCAGAATCTTAGCACAGAACTGCTTGTTTGCTCCTTAATCTATTCCTTACCACAAGATCAAAAGCCAAAATTAAATCCACAAAAGCACAAAAGTGGCATTAAATTGGATTTAGTATGTTTTAGACAGTTATACAATCTTCCAGAGCCTTTAATAATAATTAAGAATATATTTTACAGCCAATGTTGTTGAGACAGATGGGCCTATAGGACTTTGGATCATTGTTGAGGTGCTTTTTTAGGTCTCGCCTAGGCAGCGCTTGCGCTGTCTCTTCGATATTGCTGTATTTAGGTATTGAATTGGATTTGAAGCTCTGCCCATTTTCAACCCATCTTTTCAATTGGCTCCTGTTATTGTCCATTCTAAATGATTGCTTTTGGTTTGTGAATAGGCTTATTAGCACCTCCTTAGTAGTGCCTTTTTTGCTTTTGTAAACTCCCATGAGGACTGACCGTTTTACTTGTGCTGTATCTCAATATGTTTCATTTACAGTCTGTGAGCACTATTTTCTTCAATGATTTTCTCCTATTGCATATACAACATGCTTTCCTGCAACGGTATCCGCTTTCCGCTCTCTGCTGACTGTCTGCTCCTCATTGCCTGTCTGCTCCCCGTTGCCATCCTTCCATAGGTGCTATGCTGTAGGTTTCAGCATGGTGCCCGCTTATATATTTTTATTAGTAATTACTCCTCATCGTGTCCTGCCTCTAGAACTATGGTGTAGTTGCTTTTTCTTCAAGCAACCACATGCCTTTCTTTCTTTTTGCACAGCGCGGCACTCTTGCACACGTTATGCTGCTTCACTGCTGGCCGCCCTGCTCCATACTTTTGAATTACTTGCTTTATGCCACTGTGCTCCCAATATGGACGCTGCGCTTTGTCTCTAAATTATGCTACATTCCCGCTTCATGGCTGGCCGTAGCGCTTTCATGGGAGTAGATCAGATCCACGAGAGCGAAGTGCTTGTGCGGTACCAGCAGCTGCTCTCCTGTGGCCTGGGAAGGGCATGTCCCTGCTGCGTGTGCAGAAGTTGAAAAGACTGCTACAGCAACGAGTTTGGCACAGTATTCAGCTGCTGTGAGAATGTGCGAATGCTCGGTCCCGGAGAAATAGCGCCCAATCCCTCCCTCCTGCTTGTTTCAGTGTTGGTGTCAACTGTTTTTTTTTTAACCTGCGCTTTCAGTTTAATGCTGACCGCGAGTCTTTCTTTATATGCAGCTCACAGTATTTGTCTTAACAAAGTATATATTTTTTGTTTATAAAATGCCCCATGCCGCGCTTTCACTTTAATGGCATTAATACATTTTTGGGAACAGCTGCTCTTCATGTGAACGATCGCTCCCTGGGCTGTGGCTGCTGCCTCCTCCCTTCTGCTTGTTTCAGTTAAGGTCCAACTTCCTGTATCAGGCCAGCCCCCGGAACGACAGACAGCCTTTGACTAGTGTGTTAATTGCAACTCTTTGTCAAACCCTTCTCGCCCCCCTACCCCTCCCACTCATAGGCTTAGTGGGCTAGGTGGTGGAATTATCAAATAGGTAGTTGTTTTGGTTCTGGCCAAAACATCTCAGCGTTTTTACTTGTTCACTCTGTGCACCTCAACAAATCATGTGATCTTCCTCAGCTGAGTTCTGCCCCGTAACAAAAAACTTGCAGCCCTTAAGAAACTGATAGCACGCCTTAGCTAAGTACTTGGGGGGAAAACCATCCTAGTCTCTTGCTTTGTGCCACACTTCAGCCTTTTAGTAGTTTCTAAAACACAGTAGCATGCGTTCTACCATTAATGTCTATTTTGGGATTTTTACAACCGAGCTCATGTTTGTTAAACGCTCGCTCAATGAATGTAGCTGCCTCCTCCACCCTCCTGCTGATTTCAGTAACGGTGTTCTGGTCCATTTTCCTGCATCAGCCCAGCTCCTAGAAGACCTGCAGCCTTCAACAAGTGAGTGAATTAATTGCAGCTTTTTGTCTAACCCTCCTTCCTCCCGTACATAGGCTTAGTGGGCTGAGCTGTGGGAAGACATTGTCATTTACAACGCCAATAGATTTAACTCTCGCAAATGCAAGACCTATTGCATTGCATATGCTTGTTTTATTTGCTGGCGATTATGTTGTTCAACCAGGAGGGTGGACAAACCACCAGATGGATATCTCACTCAAGATTGCAGCCAGAATTTTCATCCACTACTCTGGTTGGTGTTTGAGGACCTTAGATTTGGTCTCAGGGTGGCCCCTTTGGTTATTTCTTCAATGCCTTATTTACTTTTCTGTCCTAAAAAAAAGTCTTCAGACTGTATTCTCACTTCATTCTTTCATCTCTTGTAGCCTTTCTTGGGGATGGAAGTGGTGTGGCCTTATCTGATGGACTGCTGTTCGATGGGATTGCTGCATTGAAAACGTCAGAGAAGTGAGTTATCCACATCTCCACTGTGACGTTTGCAAGAAGAGGCATGGATAACTTGGTGCTCTTCTTCCGTCATAGGATGAAAGAAGGAGATTTAATTCAGACAAATGACTAAATGAGGGCATCCTGGCTCTAGGAAGGATTAAGATCGGATTGAAAGGAGATGAGCCTTAATAGGCTAAAGGGAAACTTAACCAGTTTTGAACCACCATGTTTTTAGTTGCTTTCTAAGAACAGTTTCAGGGCTAATATGGTGGATTTTAAGATGTCAAATGCGAACGTATAAAATGATCATAGCTCACACTACAATAATTTCTCTTTGCATAGCTGTTATCAGTGACATTTTTATCCATTTCAAAGTATGAGTAATTCATCAATGGTGTCTTTCAGATAAAGAAAGATCATCACAAAGGTATGCCTGCTACTGCCACTGAGTAGCCTTGATTCCCGTTCATCAAAGGGGCTCTTCACAGTGAGCACTGGTTGAAGGCAATGTCTCAGGATACGCATCTGTAATATATACATGTTTTTAAATATTTTGTATTGATTTCCTTTGAAGAGTGAACATACACAGCATATTGTTATCAATACTGCAGAATGGCAGTGAAAAGCAAATTACCGAAAGACATAACAGGTATAGCAATTCCTGAAATGGGACTTTTACCCTTACTAATTCACTGTTTTCAAGCTGGTAATGTGGAATTCAAGCAGCATTCATAGACTTTGGACAACTCCCTACATGGGCAACTCCCACGTGGAAAAACAAACCATGCTTCCCTTATGTCAATAGGTTACCCGATTGGCATCTACGAAGAGAAATTTTAAGGTTAAGAATTGGAGTGAACCCCTGTTATGTAAATAATGGGGTGAAAGGCTCTATGATAGACAATAAGGGAAAATGCCCCTGCACTTTGGGCACTTCATGTGACACTTTACATATATTAATGGACTGTCAGAAGCTTTTAGATATCTCAATACAGCTTTACGACCGATTTTTAAGAAGTGTGATATAAAA
Source organism: Triturus cristatus (assembly GCF_964204655.1). Classification (NCBI taxonomy): domain Eukaryota; kingdom Metazoa; phylum Chordata; class Amphibia; order Caudata; family Salamandridae; genus Triturus; species Triturus cristatus. The sequence continues at coordinate 823,272,189 of NC_140581.1, read as the reverse complement.
GATAGGGCCCAGGTAGTAACCCTTGTAACAGAATTGAGCCATTTAGATATAGCCGTTGCCATCGGGAAATTCATGCAAAGGGTTAAAGTATTTTTAAATGGTTTTAGAAAAGAAATGTAATACTATCTGATGCATACGGTTATGGGGTAAGCTGAAAGAGAAGTTGAGTGTATAATATGATTTTGATGTTTTTAAAATGATGTGAGATTTTAGATGTATTTTTAATGTATTTGTGAAAATGTTTGAGGATCTTTGGTCCAAATAAACGTGAATAAAACTAACTAACTTAACTCCCTACATGGGCCAGGGCACACTCCCACGGTAATCTGACATTCAAGATCCAATTGAAGCCCTGGTATCCACCCCACGAACCACAAACCTTATCAAATTTTTGTAGGCATCTATGTTCTCCGTAAGCATTTATCTCTGTGGACATACACTAATCCATAATTGACTTACATGCACCTGTAGGAGCTGATCAACAGACCTTTATTGATGGGAAATATTAAACTTTGCAACCATCAAGCATAGGTCACACAGTAATTTTGGCATATTCAGAAGGAGCATCATCACTCCCAATGACCAGCAACAGGAGAAGTTCTGCCTCATCAGTTCATCTGTCATATATTCATGCAGTCATGATACAGTGAATAAATAACTCGAATCATTTATTAGTAATATTTTGTCCTAGAAGTAACTTTAAGAATCCATCCATTCAGTGGATCTAATATAGTGGTACTAATGTGACAATGACTTTTGGGAGGTTTCTTGACATTTCCTTATGCAAGACTGCGGCAACTGCAGGGGCCTTCGGAGCTGGTGAGACATTGGATTTCTTCAGAATATTTCATGTAAATGAGCTGAGCATGTCAGCCGCCAGTGTCCATCTTTCAGAAAAAGGCCTCTGCTGTGCCGCTAAGGTATGAGGTACTGAGCCGGTTGCACATGATAACAGACATGCGCAGGTTGCACGTGTGAGACTACTGTTGTGCGCATCCCAGTATCTGCACTTAGGTAGCCTGTAGCAAAAGAGGTTATTCAGGGATTGGTATTGACCTGGGGTAGGCCTTATGATAAGAGTGAACATTCATACAGCGGATCTGTAGTGCTAACTGAAAGTCTATGGTGTTTTCATTGTAGTACACGTTATAGGCAAAATCTGCCCTAAAGTACAGTTTTGCTCCATTTAGGCCTTTAGGGTCCAATGAAGTCTCAGTCTGGGGAAAACTTTGCATCCCATTTTGAATCTACAGTCCTCAATAACCCACCTACTCATCTTATAGGACTAATCAGATTCCAGGTCTTTGTCTCCCCTACTAGGATAAGGTAATTTCTCTGTTCCCCAGCAGAGGGATCAAAGGCATCCCAATATGCAAGAGGGAAATTAACTGTGACTGACCCAGTTCCTGTCAAAAGAAGGGGAGGGGAGTAAATTGTCATCTTATAATCAGCTTGCTACACTTCACCTGAACTGGGACAGCCAAGGCCCCCTGGAACAAAGAAGAAATCCCAGACCTCTGGACACAGCACAGTGAGGGGTTTGCATTTGAAGTTTTGGTGGGAAGGGATCAGGCAGCTCTGTCAGCTATGAGCAGAGTTGAGGCTGTCAAGGAAGCTCTTACTAGAGACAACTAGAGGTTGCAATTTTGAATTGTCCCAGAAAGCTGTACAGTGGGTTGGGGCATGGGTGGAGAGATGATGTGGCATCCAAGGACTGGCTAGTGCTGCCTGGCCTATAAACCTTTCCACTCCCACTTAAAGACCCCTGAACAAGGGAGAGGCTGATGAGAAGACACTGGGCTTGGGAGCAACAACATCAAAAGGATGCCCATCTGGAAGGAGAAGCAACTTGATGACCTGCAAGGATAGACTTTGGGACTTTGACTGCAGCTGATCCCCAGCACCAGAATGGGTCTCTCCAGGGGCCAGTTGCACTGGCCCCCCATATGCTCCTGAGGACCAGTTGGGGTAAAAGACCTGCTGGGGGACCCTGGATGGTTTCCCTAGAACGTTTGGGGACTGGCCTTGGACTCTACTGCTACCCTTCCAGAAGCTAGGAGGCTCTGGGGCAAGGAGGTTTTTTTGCTGGCTGGGTGTACTTTAGCTGCTCAAGATGCCCTCACCAGAAGGAGAATGTCACCAGAAGCCAAAGAGAGGACAGATCTGGCACAGTGGTCAGTGGTCACCTCCCATTCAAAGCACCCTTAAAAATTATCCTGGTGGCTAGGGCTGGCCATCATGAGCAAGGTATACCAAGGATGAAAGAAATCTGCCCTATGGAGCCAGAGATAAACTGCATTAAATATTTGCTTTTTTAGAAATCATAGCCAAGTGATTCTGAGCATGTGGGATCTCCACCTGATCTCCCCCAAATTCCTTCGGGGAGTGTCAAGCCCCGTGGGGCCGATGCAAACATATATAAGTGAATTAACTGGGGAGGGAGTGTGCGTGAGTCCCTCTCCCCAAAGGCTCTTTTGGCCATGGGGACCCATTCCTCTGTGCCCGATAGTCTCCTTGGGTCCCTATTCCCTGGGACAGAGACAAAGACAGGAGAAGCCCACCAAGGGCAGAGTTTGTTGCCCACCCGTGCCAGCCTGTTGGGGTCTGGTCACAGGGCAGAGGACTGCATTGCTCAGGCACATGGGCAGGGGCACAAGACAAACTTCTGCGGCTCGTAGCACACGAGGTGCACACCCTCATGTGTGAAGCTGCCTGGTGCATAAGGACCTTGAGGATCCCCCTGTTGGACCTGGCGCTGCTTGCAGGGTCATCCCGAACTTTTTCGCCTCCCCCCTAGCCTTTTTGCTGTTGTGCAATGAGTGGTTGTAGGACATTGGACACTTTAGCGCTGGTTAGCAGTGCCAAATGTGTGTGCTTCCTGCCTTACATAGGTATATTATGAGCCCCCCCCCCCTTTAGGGGACATCTCCCCCATGGTAGGAAATGTATATGCCATGTGTGGTGTGAGAGGAAAATAATACCTGCTGCGCAACCGTGTGCGCAGATTTATTTGTACTGTTGTAAAGCCAGGTTGCTTTTAAAATGGACGCCATTTCTGTCTGATTGTGCTGCCTGCCTGAGGTGGGTTGCCAGTCTAGTCGTTTGTTTCCCAGCACCCCCAGCTTTTGGAGGGAAGCCTGGCACCCAGGGCGCTCTACACCTCCCCACAGTAACAGTTGGGAACTGCCAGGAGCCTTCTAGAAGGTTTTAGCCCTTTCTTGTAGGTGGGAGGAGGGGTGGATATGTAGAGGAGCTGTGTCTCCATGTGCTCAGACTGAACGTGGACTTGATTGAGAGGGGACACTTTGCCAGGAAGTAGCGCCGTAAGGGCCTGTGTGCTGGCCCCTGAGCCCATCTGTACCCCTCTGCTGTCCATAGGGCCAGTGAGAGCCTTTGCTGGAGAGAAGACTGCTATGTCAGGAGAAGTGCCACTTTATGGGAGATGACTGCTTCTAGGAGCTGCTGTTCTGTACTGATGAGTGCCCACTGTCTGCTGATCTTGCCAAGTCTGGCCTGCCCGCTCTGCTGCCCTAGCGCCTCGTGAGCGCTATACTTTGACTGCCTGTACTCCCAGGAGGTGAGGAGTGTGGGCACTACTTCCTTGTGTGGGACTCTGGATCCTCGCCCGCTCCCTAGCGCCTGGGAGGCACTATTTTCCTGATTGCCAGAGGGGGAGCTGACGCCTGCAGCGCAGTGCTGTCATAGCGCTATATCTCCATCCCCAAAGAGTGGAAGAGCGTGGATCCCACAGCTGACATCTGGTGAGGGTGTCCCCCTGCATGTTCCGCTAGCACCTCTTGGGTGCTATATTTGGAGTGACTGGGCTCTTCCTGCTGCCTAGCGCCTTGTGAGGGCTGCAGCGCTATCCAAGCCCCTAAGAACTTTCCTGCCACCTAGCGCTATCTTCTGGTTGCCTGCACTCCAAGGAGGTGAGGAACGTGGGCGCTACTCCCTCGGGTGGGACCCTGGGACTGTGAGCCATCTAGCGCCTTGTGAGCGCTGCCTCCAGCCCCTGCCCAGGAGAAGAAAGTGTGTGGGTCCTGCAGCGCTGTGCTGCCAGAGTGCTATATTCGCATTGACTGTGCTCTGCTTGCTATCTAGCGCCTCGTGAAGTGCTACAACTGTTTTCCAGCCCCCAGGACTCTTAGTCCTGCATTCCTGGATTTAGCGCTGCAACTTTACTCCTGTATGAGGAGAGCACTTTATCTATACTGCCCACCTGAGAGACAGCTACTTCCAGGGAGTGGTGACAATCTTTGCAAACGTGTGTGCATGTATGAGATTCGCCTTTCTGACTTGAGGCCTAATGCATTGCTACGCGCAGTTTAATCCTGCCATGATGTTCATGCTCTTACGCTAATGAGAAATGCCCTAATGATGCCTAATGTACCTGCAAAGATTCATGCCTAAGGTGTTTATACCCCAGGATTGGTGCCTATTGTATCTGATGATGCCTAATTCCATGATGTATGCCTAACGTGTCTTTACACTAATGATATTGCATTTATGCCTCATCTGTTTTACTGCATATGGTGGCTGCAGGCTAATGCTATGCGTAATGTGTTTCAAAACCTAAGGTTGATGCCTGATGTCCTTTTTCCCCCAAGGCTTATATTGTTGGTGTTCTGCATAATGTGTTTTTACGCCTATGGAGATGCCCCATGCAAGTATGCCTCATGTCATGGGATTCCTTCTAATGTGATGACGTTTATGTCTATGACTAATGCATTGATTCATGATAATGCTTTTTCCCTAATGCCTACATGGCTGGTTTTATGTTTAGGCCTAATGCCTTCATTCTGTTAATGTTTTCAGGCTAATGAGGTTTATACTCCATGTTTAGGCCTACCCTGATAAATGCCTAAAGTGATTTATGCTTATCGTAAGGTTGCTCAGTGCATGGCCTTGTCAATAACTACTGGATGGTAGACATGTATTGCTGATGGTATAAAGTAATGCCAACGGTAATGTGATTAGCCCTAATGTGTTGCTGATGCTTTATCCTAGTGTTTGCATGCTAATGTGATGATGCTCTATGTGTAGGCCTAAGGCTATTTGCACTGTGGCTAAGTGCATGATCCTGCCAGGAGGTACTGGCTGCTTTACATTTATTACTGATGCTTCCTTTTATTCTAATTGTGCTGGTGATGGTTCTGGCAGCGGCCCGATTGGCCCTGCCTTGTAAATAGTCCCCTGTGAGTTGCTACCCGGTGCCGGCTGACACGGAAGATATGCACTGGTGTTCTGCATTCTAATGTGTTTTTATAAGACGCAAGTTATTTTCATGCAACCTGGTGTGGAGTCTCCCTTTGTAGTGTGCCTAGTGTGTCGCCTGTGAGTGTGCTGCGCAGATGCTTTACACAATGCTCCTGGAGTTTAGCCTACCCGCTCCGCACCACGCTACCCCGTTTCTAACAACCCCCCCCCGTGAGCACCACTGTGGAAAACCTACTTGGAATGCCCTGGTTGGGACTGGGCACCTCTAAATCTCAAAAACAAATGTGTCTCAAAGCTGCCTAACCCCTCTTCCAGGCCGCTTATGTGCCACAAGGAGAGGCGATAGCACCGCCAGCATGAATAGAAATGCATTTGGGGCTGCGGGTAGTACAGTAGCCCCTCAGGAGATACACACGTAAAACCGGTGCTAAGTCTCCTGGGGCCTAAAGATTATGACCCCAGAGAGGTTTCACTTTTTTTTAGGTACTTTCAGAGCTGTAACATTTGTTCTTTGGAGTGGGGGAATTCCTTGTGGTTGGTCATATGGCTGCATTGTGTGGCCTGTAGGTTGTTGAACTCTGACACACGTTTTTAAAAATCAATATGCTTTATTGACTATGGATTATAAATACTGCGCTTACTGATTTTAATGGTATAATAAGGGTGAAAGATCACATGTGGTTGCTTCTTCTCATTTGGTAACAGCCTGACAAAGTATTTTTGGGAAATATCTCCCTTAATTCATAGGAGGGGCTTACATTACCCTGAAAGTCTACAAAATAGCAACTTAAAAATTAGAAGCATTTTTAATTTGGTTAAAAAAACAAACGTACAAGTTTCACATTGAACATAGTGAGTGACAGTTTAGTGCTACATAACAACTGGTCACAGCTATTTAAACTGGAGAACTCCCAATCAAAACCATCCTGGATGATATTGAGAGTGCCACAAGGCTCAATACTCTTGCCCACACTATTCTACCTATACATGGAACTGCTAAAAGTAATTCTTTAACACTCCAAGCTGGCATGCCACAGGTATGCAGATGACACACAACTGTACCTCAAAATATCATCCCAAGAGAACGTATCCAACTCAAAAAAATCCTCACTATGGTCTAGAGCTGTCTTACTCACAACCACCTCAAATTTAATGTAATGAAGACAGAATACCTGCTCTTCTCTCTCTCCCTGCACAACTCCTACCGATACAAGTCTTGATGAATCATCTAAATGCACTCAATTCCGAACTGGTAGTCATCAACACCCCAAAATCTCTAAGGAACCCACTAGACAAAACCTGAACATACAATCACAGTCACTAGAAAGGCTTGAGGTTAACTGAGGATGCTCAAGATGGCAAAACCCTTTATCCCTCCACCGGATTTCAAGAATGCAGTACAAGCACTGATGCTAACTCGAACTGACTACGACATTTCCGCCCTAATCACACCCTCCGAGCAAAATTACAATGGCTTCCCATTGAAGCCATAAGCTGACTCAGTTCAATTCATAAAACTTTATTCGGTCTAACTGAAAATAGACAATAAACGTACAATAAAATACAGTAAGATACAATGACATCAAAAAAATGTAAAACAATACACGCAGTTAAAATCGGTTTCAATAAAACACTATCATAATTTAACGACCCCTGATGACAGTTAAAAGTGCAATATCATATTCCGATTCAGAACCCCCCTGCACAGACAGGCACATTGATCAAACAGCCAAAGCTGGGAAAAAGGAGAACAAGCGGACTCAAAATCTCATGATGACCCATAAGGTGGAATACTTCGCAACACCTAAATATCGAACAAACTCCCTCACCACTGTGGGAGGCAGGCACACTCTACCCAACACAAGATGTTTGCTACTCTAATCCCAAAGATTCAAGAATAGCAGGACCTGAGCATAAAGCTTCATTGGAAAAACACCAAGAATCCAGAAAGGCCCTCCCATCAGAAACGTGCACCAATCCATCCACAGCTATTTTCATAAAAAAAGGAAAACAAGACTAATGACAGCCAACCCCCTTACAGTCCCCCCCAAGAAAAAAGACTTAGCGAAGATATCTAATATAGACTCTGGGTATAACACAAATTATCCCCAGGACAGAACCAAACACACCAAAGACTTCGGTAATCAGGAAAAGAGTATCTGTAAATAGCTACATTTATGAGCTTCCGTATTCGCGGAATGGGTATCATGTACAGCACTCTGATACCCCCGGGGTCATGTTCGCGCTATAGAAAACTCTCTAAATAAAATTATTTTAAAAAAATTAAATCCTTGAGTCCACAACCTTATTGTAAATCTTTCACCAGGCTCTGGTATAATGCTGGTGATTTTTGGTAACTAGAGGGCCTTCGTGGTGTGATGGAACTGAGGTGGGGGCATTGCATCAATTGGTCTCCTTCTTGGAGGTATTGGTCTGGGGCACAGGAGTTCAGTTCAGTTCATAACATTTATTGGGACGGGTGAAACAAATTGCTGAAAAGAAAACCAAATGAAATAGCTTATATTTTTTGTTTGATCGCAGAGCGCTACTGGGTCAAAAAGCCTATCAAAATCTGCTGTTGATACTAAATAAAGAAAGAGGTGGATTTCTTGTAAGATTGCTTTTTACTCATTGGACTGCAAAACACAATCTAGGCAAGTGTGGAAACCACCCACAGCAATTATGATTGTCTGCCTTCAGCCAATCACTATGGCTTTAATTCCAGGGACTTTGTGTGATTGCCTGATATTGTGCCTCATCGGGCTGCTATTCTTTTAGCAATCTAACTGGCAGCTCCTTCAACCAATCAGAATAGGGCCACGTCTTAAGCCCATTCTTAATGGCTTATGGTACCCATTCAGAACAACCTTTATGCATACAATCAGCCATTCACACACAACGCCCATCATTTTAAGGTGGTCCTAATGACTGCTGCATAATTGGTGAAAGCAGTTTACCTTCTTATTTAACCGCGATTCACATCCCTATACAATAATCCTAGCATTAGCCATACTCATCTGCTAATGAAAAGCAAACCTGGTCTGCAGAAACCCTTCTATCATAGCATTTTGTACACAACACAGCCCTTTGACATTACCTGTCTAAACTAGTAGTATCTCTACCATAGTGTATAAGAGACCTTGCCATCGCCATTATACCAGTGCACATTAATTCAGTCAAGCAGCACAGGCCTTTTTCCTATTACTTGAATCTGCATACACAATTCAAAATTTATCCTAGTAAATAGAAACAGACGTCTGCTAGCAGCTCCACACCTGCACTTGCATTTCCATTACTTGAACATACAAACACCCCTCTCAAAGAACCCGAGTCATAAGCAGCAGCACCCCATCCAGCTTCCGTAGTGGACATAGACACTAGAACTAGGTCACAGCACCTCAATCTTGCCCTTCTGCAATGGCAAATGCCCATCCATGCACCACAATGCTGACCTGTAGCACTCCCTCACATTCCAGAACTGGAACCCACATAAATATTTCCCAATCTCTGGACTAGCAGTGACATTTATCAGAGTTCTGGAACTGAGTAATATTTTCACATTGCGAACTTATAAAATGCACATCACTTTATCTATAATCCCTGCACCTATTCACACATTTCAATCCAGCTCTGTAGTTTGAGAAAAAAAGAAAATGTTGTCAGTACACACTGCTGAATCATAAGAATGTCCACCCATGAAGTAGGATCTCTCTGTGTTTTTTCAAACCAGAGGAGAAAGTTGTCAATTAAAATGTAGCAAGATATATAATTGCTGCAAAACAATACAATTACAAATATGCTCCCAGCATGACCCGGCTGGAGCCTTGAAAATACATCTCCTATTCCTCCCCACTAGCAGCCTAAAACTGAAACTGTAAAGTCATGGGCACCCCTTGGTAACCTCTTTCTTTAATTGTCCATTCAACTTGTGTTCTTGGGCTGCTGTGAGATGGAGTGTGAGGTCCTGCAAAGCAAGGGCTCTGCCGAAATGAACTACAGCTGCTCCTCCAGTGTGAGTAGCTCCCAAAGGGAATTCCTACTATGAACAAGAGCATTGCATATTAAATTACAGGTACTTCACCATATTAAGGCAGCAATGGTGCAATTCAGTGCTTAGTAATTCTGCTTCCCCTCCTTTATCCCTACACTTTGAAAGATTTGATTTCAAGCCCATGGCCCATCTTGGACAATTGATTACAAATAAGTATGTAAAGTAGGTCCTGCTCAGAACTTGCAACTAATATTATCCATTCACGGACAACAATTGTGACAAGGACCTCTTCTATTGTAGGCATGCAGTTAAAGCTAAAAAAACAACACAATACCAAGTCAAAGTGGCTCTACCTTAATTTCTTGGTACTTGCTAGTCCAGTTAAATGGTTTGCAATGTAAAGTAGTGGTAAAGGAAACATCTGCAAAAGAAAGAGCACAGTGACATGAAGGTAACAGCCAGAAAATCACATTCATTGCATCATTGAGCATTACAAAATGCCTATTGTGAATAGAGAAAAGCAATTTGTATCATTTTCTGCAAACTGTCTTGGTATAGCATCATCATAAAATTGGTGTGGGCAGCAGTGGCTTAATTACCTTTCAGGGTTTACGAGTTTGAGTTAAAACATATTTAAAGCGATAAAACACAGCCAAAAGGATTATTCACTTTTTAGTAGAAACCAGAAAGAACTGTATTTTGCTACTTTTTTACTACTTTGGTGCCCTCCACTGTCGAAGCAGTATAAGTGCAGCCTCTACCTTTAGGCATTTGTCTGTGATAGATAGCCAGTCAGGCTATAGTGAGCAACTTAATGTATCCCTTTGACCATCACAAAGCCCATAAACCTCATGGATTCCATGGAACCGCGTCTACTCACATTTTGGGAGCATGACTCATCTCATATGGCGTTAGCTCACTTTTCACCACCCATTGCTGTGTAGTGACCAGCACATTTGCAGCTCAACTATGAGCAGGGTCTCTGTCCAGGGCACGAGTCACCACCATGATTCTATACTCCTTTACTGAGAGCGGGATGGAGCATTGCTTTCTAAAAGTTCGGGTATCAAGATTGTGGAAACAAAGATGACTGCATATGGACACCCCTTAAAGCAATGTCCTACTACAAAGCACTCCTTCTATGGTCTCAAACGTATGCCCATAAGAGCAACTGACCATCATACAGAAAGATAAGGCCATGTCATGAACATCTTCCGCAACCATCTACAGATAAGGTAGGGATCCATTTGCTGTAGAGCTGTAGAAAGTACAACTCAGAAGCAATATATATATATATATATATATATATATATATATATATATATATATATATATTGAATCCAAACATTCCTGAACCTCCTGATGCGGCGAAAAGGAACGAGCCAACTCCTCTTAGTGGCAAAAAGAATTTATTTATTTCTCTCTTCTGCCTGCCATGACGCGTTTCGACCGGTACAACGGCCTTGATCATATATGGCTGGCTTTGCGGAAAGACTGTTTTTTAAATATGATGAACCCGTGTCACATGATCAAACAACATGGAAAACAGACTCAATTCTCTTATACTTTGTAAAGGAAATAAACATACTTTCGAATAGTGTGTAATTTCAATCCTAGTGCCTGACAGTTAATATCTATCGAAAAACTGAAATATCCGGAAGACACATGTATTATATAAATATAGAAATATAGAAATAAATAAATATATGTTTCACAGTATAAATACAAGTTAAAACACCTAAACAAGCCCTTTATAACAGCATAAATGCGATGGGGCTATTTAAATGCAACATTGTCCCAAATATATTATCAGGCAGGATAAGTGTAACACATATATCGAAAATTATAGAATCCTGAGAATAAACAGAAGTCTGTAAAAGCTCCATGTTAGAAAATCTATAGAACACCCCCTAAAAGTGGTATAAAAATGGTGCTACCAGTAAGCAATACCAAAATAGTGCAAATATTGAAAGTGCTATTGGTGTGCAAATACGCTCAAATCTAAAAATATTGAATAGCGCAAAGGACGCATTTCAATTAATGTAGGTACTGCGTTTCTACATGGAGGTGTCATAAGATGTGATGGACAGAATTAATTCTAATCATGTCTGTAGTAGATAGGTACATGCGAGGTAGATATAGAATACAATGCAAGTAAGTAAATGAATACGTTGTTCAGAACAAACCAAACTGGTATCATGTTGTGCAGAATGCTAGAAGAACAAATATCTCTGTTAGTGCACAGCTTCAGATAAGTGTACATGTCTTCCGTGGTATTTAAACCAAAAGGGGCCTTACTGTCTAGTTCTAATATTAACTGAGTCTCCAATTGTCTCAGCATTCTTTCTCTATTGCCACCCCGACGTAACTTGGAGATGGCATCAATCACAAAATAAGTTAGAAATTGGAGATCATTATTATGTACATCTTTAAAATGACGAGCCACCGGATAGGTGGTGTCATTATTAACAATGGCTCTCAAATGTTGGAGAATGCGGGAATGTACTTAGAGCTTGGTGCTGCCCACATATTTGAGGCCACAGGTACAGGTGAGAACATAGGCAGCATATTCTGTACGGCAAGTGTAGTTATTGCCCCTTGATCTGTATCTCTTTTGAACGAAATGGTGTAGTGTAGGAAGTACGATTAGTGCCAAATTTGCAGGCTCTACAACAAGTACATTTGTAGAAGCCCTTCTCGGGTTGAAGCCAAGTACCACTCGATATTATTTCAGGACTACTTTTGACTAATTGCGTTCTCATAGAGACCGCACGTCTAAAGATAATGGATGGTTTGGTGGGTAGGCAAGGTGCTAGAACTGCATCCGTTGTCAATATGGGCCAGTTTTTGTTGATGATGGCTTTCAACTGTTTATGTTGCCTTTAAAAAGGTGGTGATAAGACGGGGAGCATTATCCTCATCTCCATTCTGTCCTATCTCAGGAGGCTTAGTGACTGCACCCAACAAAGATTCTCTCGTTCTCAGTGACGCCTTTTCACTAGCTTCCTTAAGCAAAGACTCTCTATAGCCTCTAGCTTTGAATCTAGTCAGAGCCTCTTGAGTACATTTAGTGAGCTCATCATTAGTGCTACAGATCCTTTTCAGTCTTAGAAGTTCCACATAGGCGATACTTCTGATGAGGTGGCTGGGGTGTACGCTAGATGCATGCAGGGTGGCGTTCCCCGCAGTGGGCTTTCTAAAGAGTGTGGACACCAATTTGTCTCCTGATACATAGATGGTAGTATCCAGGAATGCAACCTGTGTGTGACTGATGTGTGATGTAAATCTAAGGTTAATATTGTTACAATTTAGTTCATCTATAAAAGATTTGGCACTGTCTAGGTCACCCTTCCATACCAGAAACACATTGTCGATGTATCTTAGCCAATGCAATACATGATCTTCACATGTTCTAGCTAAAGTACCCCTGAGAACCAGCTCCTCCCACCTGCCAACGTGTAAACACGCATAGCTGGGAGAGAAGCAGGTTCCCATGGTCACCCCGCGTTGTTGACAGTATAGCTTATTGTCAAACATGAAAAAAAGTTGTTAAATAGGTACCACTTAATCATTTCAAGGAGCATCACATTATGATTATGAAAAATCAGAGGCCTTTTGTCTATATAGTATTTCACAGCAGTTAGTCCTATTTGGTGATTGATACTCGTATAGAGTGATTCAATATCCATAGTAATGAGCAAAAGATTGTCTTCCCATGTAATATGTTGGATCTTACCAAGGAAATCGCCGATATCCCTTACATATGAAGGAAGTGTCTGTACATGAGTTTGAAGAAAATAATCCACATACTGTGTAATCTGTTCGCTCATGCCACCAATTGCTGAGATAATGGGTCTGTCGGGTGTCGGATTGGCCTCTTTATGAATCTTGGGAATATGGTACAGTGTAGGAATTACAGGAAAATCGTTAGTCATAAACTTAAACTCCTGATTGGAAATCAGCCCTTGTCTTTTCCATCCCATGAGGTCTTTCTTGAGACTCTCTTTAGCCTTGTTGTATTCCGCCATAGTAGTAGTGACATAACATTCAGGGTCGGATAGTTGTTTGTATGCCTCTTGGATGTATTGAGTGCAGGGCCAAATAACAACATTGCCCCCCTTGTCCGATTAGTTGATAACTATATCCTTGTTGTTACGCAATTTGCGAATGATATCTTCATATTGAACATCACGATGTTTTAAACTTTTTTTGCTGTGATTAATTTTATGGTATAGTTACTTCATTTCATCGGTAACTCGTTCATGAAAAATGTCAATGGTATCTTTGGGCATAATAGGGTAGAAAGTGGATTTAACTTTAAAAGGGCTGATGCCTGCACTTGGTTGTACAAGATTGAAAGCTGTCAGTCTTTCTTGACTAGATGTCTGCCCAATGCCGTCTACTTGCTCTTGGTGGTTCTCATTATTTAGTTCATGCAGGGTCAATAACGTCGCAGCATCTGAGGCTAGTAATGTGGTGGTACCTGTAGGTCCTTGGTTTGCCTCTTTTTCTGTTTGTTGGCTGCCGTTTTTGATTCTGAAGAATTTCTTTAGTTTGAGTTTTCTAATGTACTTGTAAACGTCAACTCGAGTTCTTCCATAGTTAAAATTGCTCTCAGGGCAATAGGATAGCCCGAGAGCAAGTAACTGGGTTTCCGCTTTTGATAGGACTACAGATGAGAGATTGATGACAGTTTTAGAATTATCCTTTAGTGCCTGCGCCATTGTTGTTTCCTTGGTTTTCCTCTTCCTATGCCTGCGCCTTTCTCTGCGCCGCTGGTTTCTTTTTTGTCTGCTGCTTTTGTTGTGTTCCGAATTCGTGGGCGTAGGGTCTGTAGGCGATCTGTCACAAAAAAAGTAAGTTCCTCTGAGGGGCTGAGTATGTTTGCCATGTCAGGAATATTTAATGTTCTTTGTGCTCCGTCATCAGATTCGTTATCACTTGTGAGTGAACCCGTCTCGGAACCAGACACTTCCGTGTTTGTTCCACTTTCCACAGTTTCTTATCTTGACTTGTTGCATTGTGGGAAATGCTTCCTGATCTAATTCCTTTGGCATGATCGTATTTACGAGAAAATGTGTAATCAATTTCCTTTTTGCTTTTATTGATGTAGTCCGTTTGTTCCAGTTTATTGAGTTGTTCATTTATGCTCTGTATTTCTTTAAGTAACTCTTCACGGTCACTTGGGGCATATTTCATTAAGATCGTCACCAGGTTCATAGATGCTGCTAGATTATTGGTAGCCCATTCTTTCAGCATCTCCGGATTTGGGTTTTCAAACAAGGGTGCCAGTAAAATTCGTAGTCCTCAGGGCACACGTCCTACTTCCTCACTTCCTCATATTTTTGTAGTGACTTATGTGCCCACCACTTAGCAATTTCATTTCTTGTGCATTTCTCTAATCGTTTCAATAGCGACTTTGCATCTGTTTGATTGTCATTCACTTGCGTAGCTGGTTTGCGCAAAGTAGTGCTTGGCAGTGCTTTAAATGGGCCGGTACTCACCGGTACTGAGTACCGGCACTTTTTCATTTTCTCACATCGAGTACCGGCACTTTTTCTTGTGTAAAGAGAGTACCGGTACTCACCAGGGCCTGGCTTTGATGCAGGTGGCACTCCGTTCATCAATCACCTCGTACCTCGGCAGCAACTTCCACTCTTAATCACAGTGGAAGCCTGGGTTGGGCTCGTACAAGAGAACAGCTGCTCTTGCCACCAGTACACAGCGCAGTGATCTGCATGTATGCTCTGGAAGCCATCAGAGCAGAGGTGTGGCTGCAGGGAGGTTCGTTTATCCTTTGTTTTTACACAGCAGGGGCAGAGACGCGGCTATTAAACTTAATGGGCGAGGGTGTGAGAGGCATTGTTCAGGGTTACACAGGACTGCAACGACGCTTCTGTAGCAGATATCGCTCTATGTAAACTGCTGCCATTAGACCTTTTAACACAAATTCGCTAGTACATCTATGACAAGACAAGATGTTGAGCACTATGTAAAAGTCAAATACTTGATATAGTGCATTTACATAACACATACAAGCATTTTTTCCAGTTACTGTTGCCTGTGGTGGGTATTTTCAATATGCCTGGACAGAACAAAAAGTTTGCGCTTACTTTCACAATCTCCAACCATTGTTTCACTACTAAATTGCCTATTTGCATGTGTAAATATAACGGATCTCGGTACCAAACTCACTGATCCCTATGCAAAATGTGATATGCTCTTTGAAGAGAGATGTTTGCAGCCAGCGCTAAACCATCTGGGCTTACATGCCACAAGGAAGTATACGGCTGTATTTGAATCAAAAACCAATACATGTAATGCATGACTAGGTAAGTGCATGTAACTCAAACTCATGGTTGCAATTTATTGCACACTGTGATCGGACGGCAAAAGCAGGACAACTGAAAGCTTAATCTTTTTGTACCCCCAGGTGGTCATTGGTACAAGCTGTTTGAGTGCAAGCACAGGAAACTAATTTTATTTGTATTAAGTCTCATCTCCTGACTGAGACTTCATGTCAGCAGCCATATTTCAATTCAGACAGACCCTCTTGCCATTTATAACATGATGTGAATGTCTGTTGCTTTTTTAAATATTTATTTCATTGACAGTTAGAAATGCAAGAATACATTTGTCATTTACTAAATTAAGTATATGAGGTATATAATATATTATCTAAATTAACATACGTGGGATTGCAATAAATACTGTAAAGTAATGTCAACAAAAGATTTTAAAGCAATTCAAATTTCCCAACAGAGACATTTTTTCAACATCTGTGCTGTGTTACATATATGGGTGTATATTTTAATTACACAGTGTATTCAGAGAACCCAGTTAGATACCTTTATTCATCTAAAATCACATGTGCAACCTGTTTATTCTGTCCACCACTCCTTTTCAATCACATAAAATGGAATGTTGAAAGGTTGAGCCACCAGCAGCAACTTCACCAGTGTCTGTCTCTGTGTCAACATTTCTTTTCCAGTGGCAGCAAGAGAGAGAATATGCTGCTTACTGAAGTTACACAAAGTATGTCCCTTGGAAAGCAACTCTGGTTTCCATTTTATACAGAAACACCCACTAGCGCATAGCATGCAGCATGTAGATCAGAGATTTGTTTTTTATGTAGATAGCTCAGTTGGATACTGTATTTGTTGCATAGATCATTGTCTTCCCTGTAGGTCACAAGTTAACATCGTTGGCATAGATCTTAGTGAATTATGCCCCTGCAGCAAGGACCTGCATGCAACAACAAGGCATATATATAGAACCGTACTGTTTCTTTCATTTTTTTAAGGTTGCTAAAAAAAGGGTTCCTTTGGGTTGTAATAAACACTCATTAGTAAGTGCTATATAAATGGTTACTAGTGTAAAATCTAATGTACAGATACATCCGATATTCTAACAATGCATGCAGATTTCTTGCATAAAAACCTTGAAAAGGTAAAAAACGTAGCTCCGCCCCTTGTTCCGCCTTTAGCACTGCCCTTATGCCCGCCCGAAGCTCCACCCCCTTTTGATGAGTACCTGCACTTATTTTTGTCCATTTAAAGCACTGGTGCTTGGTGCATTGCTGAACAGCTCATCAGCTGCCTCCTCGCGGTCCCGCAAAGCGTCCCTTGACATTGCAGTAAATAGTGAGAGCCCCGCGCATGTACTGATAACGCTGGGGAATATCGTATTGCCAAACACCGCCTCACCTGTGTTAATGCCAGAATTGAACTCACCGCTGATACGAAAGAATGCCACTGGCGCGTCCACCAACGCGTTCGTTGCTCTTTCACAGCTGGTAGAAAAACTCAAGGCTACACAGGGGGCTGCCACCGTAAATATCCTCCTGGATTGTTACTTGCACGTGTGGCTGAGGACGGCTGCCTGCTTCAGAGGAGGGGGTTCGCTGACAGGAAGCAGACCCACTTCCCTTCCGTATTGACGTTGAATCCAAACATTCCTGAACCTCCTGATGCGGCAAAAAGGAATGAGCAAACTCCTCTTAGGGGCAAAAATAATTTATTTATTTCTCTCTTCTGCCTGCTATGACGCGTTTCGACTGGTACAACGGCCTTGATCACATATGGCTGGCTTTGCGGAAAGACTGTTTTTGAAAAATGCTGAACCCTTGTCACATGATCGAACAACATGGAAAACAGACTCAATTCTCCTATACTTTGTAAAGGTAAGTAAACATACTTTCGAATAGTGTGTAATTTCAATCCTAGTGCCGGAGAGTTAATACATATCGAAAAACTGAAATATCTGGAAGACACATGTATTATATAAATATATAAATAAATATATAAATAACTAAATATATGTTTCACAGTATAAATACAGGTTAAAACACCTAAACATATATATATAGAGAGAGAGATATCCCGGCAGCACTTGAGAAAGTTTGCATAACGAAACGCGTCGTGCATTTTGCCGAGAATAAAGGATTGTTTGCGGCTTCTCTGGAGTCCCGTGGTGTTCCTCTCCTTGAGAGTTCGAGGAGACTGGTACATATGTATAGGGGTGCTGCCACGAACACCCTTAGGAACACCCACCCCAAAAGGAGTCCTGCGTGTTTTTGGTGGCAACTTTGGAACACACTGCAGAGCTCTGCGGTAACGTCAGGACATGCCACTTGCCCGCACCCTTGCCCAGCCATGATGTGTGGACCGCGACTATGTGGGAGAGGGGTTGGTTACCTAGGCAGCACACTCGGGCTCGTGTTGAGAGAACAGGCAGCAGAGTGAGGGACACGCCAAGCCGCAATGCCGCCCCGCTGTAAGAACTTGGTGAGCATTGGTATGACAGGAGCAGGCACAGCCCACTTGGGAGAGTACTTACGCCCAGGTGTCTGCTCCGCGAGAGTCCACATATATATATATATATACCAAAAGGTGCCTCTGAATATAAGGACGCCATTCCGCTGGTGATGATTTCAAACCTATTTATTTTCGGAAGCTGCACCTCATGTCCGGTTTTAAAAGTCTCCCCCAACGCGTTTCGAAGCTCCTGCTTCTTCCCCATGGGGCAATAGGAAGTATGTGACAAAATTAATATATATATATATATATATATATATATATATATTATATATATATATATATATATTATATATATATATATATAGAGAGAGAGAGAGAGAGAGAGAGAGAGAGAGAGAGAGAGAGAGCGAGAGAGAGAGAGAGAGAGAGAGAGAGAGAGAGAGAGAGAGAGATACATAGAAGTACTCGACTCCTGTCATCAATTCCAGACACACAAACGGGCACGGACCACTGTAATTCTGTGCAGTTTATATATTTACTTTGAACAGTCCGTCATTACGTGTTTCGGCCTCTGCAGGCCTTGATCACATGACGCCACTGCAATGTGGGACAACCATATTTAAAGTGACAAGTGCTTAAATACAGCATGAATACCGAAAACAGACTGTATGATTGACTCAAGATGACTGTATAGCATATAAATTACTTTTTTCATACATGTGCAGTTTGAATAAAATACTTAAATGCATAATATAAAAAACAACATTGAAATTAAAAATTCCTTTTTATGTTGTCGCACATGGGTAATTGTTGGAACATCCTTTCCTGTTAAGACTCAGTGAGTGATTATCACAGGAAGAGATAAAATCAGTACGGTTCAAATACAATACATTTCAGATACAAGCTTAAAATACCTTATAAAATAAGTTAAGATTTTTCATTGTTCAATCATTTGAAAATTCAATTGATTCTTGTAAAGCTGGAAAATTGTGTATTAGTGCTGATATTCTTCAGTAAATCTCGCTTTCTCATACTAAAAGGTTTGTCTGTTAAAGTGCTATTGTGTGAAGTGCTAAAGTTAAAGTGCTTTGTATCAATATCTCACCATTTGTAGGTTTTCTAAAGTGCTGAAGTGCTAATGTTAAAACCAACGGAAGTATCGCAGCTGGTGTGGTTAATGGCTACTCAAATGTGTTTATTTGTCCAATATATTGTTCAACTCTTCTTATATATAAGCCTTGTTGCTGATTCCTGTTTTCAAAATTTCATATATATATATATATATATATATATATATATATATATATATATATTATATATATATACAGTAGATAGGTATAGTTAGGACCTATTTTCCATAGGAAATCCGCAACATTCTATTGGGAATAACTTTGGCGCCGGTTGACGAATCTTCGCGAAATGTTCCAAACTTTTGGCCAGCTCCTCTACGCTCCCTCCCTGAAAGTTTCATGACGATTCATCAAGCGGGGGCCGAGAGAAAAGGGGGGTCCCAAAAGGCGTTCCCCCATGCAATTTCCCATAGGATCTGTTGTCGCAGCTACAGCCTGAACCGCTGAACGGAATGACACCAAATTTGGCAAAGAGGTAGTCCTCAGTTCAGACTCGTGCCTTTTGCATAAATGGTGTGAATCTGTTCAGTAGTTCCTGAGAAATTTAGGGTAAAAAAGCTAGTGATATCTATGGCCGGGGAGGATCCGCGCACCCTCCCCGAACCGAGCGCGCACCCTCCCGATCGCGCGGTGAATGCTAATTGGCTGTCGAGTGTCTGTCTACATTCGAAACCAGGAACTGTTGGCGGCCATTTTCTGCCTCGGTAGAAGCGAGGTTGAAGAAGCAAGGGGAATAAGTGTGTAAAACATATAAAGGGGCAGAGATGAAATACTCTGACCCTCTAGAGGTGCTTAGGGGGTCCCAGTAGGACCCCCTGGGGCTCCCTTTAAAAAAAAAACGGCAAAATGTGCGCAGGGTGCGCGCATCCTAACGCGTTGGGTGCACGGATTCTCCCGCGTTGGGTGCGCGGATCCAAGGAAAAAAAATTGAAATTTTTGGGAGATAAAGATCAAGCTTAAGTGTTTTCTTCTTGAGTGGCTCTAAAAAGAGCCGTTGTGTTCATTCAGAGTTTTTGGTTCTTATAAGTAAGTACCTATACAGAGTCTAAAGTTGTTGAGGAAGACTTCCTTCATCAGTAAAGTGTACTCCATCTCTTCTATACATCTCTTGCATATGAAAGCGCAGATTGTTATTGTAAATGGACCCCATTCTATAGTCTCGGAGAAAAGCAGAAACAGATTTATTCACATGTTTCCTAGCTTTCTCAATTTGTGGACAAAAATGATCGGACCAGTTCCATTTCTGTCTTTGGCATATGTTAGAATACACAAAGGCAGTTTTGGGGAAAAGTGAAATCAGTTATGCAAAGGTGTCCTTCATAAGGATTTCCAGACCTACCACAGTCAAAGTGCCTAGGTCATTGCCACCACAGTGCACTATTATGAGGTCAGGGTGTTGGATATGCATGAAGGATTTCAACAATGGCATCATTTGGTGCCACTTTAACCCTCTCTGTCCAATCCATTAAATGTCTACAATTGGCAAACCTAGGTCTTTGTGAATGCCTTTGTTTTCTGCATACCTTTGGCTCCAGAAAATATAGCTGTGTCACACAATCCACACTCTAAGCATCTTGAAAGGAGGTCTGGATGCACTCAGATGGTCTCTGTAAATGAAATGGCAGTTTGGAAAGTAAGATGTTTCTAAAATGGTGGCTAAGATGCAGTTTTGAAAAAAGACAAGAAATCATTGGTTGTTTGACAACCTTCTACACTGAAAGGTAGGGTGTATATTTCTGTTTTTTAAACACATTATTCTTATTGGTTAACAAAAACTGATTATAAGAAACACTTTATATATGATAAGCTGATATGTTGAAAAGTCAAGCACACTTGCTGTTTTGATTAGCAACATTGTGTGCTGAACTTGTGACCTGTGTGCTCAGTACAGTGTTCCATGACCGGTTTCTATGGTAACAGGCAGAAGGCAGATTGGGGGAAGGGTTAAAATTTATGTCATTTGGAAAGGGTTGAAATGTTTAACCAATAGAAATGTGTGTTTGCTTTTGAATTTATGTGTGAAGGAATGTGATTTGATGTTTACATGTATATGTGTGGAAAATGAAAGGGAAACTTTGCCATTCTTTGGTTTTGCTGAGAGGTGCACAGTGCAGAGATTCTGTATAAGAAAATCTGGTGTGTGACTGATATCTGGTGTGTGACTGATATACTTCTTAATCTACAAAACAACTTGAAAGGTGGGTTATTTAATTGTGAGGGGATGTATGTAGACTATTTTGATTTTAATCAGACTAATGTATTTCTCCTGCTAAAGTGTAGGGAGTACTTTTTTTCTCTACAATCTTATTGACAGTGTGTGTGCATGTAGAAACCATTCTGTGATAAGCATTTGTGTTTTTCGTGTGTTTGCAGATAGATAACTGTGCTGTTTTTATATTTTGGTAGAATTAGAAACCAGTCATTGTTTATGAATTTGTGAAATTAGTTATATTTCTACACTAAAATGTAGTACTCCTTCTAGATGAAGAAATGTGTTTTGGTATAGTGCAAGGGATAGTGTTGTTTGTCTAGAATCACACAGTGAGTATGTGTGCATTTGGGAACCACTGTGAGAGAAGCATTTGGTAACATCGTGTATTTGCTGACATATAACTGTTTTAAAACCTGTCATGTTGTCAAGTTTTAGTAGCATTAGAAGCAAGTCTTTGCTTATGCATTGATAAAATGAGTTATGCTTTGACACTAATGTGCTGTACTTTAATATGTAGATTGTGTGTTGTCTCCTTACCCCTTGCACAGTAGTGAATGAGTTTTGGTAAGCTGCTAGGGATAGTGTTGCTTGTCTAGAATGACACTGTGAGTCTGTGTGCATTTGGGAACCACTGTGAGAGAAGCATTTGGTAACATCGTGTATTTGGTGACAGATAACTGTTTTAAAACCTGTCTTGTTGTCAAGTTTTAGTAGTATTAGAAGGCAGTTTTTGCTTATGCTTTGATTAAATGAGTCAGGCTTTGACACAAAAGTGCAGTCCTGAAATATGTAGATTGTGTGCAGTTCCCTTACCAATTCCACTGTAGTGAATGAGTTTTGGTAAACTCCTAGGGATAGTGGTGCTTGTCTAGAATCACACTGAGTGTGTGTGCATTTGGGAACCACTGTGAGAGAAGCATTTGGTAACATCATGTATTATCTGACAGATAACTCTTTTAAAACCTGTCATGTTGTCAAGTGATAGTAACATTAGAAGCCAGTCTTTGCTTATGCGTTGATTAAATGAGTTAGGCTTTGACACAAAAGTGCAGTCCTGAAATATGTAGTTTGTGTGCAGTCCCCTTACCTCTTCCACTGTAGTGAATGAGTTTTGGTAAACTCCTAGGGATAGTGGTTGTTGTCTAGAATCACACTGTGAGTCTGTGTGCATTTGGGAACCACTGTGAGAGAAGCATTTGGTAACATCGTGTATTTGCTGACAGATAACGGTTTTAAAACCTGTCATGTTGTCAAGTTTTAGTAGCATTAGAAGCCAGTCTTTGCTTATGCATTGATAAAATGAGTCATTCTTTGACACTAATGTGCTGTACTTTAATATGTAGATTGTGTGTAGTCTCCTTACCCCTTGCACAGTAGTGAATGAGTTTTGGTAAGCTGCTAGGGATAGTGTTGCTTATTTAGAATCACACTGTGAGTCTGTGTGCATTTGGGAACCACTGTGAGAGAAGCATTTGGTAACATCGTGTATTTTCTGACAGATAACTCATTTAAAACCTGTCATGTTGTCAAGGTTTAGTAGCATTAGAAGCCAGTCTTTGCTTATGCTTTGATTAAATGAGTTAGGCTTTGACACAAAAGCGCAGTCCTGAAATATGTAGATTGTGTGCAGTTCCCTTACCACTTCCACAGTAGTGAATGAGTTTTGGTAAACTCCTAGGTATAGTGGTTGTTGTCTAGAATCACACTGTGAGTCTGTGTGCATTTGGGAACCACAGTGAGAGAAGCATTTGGTAACATCATGTATTTGCTGACAGATAACTGTTTTAAAACCTGTCATGTTGTCAAGTTTTAGTAGCATTAGAAGCCAGTCTTTGCTTATGCATTGATAAAATGAGTCATGCTTTGACACTAATGTGCTGTACTTAAATATGTAGATTGTGTGCAGTACCCTTACCTCTTCTAGACTAGTGAATGAGTTTTGGTAAACTCCTAGGATAGGGTTGCTTGTCTAAAATCACACTGTGAGTCTGTGTGCATTTGGGTAAGGATTGTGAGAGAAGCATTTGGTAAGATCGTGTATTTGCTGACAGATAACTGTTTTAAAACCGGTCATGTTGTCAAGTTTTAGTAGCATTAGAAGCTAGTCTTTGCTTATGCATTGATAAAATGAGTCAGGGGTTGACACTAAAGTGCAGTACCATGTACTATTCTCTTCACTGCGCCAGAACTGAAAATTTAAAAGTTTTACCCAGGTACTGTCCTAGCAGAAGTCTGATGATTTAGTCAGTTTCCAAGTACTCATGTTGTGAACCATACATTACCACATAGACTGCTTCAAATGTCTATGCAGTATGCATGCAGTCTTCTAACATACTATACACTTGTCTTTCACACCTTCAATTCCCTAGTCAGTATCCATGCAGTCCAGCAAACATCCTGTCACTCCCTTTGCACTCCTCTAGTGACCCATTCAGTACCAAGTACTAATCCATTCACTGTGCCAAAAGCCAACCACTTATAAATTCACCCAGGCACTCTCTTTGCTGTACTTTAATCATTCAGTCAGTACCCAAGTACCCATGCAGCGAGCCAGGCCTTAGCACATGGACTGCTTCAAACGCCTATCCACTATATATGCAGTCCTCTTAACCACCTACACAGTTGTCTTTCACCCCTTCAATTCCCCAGTCAGTATTCATACACTTCTAGCAAACACCCTGTTACTCACCCAGTGTGTCTCCTTATAGTACTGTAATCATTCAGTCAGTTAGCATGTAGTCTTTTAGTGAGGTAGGCTTTAGGGCATGAACTGCTTCAAAGTAGTATGCACTATGCATGTAGTGTTTTAACCATCGTCACACTTGTGGTTCAGGGCTATAGTTTCTTAGTCAGTTTTTATATAAAATGTGTTTGTACAGTAATGAAATAGTATCAATTTGAAAGTTATTAATATACATTTATTTGTGATTCTTCTTTACAGATACTGTTTTTCAACGTTAAAATAGAGAAATCATGCCAGAAAAAAAAAGAAAAAGAAAAGAAACTCAGAAAGGCACAGGAGCAGGAGTGTTTCTCATCTGTTTGCACTCTTCTCGTGCAAGATTGTTCGGATGAAGGGTCCTTAGGTGTTTCATTATACTTGCCGTGCCGCACGAGTATTTCTTGTTAGGATCCCCTCACGACAGCACTCTTTTGCAAATCTTGCACATGACCAAGGTGGCATTGGTCTTTGTTTCCCCCTTGGGAAAAGTAAAAAATTTCCACACCACTGAAGAAAAACGTTGTGGGCGTGGTGCCTCCTCCAAAAATTCATCCACAGATTCGGTGAATATTTTAAAGCGGCAGCATTTACAGTTTTTGTAAGTTAAACTTTTAAAATTTTGTTAGCCATAAGCATTTTATATATGTGTGATTTGTATCTTGTGGTATTTTACTGAGAATAGCATGTTGTTGTTTTTTAACAATCTTTCTGATTGTTTTTTTTTTGCCCGCTGTTAAGTGATGAGTACGATTGAAATCACTATTTCTAGTGAAATTCAATATATTTTGAGAACAGCAAAAAAGGCAAACAAATTACGTTGTGGAAATTATGCTGTGTTGTAAAAAATGTATTATTACATATTATAATTTTGTTTTCCTTTTCTTTCACAGATCCAAATTTAAAAAAAAGCAATTTATATGAATTAAGATTGCAATGAAAATCTGAAAAAAATGGATACCATTTTTTATTCCTATTACTGTGTAGGTAAGTTTAACTAAGTCTCAATATGCAGAATGAGGAGGTCTGCAAGAAGCTACAAAGTTGAAACACGTTTCTAAAAACACTCTGTTTATACCTATGTAGTTTTGAAATCTGACCATAATCAGATATCATGGGACCTGCAAAAAAAGAGATTTGAGGGGTTCATAATATTTCCCATTGTACCTATTAAAGAACCGTAATCATTTCAATCATTCTTCTTTGAACATTTTTGCAGACAAAACTCTGTGCTTACCTTCTATCATTCGCAAGGAAGTTTAAAACCGGAAATATGTCACTTTTTGTAACATAGTTATTGAGCAAGACACTCTTTCATATTTACAAAGAGAGGAAAAGGCACTCTGTGCACTTTTTATACTCCATGTAAATACAACCTTATTATGCACACCACTTTGCATTGAAAGGGTGTTCTATAAGTGTTGTTGTGCATGATTGCACTGAATACTCATAGAACAAGACACATGTCTAGAATTATCAGAAATCATAAATCTCGATATGTGTGTGAATGCTGCACCATTTTAAAATTGGTGTGGGAAAGCACAACAAGGAGAATTGTTTTCATTTCTCCACATTTTTATATCTTCAATGCATGCTGAAATGTTCAGCATACATTGAAGGAGAAAAATGCATTTTCTCATTGTTTTTATGCAGGACACAGGTATCCTTGCACTATGGTGCAAGGGTGCCTGTGTCACCACATGGCTGCAGTTTAAGCAGCCGTGCAGAGAGAAGCATAGATTTGCAACATATTTATGTACATATGTTGCATCCCTGTGCTTCAGAAGTATTACAGCACACTGCAGTTAAAGAGGTTACTGTGTGATGCTGCAGCACTTCCTCATAGTTCTGCACTTATACATTCACCATACGCTACTAATGCATTCATTCAGTCAATTACGTACTACACATACATTCATCTAAACTTTCACACACTAACAAAGAAATTTAGCTCTTTTTTTAAACCAGGAAAGTTAGTTCTTACAAGAACTTTTTTTTTCTTCTTTCTTCTTTTATATATTTTTGGGGGGTTTTCTAACAATTTTGTGATTTTTTGGGTTTTTCAGGAAAAAAATAAAATAAATGGAAACAGGAGGAACCAAACAATGAACTTCAGGGAACAAAAAAACAATAAAACAAAAATACTAGCAAATGTGACTTTCTTGCCGGCGGCAAATCAGATCGATCGACTGCTAACCGTAGCACAAAGTCGCATTGCACTTAGTGCAGAGCACTTTTAAATATTGAGAATTGAGGACGGATGTCCAAGTTTTGGGCTGATGGATGCACTCTTGAAGTGCTCGGCTGTGATGAGGTGGAAGGCGCAGGAGCAGGAGTGTTTCTCATCCGTTTGCACTCTTCTCATGCAAGATAGTTCGGATGAAAGGTCCTTAGGTGCTTCATCATACTCGCCGTGCTGCACGAGTTTTTCTTGTTAGGATCCCCTCACGACAGCACTCTTTTGCAAATCTTGCAAGTGACCAAGGTGGCATTGGTCTTTGTTTGCCCCTCGGGAAAAGTAAAAAATTTCCACACCACGTGGTGTGGGTGGTGCCTCCTCCAAAAATTCATCCTCAGATGAATGAGGAGATGCAGGTGATGCCTGCTGCCCTGAAGCCATTTTTAGTTGGAAAAAGTTAGAGCTAAGTGTAAACTTAGTCTAAAAAATCTTCTTCTCTGCAAAGAGATGCTCCTCCAAAGAAGGTGAAAGAAGAATGATTGAATTGGGTGGGGTCTTTCAATAGTTAGAACAGGAAGTGTAATGAACCAATCAAATCTCTTTTTTTGCAGGTCACAAGGGATTCGCGCACCCTGCGCTTACGCATCACGCACCCAGCGCGCATCCGCGAAATTGAATTACAAAAAATATAGGATTACATGTAAAAATATATAACTTTTAAGACTAGTTTAGAGTTTGTCTTCAATTAATATTCCCATGAAATAGATATATATGTTTTTTAATGTTAAATATTTTGCGGGATCCGTGCACCTACCGCGTCATAGACGCAGATAACACATCGCGGAAGCGCAGAAGCGTCGCGTTACGTACATCGAAAGTGTCGCTTATAGGCTGGGAGTCGCGTACCGGTCGCATTGCGATCGCGCACTAAACACGTACTCACGCATACCATGCGCGGATGCTAACGTGTAGGGATCGAGAACGGTGCGCATAGGGTGTGCGGATCCAAAAACATCAAAAAAATATATATAAAATAAAGTTTTGAACATATAGTTAAAAAAATATTTTGAAAAATATAAAAAAATATGTTTGAAAAACCCATTAAATTCAAATAATATTTTTTAATTTTTAAAAGAATTAATTGAAAAAATAAGTTTAAAAAATGGTGATAAAAAAGTATTTAAAAAAAAACATATTTAATGAAATTGACACACTGAATTTGAAAAATATAAAAATCCAATCAAAATCATTCAACATGATATCTTTAGAGATACGTTATAGATAGGAATTAGCATTTAAAAAACCTTTGAAGTTCACTGAAAAAAACATAGGTTTCATGCACGTTATAGTTAGGAATTGGCATTTAAAAAACCTTAGAAATTCATTGAAAAAACCATAGGTTTCAGGGGCGTTATAGTTAGCTGGACAGTTCCCTCGTACAAAACCCTAGAAATTCCACTGTTATAGTTAGTTCAGCTAACTATAACTTGCGCCCCCGCAATGCACTGCTGATGACGTCACATATTACATCACTCATGACATGGTCAGTGACATCACTCATGACATCTCAAATGACATCACTCATGACATCACTGATGACGTCATCCCTGTGATAAATTAGTGCATCTTCTCACAGCCTAATATAACCTTTGATACACCGACTCAAAATTTCAGACGGCCATTTTGAAAACCATAGATACTCCAATACCAATAACTACATACCCACTCATTGACTCTTAGGTCTACATACACCTCCACTCACTCACCTGTACAGTCACTCATACTTACAGTCACTCCGTACAAGACTATCATATGCATTTATACACCTATATAGACACTCACACACCGCCAATCATCCATTGAGGGACTGACACACCTAGTCAGTCGTGCAAATAATTAAACACAGTCCAATTTACTCACCTATACAGTTAAACACACTCAAGTTCACTTACTCATAAAAATACTAACAAATTCTGACGCTCTTATACAATTACTAATACAAGCACACACTCATCCATACAGCCACTCCCGCAATCACAAACTCTCACATATAGATAGTTATATACTCTTACACACATATACACTGCGTTTCACATATGTAGTTACTGACACATGTACAACTGAGATATACATTCAATCACTAACACACCCATACATACACTCACCCAACCATACAGTCCATCACAGTTGCACTCTTAAAACCATGCACCCATAGATTCACCCACTCACACATCTATGCACAGAGTCACACACACCCTACCCACACAAACACTCAGGCACCCATACCGATACTCAGACAACCAATCAATAAACCATATATACACTCATATAGCTATTCACAAAACCATGCAGCCACTTATACACCAACACACAGACACATACAGACATTCACACAGTTTAGTCACTAGTCTACAGTAAGATACATTTAATGAGACTCACTTATAGAGTCAGTTACGCACCTAGAAAATCATCCATTCACACACTTGTACACCCACTCATTCTTCAACAGGCCTTTCCCTATATATATTAAACATATTAAAACTGTACAGAAACACATACTCACTGGATGATGTCATCAGTGATGTCATCAGTGATGTCATTTGAGATGTCATCAGTGATGTCATCAGTGACGTCACTGACCATGTCATGAGTGATGTAATATGAGATGTCATCAGCAGTGCATTGTGGGGGCGCGAGTTATAGTTAGCTGAACTAACTATAACAGGGGAATTTCTAGGGTTTTGTACGAGGGAAATGTCCAGCTAACTATAACACCCCTGAAACCTATGGTTTTTTCAGTGAATTTCTAAGGTTTTTTAAATGCCAATTCCTAACTATAACGCCCCTGAAACCTTAGGTTTTTTCAGTGAATATATATATATATGTATATATATTACCTACTGGCGGTCGTCAGTAGGTAGTTCTATTTAGGACCTATTATCCATAGGAAAATCGTAACATTCTATTCCCAATAACTTTGGCGCCGGTTGACGTTTCAGTCAGCTCCTATCCTGAAAGTTTCGGGGTGATTCGTCAAGTAGGGGCCGAGAAAAAAGAGGGTCCCAAAACGCGTTTTCCCCATGTTATTTCCCATAGGACATTTTAGACACGGCTACAGCCCGAACTGCTGAATGGAATTACACCAAACTTTGCAAAATGGTAGCCCTTGGTTCAGAAAGCGCCCTTTTTTTAAATGGTGTAAATCCGTACAGTAGTTCCTGAGAAATAGAAAAAATAGTGGTCAAAAAATCTTTTTCCCATAGGAAACTTTAGACACGGTTATAGCAAAAACTGCTGAACGAAATTACACCAAATTTGGCAAAAAGGTACTGCTTGGCTCCGAACGTAACCTTTTTAAAAATGGTGTAAATCCATTCAGTAGTTTTTGAGAAATTAAGAAATAAAGATAGGGATATCTAGAGGCTCGGAGAATCCGCGCAACCTCCCGATCACGAGCTTCATGCTAATTGGCTGTCAACACTCCAAACCAGGCAAAAAAATGCAGGCTCCCGCTCTTCGTTTTTACTTAGACCCCCGGGTGGGCCAAGTCCCGGAGGCAATCTTTATATTGTAATGGGGGGCCCAAAGGGGACCGCCACCCCCCAGGGCTTTTCTAAAATATTTGCGGGGGGCACATGCCCCCCCCCCGCATCCCCGGGGACCGCAATCCCCTGGGGCTTGTTTTTAAGAAAAATTTAAAAAACTTTTGTGGGGGGCTCGAGCGGCCCCACATGCCCCGGGAACCGCCACCTCCCCGGTGCACTAAGTATGCAAATTGGGGGGTCCGTTACAGACCCCCAGTCCCGGGGACCACCACCTCCCCGGGGCTTTGTAAATGGTGGCAGGGGGGCCACGCGGCCTACCCTCCTGAGCCCTCGGTGGCCTTGGAGACCGCCACGCCCCAGGGCCAGCTCCTGCAGCGTCCCTGGGTGCCCACCCCGGGACACTGCAGTTTGCTATGGCAGGGCGGGAGCCTCGTGGGTCCCGCCCTGCCATAGCAAACTCAGCTTTGTTTTTTGGAAAACCAAAGCCGATTGCTTTTCCACACGGGGAGCTGCATCTTAGCAGCTCCCCATTAGGAAAAGCAATGCCGGCTCACGCAGGACCCCCCCACGGTCCCCAACAGATAGGACCGGCCCTGGTGATGGGGTCCCCAGGGCCAGAGGTGGCCCGGGAGGGGGGCAACGCAGCCCCCCTCCAGATAAATTATGAAGAAAAAAGGGCATGTCCCGGGGGATGGGGTCCCCGGGGCCGATTATGGCCTCGGGAGGGGGCCACGTGGCCCCCTTCCAATTTATTTAAAAAACAAAAAAATTGGGGTCAGGCCCTGGTGGATGGGGTCCCCAGGGCCAGTAAAATAGGAAAAGAAGGGGGGCCACACAGCCCCTTCTTAAAAATATAAATAATAAAAAAAGACTGGCATCGCGCTGGAGGCCCCGCCCCCTCCCTGCAGCACTCAGATGGGGAACTAATTCCCCTTGAATAGTGGGGGTCCCTGGGGCATGGCCTCTGAACACTTCTCTGCAACGCAGCACCCTGGCGCATACTGTAGGTACCTGGTGGGCCAGTTGGCTCCCAGGGACCCTCAGGATTGAAGAGGAATTAATTCCCCAACTTAAAACGCACCAGAGGGCATGTTTGCAGACATGTCAACTCAGGCCCTGCCCCCTTCCTTCACCGTAGTGCAAACTCGCCCCCTGGCGAGTTGTAAGTTGGGGAATTAATTCCCCTTAAAGACTGAGGGTCCCTGGGGGCCAACTAGCCTACCAGATACCTCCAGTATGCGCCAGGGAGCTGTGTTGCAGAGAGGTGCTCAGAGGCCACGCCCATTTTTACACCTGTCTGCAACACAGCTCTGTGGCACTTACTGGAGGTACCTGGTGAGCTAGTTGGATCCCAGGGACCATCAGGATTCAAGGGGACTTTATCCTTCAACTCAAAATGCGCCACAGGGTGCGTTTTTGCTCAGTGGTGAAGGGAGGGGGCGGGCTCTGAGGTGACATGTGTGCAAACACACCCTGTGGCGCGTTTTAAGTTGGGGAATTAATTCTGCTTCAATCCTGAGGGTCCCTGGGGGCCAACTAGCCCACCACTTACCTCCAGTAAGTGCCACTGCGCTGCGTTGCAGAGAGGTGGCCCAGGCCATGCCCCTTTTTACAACAATTTTTTATTGTATTTATTTATAGAGCGTAACGCTCATCCCAAGGGACATCACGGCGCTGAAACATAAGTGATGTCATCAGTGATGTCATTTGAGATGTCATCAGTGATGTCACTGACCATGTCATGAGTGATATAATATGTGACGTCATAAGCAGTGCATTGCAGGGGCGTGAGTTATAGTTAGCTGAACTAACTATAAACGGGGGAATTTCACGGGTTTTGTACGAGTGAAATGTCCAGCTAACTATAACTTTCTCTAAAACCCATGGTTTTTTCAGTGAATTTCTAAGGTTTTTTAAATGCTAATTCTTAACTATAACGTCTCTGAAACCTATGGTTTTTTCAGTGAATATATATATAGCAATATATATATATATATATATATATATATAAAAAAATCAATGCAAAGGCACAACGTTTTTCTATCTGTTCTGCACAAAACGTGCAGTCTGTGGCATGTACAGGGAATCTACCAATTTGTGGATCTCTGTAACATCAACATGCCATAAAGTGAGACCTCTCTGTGGCCGGTTGCATTGTTTGCGCTCTTGGTGATGGTAGATGTTTGCATATGTACAGGGTAAAGGTCTTACACGTCTGAGAGCTCCTCATGCGGTGGGAACTATTTTCCATGCAGAAGGTATAAAGGTGGCGTCCCCCTGTGTGTAAGGTTCAGTATTCTTTCTTTAGAAGAGTTGTTTCCTGAGAGCTATTAGCAGTGGCATTCCTGTTTAACTTGAGCACTGCTTTGTGGTTGATTGACACTTATATTTCGTGGAACATGAAGGTCCATTGGGCCTCTTAGGTGATAGGTTTGGTGTTAAAAAACTATGAATTTTTAACTTAAAAATTGCATTTCAATTACGATGTCACCATGTCCTTATTCATGTACCCCTAATGGGGGGCATATGCATCACTGAACAGTGTTGTCATCCCACATTTCGATGTCATACATCTCAGAATGCTAAAGTTTTCTACTTGTTTCGATCAGACGACAACTAACTTAGAAATATTGTTCAAACTACCTCAAATCTCCCCCTCCCCAGTCAGTCACATTGACATTATGAGTCTTAATCTTCCAGTATGCATGTGCATGGCAAAGTATACAAACCAGCCATGGTGTCCAGCTCGGTACCCCCCCAAAGCCTCCTCCCGACACATAAGCAAAGAATATTTTAAGCATTTAGTACCAGGTCTGCTACGCTCAAGGCAGCTGCTCACCAGTCTTACCAGCTAGGGCTAGTATAATAGTATGTCAGTCACTCATCATTGTACTCTTGCTGGTGCATCTGCACAAGGCTATGAGAAAGGCTACCTCTACTCATGATCATTTGACCATATCAAGCAGTCATTTGTGAAGGTCTGGAGCCACGTTAGCCTTCCAACACATAGCGATGTTCCTTTTGGCAACTATTAGAGCCTGGTCAATGAACCTACAAATCTGCTATAGCAGCTTGGGCTTGTGGAACTGGCCCAAAAGATATTGAAGCAGATCCAGTGGCATACCTCTCCCTGTCACCTACTCCAATACCCCTTCTACCACCTTCCATAATGTCCGAATGTGGCAGCACTCCCACACCCTGTTATAAAAGTAGCTGTTTGATTTATGCATCTGGGGCATGCATCACTGGCCCCTTGGTAAATCATGGCTATCCTATACGGGACAGGCAAGCCTGGTCTATATAGTTTAACTATGTAAATTTGAACCAAACATTCCCAGTCACTTTCCAGGAGTACTCAAGCACCCTGTCCCAAATATCATCCAGTAACTCGGTCCGCAGTGATGCCTCACACATCAGTTCAGATCGGTTACTGTCTGCATGAAAGGCAGGTGATATTATATTGTTCAAAAGGGACCCTGCATGTCGGCAACTCCCTAATGTGAATAAGAGTTTGAGTAAATCAGATGTTGGTGGTTGGTTGGGTAAGGCAGGCCAAGTTTCTCTTGCGGCATCTACCACAACTGCGTGTGCCAAGAACTGGCAAACGCCCAAGATCATATGCTCTTTTAGACTTTCAAGTGTTATTTTCATCACTAAAAATCCCACTGTGCAAATCACCGCTTCTGTCCATGGCTTTCTATCAACACGTTCTAACAAAGTTTTAATCCTTAGTGGGCTCCAGAGTTGGATCTCAGGAGACTAGGAGACACCTCCTCCTGTTACACAATGGTATTGTAGCCAACAATGCTGATGGAACATGAATATTTGAGAATGATTTTGCTTGATCAAACTCTGCTCATCAAGTGTGAACTAATATTTATTTAATAAGACATAACTAACAGTGTGATCTTGTGAAAACACATGAGAGCTTAAGACTGCATCATAAAAGCATGCAGGAGTGAGACAACACGTGAAAGTTTTAAAACTGCATCATAAAAGCTTGCAGGAGGGTTGCAAACTGGTGAAATAGAGTAATTTATGTCATGAGAGAGAAACTTATTAATGTACTAAGAAATGTTAATGTTAAAAATAAAATGCAAATCGTAATATAGAAAATGATTATGAAAATGCGCAAAGTAAAATGAATCTTGCTTTCATTATTTTTCCTGAATATGAAAATCTTGATAAAATGTTTGTTTATATTCGTGGAAATCGTAACTAGACGAAGCTTAAATTATTATGCTTACTTATATCGTTATCCCTTATGTTTTTTCCTTACTATTTCTTAAAACGTCTTTTTAATAGCATGTTTATCTTTAGAAAATGATGATTTTGTCCTTTCTTCATGTAGCCCTCAAGCCTGTTAGTGTATTTTTCGAATGTAGGCCTAAGAAAAATGTATTTTGTCCTCCATTATTCCTAACATGCTGATCTATTTGCTTTTGTTATGAGTGTTTATCACTAGAGTTTCCTTCCTACAGTTAGAGTATTCTTTCTCTGAATAAGTGTGTCAACTATGTTGCAAGCTAATATGGAAGCGAGCGTGTGGATATGAAAAGTTTCAATGTGCTTCCTATTTCCGAGGTGATATCATATTGTACAAATGAACAAAAGTATTACGTTAGGGTTCCGGATGATTTTAGACTGGAGAATTATCATACCACAATCACACCAAAGATCCTAACCAATGGAAATGTGTAAAACTGTGAAGAAGCTACATTTGGGGGCTGGAATTGTGAACATTTTGAGGTATAACTACCCTGTGGGAAAAGACTGATTGCTGGCTATTTTTTCTTGCAATTCTTGGGCGTGACATGCTGTCGGTCCAAACTCTGACCTTTCCTGTACTAAACTTACCTGAATTATTTCTGCATTTTATCGGCTGGTGAAGTTGCACAGGCTAATACCCTTATGGCTGAAGGGTTAGCAATTTTTTTACTATTGCACACTGTGCTACAGCTCATTGGCCTTAGGTTCGTATGAATCTCAAATTGCATACTGAAATTGCAATGTGTATCTTTTCTTTCTCCCTTTCTCTCTCCCCTCACGCCAGTTATTGATTTATGATGTATTTTTGCTTTGAACTGTGATTTGTTGTGATTTTACCTGTATTCATATGAATTAACCGAAATACTGATAAATCTAATGTGTTCTTGTGCATTGACCATTCATTTCGAAGTTTAGCTAAAGATATCTTGATTAATAAACTGAGTTTGTCTTTTCTCGTTGATGGGAAATATTTGATATATTATGATTTTGACTATACCACACGGATAGATGGAACTGCATTCAGATTGAACTTGGGACACGGCAGATTGGATAAGAAGGCAATTATCCTTTTATCATATGAAAACTTGGACGCTAATGGGAATCCAGTGCATAATAGCATTGGAGAAGAGGAAGAATAGACCAGTTCCCTTGAAAGATTTACCCAACCCTGAGGAAATCCATGTTGGACGAAACGCCTTGGCTGGGCTGATGTACGCAAGTCACTTATGACTATAAATGAAGAGAAAGTGGGAAAAGACACTCCAAGACTCCCTGCTCAATATTTTTGGATCTTATGGATTTGTGAAACCGATTGTATTTTACAAAAAAATTGTGTATAACTATATGCTTCTTTTCATTGTTTGGTTTTGAAAAATTTAATTATAATTATGACTTCTAAGCAGTGTGGCCACGAAAAGTTTTAGCATAATAGAGTAAGATATAACTTGAGAATTAATATACCTGCGCAGCCATCATTGGCCTACGCTGTTGACAGTATAACTTTATTTTTGGGATAAAGATACCTTGATAAATATACTGAGTTTGTCTTTTCTCATTGATGGAAATTATTTGATATATTATGGTTTTGACTATTGTGGTTAGATAGGCATTTCTTCATTACAGGTCCTCATCAATGAATGTCATCCGTCTCTAATTATCTGAGTTCCTATTAACTCTTACAAATATGTATTGGTGGACCCTATGATTTGTAGGTAGTTGTAGAGCTTCTATGGGCCCAAACTCTTGGTAATAGTAAATGATTTATATAATTTGTGAATGATTATAATTTTTACACCGCTTCCGCTGGAAAAATGCCAATGACACTCACGGTTCCCCAGCAGGAATCCAACCAGTGAGCCTCCTCACAAGCATGCTTTGAGCTCCAAGGCATCACAATCCTCGGGCCCCCCTATCCATTCCATTGGCCAAAGCAGCTAAGTGGCCATGTAATAATTAAATCTCAAAATTCAGTAAGCCTTCCCCTCCATGACAATGGCATTGTGACCTTGGCCATGGAGATCCCTTTTTTTTGCCCACCCAAATCAGATCCTAAAGCAGACTACTCAAATCTTTAAAGATTAACCACCGTATGTGCACTGGCAGGGATAAGAAATAGATAACAGCAGAGGCAGGGTCAACATCTTCACAATAGCCACTCCGTCCATCGGTGACAATGGAAGGCCCCTCCAGAATTAAATGGAAGATCTGATACTGCTCACTGCCTCATACAAGATGATCATCTGAATGCTATAGCCATACTTCCAAGTATTCTTGAATGGTTTTTTTTTAGTCTATTTTGAAACACTTAAGTTCAGGGGGTCGTTCCAATGCTCAATAGAAAAGTACTCTTGGTGTGACTTCCTTTCCAGATTCTAGATCAAAAAAAGTAGGTAGGTAATACGTACTGGTCATAAGGTGCTTGACTGCAACATCGGATACCCACTTATGTAGCACACTGGAGAATACAAAGTATCAGTTTGCTCAGTTAGCGAACACATGCCGCGGGGTTCCGTGAATTCCGGAAACTTTCATCCTTCTCTACTGAATTCTTATAATCTTCTAGAAATATGGACTAGCTACTCATGAATACTTGACCTTTGCTTTGAATCATGTCATTTATGTCCTGTTTAACACCAACAATGAAGAAAAGTTGAAGAAATCTTAAAAAAACAGGATTGGTCTGCAAAACGTGTCAGCTGACTATTTTCTTACTTTATCTGTGGACAACATTTTCTATAGCTAATGAAGATGCCATTCAAGTTGAACTATGATTGTTTAGATAACGAACAATTTAATTGACATCATTATATCAAACGGTTTTAGATTAATTATTTATAATAAAATATTCTTTCAAATTATATGTTGTAATAAAGGGATTATTTATTTTATCAAAGTGCCGTGCTGTGTTTCAACACTGTGGTTGACAAATTAAATATATTGAGTTGATGCTGCTGAAATTTATTTTATGTTATTTAACTTCTTGAGATTCTATATATTTGGTATTTTGAAATTTGGGTTTGAAAGCGTTGCTGGATGAAGTAAACATAAACATGACTGTTTTTGTCTTTTTTCAATTAATCTAAGTGAACATTACCAGACCGTTTGTTTTAGTTCTTTTGGCCTTGGGATAAAGAGAAATAATTAACTAAATCCTAAGTTTATTAATGTTAATGCAGTACAGATATTGTCATCAAATCAGAGAAGCAAAGAGCTTGCAGTAAATCAGGAACCAGAGATGAAAACACATGCATTTATTTATAATTAAGTTTAGACTTTGGCTTCAGAGCTGTTTACCCTTCATTTTTGAGTCTCAGCTACAGACAGTTTTAACTGTCTCTTGACCAGATCTTTTGTTTCCAATATGCATAGAATAGGCTTGGGTCAACTCTTTTTTCATGATTGGATGGCTTTGTTGGCTGTCTCAGCTGTCTTCTCTAGATTCAATGCCTTTCCTCCCTATGTGTTTGTTTATCTCACACACAAGCATTTTAGTCTGATAGAGCTCTGATTGAGTGACTTGCATCCTTCCACAGACTGACATTTCTTGCATGCATGGAACCCCTTTTTTCTTTTACTTTAAGCACTCTTTGGAAGTGTGTTAGAAAAACCCCACTCCCACACCGGAAGGGTGGTGGTAATGGGGTCTTCCCAGACATACACTGTGGTAGCTTGGCTCGAGTGGTCAGGGGTCAGGCACCGTGTTAAGCATACGACATACCCACACAATAACCATGCGTGCATCCATTCCAAAAACGACACTACACCTTAAAAATTATACTGAAAATATATCTCTTTATCTTGTTTTCTCTTAGTTGCTGATTAAATAAATAATAATACAATCACAGTACACAAGGCTTTTTCTTAAAAAGTGCAGGTCAAATAAATAATAACACTTTACAGGTGCAATAAATAGGATCAGGTCAAATAAATACTGTGAGGCAATAAATACTGTGCAGGAATAAGTTAGCTCAGGACAATAAATACATCACAGGAATAACTTAGATAAATACAATAAATACAGTACCCTCAATAAATAATATCAGCCAACAATGACATTTGTAAAATCAGATCACATTTAACCCCTTCAGTGCCCATGACGAGCTGGACTCGTCATGGGCTGCGGTGGCGCTGTGCCCATGACGAGTCCAGCTCGTCATGAACTCCGCCCGCTAATGGAAGGCGCGGCACTGGGCGGGGAAAGGGGCGGGCATGCAAGGGGTTAAAATACTATGGGCTGATTTGGCCCAGTCACAGCTTATGGTTAGGTGGATGGCCTGAGGGGTATACTCCTTGGCTTGGACAAGGCTGAGGCCTAAACTGAGGTAGATCAAGGGGGAATCTAGAGATCTGGCTCTCCCACACTACACAACCCCTCTGTATTAGTCTCAGCTCACCCCTGGCACAATCAAGCTGGTTCCAGCACCTCTCTAGCCCCTAGGATAGTCTCTCAGGGCTCCACAGGGCCTTAGGCGCCCTCTATTCCACTTACTGCCCTTTTTATGAAGCTCCGACGCCGCTGGAGTCGTGTCGACGCCGTGAGGCGGTTCTGGTTCGATGTCGGCGGCCTCGGCGCTATGTCAGTTCTTGACGACGTCGATAGGCGGTTCCGGTTCGATGTCGGCGGCCTCGGCTCGATGTCGACCTCCGGTTCGATGACGTCGGGCAGTCTTGGCTCAATGTCGACTTCCGCCGGCTCCGGTTCGATGTCGGCGGCCTCGGCTCGATGACGTCGGGCAGTCTTGGCTCGATGTCGACTTCCGACGGCTCCGGAGTGCGATCTCCACTCCCGACCTCCGGTGCTCCTTTCCTCAGGTTCCGGCGACTCCGGAGTGCGACCTCCACTCCCGACCTCCGGCACGATTCTCTTCAGGTTCCGGCGACTCCGGAGTGCGATCTCCACTCCCGACCTCCGGCACGCTTCACCTCGGTCTCCGGCAACTCCGGAGGGCGGACTTCACTCCCCCGTCGACGCCGCACACTCGACCTCGGGTGACTTCCTCCTCGACCTCTGGTACTCTCCACGACCTCCGTCGGCGCCCTCTCTCGACCTCTGGCGGCTCCGGGTACGACGTCTGCTTTCCAGTCAGCGCCGCTTCTCCACCTCGGGCTCCAGGTCTCTAGGCTTCTCGACGTCGGACTTCAGGTAGTTACCAGTAACCAGGTCAGGTACTTGCTGTTCTTTACTTTTAAGGCCTGTTCCTGCTGTCCAGGTCCTTAAGATGGTTTTTCTGGCTTTCTCCCACACAGGGCTCCAGGCTGGGCTCAGTCAGTAGGGACTAGTATCAAGGGTGGGTTTATGGACCCCACTCCAGGCACAAGTTTCCACCCCTGCTGCCTCACTCCTTCCTCCTTCAGGTTTCTGCTGCTCTCTCTTCACCAGTCAGGTGCCAACTGCCAGCTCCAACTGTCAACTCTGACTTAGCTTCTCA
The DNA here is from genome assembly GCF_964204655.1 of Triturus cristatus. NCBI lineage: Eukaryota > Metazoa > Chordata > Amphibia > Caudata > Salamandridae > Triturus > Triturus cristatus. The sequence continues at coordinate 823,232,739 of NC_140581.1, read as the reverse complement.
ACATTCCAAACCGCCTCCAACTGTCACAGGGTTCCAGAATGTTGCAGAAGGTTCTAGTAGGTTCCAGTGGGTTCTGGTGATGTCACAGGTGGCCACCATTTTGTGCTCCAGGCCCTCAGACAGTAGTTCCAGGGGTAGATAAAATGGCTCCCTGAATCTGCATCAATACTAAAAAGTCTGGTGGTTCCCAAAAAGGAAAAATACTAACAGGGTTTGAGGCAAAAGTGGGACAAAATAAATAATGATGAGGAGGGACCACCCAAAGGGCTGACAGGTCTAACACGCGTCCCCCCCAGCTGAAAGTGGGGAGAGCTACCCAACCCCTTGGGAGTTCTCATCACTAAGGCGGAAATACCTTGAGAGACCGTCTGCATTGGAGTGGTCCACTCCAGGCCGATGTTCCACCTGAAAGTCCATTCCCTGTAGGGAGATAGACCACCTCAACAACTTGGGATTCTCCCCCTTCATCTGCATCAGCCAACGAAGGGGTCTGTGGTCGGTCTGAACCAGGAAGTGCGAGCCAAACAGGTATGGCCGCAACTTCTTCAGAGCCCATACCACTGCAAAGGCTTCACGCTCTATTGCACTCCACTTCTGTTCCCTGGGAAGTAGTCTCCGGGATAGGAAGACCACGGGTTGATCCAGACCCTCTTCATTGAGTTGCGATAACACTGCCCCAATGCCATGTTCTGATGCATCTGTCTGGACAATGAACTTCTTGGAAAAGTCTGGGGCCCTTAAGACCGGGGCCTCGCACATGGCTTGCTTCAGCTTCACGAAGGCCTGCTGACAAGCCTCCGTCCAGACTACCCGTCGAGGTTGTTTCTTGGACGTAAGCTCCGTGAGGGGGGCTACAATGGTTCCGTACCCCTTCACGAAGCGGCGGTAGTATCCCGTGAGGCCCAGAAAAGCTCGGACCTCAGTCTGTGTCTTGGGGGGTTCCCAGGCCATGATGGCCTCGATCTTCGCCTGGAGGGGTTGCACCGCTCCCCTACCCACCAAGTGTCCAAGGTGCACTACCGACCCCTGCCCGATCTGGCACTTGCTGGCCTTGATCGTCAATCCAGCTTGTCTCAGGGCCTGGAGAACAGCTTGCAGGTGACGCAAGTGATCCTCCCAGCTGTTACTGAAGACGGCTATGTCATCCAGATAAGCAGCAGAGAAACTCTCCATTCCGGTGAGGATCTGGTTTACCAGGCGCTGAAACGTGCCAGGTGCGTTCTTGAACCCAAAGGGCATCACACAGAACTGGTAGTGGCCATTGGGCGTGGAGAAGGCTGACCTCTCCCTTGCTCCATCAGTCAAAGAGATCTGCCAGTACCCAGAAGTAAGGTCAAAGGTACTTAGATATTGGGCAGCTCCCAGCCGGTCAATCAATTCATCCGCCCTAGGGATCGGATGAGCATCAGTTTTGGTTACTGAATTCAGTCCCCGGTAGTCCACACAGAACCTCAGTTCCGGTTGGCCACCCGGTGGTGCGGCTTTTGGTACTAACACCACCGGCTGGACCAGGGGCTGCTAGAAGGTTCGATCACTCCTAGCTCCAGCATCTTAGTGACTTCACTGTTAATGCTGGCCTTCACCTTGTCTGACATCCGGTAGATCTTGGACTTCACAGGTGGGCTGTCTCCTGTGTCCACATCATGGACGCACAGGTGAGTCCTACCCGGGACAAGGGAGAACAACGAAGAGTACTGCCCCAGGACCTGGCGGCAGTCCTCCTGCTGTTCAGGAGTTAGAGATGGGGAGAGAATCACTCCCTCCACCGACCCATCCTTCTCTTGAGACGCAAACAAATCGGGGAGAGGCTCGCTTTCCGCGTCCTCTGCTCCGTCAGTCACCATCATCAAAATGACTTCGGGCCTCTCGTGGTGGGGTTTGAGGCGGTTGGCATGCAGCACCCGTAGGGGCTGACGAGGGGTTTTAAGATCCACCAAGTAGGTAGCCTTACCCTTCTTCTCCAACACCTCAAAGGGTCCTGACCAGCGATCCTGGAGGGCGCTAAGCTCTCCCGGTTCGATCACCCACACCTTCTGGCCAGGCTCCAACTCCACCGGGTGAGCATTGTGGTCATACCACGCCTTCATTACTGCTTGGCTGGCCTCCAAGTTGTCAGAAGCTTGCTTCCACAACTTAGCCATTTGGCTCCGGAAGGCCAGCATGTAGCTCACCACATCCTGGGGAAGCTTTCTGGGAGTTCTCTCCCATCCGTCTCTCACCAGGTTGAGAGGTCCACGTACAGGGTGCCCATACAAAAGCTCGAAGGGGCTGAAGCCCACTCCCTTCTGTGGCACTTCCCTGTAAGAAAAGAGTAGACAGGGTAGGAGGACGTCCCATTTCCTCCGCAGGCTTTCAGGCAGACTTCTGATCATGCCTTTCAAGGTTTTGTTAAACCTCTCCCCCAGACCATTGGTCTGGGGGTGGTAAGGAGTTGTGAACCGGTAGGTCACTCCACACTCCTTCCACATGGCCCGCATGTACGCTGACATGAAGTTGGTCCCCCTGTCGGACACAACTTCCTTGGGAAAACCCACTCGGGTAAAGATTCCCATCAGGGCCCTAGCCACAACAGGTGCTGTTATGGTCCTCAGAGGTATTGCCTCTGGGTACCGTGTGGCATGATCCACCAAAACCAGGATAAACCTGTGACCAGCTGTAGTAGGTGGATCTAACGGACCCACAATGTCGATGCCCACCCTTCCAAAGGGGGTGCTAACGACAGGAAGTGGTTCCAGGGGAGCTTTCAGCTTCACCCCTGTTTTCCCACTGGCTTGGCAAGACACACATGTCCGGCAGTAGGTATCGGACGACACTTTCATTTGAGGCCAATAAAAGTGTGGGACAAGACGGGCGAAGGTCTTGTCTTGCACCAGGTGTCCTGCCAAGGGGATCTCGTGAGCCAACTCCAGAAGGAAGGCTCGATAACGTTGAGGGACTACCAAGGCTCGTGACGATCCATGTAGGGGTGCCTTGGGTTCACTGTAGAGGAGGCCATCCTCCCAGTAAACACTGTAGTTCCCTTCAATGTTCCCTGCTGCCTGGGCTGCGGCCTGACGCCTCAGCCCCTCAAGGGTAGGGCACTCCCTCTGGCCCTGGCAGAATTCCTCCCTGGACGGGCCTCCCTCCACGTGCCACTCGGCCGGGATGGGTAGGTCCTCCAGTTCGGTGACATCCCCCACCGCAGACTCCTGGTCCACCACCTCCGGTGGCCTATCTGTCCTACGGGGGGCGGACGCCGAGGCAGGCTCCTCCTGTCCTCGGTTCTTCCCTTGACTGGCAGCTGGCTGGGCCTTTGTTCCAGGCTCCAGCCAAAACGAACTCCCTCTCCGGGTAGTCGCGGACCTTGTGCTCACACAGGCCCAGTCAGGTGTACCCAGCATCTCAGTGTGAGTCCGGTATTCCACCTCCTTCCAAGCATTGTGCTCCATGTCATTCCCCAGCAGACAATCAACTGGCACGGCTTACGGCAACCCGAAGTGAACCTGCAACCCCCTCCCATTCAAAGGGAACCTCGGCCACTGGATAGTGGCCTGTTCTGCCGTCAGCCATCGCGGCTGGGTGGAGTACATCGGGAATCACCTGCTCTGGAGACACCAGTTGGCTACGCACCATAGTCATACTGGCTCCTGTGTCTCTCAGAGCCTCCCCCCTTTGGCCGTTGATGGTGACCCACTGCCCATACTTTGTGGTATTTGCGGGCACCTGGATCTTAGGAACCATCTCCCGTTCTCCCAGGGACACTAAAGTGACACCCGCCCACTCCCTTCCCTTAATTAAAGGCATCTCCTCCCCGAGCACTACACTAGCTACTCCGGGGGTCTTTCCTCCAATGGGAGGGGGTGGTCGTTTTGGGCACTTCGCATCTCCCTTATAGTGTCCAACGCCACCGCACTCGAAGCAATGGACAACCCTTGGCTGCTGACTCTGGCCAGGATTAGGGTTTCGGGGTGGGTTAGCCCTAGGGGTGAATCCTGTTCCCTTACCTTGGAAATTATTTTGGGGGCCTTTGGAGAACTCCTTTTTCTTTTCCCCTCCCTCTTTCTTCTGGGGGGCGCCCTGTCCGGCCTTTTGAGTTTCCCCTCCAGTCCCCCTTGTGGACACCCGGGTACTAGCCCAAATGTCCGCCTCCTCAGCAAGCTTCCGGGGATTGGTCAGCTTGCTATCCACCAGGTGTTGACGCAGTTCAGGGAAACATTTTTCGAGCAGGTGTTCCTTCAGTACTAAGTCAAACAACCCCTCGTAGTTCCTCACTTCACTGCCCTGAATCCAACCCTCTAGTGCCTTCTTTGCATAGTCCAGGAAGTCCACCCAATTCTGTGTGCCCAGTTTGTGACTACCCCGGAACTTCTGTCTGTACTTTTCGGGTGTTAGTCCAAACTTTCTTATGAGCGCCACCTTCATGGTGGGGTAGTGGGTCTGCTCATCCTCCTCTAGGGCCAATAATGCATCCCTACCAGCTGGAGGCATGTACCTGTACAATCCCCCTCCCCAGTACTTCTCTGGAACCCCATGGGCCCTTAACGAGACCTCATAGGCCGCTAGCCACTTGGCGATATCGTCACCCACTCCATAGCTAGCTACTATGTCCTTTGGCAGGTAGGGTTTGGGTTCCCTGGTGATTTCTTGGTCTTTGCTGCCACCATTAGGAACAGTGTGTGCCCCGACTCTTAGGATCTGAAGATCTATCTCTTTCAGCCTTAACTCGTGAGCCATCCTCTGTTCCTCCTTCTCTTTCTCCAGCCTTGCTAAGTCCCATGTGAGCTGTCTTTTCTCCCTCCGGTCTGTTAACTCCACTTCAGATAAGTCACCGCTAGAGACAGTGCTGCCCTTCCTGGAAATGGTTCTGGGCCCCGCTACTAGGTTCCCCACCTCAGGTTGGTACAAACCAGCTCCCTCACTGTCGGGCTCTCTATCCCTGTCCTCCTCCTCAGCCTTGCTTTCTCGTCGTGCCTCCCCCCAAGCCCTTAAGCTGGTTTGGAGTGCACCCTTCTTTGCTCCTGGGGGACAATACACCCCCTCCCGCTGACAAAACTCCCTGAGTTGGGCCACAGTGTACGTTTCTAAATTCTCCAGTACAAACTCCATCTTGCCCACTCAGGTCAGAGGACAGTTATTTGCAGAAGCTATGCAGGGGGGTACCTTATATAATACCTCCTCCCACCACCAGAGTAAATTTGGAAAAACAAAAACTCACAATTAGGAAGGCCGCTTTGAGAAAACTCCAGGTGTAGGCCTATGGACTACCCACAGTTATTGTCGAGTATACGTAGGCACAGCTCAATCCCGCCGCTGAACACCAATTATGTTAGAAAAACCCCACTCCCACACCGGAAGGATGGTGGTAATGGGGTCTTCCCAGACATACACTGTGGTAGCTTGGCTCGAGTGGTCAGGGGTCAGGCACCGTGTTAAGCATACGACATACCCACACAATAACCATGCGTGCATCCATTCCAAAAACGACACTACACCTTAAAAATTATACTGAAAATATATCTCTTTATCTTCTTTTCTCTTAGTTGCTGATTAAATAAATAATAATACAATCACAGTACACAAGGCTTTTTCTTAAAAAGTGCAGGTCAAATAAACAATAACACTTTACAGGTGCAATAAATAGGATCAGGTCAAATAAATACTGTGAGGCAATAAATACTGTGCAGGAATAAGTTAGCTCAGGACAATAAATACATCACAGGAATAACTTAGATAAATACAATAAATACAGTACCCTCAATAAATAATATCAGCCAACAATGACATTTGTAAAATCAGATCACATTTAAAATACTATGGGCTGATTTGGCCCAGTCACAGCTTATGGTTAGGTGGATGGCCTGAGGGGTATACTCCTTGGCTTGGACAAGGCTGAGGCCTAAACTGAGGTAGATCAAGGGGGAATCTAGAGATCTGGCTCTCCCACACTACACAACCCCTCTGTATTAGTCTCAGCTCACCCCTGGCACAATCAAGCTGGTTCCAGCACCTCTCTAGCCCCTAGGATAGTCTCTCAGGGCTCCGCAGGGCCTTAGGCGCCCTCTATTCCACTTACTGCCCTTTTTATGAAGCTCCGACGCCGCTGGAGTCGTGTCGACGCCGTGAGGCGGTTCCGGTTCAATGTCGGCGGCCTCGGCGCTATGTCAGTTCTTGACGACGTCGATAGGCGGTTCCGGTTCGATGTCGGCGGCCTCGGCTCGATGTCGACCTCCGGTTCGATGACGTCGGGCAGTCTTGGCTCGATGTCGACTTCCGCCGGCTCCGGTTCGATGTCGGCGGCCTCGGCTCGATGACGTCGGGCAGTCTTGGCTCGATGTCGACTTCCGACGGCTCCGGAGTGCGATCTCCACTCCCGACCTCCGGTGCTCCTTTCCTCAGGTTCCGGCGACTCCGGAGTGCGACCTCCACTCCCGACCTCCGGCACGATTCTCTTCAGGTTCCGGCGACTCCGGAGTGCGATCTCCACTCCCGACCTCCGGCACGCTTCACCTCGGTCTCCGGCGACTCCGGAGGGCGGACTTCACTCCCCCGTCAACGCCGCACACTCGACCTCGGGTGACTTCCTCCTCGACCTCTGGTACTCTCCACGACCTCCGTCGGCGCCCTCTCTCGACCTCTGGCAGCTCCGGGTACGACGTCTGCTTTCCAGTCAGCGCCGCTTCTCCACCTCGGGCTCCAGGTCTCTAGGCTTCTCGACGTCGGACTTCAGGTAGTTACCAGTAACCAGGTCAGGTACTTGCTGTTCTTTACTTTTAAGGCCTGTTCCTGCTGTCCAGGTCCTTAAGATGGTTTTTCTGGCTTTCTCCCACACAGGGCTCCAGGCTGGGCTCAGTCAGTAGGGACTAGTATCAAGGGTGGGTTTATGGACCCCACTCCAGGCACAAGTTTCCACCCCTGCTGCCTCACTCCTTCCTCCTTCAGGTTTCTGCTGCTCTCTCTTCACCAGTCAGGTGCCAACTGCCAGCTCCAACTGTCAACTCTGACTTAGCTTCTCAACATTCCAAACCGCCTCCAACTGTCACAGGGTTCCAGAATGTTGCAGAAGGTTCTAGTAGGTTCCAGTGGGTTCTGGTGATGTCACAGGTGGCCACCATTTTGTGCTCCAGGCCCTCAGACAGAAGTTCCAGGGGTAGATAAAATGGCTCCCTGAATCTGCATCAATACTAAAAAGTCTGGTGGTTCCCAAAAAGGAAAAATACTAACAGGGTTTGAGGCAAAAGTGGGACAAAATAAATAATGATGAGGAGGGACCACCCAAAGGGCTGACAGGTCTAACAAAGTGCATGTGTTTTCTTGCTCTCTCCACGGAGTGCTGAATCCCCTTTCAGTTTTCCCCTACATGTACGTCCATCACTTCCTCTGCCCTGCCCCCTTTCAACTGATTTTCATATTTTCCCCACCCCGTTCCTCTATTACTCCCCAGACTCTCATCAACTTCATTTAGTTTTTGTCTCACTTTTAGTGCTGCCATGCTTTCAGTGGGTGCCCATCTTAAAATGTTTTTGACCATTTCAAGATGGTCACCCGTGATGTGCATGTACAGCAGACACCTAGTAATGGGTCTGTATTATTTTAATAAACCTATTCCAAGATGGCCACCTGGATGTGCGTGGATTCATAGTGGTCTTTTTTAGTGGATTCATAGTAACATTACAAATGCATTCAAAGATGGCCACTGTGGATGTTTGCACATCCACATAAGCCATTGTGAACGACATTTGTTAAAATAATATGAATGCAGTCACAGATGGCCACTGTTACTCTGTTCTTTGAAAAGTGCTTTGTTGCTCTTGAATAAAATAAATACATACAATAACAGAAACCTTGCTAGAAAAGGATGCAGCCCTCATGCTACACAAAGATTTCCCACAAGGATACCATATCTTAATCTGAAACCGCCTTGCCATGAAGACTGGCATAAAGGTAGCATTGTTGTAAAGAACTCTCTATATGCTACTACCCTTCTAGGCTTTTTAGCAGCTGATTGTGAATTGTTACTTCTCTGATGCTCTGTTTCTCCTACCCTGTCTTTCCTTTTCCACTGATCTAAAGACTCTTGCCAAATAATTCAGTCTTCTCATAATCTAGTCCAACCATACTTGGAAAACAAAGCTTGCTGAAGTAAGGACTGATGTACAATGGAATAGCTGTGCTTATTCTAATTAAGAATATCAGTGGGTGTTTCAAGCTGGCAATGAGATTCATTGGCATGGCTGTTGCCACTGGACCTCAGTACTCAAATACCAGTGGCTGCTACACGTTAAGATTATCAGAGACTGAAGAAAATATACATACGTCTCAGTCAAGGAATAGCAAAGTGTGCTGTCGGGGCAGGTTGAGGGGAGGTATACATTTAAATGGATGTATAATGTTACAGCTGTTTGTAGATCCTAGTACTGGAAAAACAAAGGGTGCTAAAGGTTAGAATTGAGGTGCAGTTTGTAGTGGGTATCAGTATTAGAATACTGTGTATGTGTGGTGCTGTAGGCTAGGATGCAGGTGCAGTTGTACAGCTATGTTTAATATTCAAATATATCAATTTAAACAGTAACACCAATATAGTTGTCTAATGTTTGCAGGTTTGACCATGTTCTCAGGCAGTGCGTTTCAGGGATTCTATTCTGATAATAAGGGCCCACGGTATAAGTAGAACAAGATGGCGGGCACAATTACTCTGATTGCAATCTAAGCAGGGAAAACAAGGTAAGGAGACTATGGGGACAATATTAATTTGGAGAACCTAAAGCATTTAATCTAAAACATGGCAGATTTAGATTCATATCACAACTAAATAAGTATATTGTAATAATACCTTCTCAGCAAAAAAAAAAGAAAGTAGCCTGGAGCACAACAAACAGATATGAATCCACAATTAGTAAGTGGGTCCAAGTCTCGATTTGCAATAACAAGGTCTCGAACGTTGCAAGTCCCGGATTGGTGTCAGTAAATACATGCAAGGAACTGAGTCCGCTTAGCCCCAGTAAGAAAGAGTGAGAGAGATGATGAGGATGAGAAAGGTAGGACAGAATAAAGAAGACGGGAGAGGGGAGGGAAGATATGTGATCTCAAAGGAGAGAAACAGGAGGAGAAGGAGAAAGCTTTTGAGGGAATGGAACAATGGGAAGCATGTCTCACCATCTACTAAATGCATTACAGTGTCTACTATGTAGATTTATAGAATTTGAATTATGAACCCAAAAAACTACACACAATCCCTTCAAGACAGTTGAATCAGGTAAGGAGAAATAACTAAACAAGAGCGAGAGAATAAGAGATGGAGATGGAAGACAGGAGAAGATAGGACAGGAGAGGATGGACAAAAATAGAGGTTCTGTACATGTTGGACATGCACAACACAAAACTAAAGGCCACACAACTGCATATCACAACACTACACACACATTGAGCATTGGCTTGTATTTGGTACTGAACACTAATCAAGTTGCACAGTTCAATGCATGTCCATGGGAACATAAATATTCAAATGTCGCCAATGTTGAATGGAGAGCTCACTTTTGGAAATCTTACAAATAAACACATTTCATAATTTTGTGAAATAAATATACTACGGTTAAATTTCATTGGTGAAATTTGGTCATAATTGTTCCAACAGTATCTGAGCAATTGGGTCTAGAGAAGTTTTCATTTAAAGCACAGTTCTCACACTTCCCCTAATATAGTCTTTTTGAGAAGAAACCCTCACCAAATATTCTGTTCTTATTGGACCCTTGATGAATTGTGTGGGACGAGTCAAAGGAATTGATTTGTTGATTATAAGCAAGTCAAAATAGAGTTTATATACAGGTAAGACTACACAATTAGTTTTGTACTTGGAAGTAACGACCTGTATAGTATAAACACACAATAAAATACACAGTTTCACACAAATATAATGTTGCACCTAAAGCAGAGGCATTATACACTTGCCCTGCAGAGACTGGCAGTCAGTGCATTTTTTTTTTGTAAACAAAAAATCTTAACATGCTTTAAACATTTTACATTTCCCAAAGACTGCTGGGTTAACTGCTTAATGTGGAATTGAAACTTTTTGATATTCCATAAATTAGAATATTTATATCTGACTAAATCCCTAAAGCTGACTTATAATGGTTTTTTTCAGCAAACCTGTTCCAACTAGCTTACAGTAAAGGCCGACATATTTATCCAACAAATTAACCACTGGTACATACCTTTTTGGGGATTCCCCTATCAAAATCAGGAAAGCTGATTATGCGTTTCATTTTTCCCAAATACAGTATCATTATTGTGGCTCCCATCTAAAATGTAATCAAAAAGCACAAATTAAAAAAAAGTAATAAATATGACGCAATAGAGAACAAATATGAAATGCAACAGCTCTCCAGAGATATCTTTCATGTTAGAAAAACCTCTATAGAGGAACCAGGTGAACTAATTAATTAGACTGGTTAAATGAGAAAAGCTAAAACCCTGTTTTATAGTTCAAGCAAAAGACATCCAGTCAAGTTGTAATACTCATGTAAAATATCATTGTGAATGGTGTGCTGACACAGAAACTGACGGCAGGGGATGCTTTACGGTATTGAGGCCTAGATCTTTTTCAGGAAAACGCCCTGCAAAGATATTAAAGTTAGGACCCGATGTATGAACATTTTGCAAATCTCAAATCAGTCGCACATTGGTTTGCAACTGCAAAAACACCATAATGGTATGTATGAAGGGCCGAAAGTGACAAAAGTTGCATATTGAACCGACCAAATTGCAATTTTGTGACATGTTCTAAATGGAATGACCAAATGGAGACTCACAAATGTGATGTACCAAAGATTTGCAATTTACAAATGGTTGCAAAAACTACATTTAAAACTCACAAATTACCATGAAGTGGTTAGCAGGTGGTAACCAAATGGAAGGTGTAACAGGCATTGAAGTCAATAGGTCTCGCCTGTAAAACCTATTCCCAATGTCAATTTTTGTTTGCCTTTTATGGTTGCTATGAATGGGTGGTCATCTGCAGTGGCCATCTTTTAATTAGGTTTCTTAAAATGTAACCAAATACATTCAGACTTCCACTACAGATGCAGAATAAGCACCCACGGCAGCCATCTTTTAATAGGTAACAAACTTCATTCAAAGATGACCACCACTGTTGTACGTGCATTAGTGGCATCCATCTTTGAATGGAGCTACTTGCACTTTAGGAAAAGCAAAGAATTGGAATGAAAGCCATCAAATCAGGAGCAGGGAAGTGAGATAGACAAGAAAGCTGCCCAATGATGGCCTGCCAAAAGTTCCCTCTATGGCTTGCACTATTCACCATAGGTCTTCAAAAAAAGAGCAAAGGGCACTCATACAGGCATCACAACCAACTATTCTAAGGTAAATGCTGTGTATGCTAGAGGATAATATTAATGGTACATGCACAGAACATAGCTATAACCAATTGTTTCTATTTATTCACATGTATATCGTTGATAGGAACACAAAACAACAGCCGGTTTGACACTTGTTTAATGATAAACAAATAACTGTGTACACAAAGAAATATATTTATGAACAATAATTAAAAAAACATAGAATACAATGTATGTAAATTGATGCCTCCTCTTCCCTCTGTCCACACTGGCATCATCTGCAGATAGATCTGCACTAGCCCCTTCACCTTCAGTATTCCAGCTCCCAGTGTTTCTTCCTCTGTAGTCCTTGCACAAAGACACTACTAAGGCTGGAAGTCTCCAAGCCATCTGGGGCTGCTTCTTGCCCCGTGTTCTAATGTGGGATATCTGTAGCTCCTCCAATGCTGTGCCTACCTGCACTAATACCTGGGCACATCCCCATTATAATGGCCCATCTGTACCTTTACCTTCAGTCTGACTGTAGATCTGACAAACAAACAGTTGAATTAACCAGCTGGCAAACCCATTCATTCTATTAGGGAGATGGCCCAATCTTCTCTTTTGTATACTTGAGGGTCATCCTTCAGTGCAATGCAGAGTGCAGTAGCTGCCTCTGTGAAGGCTGACATATAATTAGAGATTGAATTGTATCCCTCACTGATGGTCTTACACACAACTTGCTGCCCTTAAATTATGTGTGTGCCAAGGCCACCCGCAGTCATACTCATTATAGTCAAGGACTTTAAATCTTGGCATAGCACACACAGCATTGAGATTTCTGCAACCCGATATTGGGCTGATGTTGGTGCACCCCCCTCTCATTCCTGGTCACTGATACCGTGTCCCCCTCTGCAGCACAATACCTATTTAAGAGGCTGTCTCTAAATTGTCTTTCCTCAATACTGCCTGTGCTTGTTGTTGTAGTGGTGGTTCTGCAGCAACTTGTGTGAGTGGGTGTGTCCGTCAAACTACTCTTGACCTTGTGGCTATGTCCCACAGTGCTGGGCGGGTCCTGGATGAAGGTGCACTGGGCTCTCCAAATACCATTTCCAGCTGCTCTTCTATTCCTGCCTCCTGGTTCTACACCCTGGAGTGCTGGGATGTCTGTATTAAAAGGTATTCTTTTTTGTTCTCAGTGTCATTGCAAGTGAAATAAAACATATTATTGATTTGTATTTGTTGACTAGTAAGCGGAATGGTCTTCAATTGCTACAGTGCTTCACTTGATTGCGAGAAGAGTGGACCTCATAGCTTACTTTTACATCATACGAAATTAATGGGACTACATGTGCCACCATCTATTTCTAAAGGCTCAACATTTGCAGAACAAGACTTTATGGCTGTCAAGTTCATGCCCGTAGTTAGACAAAGTACTAGAACTTACTCATGTTTGTACAGCTGGCAGAGGATAAGTCTTTGACGTGTTTCTGCACAGCATGTCACTGTTCACTATGCCATGTTCACATCAGGGCCTTCTGTTTTTTAAAGTTGCCCTGGCTCCTCTGCGCCCATGGGGGTCTTGAGGAGTTTCTTGTAAGTAGCGGATGGGGCGGATGGTATGAGTGCTTGTGGCATCAACGGGACACCAAATTACTGCATGCCATTCAGAATGTCAAACTTTGTCTTCTTTGTGGTATCTCATGGACATCATGAGTTCCTGATGGAAGGCAGGGCTTGAGCATATAAAGTATCCAATCTAAGATATTGGTATCTCCATTGGGACTCACATGACCTTTCAAATCTAAGATGTGGCAAAGTTTCTTCCTCTAAAATCAATTCCCCTTTTTTTACATTTAAAGGCAATGCTTGGAAAAGGTGGATGCATCAAAATGCTCTTCGTTCTCTGATCTCTTGTTGCACTCAACTTCCCTTTTTTATTATACATTTTGTCCCTAATTTTTCTCAGTAGTGATGGAGCAAGGACTCGTATAAAAGAGACTTGCTCGTAAGCAATCCTCTCATATAAAACCCGTAACAACCTACTACTAATGTATTGTGTAAATTAATATGCAATTTCATGACATATCTAGAAAGGGGAAGCTTGCCTATGTGTTATACTAATAAGTAATGCGAGTGAAAACTAATATGGCTGCTAAAAGAGAAGGAAAATCTTCTGCGCATGCGCCATCTGCTTCTACGTAAAATTACGTTTTAACGCTTTGGAGGGAAAAACTTTGCTCATGCGCATATGCAACTAACATGGCCACTTGAAAACTCACATGCTAGGCACCTGCTTATGCTGGAAATTAAAAACATTTTTACTAATTGCTAATGCATTGAGACTATTTTTAAGTAAATGGGATTAGAGTAGAGATAGGTGGTATACAGTGAAATAATTAATTTTTTTAACTAATATTCAATTTTCTCGACTTTCTCATAGCTCGTATTTGGGCCTCAGAGAGGGACTGTGGCCTATATCCCATGTGACCTGACACGCACGCGCAGTCTAGATGAACTCGAAGTCACCCTGCCATCCTTGGATGTCCTCCAGAGGAGAAACTGAAACATACCCTGGGAACTGACCTGATGCCCGACAAAAAGGAAGAGCATATAACAAATTGTATTCTTTATGTTGATAAAATTGTGGTCACGGGTGGGAATAAAGATTTTGTGAATAAGTAAAAAGGGGTGGAAATATTAAACAAAGAACTATAGAAGTTTATGAAAAACTAGCATGGTGTGATGATCATCCCCCCTTGCCTGCCCAATCAGAAGTAGGGATTCCATAAGTTTGAAACATTAGTGGGTGGTACTCGAGCAAATGAAAGGTATAATTGGGCTAGTTTAGTTAGTTAGGTATTCGTATGCAGGTAGAGATGCTGATGGAGATGCTGATGCTGCTGTTGTAGCTGAGCTCTCCTTACAAGAAGATGCTGAGAGACTGAGATGCCGTCCGAGAGCTGATCGAATGCTGAAGTATAAGATTTGCTGACATTAGAATTTGAGCTAGTTAATTAGAAAACGATCACAAAAGAATTGAGTAGGGAATTAAGCCATTAGAAGAAGATTGCGGAGGAATCGAGGTTGGAAGATATTGTCAGAGAGGGATGCGACGCAGGCGCCGCATCTAGAAGAGGTCACCTATCCTGTTCCGAATCCTGTCCCGAGTCCTGTCTTGAAGCCTGTCCTGAGACCTGTCCTGAAGTTTCGTCTCCTGATCCTTAATTTGGGGACCCTCCCAACTCCTTGGTTAAAGGGGTTGATTTCCACACCATTCTAGGTAAATATAATTCTGTGTAGTATTGTCATTTTGCTGCTCTCTATCCTCTTTTTCTAAGAGCACTGTCGTTATAGTGTTCTTAAATTTGGGTGACTTATTGATTAGTGATTAATTTTCCTCCCAGAGTTTGTACTGTATTTGCTCATTTGAACTTAATAGATAAAAATATAAAACTTTTTCTCGAGTCTGTGATTATTATAAATGAACAAAATAAGAGATATGAATTGCATGTTAAATCATCAAACAAAATCTAACTAAAATGATCTATCGACCTCAGGAGAGAATTATGATCAGTGAAAATTACAGTTAAGAAAATAGATAAAATACATCTCAAAGCATTATTCCTTAAACTTGACCAGCCGCAGGATTTTGCCAGCCTGAATGTACGAATGTAAGTTTATGGGCCCAAATGAATGTTTTGGTGAGTGAGTATCAGAGGTTGGTATTTTCGCTCCATCAGTTTACTTGGTAGCAGAGCTATGGTTTATTGTATTAGAGAGTTTAGGTGATTATTGGTTATTGATTTATGTATTAACAAACTTGTTTGCGTATTCTTTTTTTATTGTCTGGAAATTCCCGGGAAATGAATAGCGGGTGGTAAATGGTAGCCACACTGCAGTGAGGTCGCTCGTCCTTTAAGTATAGCACTGAAAGCTAGGTAGGGCTAGCAGTGTTAATTTAGGGACTACTTTTTGGGTGTAAAAGTGAGAGTGGTTGATAGCAAAGAGTTTGCTGGTGAAACTTTGGTGTTACATCACCTAGAAGAGTAACACTAAAGGAGTAGCAGGTTCTTCTGAGCTTGAGTGAAGGGTAAGTGGAAGGGATTTACTCGCAGTGTTTGAAGAGTAAACGGAAGTTCTTACATTGTGAAGAGTAAGCGGAATGTGTTACTCGTAGTGAAAATAAATCTATATGTTTAGTGGAACAGACAGAGCGGCGAATGTTTTTACGTTGTTATTAATGAAAACGTAAAGTAAAGGTTGTGAGAAAATATGCTTTTTGCGTTACCTTCCAAAGGAGGGGTCAGTTGCTTGAGTAGTACTGACATCACAAAGTGCCGCACTGGGATTGGTTGAAGCAGCGGGTGTGTGACTAACGCAAATTTGTAAAGGAGGGGTCAGTAATGAGGAGTGGTATTGACGTCACAGAAGAGTCGCACTAGCATTGGTTAAGCAGAGAGCGTGAACTTGATTTGATTGGATAAAAGAATAAAAGCTTGATTAAGATTGATTAAAAAAAAACTGAATTGTGAAAAGGAATCTAATTGGTTGATAAAATAGAAGTCATAATAGAGGTAAATAGTGGAGTTTGTAAGTGGAATTATGATCCAACCTTAGTGGGAAATCATCCTGATAGAAGATATTTAGGATTTACAAGAAAAGAATACATAAGAGGACCCTCACTTAAAATGTACAGAGAAAAGAGAAAAATGTCGTTTATGCAGAAAATCAAAAATTGTTTTAAGAAAGATAAACAGATTAAAACTAGAGAAGGAATTCGTATCCCACCAGCAAAGACACCTGCCTCATTTATGATGATGCAAAGAGGCTATCATACATGTCCATGGTTAGAGAATTGCATAGAATACACTAAAGATGATGGAGTGCTAGCTTTCCCAGAATATGGTATGTTCAATGGGAGAATTCTTCATAATTTAAGGATGAGAATGAATGAATTAGAACCCAGACCTAGTCTAACGCAGTATGAAGCGTTAGAAGAATGGGAGACTGAGGCATAAGAATGTGACAGACCTAGAAGTAGTAGAAATTATGAGGATTTTTCCCCAGAAACATGCGCAATTCCCGAGAAAGTCAGATGAAACAATGGAGACAAGTAATGATCACAGAAGGACTGTATCCTGTATTAATGACTGAGGAACAGTCCGAGGGCAAATGTACAAAGAAAACCAAACATTTAGTAATGACAGGATGTGGAGAGTTAGAAGATGAGTTTTTGGAAGATATGCTTACTAAAAATCCTCTGCCATATCAGGACGAACAGAGTAGAATCATCCCAAGTGCCCCTGTTTTAGGAACACCAATGGTTCCACAGGTCATATATAACCCAGTATGAAAAGGTACTCCAAGAAAAAGAGAGAGAAGCTATAAATAAGAATAGAGAAGAACTCATACAGAGAATAACCCAGTTGAATACCAACCCTGAAGCATTGACTATACCAGTAACAATAGGCCCCGTAGTTCCATTGTATGGGGATAAGGTAAATTGTCCAAAACTGCCAGTTATGACAACTCCCATAGTTGAACTGAGAAAGGAGAATATAACAATTGAGGATCAAGCTAGTGAATGTGATTCAGTGATTTCTTTAATGGCTGACCTAGTGCGTTCTGTCTCCCACCAGGTTGGAGAAGACGCAGTTGCCAGTCAGCTGGATCAAGCACATAATCTGAATCCTGGAGATTGGGTGGTAGTGAAGAATCACACCTGAGAATCGTGTCTAGCACCTAGATGGGAAAAACCTCAACAGGTCATATTGGTTGCGACAACAGCAGTGAAATGTGCAGGTTCACCTAACTGGAGACATGCCAGCCACACAAAGAAAGTTCCAGCTCCTGAAGAAGAACAACAACTGACACGAACAGTTGAAGTTGCTGAAGGTTACATAGCTGAGGAAACTAGGATAACAGATTCTTAAGTAGCTAACGAAGAACAACTGAGCACAAGTCAAGAGGACTGGATACCTGAGGTTGACATACCAGAGGTGATCATAAGGACAAGAAGCCAATCACAAGTAGAAAGGCAAGAAACTAGCGAGGATCAAACAGGTGTAGAAGAACAAGCTCAGGAAAAAGTAAATAAGACTGTTGGTGATTCTGAGCAGGGTCAGATAAGGAGAGAAAAATATACTCAGACAGAAGTAAACTAATACATTCATGGGTCTTAGAAGGGACAGATAGGTTTAGAAGAACACGTTCAGGCTGCAGAAAAACAAAGTGCAGTAAGACCTGAACAGAGCCAGAAAGGTGAAGAAGAACAAGTTCGGGGAAAAGAAGAACAAACTGAAATAAGACCCGAAGAGGATCAGATAAGGGAAGAAGAACACGTTCAGGCAGATGAAGCCACAACAGTAAGCCCTGAATCAGGTCAGATAGAGGGGGACTCTGAAAACGAAGATAATCAAATTGTGCCACAACGTAACGAAAAATAAAAGAACACTTGAGAGAGACGAAGAAAGCGGAAGTGCAGTACAAGCAAAGAAGGTCAGAAAAGGTGATAATTGGCCCAGTATTATCAAAAGGTTAAAATTAAGGGTGGGCGACAATTTCCGTTCCGCTCGCAGAAATTGCGAAAATTCAACATTTTCGCGTTCCACGCGGAACGCGAAAATGTTGAAACTTCTGCGATCCACGAGGGAACGGAAATTGTCACCCACCCTTACCGCAAACCCATTGCTTTCCCTTCAAGGACACTCTATGTCTCCGAGCCGTCGGCGCCCTTAAGGGGCGTATGCTCTGACGCACTGAGAGCACCGCAACGTCACTGGAATATTTCATTCCGTCTCCGGGTGATGCTGCGCACCAGCCTTTCGGCTCGTGACGACCCAGCCAGCATAGCGAGGCAGAGGCGGCGCGCTCATCCTACAGTCCAGCCATGAAGATCTGGGCCTCCAAGCACGTCTTTGAGTGAGTCCGAGGGGGGAGTAGGGAGCCGGTTGTCTGGAAGGAGAGTGTCTGTCTGCCGGTCCTCTCTCCCGGCTTGACATGGCCGCTGCAGGCGAGTTTCAAGGTATAGGGGGTCGCGGTGTGCAGCTTCGCGGCGGAGACTAGGCGGCCAAACGCTGGGGCTCTCTCTGGCTGCCTGTAGGAGGCCTCAGTGCGCACGGGGAACTCGAGTGAGGTTCAGGCTGGTAGACATCTGGAGTCCATTAGAATAACAAGTAGCTGACTCAGAAAATTAGAAAATTTTAAATGTAAACATGGCATATCGGTTTTGCGTGTTGCGGCCGTTGGGCCGTTATCCATGCTGTTCTGTAACTAGTCTACTTTCACCATAAATAGACTCGCTACGCTGCAGTGGTTGTTGAAGGAGTTGAACAGGAAGGGCACTCACGTAGGTCAACGTGCCCACAGTGCCCTGTGATAAAGCTGTCTTTGGGTCGGCCGTTCATGTGTCACACAACAACCTGTCGATTGGAGCTCAGTGGCTTAAAAGCCTGCCGCTGACATCTGCTGTCACCTTAATATCACGAGTGCGAATCCAATTCTTTTTTGGAGATCAGTATATTAACGTTATGTATATAGTACGCAGCAGTAATGGGTAATCTCTTCCAACTAGGTTTCCTGCATTTACATGCACGTTCCCTAACACGGTGGTAATGGAATGCGCCTAGAGGCTGCTGCATGTAGTACCGTGCCATACAATGAATAAACTTGATTGGTGTTTTCCATCACAGAATAAGAGGCAAAGTCCTCACACTCTTGCGCTTCTTGTGTGTTGAAGCGCATTCAAGCTTAATTGTTATTTCTCGCGTTTTTTCACTCAGGTGTGAGCTTCATATTCTGAAATGAATTGCACAGTTTAAAGTGTTGACAACTGAATTAGAATTGAGGTCTGCTGGATTTACCGTAAATGCTCCCGCCCATGTTTCAATTGGGTGAGGTGTTACAGACACACATGGTCGCTGGAGACAACTCTTCTGGCCCTTTACGCAGCTGTAGTATAGGAAAAGCACTATACATTTACCCAACGAGGTAGCACTTACTGATTAGCCAGTAGAAAGTACTCCAGTTGAGTAGAGGTATTGCACAAAACGGTGGCATCTTCTTGGATAAATATGCATTCTGGCACGATGCTCCTGTCATAAAAAATTAAACCTCAACAGGGAGCACTTAGTCTGATACTGAATTTGACCTTCAACTCGGGCACCTGCTTTATTTATATCTGTAAGTCTTACAGATATAAAGCAGGTGCCCGAGTTGAAGGTCAAATTCAGTAACGCATTAATCAGCACAAAATCTCCGCGATCACGCGAAATTTCGAGTGATCGTGGAGATTTTTTGCCGTTTCGCGATATTTTGCAAAAGACACTTTCGCAAATTATGCCCACCCTTAGTTAAAATATCACTTAAAGACAATAAATGAATAGCCTGAACAAGTGAATGAGGTCACTAGCCAAACTGACCCAACAGCTGAGAATCCAAGAAGAAGAAGTCAAAGACAAAGAATCCTGAATAACAAGTTCAAAGGTCCTGAATGGACCTATGTACTCCTTGAAGATTTTGAAAATCTAGATTTGAACGAAGAAAGTGATGAAGAAGTAATCGCAGAACGAATTGACGAGAGTGAAGTGAGGCCTCCTTGAAGAAATAAAGAAAATAAATTCTTAAAACAAAAGTAAAGACAGAAGAGAAATCTTCTTAGACAAAAATGGCTGAGGAAAGAGTTACTGGAAGACCAAAACAAAACTGTTTTAGAAAATGTTGTAGAATCTGTATATGTAGTGTATTGTTAGCTATGGTAGTTTGGTTAATTTTAACCATAGCAATACCTTATTTGATGGTAATAGACAGGAAAAATAGTACTGACACAAAAGAAAAGCTAGCTAACCAAAAGGGAGTTAGATTAGAACTAGAAGCATCAGATGAGTTTAAGACTAAAAGAGACAGATTAGATTTAGGAGCACCAGATGAGTTAGATATACATCACACTGTGACAAATAATGACACTGCTTTAAATGTATTTACAAAGTTGTTAGTGCAATATGTGGACACTATGGAAGTTAGTGATGGTTATGTGTGTATGAAATTACCTGCATCAGTAGAAGAAGGTGTAACTTATCACCATTTACCATTAGCAGATGGTATTTCATGTAGTGTTTTGTCGAGTTTGTTCTATAGAACAGGAAAGTTGCAATATTATTATTCTAACGTAGATGTGATTTTTTCTGAGATTCCTATGCGAAAGAGCATGAACCCAGTTCTTAGTACACAGGTTATGGGAGAATAACTATGGAAACAACAGATATAGCTGAAGCACCCAAGCACAATTTAACATGTAAATTACACAAAGAAGAAAAGATATTTTTGAATTTAGTTGAGCAAAGGAGACAGGACCTCCAAAGAAGGGCTTCTGAACCGAAACCTCAAATACCTCAATGGGCTGAGAAAGAAGAAATGTATGCAACTGGAAAGACTCATGCTGCTATGTCCTTGGACTTTGAAAAGAAAGGAAAGATCTGCCTCCATAGATTAAAGACTGAATATAACAATGTATTTATTGGTTTCAGTGAGTGTGAACATAATTTCTTAGTTATTGGGGGATGGGGATTAAAAGGTGGAACAGATCCAGTATTTCCTGAAATGTATTATGTGTGTGGCAATAAAGCTTATTTCAGGTTGCCTGATCATTGGTACGGGAGTTGCTATTTTGGAATAGTATTCCCTAAAGTGTACCATGTAAAAAAAATCACTGCAAGCAATGAAAACACAAACGAACTCACACGAAAGAGAAGAGCTCGTTTTTCAGAAATAGCAGGTGATATATTCAGTGCATTGATACCTTCAGTGGGAGTCATCTTAAATTCGCAAAAGATTTTTTAATTGTCCACAGTAGTTGATCGTCTATCAACTGATACTGCGGGAGGATTTTTGATGATCAACACAGAAATGGTTGCGATCAGATCTATGGTTTTGGAAAATCGACTTGCTCTTGATATATTATTGGCAAAAGAGGGCGGAGTCTGTAAAATGCTAAAGACGCAACATTGTTGCACCTACATACCTGACAAAAGCATTGAAATTGGAAGATATATTAAGAATATTACAAAATAGGAAGGAGATTTGAAACCACTGGAAGTTGATAGTGTATGGAAGAAACTAACAAATAGTATTACTACAATAGAGAGCTGGTTTTCTAACATAGGTAAGAGTATTATAGGTCAAATAATGTTACCAATATTTGGAATGACAATAATAATTCTAACAGTAATGACCTTGGCAAATGTTGTAAAAGAAGAAGAAGGTACGAAGTGAACGAAAAAGGAAGGAAAAGAAAATACAGTTAGAAGAAATGAAAGGAGAATTATTTAAGAAAATGAAAGGTCTAAAGGACAGAAATGAGAAAGAAACAGAAAAAATAGAAAAAGGAATAGAGATGTGCTAGAGTTGGCATCTAGTTTGGGATGGGTAGTATTATGATGGCATGTATGCCATCAGAGAGGGGATTGA
This sequence comes from Triturus cristatus, assembly GCF_964204655.1. Classification (NCBI taxonomy): domain Eukaryota; kingdom Metazoa; phylum Chordata; class Amphibia; order Caudata; family Salamandridae; genus Triturus; species Triturus cristatus. Next base: position 823,210,963 of record NC_140581.1, on the reverse strand, counting down.
TGTAACAAGGACTCGTATAAAAGAGGCTTGCTCATAAGCAATCCTCTCATATAAAACCTGTAACAACGTACTAATAATGTATTGTGTAAATTATTATGCAATTTCAATACATATCTAGAAAGGGGAAGCTTGCCTATGTGTTATACTAATAAGTAATACGAGTGAAAACGAATATGGCTGCTAATAGACCGGGAAAATCTTCTGCGCATGCACCAGCTGCTTCTACGTAAAATGACGCTTTAATGTGTTGGAGGGAAAAACTTTGCTCATGCGCATATGCAACTAACATGGCCACTTGAAAAATCACATGCTAGGCACCTGCTTATGCTGGAAATTAAAAAATGTTTTACTAATTACTAATGCATTGAGACTATTTTTAAGTAAATGGGATTAGAGTAGAGATAGGTGATATACAGTGAAATCATTTATTTTTAAAACTAATATTCAATTTTCTCGACTTTCATAATAGTTCGTATTTGGGCCTCAGAGAGGGACTGTGGCCTGTCTCCCATGTGACCTGACAAGCACGCGCAGTCTAGAGGAACTCGAAGTCACCCTGCCATCCTTGGATGTCCTCCAGAGGAGAAACGGCAACATACCCTGGGAACTGACCTGATGTCCTACAAACAGGAAGAGCACATAACAAATTGTATTCTTTATGTTGATAAAATTGTGGACATGGGTGGGAATAAAGATTTTGAGAATATGTAATAAGGGGTGGGAATATTGAACAAAGAACTATAGAAGTTTTATGTAAAACTAGCATGGTGTGATGATCCCCCCTTGCTTGCCCAATCAGAAGTAGGGATTTCATAAAGTTTGAAACATTAGTGGGTGGTACTCGAGCAAATGAAAGGTATAATTGGGCTAGTTTAGTTTGTTAGGTATTCGTATGCAGGTAGAGATGCTGATGGAGATGCTGATGCTACTGCTGTAGCTGAGCTCACCTTACAAGAAGATGCTGAGAGACTGAGATGCCTTCTGAGAGCTGGTTGAATGCTGAAGAAGAAGATTTGCTGACATTAGAATTTGAGCTAATTAATTAGAAGAAGATCGCGGAAGAATCGAGGAGGGAATTAGGCCATTAGAAGATCGCATAAGAATCGAGGAGGAAGATAGTGTCAGAGAGGGGTGCGACGCAGGCACCGCATCTAGAAGAGGTCACCTATCCTGTCCCGAGTCCTGTCCCGAGTCTTGTCTTGAAGCCTGTCCTGAGACCTGTCCTGAAGTTTCGTTCCTGATCCTTAATTAGGGAACCATCCCAACTCCTTGGTTAAAGGGGTTGATTTCCACACCATCCTAGGTAAATATAATTCTGTGTAGTATTGTCATTGTGCTGGTCTCTCTATCCTCTTTTTCTCAGAGCACTGTCGTTATAATGTTCTTAAATTTGGGTGACTTATTGATTAGTGATTAATTTTCCTCCCAGAGAAACCCGGAGTTCGTACTGTATTTGCTCATTTGAACTTAATAGATAAAAATATAAAACTTTTTCTCGAGTCTGTGATTATTATAAATGAACAAAATAAGAGATATGAATTGCATGTTGAATCATCAAACAAAATCTAACTAAAATGATCTATTGACCTCAGAAGAGAATTATGATCAGTAAAAATTACAGTTAACAAAAAATACATCTCAAAGCATTATTCCTTAAACTTGACCAGCCGCAGGATTTTGCCAGCCTGAATGTGTGAATGTGTATATATGGCCCAAATGAGTGTTTTGGTGACTGAGTATCTGAGGTTGGTATTTTCCCGCGTGCTCCATCAGTAGGTTTGGAGCATTCCTTGTGAATTTTTTAATTTCTGTTGCTTGGCGAACCTCTGAACCTATTATCACGCCTTACTCTATTCTCCCTTCTGATGTCAGAGGGTTTGATGCCTTGCCTATTATCACCAATGTAATCCACATCATCACCCATGATCTACACAGTTTCAAAAGGAGTTTTTTTCCCGGTGGTATTTTCATCCTAGCATTGACCCTCTAAAGGAAAATACTGTCACCTTTTACCTATATTATCATACCTGCCGACTTACTTATTGGGGCGGGCCTGGTGCCGAGAGCTAACTAAGAGGCACTCTATCCCTCACCAAGCCCCCCTCCATACCTCTTCTGAACAACCAACCAAAAAACAAAGGGGGATATGTATAAGAAAGTGGCGGAGCGTGTCGTTAGCCTTCTTGGCTTAACGACACACTCCACCACTTCTGAAACGCAAGGCTGCACCATATTTACAAGGATTTGGTGCAGCCTTGCATTTCCCCTGCAATGGCACTAAGTTTAGCAACTTGGCGCCAATGCAGGCACCCTTGCACCAGAGTGCAAGGGTGTCTGTGTGCAGGGGAGGATTGTTTAAGTGTAGGAAGTTGTCCCTTCTTGTACATAAACAATCCTAAAATGCCATTTTGCCACTTTCATGTGTGCTGCTTCATGCAGCACACATGAAAGTGACAAAATGGCATTTTTTTAAAGGTTTGTTTATGTACAGGAAGGGACACCTTCCTGTATACAAACAAACCATGGCATTTTGCTTTTTCCATGTGTGCTGCACAAAGCAGCACACATGGAAAAAGCAAAAACGAGGAGAAATAATGCATTTCTCCTCGTTTCGCCCAGGGTTTTCCTGGTCTTAATTTTGGTGCTGCCTACTATGTATGCCACACTTGTACATAGGGGCAGCGTTAAATACAATGGGTGTTGCGGTGGAACGCCCACCACAACACACACTGCACGCCCCTTTCACGCTTACCAAAGCGTGAAACGGGGCCTTATGTACAAGGCAGCATTAAGCCACGTTAAGTGGCTTAACGCTGCCTTGTACATAAGGCGCAGCCCCTATCGCCAACACAACATCACTATAGGTGATGTTATGGTGGTGATAGGGGCTTGTACATACGCCCCAAACGGTCATCGAGGCTGTTACTGATGTCCTAGGGTATTTTCACACCTTTTATGAACTTCGGCTGCTTACAGCCTCCTAAAACAAGCTGGAAATCCACTATTTATAATGGCTTTCATCTTGTTTTCTCTGCCACCATGTGATTTCGGCTCCTCAGTGGGTGAACATGTGAAGGGAGCCCAAATCGTGTGACACATGGTGGCACCTTGGGAATTTGCAGGTATGTATTATTCTGCCCATAGTGGCACTGTGGCCAGTGGCGTAGCAAGGGTGGGGCGGTGGGGGCGGTCCGCCCCAGGCGGCACTATTTTGGGGGAGGACAAAGGCATTCAGATAAGGCTCGGCTTGCTTTCGTGGACGTTCGGGGACGGGCAGAGAAGGAATAGGACTCGGGCAATGACCTATTCTTTTTTGTGCTGGCAGCTGTCCCCCCCTCTCTTCCTATTATTCCCTCTCTTTCTGTCTTGCTCCTCACTTAATGAAAACTGTGACTTGTAGAAACAGTTCACAACCTCTCTTTCCTTCTTTCATTTAGTTGCTTCCCTGTGAAATGGATCCAAAAAAGAAAAACACTCTTGCGAGAAATGCCCTTTTTCTGACATTTTTCTATTCCAAAGTGCAGCGGGATGGAGAGAAATAGAAGGTTTTAAATATGAAAAATAAATACATAACTAAATAAAGCAAGACAGAGTGGTTGCAAAGTGGCCAGATTGGTTTTATTTACATCCAAATACATCAGCATCACTTTACAGAGTTTGTCAGTGAAGCGCTATTTTTGTTTTCTCGTCTTTCTTTGAACAGCATTGTTGTTCCCAGGTGGGAAAGTGTACCATACCTGGAGGTTTTGCAATACCTGGTTGATGGGGGGATTGGAAAACAAAATGTGTACCATGGCTCTGTGTTTATGAATGTGGTCTTTTTAAACCATACTGCTTACGTTTTGTAAGGATATAAGCAATGGGCATTGAAACGGTTCCCTTCAGGGCCCTCTAGTCATGTCCTTATTTTTTCAGGTAAAACCACTCGCTGATTTCTTAATAGTGAGTGAGAGATCGTTAAGGTAACCATGTTGTTTCTGCTTACATTTCACATGCTTTACTTAATCTTGCATTCCCTATGAGTGGTTGCTTTAACTTTTTTTTTTAGGCAGCATATTACTCTTATCAAGTGCATAATTTGAATTGAGCCACATCCAAGTGTTTATAGCGGGCACAATTAGGTTATAGCTGAAGGCAGTGCGAGTTTCTCTCAGTGGGGAAGTATGATGTTCAGTGGGGGAGAGGATGTGGCACTATGGCCAGAGCTGTCGAATTTGGAACTGGGGAACCGGGTTCAGCCTTCATGACCAGTCCACCAGACCACTCTACTGAGGGAGCACATTCCCATGCTAGACCTTAGAAGGCCCCACTAGACCTTAGAAGGCTTGATGTCTTAGCACAATCAGGTGTACCCTAGTGGTGTCAATTGTGGGTTAAACTTGAAGGCCTGTCCACCACAATCCATACTGAAGTTCATCTCCAGTCTTGCGGGCAGGCCTACGAAGCAGCACACCCTAGAGCAACAGTGATCCAGCCACTGTGACTCTGTCACTGAGGTCACATGAACCTTGAGCAGGTTAGGGCGATGCGAACGGTGTGTCCGCACTGGGTACCTATTTCTGGTGGGTGCGTAGTGTTTGCAAGTATATTATGGTTTAAAAAAAACTTGCTGCCTCCTTCCTGGCCTCCAGCAATTTTCAGAAACAATAAAAATGTCATGATAACTTCGGTGATTAATGTTCTTCCTAGAGAGAGATCGGAGTTTTGTCTAGTGGAAGGGTTGACTCCTGGAAAGGTAGCACAGAGGGTTAATGTGCCTGCTGCAAAGAACATGTACCATGCAGATCACAAAGTGCACTGCTTTAATGGGGGGACCATGATGAATGGTCATTTAATATCAGCTGTAGATGATGGATCCCTGAACAGTGTCATGTATGTGCATGTTTGCATTGTGCTGAGGGGATTAACAGGTAATTATTCACGCAGCTCTCTGATGGATGTCACATGCGGTTTTTCTGAGTCCCCAGATAGATCATGCAGTCTGTGTGTTCTCTTTTGTACTGCCAGTCACTGCCAGTCACCGGTGTATTCAACTGTGTAGCCTTGGACCGTGTCATGTATGTGCATGTAACTTGCATGATCGAGGTAACTATTAGCGGCGATACTACGTGTCTCTCAGACCTCTTTCAAGTGCTTGCCGTCCTTTTTCCCCAGCAACCCCCCCTCCCCAGGGGTGGCAATCTGAGGGATAGCCCCGGGCGCCACAAGCTCTAGCTACGCCTCTGACTGTGGCTTTTGGCAAAAGTCGCTCTTTCCTCTAGCAAGCTCGAAACACCATCAACACGCCTACATCCCATCCCGTCTTTGAAGGTGGACCTTAGGCATGGGCTGGCTGTTGTCATTACAGTAATCATGGACACATGAATTGTGCTTGGTTGGCCTGTATCGTTGATTATGCTATCTGTTAAAAGGGATGGATGTCTGCTAATCCTTCATTAAAAAAAAAAAAACATCTGCAATGACGAAAGTTAGCCTGGTGAAAACAGGCTGACGAAACTTCATTTTAGAGAACACTCAAAATGGCTAAATACATTTCCAACGAAAATGTAGTATTTTCATGGAAAAGACAAATGTAACTTGCAAAACAAAACAGACGAAGGAAGAAAGAGGACACGATGTGTTAATGAAGGAAATAACACGGAGTAATTGCAGTTCAATATATTGCCACAAGATGGTAGCGTCACCCCATTTCAACAAAGAGAAGCTGAATAGTGAATATAGCATAAGTGCAAAGAAAGTAGGCGAACGGTGGCGAATGGAGCATTTATTTAACAATTACTTCAGGTTAGATTTTCGCCAGAAACACATATAACCGTTCAATTACCTGTGCCTTTTGCTGGTGGTGTAGAACCAGCAATTGCCTGAAGTTGTAAAGTTGATAAAGGTTCTTACACAATACCCAAGCATAGCACTGGATGCACGTGGTAATCCTTCTCTCTCTCTCTGTTATGATAATGTCCAATGCCTATTATAATTAGGGCTCCCGGTTTTATGGTATATATATATTTTTTGCCATTTCCCTCTGTATTTATCCATATTTCTTTTTTGCAAATTTTATCTGTATTTATCCATATTTATTTTGGGTTTTGTGGAAAAGTTAAACTGAAATTAGTATATTTCCACATTTATTTAACCGATAAATACACACTCATGCTTGAATGTCTACCAGGTTTAGGTGCTGTGAACACCAGCAGAAGATAAATCATTGCACTTATATGAAGATATGAAAAGTTCAGTATCAACCTTGTGCATATCCAGGGCCGGACTGGCTACTGGGCGCTTTGGTGTGCTGCCAAGCTGGGGGCTGATTTCACTGCAGTGGGGGCTGATTTTGTTGATGGGGACCTGCGTATGCTTCTAAATAAACAACCTAGAAAACCAAAAGGGGGTTCTGGCTCGTGTGGCAGCAAGGCCAAACCAATTATAATGTAAGAACAAAAAGACGAGCCAATGCTGCGTGTAGATTTACCTAAAATTTTTCTGATCCTAGAGTAAAACAAGGGCCCAGACAACCAATTATTCCGTTGGATTTAATCCTGTGACTAATTTTTTAGTTCACATTTAGAAACATTTTGAGTCTTAGCAATACATATACATTACAAAAAACATGAAAAGCACATAACTTAATAATGACAATATTAGAAACAATTAGACACCACTATATTCATTCAAACAATCACCCATGAAGACAACATTCATACTACTCATACTGCTCATCCAACCAAACTAACGTACAACATGAGACAAAAATCTTCATTCAATAAATCTTTTACAAAAAAGGGGCCATCGAATCAATGTCCATTTGACATCCATTTCGGTATGTTTTTGCAACGTCCAATGATTCACCAGCGGTGCATTTGGAACATTTCTACGAATCCGGGATTTATGTTGTTGGATACGAAACCTTATCTCCTGGTTAGTTTTGCCGATATAGAGTTTATTGCATGGGCAACTGATGCCGTAGATTACGAACTTGGATTTACAATTCGTAAAACTATCATGCTTCCAATAAATCCCTTTGTGGGCAAAAAGGTTTCCTTCAACAGTGGAATCACAGCATATGCATGTTCCGCATCCGTAAGTCTGACAAATTAAAACTAGACTGTGTATTCATGTCGTTTCTATGTTGTGTGAATATGTGTGAATATGTTGGTCAAAACGGATGTAGAAAGGTGTTTTAGATTAGTGGTTTTTATTAGACTAGTGGTTCTTTGAAACCAGTGTTGCTACAGAAATAGATTACAATTTTGGCTTTCCCTTTCTTTAGGGTTGGGCAGAGTTCCCTGTTCCTTAGTTTAAGGTAAGATCCCTTTTGACAATGCGGTCTTTCACTCACATAGTGGGCCAGCTTAGTAAATTTTGTTTCTCTGCTTTGTTTACAGTCAAGTGTTGGTCCTGACGAGAATCCCCTCAACAAAGGGATTCGAAACGCGTAGACCCTGGTTTTTGCTACAGCCAATCGTGCGAAAAAACAGCTTTAAGCCTCATTATTATGCACAGCATTGATTCGATGGCCCCTTTTTTGTAAAAGATTTATTGAATGAAGATTTTTGTCTCATGTTGTACGTTAGTTTGGTTGGATGAGCAGTATGAGTAGTATGAATGTTGTCTTCATGGGTGATTGTTTGAATGAATATAGTGGTGTCTAATTGTTTCTAATATTGTCATTATTAAGTTATGTGCTTTTCATGTTTTTTGTAATGTATATGTATTGCTAAGACTCAAAATGTTTCTAAATGTGAACTAAAAAATTAGTCACAGGATTAAATCCAACGGAATAATTGGTTGTCTGGGCCCTTGTTTTACTCTAGGATCAGAAAACTTTTAGGTAAATCTACACGCAGCATTGGCTCGTCTTTTTGTTCTTACATCTAAATAAACAAAGCAAAACTAATGGTTTTAAGCACACGCAGGTCCCCATCAACAAAATCAGCCCCCAGCTTGGCAGCACCCCAAAACGCTTGGTAGCCAGTCCGGCCCTGTGTATATCTACTGCTGTTAAAGCATCTTTACTAAAATTCCTTTCTTTTTTAACATCCTTATCTATCACTCCACACATCTCAGACAAGAAAATGAATGTTTTCTGACTGTAGTTATCTGTAAAAATCAGTAAAAACGGAAAACAGGGAGCCTTAATTATAATCAGGCTTACCGTCATAGACTCCACGGCATGCAGCACAGCCGTGGTCACTGCCCTTAATGACACTGCAGCCCCTGGTCTGCCGACGAAAACGCCATCAACCCCAACATCCTCACCCGATGTCACTGTCTTCACCAAAGGTATGGTCACCGCCTCGTGAGGAGCACAAAACACCGATTATGCCAATACCACAGCCCCGGCACTGCCGACATCAGTGCTCGTGACTTCAACCTCACAGAGTTCCATCTGGACTTCAAGGACTCACCGACGTGCAGCACTGATGCCACGTGACTCCAGCTACACTTCACTGCAAGGTCCACGAGGCCTCTTTAATTCCAAGGTACTGTTAGCAAGTCGTCCCCGATGCCATAGCCGGCCCTTGACTCCATCGAGGTCAGACTAAACTGTTTATTTGTTGGTCACAATGCTGTGATAGCCCCGGTTGGTGCTATCGACTTCAAGGAACTGCATTTTTTAGATATTCTTTTTTTTTTTTTTTTTTTTTTTTTTTGAAAAAGTTTTTATTAAACAGTAAAAAAGGATACAAGCATGGGCCTACAACCACCAGGGCCAGCCGCTAGAGTCGAAAAGGATCATACAGTGTTGAAGTCATTAACCGGCCCCTGGGGCCCAGCCCATTACAAAAGCTCCGGGTACACATAAGGGAATCAGGATACATACCTTTAACATAACTAACAACTAAAAACAAAAGGCGAGGCGTAGTGACATGGAGTGGGCGTCAGACTACAGCAGGGGGACCTTACATCCGACCACCAGATGGCGGTAAAGGGGAAGGAGGACTAAGAGGTCAGGGGGGGGTCCACGGGAGAGCCAGGTCTACACTCGGATATTCCAAATACGCAAGGAACCATCAAGGGTCAGGGGGACAAGGCAACATCGGAAGTGTCCACCAGGGGGGGAGCACAGATATTACCCCGATACTCATTCCATTGCCCCCAGATTCTACCCCATGCCCCCGGTGTACCACGAGCCACATACACAGTCTTCTCCCTGAACATGCACCAGTCCATATTCTCCTTCCATACAGACACGGTGGGAGGCCGCTGGGAACCCCAAAGCTGCGCTATATCTCTCTTGGCAATCATGTTCCCCAGGGCCGCCCACCGAGTCTGGGCCGCGTTATAATCATTGGGCTCCCACACATTCAGAACACAGCGACGCACCTCCGGCAACAGAGCAACCCCGGTGACTTGTCTCATAACCTCATGCACCCGGCGCCAGTATTCCGCCACCTCGTGGCACTCCCATAGGATGTGGAGAAAGGTGGCACTAAGCCCGCAGCCCCGCTTACAGAGCCCGTCCTCAGAGAATCCCATCAAAACCAAACGGGGACCCGTCACGTAAACCCGGTGGAGAATCTTAAGCTGGACCAGACGGAGACGGGCCGGGATGGCCACCTCCTTAGGGGACGACAGTGCGGACTGCCAGTCCTCGTCGTCCAACTCCACCCCATCTCCCGTCCATGCCTCCCGAAGACGCACCAAGAGGTCGGCCCGATTATTAATCAGTTTTTTATAAATTAGAGAGATAGTACTGTCGGGCACGTGACCATCGAGTATGCGGTCCTCGAGGGGCGAAGAAGCCGGGACCTTGGTCCCTTCCCCAAAGACCGAGAGCAGGGCATGCCGAACCTGGGCATAACGGAAGAACTCCCTTTCAGTAAGCTCGTATTCGCTCTGGAGCGCCGCGAAGGTTTTAACCGCGCCCTTAACCCATAAGTCTCCCACTCTGCTAATACCGATCGTGTCCCAGTGCTCAAAGCCTTTCGTTGTCCAGAGGCTTCCCAATCGGTCGGAGGCGAATAAAGGAGTAGCACACGTTAAACGCTCACTCCAGCCCATGGCTACACTAGCCGCCCTCCAGATCCTTACCGCAATCCTAGTAGGGCCCGTAAGGGTCCTTCCAGCCGAGCGGGAGTAAAGCGCCCTATTATAGTTACCACCGGGAAGCAGAAATTTATCCATCTCATACGCCGGGTTCAAGCCAGGCGCATACGTGGCATGGTTAATGGCCGATAGCTGGGAGGCCCAATAGTACCTTCTAATGTCGGGAAGCGCGATGCCCCCGTCGTACCAGGGGAGAGTAAGCTTAGCCAGAGAGATACGCGCCCGCCCGTCCCACACCAGTCTCCTCTGCAGGCTCTCCACCTCCCGAAAGTAGGCAACCGGAATGACATCGAAGGAGTTTTGAAGCGCATAAAGGAATCTGGGAAGGGACATCATTTTAAACAGAGCTGCGCGACCAAGCGGGGACAAGGGCAGCTTACACCACCGAGCCGTATCCTCCCTCAAACGCCGAAGTGGAAGCAGGAGGTTCTGCTCATAGCGAACCGCCGGGTCCAACGAAACGTACACCCCCAGGTATTTAAAGCCGGACAGAGATAGTTGGATCGGAAGCCGAGGCGGCAAGAGAGGAGGGCCACCAGAGATAGGATACACGCAAGATTTAGACCAGTTAATCGTCAGACCCGAGTTTCTCCCAAAGGAAGTAAGGACATCAAAGAGAACATTAAGCGACTGCCGCAGCGAGATGAGATACAAGAGAATATCATCAGCGTACAACGAGACCCGGTCCTCGAAGCCCGGGGCCCACCGGATCCCTCTGATCGAGGGCTCCCAGCGGAGCCAGGCGGCGAGCGGTTCCAGGGCGAGAGCAAAGAGCAGAGGGGACAACGGGCACCCCTGCCTCGTACCCCTACCGAGAGCGAAAGGCTGAGAGACCCGCCCATTGACGACCACCTGAGCCATTGGTCCAGCGTAAAGAAGCTTCACCCAGCCAAGAAATCCCTCCCCGAAGCCGAACCTGGTCAAAACAGCCCAGAGGAATGGCCACTCGATAGTATCAAAGGCCATCGTGGCATCCAAAGAAACCAGTACGGCTGGTTCGGAGAGGTACTCCGCCCTAGCGAGGGCGCCGTGGAGGCGCCGCAGGTTAAGAGCGGTATTACGATGAGGGATGAAGCCGCATTGATCCGGATGAATCAGATCACAGATAACGCTCAGTAAGCGAGTGGCGAGGACTTTAGCCAGTATCTTAGGCTCGGCGTTTAATAGGGAAATAGGCCTGTAGGAGGCACAGCGGTCTCGTGGCTTACCCTCCTTGGGGATCACGACTATAGTAGCCAGACGCTGGTCGGCGGGAAGGGAACCCGTTGCGAGGGACTCCTGGAACATACGACGGAGGAAAGGCGCGATTTTATCCGGGCGCAACTTATACAACTCAATAGGCAGGCCGTTGGGACCCATAGCCCTGCCAGAGCGAAGGGAGCGAATCGCAGTTACAATCTCGTCAACAGACAAGGGGGCGTCCAGTTGTTCACGGTCCTCGACGGACAAGCCGGGCAGAGCAATATCCCGCAGCAGAAGGCGAGAGTCTTCCTCATCCCTATCGGTCACCGGGGAGTACACGGCCCGGAGGTGGTCAGCAAAACATTCCACAATCTCACCAGGCTCAGTCACACACGCTCCATCCGAAACCCGAAGCTCCGGGACCACACGATTCACTCTCTCCTTCTTGTCCAGCCAAGCAATCAATTTACCCGCCTTGTCCCCGGCGTCATACAATCTACCCTGCTGCTCCCTATACATAGTTTTGGCAGCGTCAGTGACAAGAGACCTGTATTCAAACTGCTTCAAGCTGAGGGCATGGAGCCCATCCGGAGTGACACCCGCCTCCAAGGCCGACTCCAGCCCCGATATGTCAGTCTCCAGCTTCACCACTGCCTCATTCTTGATCTTCTTAGCCACCACTATCTGGGAGAGGGCTTGTCCGCGGAGTACAGTTTTGAAAGCTTCCCACAGGGACATTGCGGACGACACCGACCCCTCGTTTTCAAGGAAATATTGGTCAATCGACTTGACCAAGCTGTCGCGAATAGTGGGGTCTCGCAGGTACCAGGGATTAATGGGAGCGATCCGCCCTGCAGACCGCGACCCGGTGTCAAAGAGCAGCCACAGCGGGGAATGATCAGAGATACCCCGCGCCAGGTGCCTAACCTCTCGAATCCGGGCAGTCTGGGCCGCGAGCATAAGAAAATAGTCTAATCGGGAGAGACTCCCATGCGCCCCAGAGTGAAAGGTGTACTGACATTGTGTCGGATGCATTAATCTCCAACTATCCACCAAAGGTCTCCAAGAGTCCGCCAAGCCATGCCTGGGAAGCGGGGAGGGTCCTGGGCGGGTGACGATCCAGGTCCCCCGAAACCACCGAATTGAAGTCTCCGCCCATAAGCAAAAGACTATCCGGGAGTTCAAGCAGCATTCGACCCAAGTCCGAGAAGGTGGAGTTCTGGAGGCCCGGGGGAACGTAAACTGAAACCAAGGAAAGTGACTGCCCCTCCCACCTCCCAGTCAAAGCCACATAGTGCCCTCTATCATCCGGGACTACCCTGGTGATCTCAAACGGAAGTGAGGATCGCAGGAGAATGCCCACCCCTCTAGAACCAGTGGTGAAACCAGAATGGGCCACGAGGCGGTATCCCCCCCTGTTCATTGCATGACAGACATTACCAACCAGATGCGTCTCCTGTAAAAACACCACATCAGGAGTCAGACGACGCAAATACTGCAGCACAACACCCCGCTTGATACGGTCCCCCAACCCATTGACGTTCCATGACATCAATCTCAACCCGTCCCCCCCCATCCCTTCCAGTAGCGCAAAGGTCCCCCAGCCAATAGCACAGCACCCGAAACTGGACAAAAATCAGTACCTCGCCCTGAAAACAAAAAACACACCTCAAAACAACCCCTCCCACCCCCCAACCCCCCCCCAAATCCAACTCCCCCCACCCTGCACCCCTGCGGGCCAAAAAACCCCCCCAACTTGCAGTGTGCCTGTCGCCCTACAAACCCCATTCTACGAAAAGACCCCGGAGGAGGAAAGGGACCCGTCCCTGCCCGCCCCCCACACAGGTCATAGTGAGACAGAATGAACAAAAGAAGTAAAACCCAGCCGAACAGTGCAAAATGGCAAAGTCAAGGACCAAAAGTCACTCCAAAGGGGACCCGTCACCTCCGGTACCGGCAGAGGGCCCCGGCCGGTCACCCCTGTCCGGCAGCGAGTCCAGCCAGTCACTCACAGTCGCGGGAGAGTCAAAAAAGGCAGTCCGATCCTCGTGTTCCACTCGGAGTTTTGCGGGATAGAGCATAGAGTACTTAAGGCCCAGATCACGGAGACGGCGCTTCACCCCCTGGAAACCCATCCGTTGTTTCTGGACAAGTTGGGTGAAGTCCGGATAAAAGTTAATTGACGAGTTCTCATGACGAACCGGGCCGTGGACCCGTGAGGCCTGCAGAATCGCATCTCGGTCTCTGTAGTGGAAGAGTTTGGCTACAATAGGCCTCGGGGGGGCCCCCGGCCGCGGCCGACCGCCCGGGACTCGATGGGCCCGCTCCACGGCAAAGAACTTACTTAGGCCAGCGGGGGCCAGCTGTTGGAGGATGAGTTCCTCGACCAGGAGGTCAACCGGGCGGCCGTCGGAGGACTCCGGCACGCCTATGACACGGATGTTATTGCGTCGGGCCCGTCCCTCGAAGTCCTCCAGCCGCCGGGCCATCTGATCGTTGGCCATCTTGATGTTGCCAAGAGTGGTCTGCAGGTCCGACACATCCGAACCAAGGGTGGAAGTCCGCACATCGAGCGCTTGTACCCTCTCGTTGGTTTTAGAGAGATCCGCCCGTATTAATGTGACATCGATAGCCACCGTGTCGATTTTGCGGGCCAAGGCCTCGTACTGCGTGGCGATGGTCTCCCTGATGCCGTTAATGGCGCCCATGATGTCCTGCAGGGACAGCTCCGGAGAGGCGGACGTGCCACCACCGGCATCGTCTGGGGGGGCACCGGCCGCTCCCGGGGACCCTCTGCCATGTGTGTAGCGGTCCATGTTGTTCGCCTGGACCGGACCCCCGCGGAGGGAGGCTTTAGTCTTACGCCCCTCGGGGCCCCCCTTGCCCCCCATGTGGGCCACGCTCACCGAAGGGGACCGCCGATCAAGGGTCAAATGGGCACCGGCACCGCGGACGGGCGCCTCACCAGAGTCAGCAATATAGCGGTGCGAGGGGACCAAAGGCAATGGGTACACTAGTAGCAGGCGGAGACAAAGGCCTCACGCAGAGGCCAAGGAAACACCCAGCCACTTCAAGCAATTCCGCCGTCCAGCCCCTTTGAAGTCCAAAAGTGAAACCGAAAGTAATGGAGCGGCCACTGGCACAGCACTGAAGCCGCTGTTGTTCAATTACGCCCCGGCTCCACAGGTCACCCTCGCACCGGGCACCGCCGTCGGGTGGGTCTCAAAAGTTCAGACCACGATAAATCAGGATTCCCAGGTCCGATTCGATTTCTGAAAGGAGATCCGTGTTCAGCCAGCCTTCATCTTCCAGATTCTGTAAACCATATCAGGATAAAGTCAGGATAAATTCCGAGGAGCAGCGAGGGTCCGGGGAGCCCTGTGCTCACGCGACCATCTTGGATGCGCGCTAGGCTCCTCCCCCAGATATTCTTAAGAAATTCATATCTTCCCTTGTGTATGTTGGATGTTGATCGTATTGCTCTTGTTTTGCTTAGACAAATATTGGCTATTTTTGGAAGCTGGTGTGGTGTCCATTTTGTAGTTTTTTCACTGTGTTACTATGTGTGTTGATGTACAAATGCTTAACATATTGCCTCTGGGATAAGCCTGACAGCTCGTACCAAGCTACCAAGGGGGTGAGCAGGGGTTATTTTGGGTGTGTAATCCCCTTACCCTGACTAGAAGGAAGGTTCCCTACTTGGACAGGGTGCAAACCACTGCCAACTAGAGATCCCCATTTCTAACAATCAGGAAGCACGCTATTTTTTAACTATTTTAAAAGCATACACTTAACAGCTTAGCCGGTATCTCATTTAAAATACCTCTCAAAATGAATAAATGTGTGTCATCAGGAAGCTTCAAGTGATTCCATCTATTAAAGCCAATACCAGCTGCCACGCACCCTTTACATTTGCAGATTGACCTATTGTGTGCATTTACATTTCTATCAGGGAAGCAGGCACCCTGGCAAGAAGGCTTGTTTAGCTGTCTGCACCTCCATCGGTTTCCCAGCACATGAGACTCCCTGCCTCACACTTCTGCTGAAGCTTTTCCACTTCCGGAATTAAACATCCCGGGATGATTTTAATTTCACAAAAATTAGGGGAACTGTTTTACTAAAAATTAAAAAAGTATGGGTACATCTTGGCCCTCTACCCCCCCCCCCCCTACACACACACACTTCGACCACTGCCACAAACCTTCAAGGGGCCTCCATTCCACCCCAAGGTCAATAAATATCTGTAAGATATGGGAGACTCAGGGGGCACCTCTTCACATTCTGTGGGGGGCATCATTTTACGTTACACCACTGATCAGGGCTGCCAGGATAACACCAGGAGGAGGGAGGGGTATTTGGAAGAGTGAAAAAATCTGTTTTTGGCAATCAACCACTCAGAATCTTCAGAGCAGAGGACTGGAGTAAGCATTACTTAAGAGCAGCTATCACAGACGGTCTACAGCAAGAAGGGTGAGAGCTAATTATTAAGGTTGTAAAGAAAGTACTCTGCCAAAAATGGAAGTAAATTATGATTAAGCTCACCCTTAAAAATATGGTGTGCATCTGTAACTACACCCTCAGCTATGTGGAATCAGCTGCAGGATCAAACAAGACAAAAGCAGACTGTATTTGTCATCTTCGTACTGTAATTCTACTGCTGAAATGTCATTTGGAAGGGGAGGTGCATCTGTAATACTCAACGAAACTTAGAATTGAAGTCTTGAGACCAGTATGGAAAGGCGAGAGGTACAGAACCCTAAATGCGGTAACCGCCCCCAGAAAAATAAAACAAATGTGCAGGGATGCCTTGTGTAAACTTTATTGAGCACAAGGAGACCCACCACCTGCTGCTGCAAGGCACTAAGGCTACGACAGTGGGACTTCTTATCCTGTCTCTGCTCTTCCCACCCTGGAAACTTTCCTCGTCTGACCGGGAAGTGATTAGCACCAGCTCCAGGTGAACCAGCTAAGTACTTTAGGCTAGTACGCCAACCTCCACTTTTTCACAACTGCCATGATGGAAACTGATATCTTCTCCTGAAACTCCATGTGTGGCATTCATGTGTTTGCCGTCTCTGTTTGAAATCAATCAATTGAAAATACCTGAACCCCTCTATGTTTAAAGTATATAATTTGGATGTTTGTCCTGAAGAAGGTCATCATATTTCCGGTAGAACCAGCGAAATGTATTGACCTTGCATTGATTTAATGTTCACAGAATACAGACCAACAGTCTACAATGTTATCATGGGCGCTGCTCAGAGGATTTGGCTTGTTTTTCCAAGAACTGTGAACCTTTATTAGAGCGAGGAATGACATTTGTAAAGTTAGGGAGTTCAGGTTGTTTGGAAGCAGCACCATGTATCAAAGGAATTTATTTACATAATTTTGCCTGTCGTCTTTATTCGATCAGCACACACACTCCTCATCCCCCCAAAATTTGTATGAAAAAAAGCAGGCGTTAGATCTGTTGTGGGCACAAGTGCGGAATGAAACGCTCTGTCCGAAGCTCTTAGATATAGAAAGGAGCTTCAACCATAAACAAAAACCATAACTAGACTAAATATACAAATTTTAGTGATTATCTAAATCTATTTAGTGCTTCAACGCCGCTTTTTGTGGTCTTTGGTGCTATCAAATTTCTGGGACAACAGGATCTCGATATACGTGGATGAAAATCTACTGCGTATGGCAGATGATGCCTCCATAGATAGAGTTCTATACCTATTTGGCAGATTCCTAGGATTTATTAATAACTGGCACAACTCAGTCTTGTATCTATCAGCTTCGGATCATATGACAGAATATACACCCACTTCAAACTAGAGCGGTATTGGTATAAATATCTCAGTGCTCTCTGTTCACTTAACAAGAGACAAGAAAGACTATTCCCAAACAACCTATACAGAGTCCTGACAGAATTTGGGGATGATGTAAGGCACTGGAGAGCGCTGCCAACTCATTGTTAGGCAGCCCAATGCTATAAGAAATGATGGTCTTACCTAGTTTCCTTTATATGCTCCAGAACATCCTGTCTGGGGTACTCCAAGACCATACTTACTAACGGACCAGGTAGACTGTCCAAATGGAGATCATAATGGGATAGGCATGT
Organism: Triturus cristatus; assembly: GCF_964204655.1. Lineage (NCBI taxonomy): Eukaryota > Metazoa > Chordata > Amphibia > Caudata > Salamandridae > Triturus > Triturus cristatus. The sequence goes on along the minus strand of NC_140581.1, from coordinate 823,193,622 downwards.
GGGGGAATTAGATGACACAGAACATTAAAAACCTTGCAACTTATAATGGAGGCAGCCATTAGAGCTGAAGTCTGATTGGTGCAACTAAAAGTACACCCTAAAGTATATTACACTAGGAAGATGCAGCAGAAACTAGGAGGAACAAATTCAGATCAATGCCGGAGGTGCAGAGCAGACAGGGCACTTTCCTCAAACTGTATCACTGCACCAGACTAAGGGCCTTTTTAGGAGTTCGGTGGTGCAGGAGCAGAACAGCCCTGCTCCTGCACTGCCAAACCTGTGTAGGAATCACCCTCCAGATCAGGAGTTTTCTCCTGGTTTGGCAGGAAGTCCTTTAGTGTTCCCAGGGCAGTGCATATGAAATAGGCACCACAATGTGAGCGTTAAAGGCAGGTACTGGTGTGCATGCACACAGGGGGGCACATATTGTGCCCCCCTGTGTGCATCCGCATGGTGTGAGGCATCAGGGGTCCCTGTAGGGCCCCTTTGTTTCCTCACTGCCACACTTTTCATGGCGGTCGCACCGTCATGAATAGTGTGGTGGTGAGGAAACTCGTAATAAGCTTGGCGCAGCCGCAGCGGAGTTACAAGTTGGAAAGACTTTCTAACTTTTAAAAGTGGTTTTGGGATCACAGATAGGAAATGGCATGAAAGGGGGCATCCCCCTCCTGTCTACGCTTCTAAGACGAATGTATGAATGGTTTGTGAACTACAATTGCAAATCATTGATCAGTTACTGAGAGCTCAAAGGGGGTGATAACTAATTCCCACAGAGGAGGTTGTCCCATGGAACATCATCTCCTTTGTGAATCATCAAGGTGGCATCAGGGGAAGCAGACACTGAACCAGGGGACATCAGCCTACTGTCCCTTATGTGTTCCTAAGTAGGAAACATTTTTAAAGCAACACTGGTTCCATTAATGGAGAATGGCTGCTTTAAAAAACACAAGGCAATAGGTCTGGCCTCGGCCTTGGCAAGCTGTGCAATGGTTAATATTTTATTTTTTTAAAGCAAATATTTTATTGCAATCTTATACCACAAAAATAAAAATTAAAAATAAAACCTAGAAGCAGCTGCCACATAGTTGCATTAAAAAATTTAAATGTAATCATTCACAGATGTGGACATTTGGAATGTTTTTTTCAGATAAAAATACTTTCAGATTTGCTATGCACTTCATTATAATTGTTATTTGTGAAAGCCAAAAAAAACGACCTCATAACCAAGCTTTCAAATCCTAGGCAGCAACAGTATGGCTTAAAAGATATTTAACTACATCTTAAAGATGTTCCCGATCTCCGCATGATGCCTTATATTGAAAGTTTGTAAACATTATTTAACTCGAAATAATTATTAAAAATGCCGGTCGCTTCCCCAGTCCACCACGGGTTTCAGTCCCGATTGTGGGGAGGGAGGCTACTTCCGGCCGATTGAGGGTTGGTGGTCTAGTCCCCACCCTCCCACATAAAAACACATGCAGAGTGCGCAGCGGATGCGCGTGAGGTAGATGTAATGTTGTACTGTTCAGCGCTAGCTGCTTGATACTGGCATAATCATTTTTTACTTTTTAACGTTGTCACTGTTGCTACTGTTGTGCACTAAATTTTAAAAAACGAGCAAATACCTGATTACACTTTTTGGCAATCCCTTCCGGTCGCTTCCCTGGTCCACCACGGGTCTCAGTCCCGATTGTGTGGAGGGAGGCTACTTCCAGCCGATTGAGGGTTGGTGGTCTAGTCCCCACCCTTCCACATAAAACCGCATGCAGAGCCAAAGGCAAGCCCGTCTGCGCCCGTCCGTGCCTGGACGTCGCCATGAGCCAGGGACCCTGGCCAATTTATTGCTAATTATGGCCCGTTCCGGCAAATACATTACTCCAGACAAGAATTAATGGATTTACAGGCCGACCCACTCCCTCCCTGCCAGACAGAGATATGGCCAGATCCTGAAGGCCCTTTCTCTTGTCGAGTATGCCGATTCCAGGCAAACTATATGGAGACGATATTGACCTGTAAGGGATCGTCTGGCCTTCCATGCATTGCTAACTCCCATAGCCCAGAATTTACTATCTCTCCTGGTTGGGACACAGACACTCCCGTGGATAAAACACGGAAGGGATGGAAGAGTCTGTTGTGTAATATCCGATCCCTTCCTAAACACTTCACTGAGGTTTGGGACCTATTGTCCTCAGTTCAACCTGAACTGGAATTTCTAACGGAAACCTGGCTCAAGCCCCATTCTGTGCCCTCTATATCATTGGGTTTACCAGAGGGATATAAAGTGGTTAGATTGGACAGACCTATGAAGATGGAGGGTGGAATTGCCATGGTGCATAAGGATAGAATTAAGGTCTCTATACTAGATCAGCGTTGTGATACCACTATGGAAATGTTGGTTTTCAGGATAGATATTTTCCCTCATGCTAGTTGGAAAGGGGCATTAATCTACCGTCCCCCTGGACCTTTAGTCGAATTTCCTTTACAACTGGTTGAATTATTAGCCCCTCATGTGAATGCATGTAGCAATTTTTTACTTTTAGGAGATTTTAACATTCATAGCGAATGTCTCTCCAATCCAGACGCACAGATCCTCTTGGCAGACCTATCCCTTTTGGCCCTATCCAAGCTTAATGAAGGCCTGACTCACACAGCCGGTCATACTTTAGACATTATTTTTTCTAATTCTCCTAGGATCCAGTGTGAGCCCCCCCAACAACTTACCTGGTCCGATCATTCGGTTATCGAATTTTTTATTCAAGACCCAATAGAAACAAAAAAAACTAGAACGGTTACATTTCACAATCGCAGGCAGTGGCAGAAAGTCTCCTTGGAGAGCTTTCAAACCTCCTTTTTAAGGCCTCAAAATTCTGTATCGGACAATATAGAGGAAGCATTGGCTAAATATAACTCTGCTGTCTCAATGGCCATTGATCATATTGCGCCATTAAAATCTCTCCTGAGTTATCCTAAACACCCACAGGCAGTTTGGTTCTCGACTCAGTTGCGAGTCCAAAAACAACTTTGTAGGAAATATGAGCGGATCTGGTGTGCTTCCCATGATGAGAAGGACAGAGATCGGTTTTATACCACTCTGTCCAGTTATCATAAAAACATAAAATTAGCACGGAAAACCCATATAGCATCACAATTAGACCAGGCTGGGAACTTCCCTAAAATTCTGCATCAAATCCTTCAGTTCTTCATCAGCTCCAAGGAAAGTGAAAGCTCGGAGGCCCCTTCCCAAGTGCTGTGTGATGATATTGCTCTTCCTTTTTTGCAGAAAATAGAGTTTATCTATGAAAAAATCACCTCGGCAGAAAATCAGCTGCAGATCCCATTGGCTTTAGACCAATTGAAACATATAAACCCTCAGCTGTTAGAGCACTTTCCCACACTTACATTAGCAGAGGTCGAACTATTGATTTACAAGATAAAATCAGGATCCCCTTTGAACCTTATCCCAGCTAAAGTTATCCCTCCCCTGGCTAACCATCTGTCTCCCTCTATTCAATCTCTTATTAATCTCTCCCTAAAAGAAGGCCATGTACTGTTGGAATGGAAAGTTGCACAGGTTAGACCGATCCGCAAGAACACTAACGTCCCTTGGACGGATCTTTCCATCCTCCGCCCTATCTCGCTCCTTCCGTTTCTGAGCAAATTAATTGAGAAACATGTCAACACTCATCTCTCCAGTCATGTCGAACTTACGGGCTGTCTAGACCCCTCCCAGTCCGGCTTTAGGCCCAAATACAGCACCGAATAAGCACTACTAGTGGTCACGGACAACATCAGGATGACCCTAGATAAGAGCCACTCTATGATGTTGGTGCTGTTGGACCTATCTGCGGCGTTCGAAACAGTCTCACACAGCATTTTGCTCAGAAGACTAAAAGAGATCGAACTAAGAAAATCAGCCTTACAGTGGATGGCGACCTTTCTATCAGCTCACTCCCAGATTGTCAACTTAGGCCAGTATCGTTCGGCTCCTACTGAATTGTCCAAGGGAGTTCCTCAGGGCTCATGTTTGAGCTCTACATTGTTTAACATCTATATTGCTCCCTTGGCCAATCTTCTGAGGACGCATGAGTTTATTCCCATATCCTATGCCGACGACACTCAGTTGCTCTTTCCATTCGACAAATGTACCTCTTCTGTGCAGTCGGCCTACTCTCATGGTATGAGAGCTATCTCCCACTGGATGAAGAGTAATTTCCTCCAGTGCAATGTGGGAAAAAGAGAGATTATGCTCTTAGGAGAAGCCCCTTCCTTATGGACTCCAGAATGGTGGCCAATCGATCTAGGCCCCCATCCCGCTACCAAGCTCACAGTTAAAAACGTGGGTATCCGTCTGGATCAAGCCCTCACCCCGAAGGCGCATGCTGCCCAGACAGCAGGTTCCTGTTTTCATATAATAGGCCTGCTCCGTTGAGTCTTCCCTTTGTTCCCTGACTCTACCCGGAAAACTTTAGTCCAGGCACTTGTACTAAGCCGTCTGGACTACTGTAACGGCCTGCTGATCTCCGCCAATGATGCCTCGCTCAGCAGACTGCAGGTAGTCCAGAATACGGTGGCGCGATTGGTCCTCAATGCTCCTTCCAGGACCCCTTCTCGCCCTCTTCTTATGAAGCTGCATTGGCTTCCTATCCGCCAACGGGTCTGATTTAAAATCTGCTGCATTATTCATAAGTCACTGTTTAACCTGGGACCCTCTTACCTCTCGGAGAAATTCCCGCCATATGTACCTTTCAGATCTCTTCGCTCGAGTGCCAAACATCTTCTTGTGGTGCTTCGAGTAAGAAAGGCTAGGAGGAAGAGCCCTTTCCCATCTTGGCCCTCGATATTGGAATGAGCTTCCCATGATTTTAAGACAATGCACTGATCACCTACAATTTAGATTGCTCAAGACCACTCTTTTCTGCGCCTGATTCTGCTGTAGCTGCAACACACCCTCACGGTGTATCCTAAGCACAGAGATACCCCTTCGGGGTCGATTCTAGCGCTACATAAGTAAATAAATAAAAATAAATAAAATAAATAAATAATTCATTTTATGCATTTACTATAAATGTAGAACAAAATAGACAAAATGCTACAGCACTAATAAATTAATTTTGAATTTAAACTATAATTAATGGAAATATATTAAAATAAATTAAAATGATTTTGCTGATATTTGAATTAAAAAATAGATTCCCACCTGAAGAAAAAAAGTATATGTTTTACTGTGTTTTAATAATTAATAAAAGTGATGTACAGATTTAATATAATGAATGTAATTACTTTTTACGAAAATGTAATGTTACATTGTGTTTTAAATTAAAATAGGTTACATAATTTATCACTAAATAATACATATGTTCTATTTTTATGGTGTTTTAACATTAATTTATATTTATTTTTAACTATATTAAATAATCTAATTTCATGTAACGTTATCTCCTATGGGGTTTTATTTTAAGTCCTTACCTCCATTATTTTCTATGCAGTGTTCCAGCCTCAGTGGTTGGCCATGCTTAGTGCTGGGCTTGCTACAAAAGTGCAAGTTACACATATAAGTTAATACAAAAGTGTAAGGTACTGCAAAAACGTAAGTTACAGTTACTGAAAAATTGTAAGCTCCATGTGTAAGTTACTGTAAAATTGGAAGTTATTACAAAAATGCAGTTTGTGAATTTCACTATGTAGTAAGTGCTGCAATACTACTGTATTACTACAATCTTACTTTTGTGAAGCAGCAGTGATATGTCTGTTTTATCTTATATTTCTGGATGGCCCAGCAAATAAGGCATCTGCTAGATGTTTCTGTGTATTATTAAGAGCGGGAAGCATAGATCTTCTGTAGGCATGAGCAGTTCATTCTGCCCTACTTACACACATTGAAAACATGTTTGAGAGGTGTGGATTGGTTTATATACTAGAGTTCGAGGGCAGGACATTATTCAAATGTAATGGTTATTCACCTGTTTTTAGAGCAGAGCAAAATAAAGTGCCACACAAAAACAACTGGAAAGCCCAATGCTCCCATTTCTGGTGCTACAAAATTTGCTAATCCGTACTGCAAAAAAGTGTGAAAAATGCTTTTCACATTGTGGCAGTGTGTGAGAAGCAATCCCAGTGTGACACTGTGGGATAGTGTGAGTGTGTACTATAGCTATGAAACAACAAGTGCAACAAGGTGGGCGAAGGGCATTTGAAACAGCAAAGAGGCACTGGGGCAGATGATGAGCACATCAGCAGTAGATTTCGAGGTAAAGATTAATACAATTGTAGTTGATGCTCTGTACTCTGTGAAGGAATGTTGAGGAAGCTGTATGATTCTCTTTGGCTGTCATGGATCTCATGCTGAAGTCAGGCTTGAAGACCCCGATCCAAAAATGATATGCTCAAGCTTTCCATGGTGATATTTGGAGATTTGATCACCTGTCCGGGGGAATTCTGGGAAAGTCACGGCTTGATGTGCCATATGACAAAAGTGATCTTTCCAATTACTTTGAGGAAGTCAAGTAAAGTCTCAATAATCCAGAAATTAAAATGTTGGTATCCGTGGCGTGACTACACTTTACAAAGTCACAGTTGATCAGGTTACTGTAAGGCCAATTCACATATCAGTGAAGATTACACAATTAAATAGGGAGTTTTTTTGAGTGTGAAGCAAAAGTGTGCAAGGGATGCAGCCCATAACAGGAGGGCTGTCAGAGGACAATATCCTGCAAGCAAGAAATATACCGCCAAGCAGCTGCCTTGAAACCAATGAACTGGAGACATCCATTGGCCAAAAGAAATCTCTCTTCATGCAGGGTTTGAGCAGATGCCAGCTGCCAATGATTTACGGTCAAATTCCCGTGGTACCAAAATGGAACCCTAACCAGAGCGCAAGTAATCAGTCAAATGCCGCTGATCCCAACCTACAATTTGGTGCAACCTAACCTTCACCAGACATTACTCAAGCACCTATAATATCATTGTACCCGGTTTTGCACCCTAAGCGGTCCTTGGTCCCTGGTGGCTCACCAGTAATGCTGCATTACAATACACCTCCCACAACCGTAAATGCAATTTACAACTGACAATGTCAACGATCATTCCACAAGTGCTAGCTTAAACATTCTGCTTAAATGTTCTGCTCAACAATACAAGCAACAGTAAGCAACAGTAAGATTTTAATTGTTAATACACACTGCAGTGTTTACCCGATACCAAAATGAAGGCTCCCTGACCAGTGCGCAAGTAATTATCCAAACGTAGCTGATGCCACTCTACAAGTTACTGAACCCATAATCAGCATCATAAAACACCACACAAGCTCTGATAGTACCGCTCTACATGGCATGGTACCTGACCGCTGACAGCACTTAATTGCTGATACACGTGCATTGTTCACCCAACATCAAACTGGCGGCTCCAGGACCATAACCAGTGACCAGTGTGCATGTAAGCAAGCAACTAAACAGACTCCACTGAGGCCGCGCTACAAATTAGTGCACCCCTAACCACTGCCAGACTTCGCACAAGTGCCTATAATACCACTGTACCTGGTTTTGCACCTGAGGCAGTGCCTTGTCCCTGGCAGCTCACCAGTGTTGCTGTGTCATGACACACCACCCACAACCATAAACGTGCTTTACAATTGGCAATGACAACATTGAACTCCTGCAGCTGGGTCCAATAAATGCCCCCAACCGGACTATTGAGAAAAACTGCATTGAAAAAGTGATGCCCGGCATCCATACTGAGATAAATCTAGCATGATCATGCTGTTGAGCAACTTCAAGGTGAGCGCGAACAAAGTGATAAATACCCATGAAATGGCAGACATCTAAGCACCACCTGCTGCAGCCCTGAAATGCAGCAAGCTCTGCACACTATGCTAGCGATCTGCTAGTGACCATAATACAACTATACATGGGGTAAAAGAACAAAAGCAAACGTCTGAACTTATGAACAAAAGATACTATGGGCACCCTGGGGCTTGTCTGTGTCGTAACTTAAGACCAGATCCACCCTACTAAAAGCCAGTTGCCCGCTGTGGCCTGCCTTCCAGGCTGCACTGTGAGAAAATAAATCTGGCATGTATTAACTTGCAGTTTGATGTTACTTGACGTTGTGTGCACTACCTAGCACTACCTTGATATTGATTGCTATTGTCCTGCTACTGACTGCTATTGTCTGGCAAGCCAATTGACATATTAGAATTGACAATTTAATAGCACTGACAACCTACTCAGCTGGTGACTATTCACTAGAAGCACTCTGTTGCCTGCTCATAACAAACATACAATGGTGTCAAATACAGACAAACGCTATGCGGAGTCAACAAAGCAAGCCGGCTAAGCCTGGTAATAAGAATACCGTAGCAATACACACCATACAACTCAAAGAATTCAAGGAATTCAGACAATAATTTCATGACTCTCTGTGCTTCTAAGCAAGGCTGAATACCTATGCAAAGAGTGCGCCAGCGATTTAAGGAGCATTTGCCCAGCACCCGCAACCTGAAAATCGGTTGTGCCTTACAACACTGCACACAATAGTCCAACGAAGTGAACCGCATCTCAGATCGCTAGACCAACTTATACTACTATACAGGAAATAGTACAGTAAACAAGATAACAAGATGTACAAGGCAACAATATCCAGCCCTATCAGAAAACCAAAAATGCAAAATATGGCAGAAAAGGAGAATAAAGCAAACCTCAAAACGATCAAGGGAGACCCACCGAAACCAGACTCACCATCAAGAGCAAGAATGACATAAACGCTACAATGGAGATGATCTTAAAGAAACTGGCAGACGTCCACGACTTGGCTAAGTTCACTAAAGAAAATATGGACAATAATTAGAATGAAATCTGCGCCATTAAACAAATCTACCACAGGATCGCTGAAACTGAGAATAAAATTAGTAACCGTGGAGATTCAGAAAACAAAGCACAGAAAACTACTTCAGCTCTATCTAGCACCACCACATCACTTAATAAAGACCTAGCAGAACTCGAAGATAGAAATAGACAAGGGAATGTTTGCATTTTTACTATCCCCGAAGGAGAAGAGGGAACAGAAATCTCCTGCATACCTTTTCTAGAGAAATGGTTCATAATAAACACAGATATAATCATCAAGAAAAAATGGAATTTGACAGGGAGCACAGAGTCCATAAGAGGAAGATTCCTAACCAGTCTCACCCGTTCCCCGTTGTATGCAAACACTCCGCTATCAACATGTTGAATAAATCTTGGAATTCATGAGGAAACACAACCACATACAATTGAAAGGCAACAAACCTTTTGTCTCACGGAACTATTCTAACTCCATGGCTGAGACCAGGAAGGGTTTCCTAGCTCTACGACCCAGACTGAAAGAAATTAATTTCCACGACTCATTTGCGTGCCCGGCCAGATAATGAGTACAATATAGGGCACCTCACACATCTTCAATGACCATACTACACTCAGGAAATTCATTAATGAAAAAGATGAAGCTGAAATGGATACGTCAGCACAAAAGACTAGAGCTTCAAGAACCAGTCAATAGCTCACGAACTGAGAGCAATGCCTCATCACTCAGAGGTTCAACTGTCTATAAACTAATTACCAACTGCAGCTCTTCCCAGATGCAAGACTTTGAACTGAAAAACTAGGTCTAACATATGTATGGTTATTAAGTAATATGATGTGACAAATCACATTGGCATACTTCAAATGAGCAGCTGTCATCATGCAAGGTATAGAAATGTAGTTGTTCTACTAGATACCTATTTTGGAACAACATACAATACCATGTAGCTGTCCATGTTTACCACCTTAATATATACCCGTGATGCTGCCACTGTGTAGGAATGTATAAGTGCCTTAAGGTTATACCTAGAAGCATAGAGCGATGAGTAAATACTCTGTGAATACCTTGTTGAGATTAATGAAATATCAATGTAGAATTTGTTTATCCTAGCTAGCAAACCTCTTTGACCATAATACCAAATTGATAAGTAACAATCCGAGCATAGCGAAATGGAGGCTTCCTCACTGAAAAGCAACGTTTGTATTATCTACTGTTGATATTGAACATTTGTTTACCTGGAGGAGCAGTTTCTTCCTCTTATGCCCATGCGTTTTGTGCATCTAAAGGGGGAGGGTGGATGGGGGAGGGGATTAGGCAGGGTTTGTTGGTTAACACTACTTTATTTGATTGTATTTTTGTATGCTGTGCCTTTTATTCTTCTTCTTTACTCATTATTTGTCATCACAAATGTGAATCCAAATTACCGCACTTGTCAGACACCAACCAAATTACTTACAATGTACCCAGGCTTAAGGGAGATATTGTCCTCCTTTAAGAAACAAAGGTTGACTCCACACAGGTGACATGTCTCAGAAACAGACAATTCTTGGATGTAGCCTGCTCTGTAGCAGTGGGTATAAAGAATGGTGTTTTCAGGATGGTCAATGCAAAAGCAAAAATATACATGGTATCAAGTCTCCCAGACAGCCAAGGAAGATGGATTATTTCTAAACTCTCTATGAACAACACTGAATTCTTTGTGGTTAGCGTTTATGCCGCTAAAAAAGACGATCTGTCATTGTGGTGTGAACTCTCTGCACAAATTAAAATGATACCAGACTCAGCCACACTCATCCTAGTAGGTGACCTAAACTTACCATTACACCCTACACTAGACAGAAATTCACAATGTCGATTCCGTCCAAACAAATCACACAAAGCTCTTAAAAATATTCATAGTAAATTCAATCTGGTAGATGCAAGGAGAATACAGAATCTGGACGAAAGGGACTATACCTTTAACTCTTTTCCTCATAATTCATATGCACACATTGACTATATGTTAATCTCGGGCCACTCTATTAAGAAAATGGATCAAATGATAATTGAACCTAGGGTAATATCAGACCATTCCAGCATAACGATGTCCATTACTGATCCCTCACCAGACCCAAAAGAAACTCAATGGAGATTTAACAATGAAACTCTAAGGCATCAAAATAACAAACGATGTATTGAAGACACCATAGTAAATTTCCTTAAAGACAATAAGGCAGACAAAACCTCAGACCTCACCAGATGGGAAGCCCTAAAGGCAACTGTTAAAGGGGTGATACTCAAAATTAGATCTTATTTGAACAGGGAAGCCAATAATAGACTTTTTAAATTAGAGGAAGAAATAATAGCTCTAGAAAGACAACATAGTTTCACTAAAGACAACCAGGCCTTAAATGAAATCAGCAAAATTAATTCTGAATACAACAAGATCATCAGTACTAGAGTGGGTATGTGGATCAATAAACAAAAAAGGATTAGGCTATGTGACTCAAATAAAGCAAGCAAAACATTAGCAGCATATCTAAAACATAAACCACAAACGTTTACCCTTAATGCCATTAAAGATGAGAGGGATTATGTACAAACTAACCCAAAGAACATTGCAGAGTTTTAAAAATGTTTTACCAAACTATCTATAAAGATAATAATACCCTGAAGCACAAAAAATGTAAAACATATCTTGATAAAGCCCAATATGGATGGGCATAATTCACAGTTCTTCAAATCCTTCTCTTTTTATCCAACCCTTATTAAAGCTATATACACATTTTGCTACCTCTGGTCAAGTAAATGATACACCAACAAAAAGCAATAATTGTGGTGATACCAAAAGAGGGCAAGGACTTTTTACTCCCAAAAAACTATAGATCAATCTTACTAGTCAATTTGGAATGCAAAATATATGCCATGATACTCTCCGCCGAATTAAGAAAATACATGTCTAAACTAATCCACCCCTCCCAAGTAGGTTTCCTGAAAAATAGATTCTCTAGCGACAATACAAGGATACGTTGTCATGTCCTAGATAAAGCAAAAACAACATAATCGCCCACTGTAGCTGTCACTCTCAACAGAGAAAAAGCGTTCAATAAAGAAGATTGGAAATACTTACACTTGAGAAACTTTATATTGGAGAACCCCTAATCTGCTCGATCATGGCACTCTACCATAAACTGGTCGCTAAAGTCAGAGCAGGAAGCGCTGTCTCATCCACATTTTCCCTGAAACAAGGTACCAGGCAAGGCTGTCCCGCTTCAGCGCCCCCCCCCCCAAATTCCTACTGGCATTAGAACAATTCCTATGGCACAAAAGGGAGAACAAAGATATTGCTGGTGTCCCATTTGGCGAAACCACTGTAAAAATAGCAGCTTATGCAGACGAAGTGCTGGTCACCACTGAGAATGCTCAACCCTCTATACCCGCCCGAATGACCTCTGTTCAGGAATTTTCAGAAGTATCGGGGTATACTCTCAATAAAGATAAGTCCGAAGTTAAACTCCTCAATAACTATGCAAACAAAAATATTCTGGGCAACTCCAGGTTGGCATGGCATGGCATGGCAGGCCAGATGTATTAAATACTTAGGGATAGAATTCACTAATGACCTAATCCTGTTCCAAACGTGCCTAGACCACCACTTTTTGGGTGACGGAGCATGACTACCTCACACGACGGGTGCTGCGACAAGAAAAGACGAGCGAAACGATTCCTGTCCATCCCAAAGTCTATGATGTGCACCATGCGAGAACTGACGATGGTCAAGAAGGCAGGCTGAGTCTGCGGATCAGAGTGCCCCCCCAGACTATGAATTCGCAGGTTGGTGAACGCCGAAGAGGTGAACTCGCCTAGCCGCTGCGTAGGGGAGAAGAAGTGGTAGCCCTGCCCGCTGGGCCGCATCGCGGGATAAGGCTTGATTGAACAGGTGCCACGTTGGTTCGCAGTGGCTGCAGGAGACAGGAGAGGCCCTTCTCAGGCCTAGGTCGGAGCGTGGAGAGACACCCAGAGGGCGTACTGAAGAGGATGCAACCGGGCTCAGTGGTGGACGAAGATAGGTGCACAAGTAGGAGTGGACTCCCACCCTCACCCAGTAGAGAGTTCCAACCTCCTACTATTGTTTGTTGTGGCAGCAGTGCAGATGAGGGGGCCCGCCCTATAGCAGCGAGGAACCGGCTGCAAGGTCGGGCATACACAGAGTGTATTGGTACAACCTCGGAGGCCCAGACACGGGGTCCCCAGGAGGGGTGGGTGTAGAGACCCCCCAGTACTGGAAGAGACTCAGGGCCCAGGTTGGGGCCTGCTGTTTATTCGCCGGGGTCAACTGCTGGGAAGGGGCCTTGCAAGACCCTTCCTTTCATTTCTTGATATACCAATTGAAGCCTCAACTTATGCCTGAAAATTATGGGACACCTAGGACTGGGGATATGCATCAGCAGCCCTAGAATTTGCTGCCAGGGCTGCTAGTGGAGGAAGCGGCAAGGCGGAGGTGACTGCCTGATCTATAAAAGCTGCTCCTTAGCAAAAACACTGCATCATTGTAGGGTGAAATGAGTTGGTGGTGCACTGCAGACCGACGAGGGAGGCAGGAATACGAGATTACACCACAGAGGGCACCCTTAGGATCCTTCACTCCTTGATGACGCCCATGCACCTGGTGCACTGCACTGCTTGGCAAGGTTAATTGCTTTCTCAGGATCGTATCAAGCTGGGACAGTCACGCGCTGTGCCTTCAGGGTCCAGCCAAGACTCAAGAGGGGGAAACTACTTGCATTCTCCCCTGAAAATCTTCCTGGAAGAGATGGACAAGACTAGGGCTCAACTTGCAGAAGCGCCTCCTGAACAAGAGGCTAACCCAGACGCACAACTGCAGGAACCAGGGCCCTCTTGTGACCCAGTGCAGCTACAATTAACAAAAATTCTGGAGGCCGTCACGGCCACTAACACCACTCTGCACCAACATGTCAGCACGGTATCCGTTGGGTTGGGCATACTCCGGGACAAACAACACAAGCTTGCGGACAGAGTCAAAGCAGCGGAGTCTTCGGTTGCCGATCTCCGCCCTGCACACCTGACAACACCTCTCCAGGTCACGGAACTCACAGACAGGGAACTCACAGACAGGGTCTGTGTGCTTGAACTCAGACCGGAGGATGCTGAAGGGTATAATAGATGCAATAATATCCGGGTGGTTGGGCTGCCTGAAGGGGTGGAGACCACAGACATGGTTGCATACTTGGAACACTAGCTTAAAACTGTGGTGGCTCCGGGGGGGTGTCTCTGCCTTTTATACTCTTGAAAGAGCACACAGAGTGCCAGCGCGCCCAACACAACAGCGCCTAGTCGTACTCCATGTCCGGTGGTAGCGAGGCTCCTCCACTACAAGGACAGAGACACGCTGCTTTATAAGGCCAGAACCGCAGGTCCCTTTATAATTAACAACAGCAAGATTTCCATATTCCCTGACTACACAATAGAAGTGCAAAGGAAGAGAACCTCATTTTTTGAGGTTAAGAAAGCTCTGAAGGAAGAGGCCCTACAGCCCTCACTGATGTTTCCTGCAAGGCTTTGAATTCTGTTTGAGGGCAAGACTCACTTTTTTGAAGACCCGACAGCAGCCTGGGAGTGGATTGAATCCTATAAGGCCACGATGCAGCCTCAAGGAAAATTAATCGCACCCACACAGGTGGGAGCAATGAGGAAAAGATTCTGGAGAGGACCCCGGAGGGTACCAGCAAAGAAACCCAGCCCATCACAAACTGAGAGGGAGAGAGCTGCCACCCTCCAGGCAGTAGTGACAATCATGAAGGGGTCGGAGAGTGTGTCGGAGGCTGGTTTCCCATCCTGTGAAAGGGACAGGGAGTCTGAATCTGAATCCTCGCAGGCAGATAGTAAGCAGCTGCCAGATGTAACATGATATAATTTGATGAGGCAATGGAGGAGAGCAGCAGCGCCCGCCTGCTCACAAGGTATCCTGACTTTGAGTGGGTCAGATGTGTTAGACAATTGCTGTGGGTATGGGCTAACGCGGGTGTAGTGGGAACCACTGCCTTTGGACTGTAGCCTGCCCCCATTGGAAGGCTGAATCTGTGCTTGGTTTTGGTCTTCTAATTCGACACAATGGTTTACTCATAGTTTGGGCGGCTGGCGGTTGCCAGACTGCTCTTCGGAAGGGGAGTTAATGTTAAGGGATGTTTTACATTTTACGTTGCATTACTTTGCTTTCTATGCATGGGTGGCCTGACATGATCTTATTGGGGAGGCGGGGACAGGGTGTGAGGATAGATGGAGCAGTAATGACTGCTTTACAATGGCTGCACTGCATTACACATTACAATTTCTGACATGGAACATCAGAGGTATGGGGTCAGCAACCAAGCGGCATAATGTCCTTGGATAACTACGTTGGCACGGAGTACAGATAGCTATGCTGCAGGAGACACATCTTGTTCAGAGCGAGGTGGAGAAATTACGCAGAAGATGGAGGATACATGGATTTGCCCCCTCCTTCTCGGCATACGCCAGGGGGGTATCGATTTGGGTGAGAGCGGGGGTCTCATTTGAGCCGCAGCATACTCTCACTGATGCAGAGGGTCGTTATGTTCTGGTTACGAGGAGATTGTGGGGACTTGAGGTCACCGTCAGCAGTGTATGTGCCCCTAACCAGGACCGAGTCCCCTTCCTACATAGGCTCTCGGATCCCTTGGCAGACTCAGCAGCAGTAGATCTACTTCTTGGGGGAGATTTTAATAGCGTATCTGATGTTTCATTAGATCATTCAACACCCCCATTGCCGGGGGCTCCAGCCCATTGTAATGCAGCTGGGTTGAGGGAATGGATGGATCATTGGGGGCTGGAAGATATGTAGAGGATGCAACATGCTTCCATAAAGGACTATTCCTTTTATTTACCCGCATATCAGCTACACACATGCCTAGACACCTTTCTGTGTTCTTCCTCCCTTGGTAACACCATTCCCCACACTGAATACTTAGGACATACAATATCAGATCACTGTCCTTTGTTGTTAAAGTTAAACCATTGAGGGCCCGCCCTCTGATCCTTTTATGGTGGCTTAATTCCCGGGCATTGGAAGATGTCTGCTTCAGGGAAACCTTAAAGACCATCATTGACAATTACTTTTTAGATAACACACAGACAGCGTCCACAGGACTATTAGAATGGGAGGCATTTAAAATTGTCATACGTGGTTATTGTCTGGGACACTCAACAGGGGCCCAGTGGGAATTACATTTAGAGCTACGGACACTAGAGGATAATTTGCATCTGTTGGGAAATGCATGGGGAATTGAGACCGATGACCCGGAGGGCCTGGGAGAGGCACAAACACTTTATAGTGCAGCCCTGGAGCAACCGCGGTGCCATGATTGCAGGGAGTAACTCACAAAAGGAGGAGGAAGGAAGGCCGGGTCGATTGTTGGCATGGCTGGTCCAGCCGGAATCCCGGGGTTCTTTGATTAATGAGCTGAGGGATGGGGGTGAAGACGTTGTTTATGATCCTGAAGTGATTAACGCCCTGTTCTGCGATTATTACAAGGCCTTATACTGTACGTCACCCCCGATCCTACTGTAGGAGCAGAGGGACTTTTTGAGAGAGTTGCCGTGCCGGAAGTTGGACGCTCAGGCAAGGGGGACACTGGGTGGACTGGTGACAGAACATGAAGTCCAGGTTGCCATTAAAAGCATGGCTACCGGGAAGACACTTGCCCAGATGTCCTCCCAGCAGAATTCTACTAGCATATGTCCCGGCATTGCATCCTATATTAGTGGCTCTATATGCAGAATCTCTGTGGCTTGGGCAGCGTCCGGACTCTTTACATGATGTAGTAGCGATCCCTCTCCCCAAGACCACAACCCTACTGGCTTCCACAACAGACTTCCGCCGGCTCTCCATGCTCAGCATGGATTTTAAACTCCTAAGTAAAATTATGGTGCTTCGTTTACTCCCACCGCACGTGTGTACCTTAATAGACTCCGATCAAAATGGGTTTATCCCAACTCGGAATACATCCCTTAACTTTCGGAGACTATATTCAGTTTTATTTCACCCAGAGGTCCAAATCCCTCCCATTGCGGCCTTTTTATCGATCAGCCTGCAGAAGGCCTTCGACACCGTGCGGTGTGATTATTTGTTTGAGGCCATGCGACAGATGGGCCTCGGGGACGAATGACTGAAATGGGTGAAATTATTGCATGGAGGCCCTACGGTTCGGGTTCGAACAGGAAGGACTGTGTCCCAGCAATACGGAATCTTCTGGGGTACTGGACAGGCCTGCCCCCTATCACCGCTCCTGTTTGCCCTGGCAATTGAGCCGCTAGCTGTTCTGTTCAGGATGGGCAGAGAAGGAATAGGCGTACCTATACGAGGGCGCAAATATATCATCTCCCTTTGAGCAGATGATCTTCTGATTTATCTGGTGGATGCAGCGGAAGGCACTGCCACATCCCTTGTACTACTGGGGAACTTTGAATGAGTATCAGGCCTAAAAGTTAATAAGACTAAGACTTATTTGTTCCCTGCAGACCCTTTGCTCCCCACCCCCCAGAACTTCTGGTGGAGCTTAATTGGGCACAATGCACCTTTAGATATTTAGGGATCCATATTTATCACTCTCTTGATGATCTCTGAGAGGGCAACCTTGGGAGGGCGATTCGATCCCTTGTTCCCTTCTGGTGCTCCTTGCGTCTACCTATAATGGCTTGGATCTCCCTATCTAAAATGGTTATGCTCCCACGCTTATTATATTAATTTATTAATCTCCCAATCAAATCCCAGTTAGCTGGTTTTGTCAACTGGATTCTTTATTGAGGGGCCTTATTTGGGAAACGGGAAGGCGCAGAGTGTCCATAACAACCTTGCAGAGTCCCGGGAGGGAAGGAGGCTTGGGAGTTCCAAATTTTGAATTATATTTTTGGGCCTCCCAGTGGTTGGAAGGAAAGTGGTTAGAAGCCATAGATCAGGCGGAGAGAGAGGTGATTTCCTCATGGTTACTGGTCAAATTGCTTAACCCAGCGGTGGATAGCCCGCATTACTCACCGTTGTTGGTCACAGCTCTGCGATGCTAGAGCCAGGGAGTGGCTAAGACGGCCGGCACCCCCTTGTACTTTCCAGTTCTGCCATTGATTGGACTGCCTCATGGGGATCCAATCTCTATATTTACAGCTGAGCAGTTGACAGTCTGTACTGGGGTGGGACTCGATACTGTGGGAGATCTTTACCACCAGAATACTCTTACTGCTTTTGAGGACTTAGTGGTAGATGCAGGCCTCGCACCTGGCCAGTTCCTCCAATATGAGGCCCTGATACGTGCATTTAGGGAATTATGGGGCGGAGGTAGAGAGGAGCCTAAAACGCACCTGGTGTTGCATTCTTTGTTAAGCCTGGGCTCAGTCGGCAACTTGGTGAAGTGGTTATAATACTCTCTGTCAGAAGCAACTCGTAACCCTCTGACATTATTGCGTGAACACTGCGAGATGACTCAAGAGAGGGAACTCACAGATCCGGAATGAAACAGAGTACTAGATTACCACAGAACAGTTTCACGTAACACCAGGTTGAAGTATATGCAGTTTAATTACTTGTACATGACTTATATGACGCTGCATAGGCTAAGAGTTGCCTATGGTGGTGTAGCCCAGAGTTGCCCTAGGTGTAATTGTGCAGACATGGATTTTGTTCTCAAGACATGGGTGTACCCCGGTCTGAAATCACTTTGGGATGAAGTTGTGGCGGTGGTGAATACAACGCTGGGGTGCACACTCTGTCCTATGGTCAGGGTCTGCCTACTGGGGCTCTTCCCTATTCTGTAGTGTAGTTCCTATTTCCCTTATAGGCTCTACGATTTGGAATAATATACACTATAGTTTTTGCATAGGACTAAGGTCAGTATGCTCCTATCGAGTACATTAAACTTAATTACTTGTGTGTGCCAGCTAACTCAGAGGTCACTAGAAACTTCTCGAATAAACAAGAAGGGATTAGTTTCTGACAACCGCATAAACATGACAACTTTGTTTCCCTTAGAATCGGAACGCGTCTCAGAATCGTGGAAACAATAGATAACAATTTCACTCAGTCAATCGTACATGCTTAGTTTCTCCAGAGGTACACAGAAATAGATAGACGGGCGTTTCAATAAAAAGATTTATTGAACAGTCTTGTTTCTTGTGTAAGAGATATGAGCTGTTACAATCATAAGACAGTAAGCAAGATATAATACGCACAGCGTAAGCAGTAAGAAGAAATAATACTGTAAAAGCATTGTCTTTTAGCTATGACATATATTCATATATACATACATAAATAACACGGGCTAAAAAGTGAATACTCGTCTGATGCTTCTAAATAGTTCTACCCCAGTGTACCTAACCTAAGTGTAGTATGAGGTAAGAAGTAGGTGCTGTTTTCTATAGTATGGTATATACTAAGTTTTGTATGCCAAGAGTCCCTCTAGGTTCTAGTCAGCTCCATACCTTTAGAATGAGAGAGGTGGGAATCTCTTTCCGGGTATCAAATTTAACACCCCGCGAAGGGAGTCAGAACACTGGAAGTTGGATTCTCTGCAAGCAGGGATGACAGCGTCTGGTCAGTGCGTCAGGCCGGGATATGGTCTCTTCCGAACTTGCCGTGTGCAGTCAAGTTGTGCTGAGTCGTGCCGTGGTTTGCCATGGTAAGGGAAGGTATATTTATACCTGGAAGGTGCTTAGGAATGCTAGCATTGACGTAAAGTCGGGCAGAGGAAGACGTCATGGATGAACCCCTAAGGAATAGTAGTTCATGCATAATAGATGAGTTCTTGGAGAAATCAATAATCCTAGGTAGGGAAAGTCCCGACGGCTTAAGGGTCTGGTTTCTAAGAACTTGACTTTTAATTGCTGGTTTGCAGTTTCAAGTATTACTTGAACTGCTTTGTATCACTGTATTTCTAAGAATGTTATTCACTAGATGACTATATGAATATGCAGATATGCCAAATGCCTGTGAAGACCTGGGCACACCCTTTAACCTTACCCCCTTCTCTTCTATATATTCTCACACTTCTGATCCGGATGCGTTATGAAGATCTTTTGATTTATTTCAATTTTGATTCCCTCTTGCTATCCTTGTGTTATTGCTTGTTCTAGTAGACTCAATAAAGATTATTTGAACAAAACAAAAAAAGGAAATGATACATGAGAGGAGCATTTTGGGCAAGATGACATTTCAGTTTGGACTATTGTCTGTGACCACTACTTTCTCGCCTAACAGACTCCTTGTGAAGTACAGTGATTGAGTCCACCTTTTGCTATCAATGACGTCTTCAGCTGGTACATGTTTTATTCACAGTAACGAAGCAAATATTTGAGTTAAGAGATGGAATTTATTTTATTTGATTCATTTGGCTGATCTATTTTGCTATGTGGTTTGTATCCACAGAACAATGGACTGTTTTCCGGAAGGCTACAAAGACATAGTAACATTCATTCAAAAACTGCTCAAAAGACATCAATGTCCAAAGGAGGACACACTGTCCGTCCTTTGATTCTCACAGTTATGAAAACTAGAACAGGGTTTTATAGGTAACGTACCTGACCAATTCCAAGAAATGTTACAGATGGGAAACTAGAAATAAAATGAAACAAGAGAAATAAAGTGTTAAAAATTATTGTTTTCATGCAGATACAGTAATAGAGCAAACACAACTACACAACACTGCAGCCTCATAGCTCAAAGGCTGAACTGGACATTTTTATGCAAATGCACCAGGTTTTATGGCGTGGGAAGCTTGTAGAATGTACTGTGTCATCCACATTGGTGTGCTACTAAAAACAGGGGTCACTCTAGCATACTGATATTAATGCAAAGTAAAAATGTGATATATACTCAAGTGGCCTACCTTGAAGATGAAAGTTACACCCCTCTTGAAAATGAAGAGCTTACAATTGGCCTCATTATGGCCAGCGGGAACTCTTCATTCCAAATATTTATTAAAAATGGGACATGCAATAAACACTGCAAAAAATACTGCTAAGCTTTCGAATTCAATGCCCTCAGTTCTTAGAAAAAACTGAGCTGTTTTCTTTCTGGACAGCTATTAAAACATGGCTTTTCAACAGTTAGACCTCTGTTCCTTTCTCATCTCTAAGTTGTCTGCTTAGGCTTTAATCAGTTTTCCAGAGCTATAGCGCCTAGACACCCCAGGGTAGTAGAGTGCTCTATAAATTTAATTTTCCTTTCATTTAATTTCAAATGATTCCAGGTGTGACATTGGGGCAGGGCAATTGCTATTGTATTGCCTGAAATTGCATAGTTTCCTATTATTTGATATATTTAAGTGAAAAAAAGCAAAACGGTTTATAAGGGAAAAATTATATTGTGGTGGTCCTCTAGCTAATGCTAGGTAACTTCCTAGTTTAGTAAAATAGCTACTCCCTGTTCAAGGTTCCATTTCAAAGGTGATACATTCTTTAGTAAGAACTACTTACATTACACATAAAAAACAAACAAACTTAATTGGCTCCGATTGGTCAAATTATAGATGTTATTACCCAACATTATGGTTTTAATGTATTCATCCAAACGTTTGAAAACTGAGTCGGACTGACAGAACTAAAACTTGTACCTATGTCCTCTGGAGAAACATCCAGACTGCTGAACTATCCAATTAGCTAACCGTGATCCTGATTCACAAATCAGGGATAGGGCTGGCCGGTGAGCTTTTTTGTCTAGTTGGATACCTGATTTTGTGATAGAAGAGTTACCTAAATCAAGTATGCTGACTTCCGCAATCTTAAGTAAAGGGACTTTGGTACATTTTCGGGGGTGCACTGAAGCCTGATTACATACTGGCTTAGACAGGAACAGTATAGGAATGTATTTTGTTATATTTAATTGCGTTAACCGACTGAATTAAAGTTGTATATACCAAAAATCACTGTTAGAAATGGGATTTCTGGCTAGCTGAAACTTGCGCCAAAGCGAGGCAGAAACCACCACTCTAGTCAGGATAAGGGAGTTACACGTCTACAAATAACCCCTGCTCACCCCCTTGGTAGCTTGGCACGAGCAGCCAGGCTTATCTTAGAGGCAGTGTGTAAAGTATTTGCACATAACCAACAGTTATACAGCGTACGCACTACAAAAGGACACCACACCAGTTTAGAAAAATATCCAATATTTGTATTTAATTAAAATAAGATCAAAAACGATAAAAGCTCCACAATAGTATACCTAAAAGTTCACAGTTCAAAAACTACGTTGATGAAAAAGAGTTCCTTGGGTGGATAGCTCCATCCGGGCTTCCACGGCGTTGTGAGCACACAAGTCCAAAAGCAGTTCTGGCTGACCGCGGGGTCGCGGCCAACTACAGTGTCGGGAAGACCCGCAAACAGTACCTTTCAGAGATGCAGGGCGATGGGGCCCTTGAAGTCACGCGCATTGCAGGTCGAGCTCCTCTCTGATGGGATCAGGAGCACTGGTGCCAACAGGCGTTGGGTGCTACGGTGCGAAGTGCAGCGGTGCGGCGTGCGGTGCCCCTTGGTCGTGGTGCGAGCAGCGGCTCGGTGGCGGAATCTGATGGCGTCGTCAGTGAGACCAGTGTCACGGTGCGAGATGGAGGCGGTGCTCGTTACGGTGCTAGCAGGTCACAGTGCAAGCAGCGGTGTTATCGTTGCTGGAGCGCTGTCGTCGCTTGATGAACTGGAGTCGATGACACCGGCATCGGTGGGCCAAGGCTGCGGTGTGGGATGAGGGCGGTGTGTCGTGTAACTTACGGTCGGTGCCCCCGAACCACGGTGCAAGCAGCGGCGCCGATTTCGGTGGGAGGTGGCGATGTCAGGAAGGCCACGGCGTCGTCGTGTAGCGAGGTGGTGCAGAGTGTGGGCCCACAGGTCATGGTGCGAGCAGCGGCTCGGTGATGGCGTCAGCAGGCGTCCTTGGTGAGATTAGGGTCGCGGCGTGGCGGGGGTGTCCTCTGCGGTGCCAAAGCTTCAGCGTGAAGCAAGGCGGAGCGGAGTACGGTGCCCAAAGGTCGGGCTGCGAGCAGCGACTCGGTGATGGCATCAGCAGGCATCCTCAGTGAGACCAGGGTCAAGGTGCGGCATTGCGGTGGTGCCCTCTGCGGTGCCTTCAGGACACGGGTTCGGCAGGGTCATCGTAGACGTCGTCGAGTGGCGTTCTTCTGGTTGCAGAACAAAACACACAGTCCCCAGTGCTGCGGGTCGAAGAACCTGAAGTCTCTGCTGTTCCTGAGACTTTGTGAACAGGGGGCAAGCTCTACCTCAAGCCCTTTGAGAGTCTCACCAATTCAGCTGCAGAAAGTCCAGTCCAGGCCTTTCACTGCCCACGACAGAAGCAGCCACTGCAGGTCAGCCCAGCAAAGCACGCAGTAAAGCAGTCATTCCTCTTAGCAGTTTCTGCTTTGTCAGAGGCAGACCAGGCCCTTAGAGGTGCAAGGAAATTCCTCCCCCTTCCCCCATCGCAGCCAAGGTCTAATCAGCCCTTTCCTGACCTATCCAGACCATCTGGTGCCCCTCCGGCCCCCCAGTCTTCTGTCCTCCAAAACCCAGACAGGCAATCCACATTCCAGCAGGGGCATACGGGATGACCGAGCAAAATAATACCCACTTTCTAAAAGTGGCCTCTATGAACTCAGAATAAAAAGGACACCCTCGCTAAAGGCTGCGTCTTTAGACGCTGAGTTCAGGCATACCAAACTTCATTCACTTGTAACTTTTTCAGGCTACGTACGTGGGTGGCACAATCCATGCTGCAGGCCCACGAGTAGCGGTTGACTCACAAGCCCCGGCACCCGCAGTGCCCTTTACTGAGGACTGACAAGTAAGTCACACATCTAATCAGAATACAATTTACCACAGGAGCACCAGCGCTTTACCACCGATCAGCAGTATGAAAAGCGTGCAGAAACGTTATACCAGCAGACACAGAGTCAAAACCGGGAGGGCAGAAAGCAAAAACTCGTGGAAACACGCCAAAAGATGCCAAGTCTAACAATCACAAATAATGAAGTTTATTTAGGTATGCATTAAACAAAATGCATTATGTATTAGAAATAGTTTGATTGTAATTGTTGCTATTTTAGCACTTACAAAAACTCACAATAGTAATGAGTGCCTAGCAATACCTTCTTTAAACTTAATCTCCAGTAACTTGTAAACTTTAAGAGGTATCTGTTGTGTGTGTGTTGACTGTAAAAATAGATAATTTGTAGAGCTAACAGTTTCACAAATTTTTCTTACGCAAAACAGAATAAATATTATATTATATAAATAAAAAGAACACGCCCAAGCAAAAGTATGCTAACTCAGTCTCCACATTTAATTTATTTAGTCCTTGAGAATGAGCAATGGAACAGGACTGCCACAGACACATTTAAAGGTCAGGAGGGAGGAGACATTGCTGCATATTCTGAGGTCTAACCACAGGTTCCCACATTTGGTGACAATGTGGGAACCTGAAAAAATAACATTCACTCGCAGCAACTTAGTTAAATTATCCACCCAATCTGGAAAGTCTTAGAAGTGAGATCCCTGCCTGTATTAACTATCTTTTTAAGAAAAATAGAACATTTAAAATGTACACTGAATTTTTATCTGCACCTAAGTATTTACCTCTGATGTCACACAACTCACATTGGATGACAGTAGAGTGCTAATTGTTCTAATCTTCCAACTCTTCTACCTCTCAACTTAGAAATCAAAAAGCAAATTGTTGTGATTGCACTCCTTGTACTCCTCAGATTTAAACACTAAACTACTAAAGTGTTCTATCCGGGTGCAGTCTCTGTCCATGAGTGCCAGAAAATAGAAAGATTAGCCACGAGTTAAGTGACCAAGTGGTCACCACAGATGCTGCTGTATCACAGATAAAAAGCCTATTAGAAATATTCAAATGAAACGTGTGTCATTTCTATGATAACATTTTTCATTCTTGTTGTTGATTACTAATGCATAACTTTTTAGTTACTTCCGATTAGTGAACATGTGATTATTGCTCCAGTATAAAAATATAATAATTTTCCAACTGAATTTCCCAATTGAATATTCACTGCCTTCCGAATGCGTTTCGGATCATTATCCTTCATCAGGGGTCAATTGGCTTTTTGCAAACAAATCATAGCATTATGTGGGCGTGACCTTTTTCGGAACTTTACGTGTGTGCAGAGCGTGGTGCTTGCTGCGCCAAACAACATTGGCCATAGGGGCATGTATAAAGTCACTTCTGTTGTTTCTGATCTCTTAACAAAAATGGGCCTAATGATGAGAACATAGGACAGTCATAAAATTATCTTTGCGATGCTTGTAGACCATACGGGGTCCTAAATAAGCCTTTGAAGAGGTTTAACAAAATACAGGCTTGAGCTGTGTAAACATCTTGGGAAAGAGTCTTCTCCTTCACACTTCATCTATAGCTCTAATACTGATGGCAATATATATCATAAAAATAGTATTTTTTCTCTTTCTGTGTATGATTATTTGAGTGTAACCATGTTGGTTGTACTTCCCTTTCACACCCTGCTTCTCTATGTAGTCGTTCCTTCGGCATAGCCTGAAGGATATATGGATAGGCTACATTTATATAAGGTTAAAGTAGCTGGGGTGTTTGGTGGATGATCTGACACTTAGAGTAGAGGTAACCAAACAAAAGCTCTGTTATGTCTGGTTACACACATTTTACTGTTTTATATGGCTCTAGGTGGTTGCTCACTATGGAGACGCAAATTATCAATATTGACTACTGCTTAATTTTTCCTAATGTAATGCCATGTTTGCTTACTACTACGAGGTGCAATCTTGGTAAAGACTCTTGAAGACAGTCTGAATTAAAATACCTTTTTTACAAAAAGGTACAGTTAGTAACGCCGAAGGCTGCCAGGGCCATGGCAAGATACACAGCCCTGAAGGCTACCTCGAGGTAGGTCTCCTGTAAGACTCCTGCCTAAACCACCAGACAAATCTGGTGTGCAAAACTAATAGAAGGTAGTGCAAGATTTACAGCGGGATGGGCTAAAAAAATACAGTTTACTGCCACAGGGAGGACCTGAGCAGTGAGCTATGGGCCTGAAGTGCACCACAAACAAAGCTCAGCAGACCCAGGAAACCAACTGTGTAAAGCCCTAAATGGTGCCTGAAATAAAAGACTCTCTATCAGGCAAGGGCAGACCCTAAAGACCCAAGGAGGAATATTCCAGAAGAAAAGGCAAAAAGGGTGTTCTTGTGAGCTGATTAAAAGACACAAAATGAGCCCCAGATTACAAATCCCTCAATCGCAGCCCACCTGGAGCCAGGATTACTGGTCCAAGCGGCTCATCAGGACATGCCTAATATAAGTCACCAAGGAAGACTTAGGAGAATAGCTGCCCAGTGTGTGGCATCTCAGGTGGAGCACAGTGCTAATCTACAAGTGGTACAACGAGCAATATCCACTAGGCCACAAAGGCCACATTGGAGAAGATACTTAGAGAATGAGGCCCATACGTCCACTAGAGAGACGTAGTTTTCACTTTTGGGAGACCTGTGATGCAGGGATATTTGAAGTTTGAAGTTTATTTTATTATGCTTGATTAATTAAAACCATTGCATACACTAATTCTTTTAAAATAGAATATCTTACACTTTTATGATAAAAGCATTGTTAAAAATCCCGGCATTTATAAAAAATTAGTAAATAAGAATAAATAAGTCATTCAAATCATTGGAGGAAATGCTCCAATTATTAAAACTTTCTGCGCATTGCTCATGTTAGACAATAAATTTTGTTTCAACTGTATCCATTCTTGTAGAAATTATGTCTGTTCTTGTAGTATTTAGTCCTTGGCCAACACAGACCTGTGTTTCAATCTTTTTGCGGTTATGTCAAGGAATTTAGTTTAGCTGCACTATCTCTGGGTTAAAACACAACATTACTGCTTGTATGTAAGACCTAGCTCCATACTGTCTAAACACTGGTTTTAGCAAGGTTATCCTTATGTCTCTTAGCTTGTTACAGATGCATATAACATGGATGACATCCTCGACACCACAGCCTCATAAACGACAAGACTGGTCTCCTCCTTTTCACTCCCAAGGAGGTAGGAATTGATTAAAGGGCCCACCCCCAGCCGGAGGTTTAGGAATTTTTCCTTGGTATTGATTTTTATTCCCATTTTCAGGTAGAGTTGGGGTTTAAGTGCTTTGTATGTATTTAGGACCACTCAGCCATTAGACTTTTTGGCTAATGCTTTTTTATCCTCTATAGCAGATAATAAGCGGGTTACCTTTGTTATAGCTTTTTTTAAAGTGAAGTGATTCATCGAGGTGTTCCACAAGTCTGTTAGACCTAAAAGTTGAATGGATTCCTGGAGGTACTCGTTTGCTGGTGATTTTCCTGAGCGAGACAGTTCCATCCAGAGTTGGTCATTCAGGGATCCTTCATCATCACCTTTGATCTTATGCCTGCATTTCACAAATGCTCCCCTTCGTTCCATTATCTGAAGCCCAAATTCCAACCGTATTTGGGCTGGGGAGAAGTTTCTGGGGAGTTGAAAGATCGCTCAGTAAGAGTTGGATATTATATTGTCGAGGATTGTTGCATCTTTTCCCTTCATCGTTTCACTCCCATAAGCTATTGTAGGCTGAAGTTTAGCTTGCAGGACCCTTAGCAAAGGGTCGAGTGTCAGGTCCGGTAAGAGCTTCTTCAGTGGCTTTATGGCTAGATAGGTCATTACCCCCTTTCTCCGCAAGGATTCTATTTGCAGTTTCGACAAGTTATTTTGATTCAGTTTTACCCCTAGATACTTGTAACTTGCTACTTGGTCCAAACAATGGCCATCGAGAAACCAATTAAGATGTTTCTTCTTATGATAGTTGACTGCCATCATTTTTGTTTTGTTGAAGTTTCTTTTTAGTGCATTTTGTTGTGTGAATCTATGAGTTGCATAATCTAATGCTAATCTCAATGTGTCGTTTTGTACAGAAGTTGAATTTATTACCCATTGTTGTTGGATTGACATTGTTCTTTCCCTTTCCTATGGTGAAGGTGGGCATTATTGTATCAACTTCTGTGCAGTCCTGCTGAATCTCTCAATTCCCAGTTGTACAGGTGGAGTAGCTTTTTGATCTGTTTCGTAAAAATGATAAAAGAGGAATACTACCCAGGCCGCTTCGGTAATATGAGAGTTGATGCCGAGATGGTTCGGTCGATGTAATTTATTTACAGATTGCCAAAACTTGGCACTATTTTTCTGTTTTGCATCGTAAAGTTTAGCCTAAACTTCGTTGTTCATGGTTCTTTTCCTGCTCCCTCTTCTTCGCTTAAAAAGAGCCTTTGAGTCACTGGATATTCAAATATTTATCACAGCACTCGCCTCCTAAAAGCAAGTAAGGAAACTTTGAAGTCAGACGCTCAAGACAGGGCAAACTACAGCACAGGGCAAAAAAATATAACCTTAGTGTACAATGTAAATAGTAGGAGTTGGTAAAGATCTGTGAAGAAAACTGCATGTAGAGACTAAAGGAGTATTTCAAAGCAAGTAGCACTAAAAGAGAGGAGAACTGTGTTAAAGTGAACCTCAGATGTTTTTATGCTTCAATTACTAACTATTTTATGCTGGCATAATACGATCTGGCTTAAGGGCTGCTGGCCTAGACATGCCATGAGTCTAGATGAGGGTAGCGTGGAAATACCAGTACCACACTGTATAACCGTAACGGAGCTTACCGCAGGAGGTATGTGAGCACAATGGTCTTTGTGTGTCCCCTTCTGTAATATGGATTGCACAGGTGTCCTCTTATTTTCTTGGGGATGTGGACCCATCCACCTGAGGTAATGTCTAATATTACTGAGTATGTTGAAAAATGTTCCTCATTGTACAGCTTCAAGAGTCCAGAACCTTAGAAATTGGCAAGACAGAATGTTTTCAAAAACGTCACAGGCCTAAGCCAGAGACCACTTCCAAGGATACTATCTTACCAGACATATTCCAATTTTTTCGTAATCCAATCATACAAAGCAAACACTAAAGGCAGTGACGACCAGGTACAAAAATAGAAATGTACTTACCGACACAGGCGATTAAAGCGCCACACAACCTCATATAGGACATGATGACCCAGGCTCAGGCCTGAGGCCAATACGTGCAGTATTTGCAGGTGGCATCCTGTCGAATGAACGCTACCTGAACAGCATATACTCTCAATGGCAGTAGAAAGGAGCGCAAAAAATACCACGGCCACGTTCCTGAAGCCACCACCACCATTTGACACAGTGAAGACACTGTGCCAGGTGGACTGCCTGGATCGAAACATTTGATGATTTCTTAGATCCGCTAGAACAGTGTTTCCCAAACTGTGGACCGGGGACCCCCAGGGGTCCCTGACACTTTCCCAGGGGGTCCGCAGGCAGCAGTTTAAAAAGCACTGCACTTGTTTAATTAGCAGTTTTCCAGCAACAATAAAAGTGTCAAGATAACATCAGTGATTAATGTACCTGCTGGAGAGAGATGAGTTTTGTCCTGTGGCAGCTTTGAGTTATCTAATGTAGCACAGAGGGTTAATATGCCTATTGCAAAGAATGTGTACCATGCATTTTAAATACAGTATTTTATGTGCGTAGGTGAGTGGGTTACTGCTTTTGTCACAAAGATTATTTTGTTACTGTGCAGTACATAAGTGACAACCATAATCTAGCACAGTGACCTATAAACTGTCATCAAAGAGCTGCTTGCAACTGCATGGTACAAGTTAGTAATTTGTTTTTTCCCTGTCTTTCATTATCCCGATGCTGCTAAAAAGGTTTACCAGGGTGGAAATACATTTTTATTGTTAAAGTCAATGCTAACCACTGTCTTATGTTCTGAATCCCAAGTTTTTTGTGCTTCTGCAGACCAAGCACTCTTTAAAAATGCCTACCAGTATAAATGACATGTGAATCCTCACCTTGTAGTCCCCTTTGCCTTATGTAACATTTTCTATACACTGAGTTACACTTATGATTAATTGTCTCTATATGTGTGTGATGTAAAGTGATAAACGTGTTGTCGACTGCACCATTGTTTCCTAAATTTCTTTGGGGGTAGAGCCTCCCAAAGCCCCCTCTGTAGTGGTCAGGCACACTCAATGCACTTGGTGTGCACCGTATGGGGGCTGGTCTGAAAACATTTGCCAGGGCTGCTTTGGGTTTCCAGTCTGGCCCTGGCAGGAGCAGGAGCCTCGTACTGCGAAATAAAACCAACCATTTAAAAGCTAGTCACAGAGATGCAGCACCAACCTTCCCATTAAAATTTTAGGGGCAGATTTATGAGCCCCTTGCGCCTCATTTACGCCGCCGTTGCGTCACTTTTGTGACGCAGCGGCGGCGCAAATCCTGCGCCATGCTGCGGGGTATTTACAAAGTGACGCATCTGGCAGATGCGTCACGTTGTAAAGCCCTGCGCACATGTAGGCGTTCTGGAGCAGGGGGGGGCGTTCCGGCACAGGAACGCCTCCTAAAAGTGGCTGAGTGAAATCTACAAGATTATACTCAGTCACTTTTAAGGCCATGCTGCGTCAAAACCCTGCGCCTGCTTGAAGCAGGCGTAAGGATTGACGCAGCATGTAAGGGATAGGGCACCCCCGAGCCTTGCTGGAGCTGCGTCGCGCTTGCGACGCAACTCCAGCAATGCGCCGCCTTTCTGACAGGAGATGCGTCATGCATCTGCCCATCCGAGTGCCACGGTGCGCCGCATTGTAAATGCGGCGCATCAATGGTGGCGCACGGGTGGGCAGATGCGTCGCAACTCTTCTGGCGCATCTCTGCTGATTAGCAGAGATGCGCCAGACGTCATAAATCTGCCCCATTAGTTTTTTGCAAATTCTTTCAATATAAAATACTAAGGGGGATATTTACAAAAGAAGTGGTGGAGCGTGTCGTTAGCCTCTGTGGCTTAACGACACGTGCCGCCACTTCAGAAACACTGCGCTGCACCATATTTGCAAGAATATAGTGCAGCCCTACATTTCGCCCTGTGCTGGTGCTATACTTAGCAGTGTAGTGCCAATGCAGGCACTCTTGCAACACAGTGCAAGGGTCTCTGTTTGAAGTGGAAGATTGTTTATGTAAAGGAAGGTCCCCCCCTTCCTGCACATAAACAATCTTGAAATGGGGTTTTGTCACTTGTATGTGTGCTGCTTAATGCAGCACACATGGAAGTTAAAAAACGCCTTTTTTTTTAATGATTGTTTATGTGCAGGAAGGGTCACCTTCCTGAACATAAATAATGCAAGGCGTTTTGGTTTTTCCATGTGTGCTGCACAAGGCAGCACACATGGAAAAAGCAAACATGAGGAGAAATAAAGCATTCCTCCTCGTTTCGCCAAGTTAAGATCTGGTTTTCCCTGGTGTTAATTTTTTCGCTGCCTTCTATTTACGCTGCCCCTGTGAATAGGGGGCTGCATCAAAATCAATGGGTTTTGCGGAGAAACACCCACTGCAAAACCCACAACCCACCCCTTTCACGCTAAGCATTGCGCGAAAGGGGGCCTTATTTACAAGGCAGCGTTAAGCCATGTTAAGTGGCTTACCGCTGCCTTGTAAATAAGGAGAAGCCCCTATCGACACGCGAACGTTGCAAATAGTGATGTTTCCATGGTGGTAGGGGTTTGTAAATATGCTCCTAAAATCCTTAGAAATTCGAGTATTTGTTTTGTGTGCACACATCTGTTTATTTTTTTCGAATTACTGTTTCAACGTTTGAAATTTAAATCATGCAAATTGCTTGGGGGTCCCCGACTTCCAGTGGTGACTCAGTGGGGTCCTCAGGAGTCAAAAGTTTGGGAACCACTGCGCTAGAAGAAGAAGATGATAAGAAAATCATTAAATATTTGAAAACCTTGCCGGTGAAGGAGTGAAAGAAGTGCTAAAACAAAAAGTCTCACAAACTGATGCAATATTGTAACAAAAGTTAAAAGAAGCGTGGGAAGCCAAGTTTAATCCGATGCCGAATGTCGACAATGAAAGGTACATCTTTAATCAAGCACAACAACTGGCTGGTGAAACGGTGGATTAGTTTGTTGACAGACTTAAGGCACTAAACAAACTCCCCTGTAAGTTCTGTGATTTAAATGATGAAGAAGCAATGCACCTAAGAGTCATTGATGGATGTATTTCAGATTCCTTCAGGAGACGCATGTTGAGAGAGAACCTCAGTTCAGAGAAAATGCTAATGGCTGCAAAGGCAGAGAATGAACAGACTGACAAGCTGCTGATATAGAAGCAGGAACAGCGCGTAATTAATCAGTGTTGATCATGAAAAGCAAGCATAAGCACTAAAAAGATGCACACAAGTCAACATCTCCGAAGAATGAAAAGTTACGCTTCCGAAGGGGGTTTTTATTGCCCCATGAAGGTAAGTATCCAGCCATAGGACAGATATGCAAAGGCTGTGGGAAAGAAAACCACTTCATAACAGTCTCCAAAGCATAAGTGACACCAAATGTGTCATAGCAAGAAGAGAAAAGTGGGTTTTTATCGCCCCATGAAGGTAAGTATCCAGCCATAGGACAGATATGCAAAGGCTGTGGGAAAGAAAACCACTTCATAACAGTCTCCAAAGCAATAAGTGACACCAAATGTGTCATAGCGAGAAGAGAAAATAGATGCCAGAAAGTTCCAAAAGCATTCTTGCCATGCCCAAAAGGCAACATCAGTTACGACAAGTAGAAACTAAGCACAGCTGTTCGTCGTCAAGATCATCATATAAATGCTCTTCAACGTCATTATCAAGCACTAGTTAAGAAGACGGATGTGTGTTGATGATATCAACTAAGGAACAACATTGATAAGCGGCGTGCAAAGAAGATCAAAAGGCAAATAGGAATCACCAAACGAAGAGGCAAAATTAATTTGGACACTGTCCTAAAATTACATTAAAGGCAAGCGGTTGCCCCATAATCTTCATCATAGACAGTGATGCGTCGATTAACATCATGCCAGTAGAAAAGTTCAAGAGCCTATCTCCTGTGCCATGTCTAGCACGAAGGAATACACCTGGGATGCTTCTAAACCGTTATAAAGAAAAAGGGTCATTTACAGCAACCATGCTACATAAAATGATGTCAGTACAAGCACTGATTCATGTTTTCAAAGAACTTCATCCAGTGCATGCCTGCTTAGCTTTTCCGCTGCTGCTCACATGGGACTGATATTTCTCAATTACAACCTCCGTGCTCAGTCTGAAATTGCGAATCAATTCCCGTCAGTGTTTCATGGCCTAGGAAGACTCAAGAAAATGAAAGTGCAACTTTAAATTAATGAGGACATTCGCCCTGTTGCCCAACGGCACCACAGAGTCGCTTTTCACTTACAAGAAACTGATGAGAAAGAGCTAGGAACACTGTTGAAGCATGACATCATTGAATGCTCCACTGTAAATCTTTATTGTTTCAGTTAATTAAAACCATGACAATTCCAATAAAATTAAACAGTCTGCAGTGGAAAATATACTGTACATATTAAAATCATTAATTACCATTATTAAAGTTTACAGCTTTTGATAACATCATATCAAGACAGTATTAGCACCAATGTATATACATGTTAGACTTACTGGTTGTCCGCTGAAGAATCAGTTACAAATAGATAAAACAATATTAAACAGTATATCAGAGATTTCATCTCTTTAGTAAAAGACCAGTTAAAATACCAGTTCAAATAAATTTTTCATATAAAAGTAAAAACTTTACCAATCTACAGTTAAGTTGCGGGTCATATGGATCAAGACACTTTAGTATAGCAGATCTACAAGTGCGTATGCCCCTATCTTTAAAAGGATTTTTTAACAATAAAAGACGATTTAGTTTTAAAACAGGAATGCTCCACTGGTCCTACGCCATGGGTCTTGCCAACAGTTGTGGTGCCACAAAAGCACAGTGGACGTGCAGTGCGCTTTTGTGTTGATATGCGCCAGACCAGCAAAGCAATCGAGAGAAAAAGACATCCTGGTCCCCACATAGCAGACATGATCATGCAACTGAATAGAGCCAAAGTCTTCTCCTGTCTTGACCTGAACATAGGATACCATCAACTCGAGCTGGAAGAGAATTGTAGGTACATTGCTACTTTTTCAGCTCATGTTGGTTTGTGCAGATACAAAAGACTGAGTTTTGGAGAATCTTGAGCTGTGGACATATTTCAGGATGGTGTTTGCCGAGTAAATCAACCTGTTACACATGCTTTCCATTACAGTGATGACATACTAGTATTCTGTACAACAGAATAGTAGAATGAGAAAATTCTTACACAAGTGTGCCGATCACTTGCTGATGCAGGTCTCCCTCTGAATTTAGCAAAGTGTGAGTTTCACAAAACCAAGCTTAAATTCTCTGAGCACATATTCTGTAATGGGGAAAGGACTCCTGGCCCAGATAAGGTGCAAGCACTGTAAACTACTTGCCCCCCCAAAATATAAACATGCTCCGATCCTTCTTCGAGAGGACAAGTTATTGCTCTAGGTACATCTGTGACTTTCATGCGGTGAGTGTCTCCTTGAGAGACTTAACAAAGCGGAATGTTCCATTCCAGTGGTCTCCTGAATGTGACCAAAGTTTCAAAGAAAAAAACATGCGATTGAGGATGAAACTGAAATGGCCTATTTTGACCCCAAGTTACAAACTGAGATCACAGTAGATGCGAGCCCGGTGGGGATGGGGGCAATCATTGCTCAACACAATGGCCATCCGAATGCCCAGAGACACATTGTGGCCTATGCCAGTAGAAGCGTGTCCGAATCAGAACATGACTGTTCTCAGCCAGAAACGGAGAGTCTGGCTGTAGTGTGGGTCTGCAAACATTTTCATGTGTTTTTATATGGGAGAAGTTTCATTATTATCACAGACCACCAGGCGTTGCTTACTATCTTTGGGAACCCGTAAGCTAAGATGCCCCCTTGCATCGAGAGGTGGGGGTTATGACTGCAAGAGTACAGCTATTTGATTGTACACAAGATGGGGAAAGAACAAAACACTGCAGATTACTTTTGATGAGTGCTGCTACATCACCATATTTTGACATCCAAAGTGGCTGAAGAGTATCTCAACTTCATTGTGAGGTCCAGCACACCGGCAGCTCTATCCATTGAACAGATTATTGATGCTACCAATGTAGATAAAAACATGCTCATCCTCAAAGACCTTATTAGAACGCAATCTTGGAAGAAAAGTATTCAACCCTTTGCTGATGATGTTGGAATCCTAAAATTAAAAAATGTACAGGATGAGTTATCCATTACCCAAGAGGGTATCAAATTGAGAGGTTTGAGAGTCGTTATACCTGAGAGCCTGAGACAGCAAGTCACTGAGCTAGCTCGTGAAGGATATTGTGCCATTGTAGGCACCAAAAGAGCCCTGAGAGAGTGTGGTTCCCTCACCTAAATGAATGAGTTGAGAAAGAGCTGTAAGCATGCCACCTTTGTTTATCCCCCAAGGTGACGCAGCATCCACTGAATATGTCTGATCTTCCTGCGCATGCCTGGGAGATTTGCAGTTGATTTCTTTGGGCCTCCAGGAAATGGACATCATATCATGGTAGTCATTGATGAATATTCGCATTTTCCTTAGGTGGAAGACTTATCATCGACAACCCATGACTAAATAATTAAGTGGCTTGATGACATCTTTGCACCGTGAGGCATCCCCTCTATTCAAATCTGATAATGGACAAACTTTAAAAAGCAAAGAATTCAAGGAGTTTCTTGATTTACTAAATGTCAAGCATCAAAAGTTATGACGCAATGTGTACAGAGTGTGATGTATGTTGAAGTATAAAGACGTCTGTTACCGAGCTCCATGTGTGCCATGCTTATTTGCATGCTCCGGGGGGTGGGGAAGACTCTACACCACGGTTACTCATAGTACGGCCCGCGGGCCGCCAGCGGCCCGGCAAGCCTTCCTTGGTGGCCCGCGGACCTTGCAGACATCCTACCTGTGTTGTAAAAAAAAAAAGAATTTGCAAACACTGCCGGGTGCAGCAGCCCGGACTCTGAGACTCTGCTCTGTGGGGCCAGGGGATTCCAGTGATTGTCAAAGTGGAGATGCCATTGTCCCGCGTTCTTCGAACTTCTCCTGAGGCGGAAGCCGGGAGCTACAGCAACTTTTTTTAAACATTCTGGTGTGACTGATTGTTATATTTTTTAATTCTCACTCACCCTACGGCCTGCCTCTGATACAGCGATCTCCCAGCCCAGCTGACACTCGCTGCCGCTGGTTGTGCTGTGACACGCCCATTCGCGCTGGCCACGCCCCCCCCCTTCCCATACTTAATCACGCGCTGACATTGCCCCGCGTTCTTCGAACTTCTCCTGAGGCGGAAGCCGGGAGCTACAGCAACTTTTTTAAACATTCTGGTGTGACTGATTGTTATATTTTTTAATTCTCACTCACCCTACGGCCTGCCTCTGATACAGCGATCTCCCAGCCCAGCTGACACTCGCTGCCGCTGGTTGTGCTGTGACACGCCCATTCGCGCTGGCCACGCCCCCCCCTTCCCATACTTAATCACGCGCTGACATTGTCCCGCGTTCTTCGAACTTCTCCTGAGGCGGAAGCCGGGAGCTACAGCAACTTTTTTAAACATTCTGGTGTGACTGATTGTTATATTTTTTAATTCTCACTCACCCTACGGCCTGCCTCTGATACAGCGATCTCCCAGCCCAGCTGACACTCGCTGCCGCTGGTTGTGCTGTGACACGCCCATTCGCGCTGGCCACGCCCCCCCCCAGTTCCCAGGATATAGAATGCCTCACTATCGGAGGCGCAGCGGACGAGCGCAGCGGGCGCGCCGATTGCGCGCCGAAGGCGCGCTTAAGGCAAGCTCGTCTGCGCTCGTCCGCGTCGAGACCGAGACGGGGAGCACCCCCCCTCCACCAGAGGGGCCAGTCATCGCTCATAAAGTAACTACATACAAATACACTGCCGACCAACTCCTTACAATAAACAAACTTACAGACGCACCTCATTGTGTACCTCGTCTATTACACTCCAATACTATTATTGGTCCTCACAAATGTCCTCTATGCACTGCCCCCACCCACCCCACTATTTCCTCTCCTCAGGTTCTAGCAGCACTTACCAACGTGCGTTCAGTTTCCAAGCATAAACTCGAAATCCTAGAACTCATAGAGACGCACAACTTAGACCTATTATTCATTACTGAAACCTGGGGCGACCACTCATCAGGCCCAGACTTCAAAGCAGCTATCCCGGAAAACTACTGCGTTCACAAGCTCGATAGAACTAATAAAAAGGGTGGTGGAATAGCCATTATCTACAAAAACATCTTCAAAGTTAAAATTACGAACGCCAATCACGCTGAGTGCGAGGCATTGTCCTTTACCATCAGTCTATCAGTTAAACAATCACTTACAGGCATTCTACTCTACCGCCCCCCTGGGTCCAGATCCAAGTTCCTCAATAATTTAAACAACTTAATTGAAGTCTCAGCAGGAGCCCCACACTTCACTATATTGGGCGACTTCAATTTCCATCTGGAATCTACCTGTGACCCTGATACCCAGGCACTAGTTAACGATTTATCAGCGGCCGGTCTTCATCAAATCGTTAATCAGCCAACTCACAAAGCCGGACACACCCTCGACGGGCTATTTACCAGCAACCCACATATTACTGTTTCCAAAGTGATTCCACTTACATGGACGGATCACGCGGCTGTCACTTTTTCTATAAAATTAACTTCCCTTCCACCCTCATCCACTCCCTCTTCTCCTATCACCTACCGAAACTGGAAAAATGTCGACCTTTCTTTTCTTGCGGCTTCACTGTCTGACAACATTATCATTACTGACAATGATCCCTCATCAGCCTCCTTTAACTATCTTAATAGTTTAAATACGGCCTGCCACAACGTAGCTCCTCTAAAAACTTGCAACCGTAATAGAAAATGCCCCTCGGCTCCCTGGTTCACGGAATCTCTCCGACTGCAGAGACAACATTGCAGAAATTTGGAAAGGCACTGGCGCCGTCACTACAATCCCACTGATAAATCAGTGTATAAATGCGCCCTCTCCAAATATAAAGAGTTGATAACCACCGAAAAAACGTTCTACTTTACTTCTCAAATCAACCATGCCAAAAATTCATCAAAAAAGTTATTTCAGGTAGTTACCCACCTTTCCAACCCTTCTGTCCCTCACTTCAAAGGAACCCAATCACTTTGTGACTCCCTTGCTAATTTCTTCACAGATAAAGTAACTACCATCTTCTCAGCCTTCACTCACGCTCCTTCCATAACCACCATGAGCTCCCCCTCAAAGAGTCACATACCTAGCTTCCCGGTTTTCGAAGCGGTTACGGAGGAACAAGTCCATCGACTTGTCCTGACCACTAAATCAGGCTCACCCCTAGACCCCTGCCCCCCTGCTATCCTCAACCTAATCCCGGAAGCTGTTTCACCCGCCCTGACAAATATCTGCAACACTATGTTCACGACGGGCATCTATCCGCCAGTCTGGAAAAAGGCTATTATCAAACCTTTACTCAAAAAGCCCACCCTTGATCCCCTTCTTCCTGCCAGTTACCGACCAATTGCATGTCTCCCATTCCCAGCAAAAATTTTTGAAAATATCATGAACACCCAATTATCAACATTCATTAACAACTACAATCTTCTGGATGACACCCAATTTGGGTTTAGACAGGGTCATGGCACAGAGACCGCACTACTAAAAGCCGCAGACGAAATTAGGATGACACTGGACACTGGAGGAGCGGCAGTATTAATTCTATTGGATCTTTCTGCAGCTTTCGACACGGTCAATCATTCAATTTTGATTGACCGTGTCTCAGCCATAGGAATTCAAAATCAAGCTAAACAACTTCTTGCAGCTTTCCTTGCCGATCGCTCGCAAAAAGTAAAAATGGGCCTTTTCACCTCCCAATCCTTCACCCTCCCATGTGGTGTTCCACAAGGATCATCGCTAAGTCCGACACTATTTAACATTTATGTTTCGGACTTAGCGAGGGTCATAAAATCCTATGGAATCGCCCTCACCACTTACGCTGATGATACACAACTGGTGCTGTCGGTACACAACGACGGCCCAGTAATTGCTGCAAATTTCCAAGAGGGTATGCGGGCCATCAGTTCCTGGATGTCATCAAACTCTCTCAAATTAAATTCTGATAAAACAGAGGTGATGACATTCGGGAAACTGGAGCCTGTCTGGTCCCCTCAATGGTGGCCACCTGAGATGGGAGCCCCCCCTCAACCAGTTACTAAAGTACGTAACCTTGGAGTCCTTTTTGACAACAAACTGACGTTTGTCCACCACGTCAATTCTGTGGTCTCCTCATCCTTCTTCATGTTAAAAATGATCAAAAAATTAATGCCATACCTTCCACCTTCAGCCAGCAAAACCTTAATCAGTACTTTGGTCTTTTCAAAAACGGATTACTGCAATGCCCTCTTGATGAATGCCCAGGAAAAGGTCCTGGACAGACTGCAGCTAATCCAAAATGCTTCAGCCCGAATTTTACTGGGAATCCCGAAGTTCAAATCTATTACTCCACACATTAGGCATCTACACTGGCTCCCAGTTAGAAGCCGGATAAAGTTCAAGGCATTATGCATCGCGTACAAAGCAGTTAATAACGTCGGCCCACAGTTCATCAGAAATGCTTTCCGCCCTCCTGAGCACACTAGAACACTCCGTTCCTCTTCCGCTCACTTACTCAAAGTGGCACGAACCAGGAAGGCTAATTGGGGCGACAGACGCTTTACGGTCTCCACAGCAAAAATCTGGAACACACTGCCGGTTGATGTCAAAACTGCCCCTACCCTTTTGATTTTCAGGAAGAAACTGAAAACTTGGCTTTTTTCACCTTGATTTACTTGCTGTAGCATCATTTCCTTCCCCTGAGCGCCGAGACACCCTCGGGTATTTGTGCGCTTTAAAAATTGAATAAACATAAACATAAACATAAACATGCAGGGGCCTAAGAGGTGAAATACAACAAAGCTTTATTAACATGTAAATGGTCGTTTAAAGACCTGTGAAGTACTCGGGTGCGGCTGTGTGTGCGCGCTAGGAAGCTGTCTCAGTGCGGCTGTGTTTGCGTGCTGGGAAGTTGTCTCAGCCCTGGCTGAGGGCTGACACACACACAGGGGGTGAGATGACAGATTGTGATGGAGGGAGGGAGAGGAAGACAGTGGGAGAGGGAGAGAGACAGAGGTTGATAGAGGGTGACAGAGAGAGGGAGACAGAGAGGTACAGTCTGGGGGAGACAGAGGGAGGGAGACAGAGGGAGGGAGAGGAAGGGAGAGAGAGAGAGAGAGAGACAGAGACAGGGAGGCAGAGATGGAGGGAGGGAGGCAGAGGGAGGGAGAGAGACAGAGAGAGAGACGGAGGGAGGGATACAGAGGGAGGGAGGGAGATGGAGGGAGACAGAGGGAGGGAGACGGAGAGAGAGACAGAGGGAGAGGGAGGGAGACGGAGAGAGAGAGACAGAGGGAGAGGGAGGGAGACGGAGAGAGAGACAGAGGGAGAGGGAGGGAGACAGGGAGGGAGACGAGGGTGACGGAGGGAGGGAGACAGGGAGGGAGACAGAGAGAGAGGGAGGGAGACAGAGGGAGAGAGACAGGGAGAGAGAGACAGGGAGAGAGACAGGGAGAGAGAGGGAGGGAGACAGAGAGAGACGGAGGGAGGGAGACAGAGGGAGGGAGACGGAGGGAGGGAGATGGAGGGAGACGTAGGGAGACGGAGGGAGAGAGACAGAGGGAGACGGAGGGAGAGAGACAGAGGGAGAGAGAGGGAGACAGGGAGGGAGAAGGAGGGTGACAGAGGGAGGGAGGGAGACGGAGGGTGACAGAGGGAGGGAGAGGGAGACAGGGAGGGAGACAGAGGGAGGGAGACAGAGGGAGATGGAGGGAGAGAGACAGGGAGAGAGACAGGGAGAGAGACGGAGAGAGAGAGACGGGGAGAGAGAGACGGGGAGAGAGAGACAGGGGAGAGAGAGAGGGAGGGAGGAGGAGAGAGGGAGGGGGAGGGAGGGGGAGGGAGGGGGAGGGAGAGGGAGAGGGGAAGGAGGGGGAGGGGGAGAGAGAGAGAGAGAGAGAGAGAGAGAGAGAGAGAGAGAGAGAGAGAGATGTGTGTATGCCGGGTCTGGTGGCTCAGTGGACGAAGGCGTCCGCTGCAGGGACCTATGTTCAACCTCATGGTCACAATTTTCGTTTGCTTTAGGCCCGCCCCTCCCCCTCTGACCCCGCCCCCACCGGTGCGGCCCTCGGCCACAAACCACACTGTAAATTTGGCCCCCGAGAGAAAGTTTGTGAGTACCCATGCTCTACACCCTTAAACAGGGAAATTAACTTCTTGTAGGATAGAGCTCTCTTGCCAATTTGGATAAGGGTTAATTATATTTCTGGCTCAGGGAATACAAGACCAAGGCGTACCAAGGATGCCGGTGTGCAATGTCGGTAAAATATGTCAGTGGAATAACATAGCTCCTTAAAGTTGGGGATACAAGCTACGTGACATCTTGGACCACACACAGCTCAAAATAAGTAACTCTAGTTCAGAAATGCTTCTCTGTGAAAAACATACCAGTGAGCCAAGGACCAGGAGGTGGTAAGACTGCCCCATTTTCACTTGTTTGTTTGTGGGCTTTGTAGTTTAAAATCTGCTGTTTTACCTGCATGTGAATGCCTCAAATTACCTGTTGCATTGTGTGCTTTGTAGTTCACAATCTGCTGTTTTCACCTGCCCGTGACCGCTTAATTTTCCCTCCTAGTTCCTCCTCTAATTTGTGCTCAAACCTGTGTGTAAGCAATCCACCTCCAGCTCCTTTTTGTCTTAGCAAGTGAATAGAACAAAATAAAAAAGGACATATTATACCTCAGAAGCTAAACAGAGTGTGCTCTGAGATGGCAGTAATCTGCTCTTAATGTTTAAACTGTGTTTGGAAAGTGTATGTAGCACTAATTTTTGGCTAGGAGAGCGAGTTGTTTAAGTGTGGAAAAAGCAATATTGTTAGATGCCTAGTTTAGGCCCTTACCTGCAGAACTCCAGAGTGTGTATTGAGCCTGTCTGTCTCCAAGGAGATTCTGAATTGAGGAGTAGCTCCCAGTCCAGCAGTCTGATCATGAGGTCACACGTCACTTATTTAAGCTGCTATTGGACGTTAAATCTGTGCTCTGATTGGCTGCTGTATCTGGTGTTTCTATTGGGGTTAGGGTTAGTGTTCTGATTGGCTGATAGGTCTATGGTTCTGACTGGTGCCTGGGTTAGTGATTCCATTGGATGTAGGGCTGAGGGTGAGTGTTCTAATTGACTGATACGTCTAGGGTTTTTGACTGGTTCCTGGAGCTAGGATTTATATTGGACTTAGGGCTTAGGGTTTTGTTTCTGATTGGTTGCTAGGAGTAGGGCTGTGATTGGTTGTAAGGGTCTGGTCTCCTATTGGTTCTAGGGCTTTAAGGTAGTGGGGTGATTGGTTAGGGTTAGGACTAGGGTTCCCATTGGCTGACCACTAGGGCTATTTAAAGTCTGGGTTGAGGGTGTCTCAGCCCGGGTGGAGAGGCTAAGGGCGGAGAGGAAAAGGACAGCTGTCTGTTTTGGCCTGTTCTGGACTGGCTGAGCCTAGGTGCAGAAATGCTGCCATTTTCTCATTCACCAACACCCACCCTACCGCATTCACATCCACAACCAGATTAACACACTCACAGCAAATGTGCACGACTCATTTACTACAAACAAACCCTAAACTAACTTCAATGTCTCAGCACCCACTACAAA
This sequence comes from Triturus cristatus, assembly GCF_964204655.1. Lineage (NCBI taxonomy): Eukaryota > Metazoa > Chordata > Amphibia > Caudata > Salamandridae > Triturus > Triturus cristatus. The sequence goes on along the minus strand of NC_140581.1, from coordinate 823,151,017 downwards.
ACCCCACAAACCACACCCTTCTACCCCAACAACCACACATTTGTACCTTTACTCACACACAAAACACCACTTTATCCTATACCACTAACCATTTAACAAATCATGAAAACAACCCAAATCCACACTATACGTAACTATGTCCCATCCAGACAGACATTGCCTGCTCTAATTACTCCTAACAGACCCCTTTCTGTCACCAACAAACCAATACAAACCCTTCCATCTTTTCATCCGCCAACACCCATCCTCCGCTTTCTACCAAACAAAACACAATCGCACAGCCCTTACACCCCACTCCACCACACATATTACCTCTTTTAGCAATCAAATCTTACACAAACACTCTTAACTTTTGTTAATCCTTCTTACACACCACATACACTCTTTTCCAAAACACACCACCTACATTACCTTGCAGCTTCCACTCACCAACAATACTTTACATACAAATACCTCTCAGAAAGCTAATACATCCTCACCTCCTCTCAATACTCCTCAAAAACAAAACAATAACCCACACACACCAGCACAACAAAATCACACACACACAACACCTCATAGCACTTTCCGTCACAAACTAGAAACAGATACCCACTCCCACCCTCCTGACTACACAAATACTACACACCTTAAACCAACTCCACTGCCAAGCTTTCTCTCTTCTCCCACACTTAAACATATGCAGCAACACAGCAGCTCTCTTTTAACCGCCTCTCATCCATTGGACAATTTAGAACCTTTCAACATGGCCCTCATGCTGCATCACCACCCCTAACTCATACACCTTCCACCCTCGACAGACACAAACAGAATAAGCAGCATGTCACTCTTCACAACTTTGCATCTCCATGTCTACTGCACAACAAGGCTACTCCACAAAAACAACACAGCTCACCAACTCACTGTCAACCACCATCTCCACCACCTACACACACAGACCCATCAAAATGCTCTCTTAGCCTGCTGGACGAGGATATACGATACAGAACAACTGCGCTACTGCTATCCTCATATTGCTAATGCCAGCACTCACTAAGGACACACCTGCTACTAGCCCACTAAACACTGCTAACTCTTGTACAAAACAAAGTCAGACCATCACCAAAGCATATTCTCTAAACTGCCTACTAATAAATGCTTGATCACTCTAAAAAAACAAGCATCACATCTACGACCATCACACAGACATTCAACCTGACTTACTCTTCATAACTAAATCATGGTTGGGAGATGACATGGCTCCAGTGTTGCATCAAGCCGTTCCTATAGGCTATTAAAACTATCACACAAAATCGTCTTGGCAAAAGAGGAGTTGGCCCAGCTGTTGTATCCAAACAAACATTAAATATCACTAAACCTGACGATGTCTCCATACAAGGTTGTGAGGCCCGCTTCACCAGATATAACCTTACACCATATTCCGCCTATAACTTTGTGCTCCTTTACAGACCTTCACCTAGCAATGCAGCATTACCAGACACACTACTAAACACAGTTTCAAACCTTAGAACAGTACCCTCCAATCTATGCATTGCAGGTGACCTAAAGATTTGGTTTGACAAACCCATTATGCCCCATACAAAAACAATGATCACTGGCCTAGAAGCACTGAACCTACATCAGATCGTCCACACATCACTGGACACATCCTAGATGTCATTTTTGCAAATACAGAACTAGTTACCTTTCAAACAATTACTCCAGTCACATGGTCAGACCACCATTTGCTTGCTTTCCAACATAAAACAATACGAAGCAACATACCTAAAACCACCTTACATGCATCCACCTATTGACAGTGGAACAAACACAATTTTGAACACTTAGAAACACAACTAACATCCAAAACAGATCTAGAAATAATAAAATCAGTTCAAAAAATATATAAGTGGTTAGAGGAAGCTTTTGATACCCTAATACCACTAAGAACAATGCAGCAGATCAAAAGAAAACAGGCACCTTGGAGAAATACAGAGCTAAATGAGATAAAACTGAAAATTAGAAAGCTGCAAAGTACCTGGCTCAAAACTCACACCAATCAAGACAAAATTTACCTACAGCAACTTAACAGATTATACAAGTCATCATTCAAAAAAGCTAAGAACAAACTACTATTCACACAGAATTCAAGATGCTAAATGTGCAAATAAAGAATTCTATAAAATTCTCATCGAATTTCATGAACCAAATTGCCTAGAAGGAGCTCATCCCATTACTCATGATTACACAGACAAACTAGCTAATCATTACGCGACCAAAGCAGACATGTTGGACTCCTAGTTAAAACAAAGAAAAAACACCAGCACCGACCTTTTTTCAAAAATTACCCTCCAAAAGTAGGCTAACCCAGCCTCTGCATTCCTTCCAGAAAATATCACACAATGAATTTATGGACCTGTTCAATGCAAGCAGGCCTGCCAGCAGCCCTTGTGACCCGTGCCCACCACAAACTTTCAAGAAACTTCTTCTAACTACGACTGCTGCCACACCAGTAAGAAGAATCATCAACAATTCCTTAACTAAGCGAATATTTCCAGAAGATCTAAAAAAGTCATACATACGCCCATTACTAAAGAAAACAAGCCTGGACCCACTTAACCCTGACAACTACAGACCGATTACAAGTGGATCTTTCCTGGGCAAACTGATAGAAAGAGCAGCATTCGCCCAGATGTCACAAGTCATTAAACATAATTCCCTACTTTTAGACTTCCAAAAAGGATTCCATCCAGGAAGAGGCACAGAATCTGCACTCATTGCCATCTGGGATGATCTTAACAACACAGTTGACAGGAACGGGGTGCTGTTGTACTTCTCTTGGGCCTGTCAGATGCCTTTGACACGTTTGACCATGACACTCTAATACAAAGACTCCACGAAGCCGGCATAGAAGGGACTGCTCTCGAATGGATCGCATCCTACCTTGTAAACAGCACTAATGTCATCCATACCCCGCCCTTTCTTGACCAAACCATACTTCACTAAAGCAGGGGTCCATCAAGGCTCTATTATCTCACCCATGCCTTTCAACATCTACATGAAGTCATTACCGACACTGATCAATCAATTTCACCTCACATGCTATAACTATGCAGATGACACACAAATACTCCTTAAACTGGAAAGCCCCAAAGACATTGTAAACTCACAAATTTTCAGTTGCCTCGGAGCCGTGGATCAGTGGATGACATGGAGCCATCTCAAATTGAATTTTTTCAAAACGGAAATACTCACATGTGGCGATTGGAAAAATTATGACCCACTCGCCACATGAAGGAAACACAAGGAGATGATGGACGGAGCGCTGAAACTTTTCAGACACTCACCCCCAGTCACAGATCTGGGTTGAATCCATCATCATTCTTTAGCTCACTTCGCCACCCCAGTTCAGACACAGCTATAGGCAAATCAGTTTCGACCCTGAGCCTCATGGGATCAGTCCAGCCCGAACTGCCAAGCCATGTTTTTCCTGGACAGGAAACAAGCATCCTGGGACCGGTTTCGGGCTAACAGCCCTCATCAGCCAGGCTAGCTTGAATCCAGTGGCAAAGTGAGCAAGGGACCCACATTTGGGCATACCCTGCCAACTTAGGGCGAATAAAGCAAACACAAGGAGATAATGGACAGAGCGCTGAAACTTTTCAGGCACTCACCCCCAGCCACAGATCTGAGTTGAATCCATCATCATTCTTTAACTCACTTCGCCACCCCAGTTCAGAATCAGCAATATGCAAATCAGTCTTGACCCTGGCCTCATGAGAACAGTCCAGCCCGAACTGCCAAGTCATGTCTTCCCTGGACCAGATGGCCTGACGATCTGGGAACACCGCCTAAAATATCAAAGGAAGTAAGAAACCTCAGAAATACCATGGACTCCAAGCTATCAATGAATGCCCAAGTGGACAAACTAGCAAGATCAAGCTTCATTACTATAAACACTCTGTCGCATCTTCCCCCACCGGGGATTTCCACACAAGGTCCAGGATACTATCTCTCTTGTTCTGTCTGAACTTGATAACGCCAAAAGCCTCTATTGCGGATCATCCTTAACAACTATGAAAAGACTACAACGGATTCAGAACTCTGCTGCCAGACTACTCTTAAATATAGAGCTACAAGCCCACATGTCCCCTGCCTTGAAGGCCCTACATTGGTTGCCGGTTGCCAGAAGATCCCTAGTCAAGCTGCTTTGTATCTCCCACAAAGCGAAACATGGAACAGGACCGCTTTTCATCAGGAATAAAATTACCAAATATATTCAACAAAGGAACCTCTGCTCTAGATTGGTACCTCGCCTTAAAATCCAACCATACAACAATAAAAACATAGGTGGCACATTTTTCTCTGTTCAAGCAGCAAACTATGGAACTCTTTATCCCCAACATAAGATCCACAGATAACTACCTTTTCTTCAGAAGACTACTCAAGAGTTGGCTCGTCCCCACATAACCAGCCTATTCAAACACAAATATACAGCACATCCCTATGTATATAAGCATTTATGTGGACTATACATGTTTACCTAGATATGTGTATTGCTTTGTATAAATGTGTATAATAATTATGTTTAGAAATATATAGGTATTCGTTAGTTCTGCTTAACAAATGTACATTTTACTTATGGTTATATTATTCTGTGTCTAACATGTATACAGGTGTCTGCATAAATAAGTAAATCGTCATCATAACTATTTATCTACAATTGCTTCACTATTACATTACAAAAAAAGATTATAAGGTATGTCAAAGAAAAAATTGGGGGCCTCGATATGGGAGCCGATAAGAAACTGGGTACAGTAAGGATGTCTAGTTTATCTGTATTACTGCTATATTGTTTTCTCTCTCTTCCTTTTTCTTTTTTATTTGTTGTGTTTTTTGGAAATAATGTAATGTTGCCTCGCTGAATCGATAAAATAAAAAAAAATAATAATAAAAACAAAAAAAGATTATAAAAACCAAATAAATTTACTTAAAGTACAGCAACACTTGAAAGTCTTAGTTTATTAAATACAATTTATATCTACATATATTACCTTCCTTATACATATATACCTTCCATGTACTTATACATCCTTATATTTATTACTTTAATTCTAATTCAGCATTTCCAATGTACTACCCTATATCTCACCCTAAACCTCTCTCAATATATCCTCTACCTCCACTCTCTGACTCATCTCAAACCTCATTCTACTACTCTCGCCAATGCACTACCATATTTCTCACCCTATACCTCTCTCAATACATCCTATACCTCCACTCTATGACTCCTCCCAAACCCAATTCTACTACTGTGATCCACAAAATAACCTTTTCTAGACTCTTCCCTCCTCTATCCCCCCTGCATCATCTCCTATTTCTTTTACTATTCAGATATCCCAAACAAACGTTTCTAAACTCTTCCTTCTGACTGTTCCCCCTCCACCTCCCCTTTACTCATCCCAAACTCCTTCTAGTGTTATGAGCGCCAAAAAACACCACTTTCTAGATCCTTCCCCCTTCTCTCCTCTATCCCTCCACTGTCCTTTTCAATCCAACTAACAGACTAACAGGTCCACTGCTCAAATTAATTTCATATTTTCCTATACAAATTCCCCACTAATCCTGTTTGAGCTCCGGAGTACCGTGCTATCAGCCAAAAAGCGCTTCAACACCTCATCAAGGGTAGCAAGAGCTATATGAATGCAAACCCTTCCCTCCTCTATCACTCTGCTATCCTTTTTCGATCCAAATAACAAACTCACATTTCCACCGCTCAAATTAATTTCATATCTCCTTATACTAATTCACCACTAATCTTCTTTGGGTTCTGGAGAAGCATGCTACTTGACGAAAAAGCGCTTCGATGCCTCGTCTGGGGTAGTAAGCGCTATATAAATGCAATTACAATTACAATAATGCAGACGGTACTAAGCACACAGAATGAGAGACTGTATGCACATTTTCAAGCATGCATATTTTCTTTTCTCCGAAGGAAGGAGACAACACCCCAGCATGCCTTTCTGAAACAGACTACCCCTGACTACAATGCTTGGATTTTCTAGTTGACGAGCAAGGCTATTATACTAGTATAAAAATGTCACGTCTAATCCCTGAGGCGTTCTTTGCTTGTAATAAGGCCGAATTGAATTGCTTCCATTGTAATAACAAAGTTCTCAGGAAAAGCCTGGGCTCACCTGTTTCGTGTTACAGGAGGTAAAGGGTTCGGAACTGAGCTGCTCCATTTCAATACATGACCGCGTGGTACAAGAGCAGCCCCTCACTTACAGAAACTAATATTGAGGGAGCAAATTAGACACTCTGCACTCGTTCAAGCAATGCAGTTCAATTGGGCTAGAAGAGGCGCAGGAGCATAGCTTGGTCAGTAGGATTGGGATAAGCTTTAGATTTCCCAACAATCACGCTGGCATTAAAATATGTTATGAGAAGCAGGGCGGGAGGGGGCTGAAGAGGCGCAAGAAATAGAGAGGAGTGTAGATTGTTAGAGGTGCTTAAAACACAATCGTTTTCAAACTAACCACGTTTTAAGGCAGAGACGAGAGACCGTGTTTGTGTGATTTTGTCAGTGTGGACATGTTCAAATCCGACAGACACCTCACCATACCCGACCGGAAGCACCGGTACCCAACTATTTGATACAGAATACATTTTGTAGGGGTGTGAAACAGCCCAAACACCCCCCACCCACCATGAAGCTGAGGAGGGGCCACAGGAAACTAGACTCATGGATTTACAAATGAGAAAATGCGGGTGCCTCACACACAGGGCTTTAACTGGGCCGGATCTAGCACCAGCAGTTTTAAAAAACAGGTGCTAAGACGGGTCACTCTCGGGCTCTTTAGTTTTGCCCTCACCCTGGGCAAGAAAAACAATCTTCACTCAGGGGCACCCAGTCGCTGCCCTGCAGGTAAGAGCAGTGGGGATGGGGGGCTTGGGGGCGGGGCATTTCGACTGACGACAATGAGGGAAAATAAATGATTTATTTATTTTCCCTTCTGGTCATCTGTCGGATCCCCCTCAACCCGATCCCACTGCCCGCTTGCTTGCACGGGCCACTGCTGGGGGCACTACCAGCCATCCCCAGACTTTGATATAACCCTGGAGAGACTCCTTTGGTATGCAGGTGCCAGGAAGGAGCTAACCAGAAGATACGATCACCTGCATCTGGAAGTGCATGGTGTGGGGGGGCACTGAGAGGGTGGGGTGCGGGAGGGGGAGATGAGTGTGAAGGGCAGAGCGCAGGCTCCGGCTCTAAATTTAACTGGTCTGCAGTGATAAAGCTGCTGCATGTCTTACTAGCCTCTAGACATTTTTTCAATCCCACAATAAAAAAAGTAGGTGTTTTACAGAGAGTTTTATTTAACATTTCTGATACAGTGGTATAGTTATTTCACTGTATCAGAATTACAGAATTGAAGCATTTTCATTATTATTTACCACAAAGTCGTTGTTGTTACTCATGCATCTTCTGGAATTTTTTTGGGGCATTAATACACATGTATTTGGACCGTAGATCCATAAACAAAACACACAATATTTAAAATAGCATCTTAAAAAGTTCATTTCTTTTAAAACATTAAAATACATCTTAAAAACTCATTTATACGTCTTATAACCTAAGTTGCACGTAATCTATTTGCTACAGCTCAATAAAGGTATTCAAAAATACTTTCACTTTTTGCATAAACTTCCCCATAGCAACAGCAATATCTAAATCAGTCATTTTGGTTAACAGTGCGACAGCCTGTGTCCTAGTTTTTATCTCATATAACTTAAATAATGGTTTTAAGAACATGCATCGTAATTCTAAAAGCCTGTGGCAATCTAATAATATATGTAACAGATCACAACGTGTGTGCAAAGTGCAAGTGCATCTTCCCATCTTGTCAATCATGGCGCTTTTTACCATATAGTTTGTATAACATGGGTTTACCCCAATTCTTACCCTAAGGACCTCCCTCCGTAATCCACAATCTGGTAGCCTATCAATATAAGGGAAACATTGATTATCTTCCCAAGCAGTAATCATGAAATCTACTGATGGTTTAGTCCCAAGATACTTTCGATCCTCTACAATAGATATTTCCTTCCCCAGCGATTTGAGGATCTTTTTATCAATATTTACCACAGAATCGTTAGGGCCCAGGGTAACCTCCATCCTACGGTATAGCTTCTTCATGGTTGCCCTGATCTCTTTTGCCCATCTTAACTCGCTTTTCTCTACTTCGTTTTTACACCATTGGGATACTTTTATGTTTCCATCCGCCCCTAACCGTTGCCAAAAACGAAGCAGGGCCATACCAGCCAACATACCCCATGAAGTCAGTCCTAATTCCAAATCTTACGGCCTGAACCATTGACGATTGAGGGAGCGTAAATAAGTTTTTTAAGTTTTTACCTTCCTCAAGGTCCCAGGTCGTCTTCCCACTTAGATATATCAATTCAGCACCATACAGAAATTGTGGGGGTACCATAGCGGAATAAGCTTTCAACACTGGGCCATCCGACATTTCACCATAGGCTTTGTTAAATATTTTCAGGCCACTGCATCTTCTGTAGCTAACAGCCATTGATAAAGCCAATAGTCTGGGCTTGTTTTAAGAGCATGCCAGTTTTTCTAATATATATCTGAATGCAATGACAGAAAGCAGTCAGACAGCAGAGATTTGTATCTTACAAATTTAAGCCACACCCTTTATTACATAGGTTACGCCCCTTTGAGTGACCCCCCGGAATTTTATTCAACCCACTGAAAGCCCTGCTCACACATATATAACCTTAATAACCAACACACAGAGGGAACTTAGAGTTACCAATATTGTAGTGTGTGTGGGTCGCCTGGGAGAAAGAACTGCTCGTACTAAGATGTTGCAGGTAAGTGGTTTTATTTGTGTATAACGCATCGGGAGAGCGCCGGGAGACCTCCGCTCTACTCGCGGGCTCCGCGCTCTCTGCTCGCATCTAAGATGGCCGCCGCGCTCTACGTCATCACGTTGGGACATGAAGACTAGAGCGCGACACTACATATCTCCCTTCTTTATGGATATATATTTCACAAATATGATAAAGTCTCACAGTCTACCTGCTGGTGGGCTCATTCCCATCTCCCTTCTCAAAGTCTCTGTACTTCAACGGTCTTACCACAGCTCTGCCGGTGCGGGTACGTCTCAGCAGGGTACTGGATGTGTACACGGCAACTTCTTGGGAATTTCTTGCTCCACTCCGTTCTGAATTCAGGGGCACTCCTCTACGAGGCGATCCACTGTTGTTTCCCGAGAGTTCCAAGGCACCTGGATCACTCCCCATCTCGACTTCTTCCTCTCTCTCTCTTTCTCTAGTATTTCCTGTATCTTCTCCCGCCGGATTGGCTTCAGTATCTTGAGTCTGGGGAGTCGCTGTCTGTCTACTTTCTCTTTCATTCCATCGCAGTATCTTGTTGCATTTAGACAACCTGTCCTGAGACCAAACTTTCCCATCGCTCAGTAGGGCTGCTCGGTTGTAAACCTCTTCCACTATCATGGGTGCGCTGAACTTGCTGTCATCTTTCCTTCTTAACTGAGCTAGTTTGACTCGAACCCACTCTCCTCTCTCTAACTCCGTCTCCTTGACATTTCGTCTTCTGTTGAAGTGTTCCGTATATATTCTTTGAGCTTTTTCTAGATTGTGGTGCACTACTGCTGGAGACCACTGGCTTGTGATAGTGCGCTCCTTCCAAGCTACATTGTCTTTCGTGAATGGGTCTCGACCTCTTAGGATCTGAAAGGGGCTGTATCCTGTGCTGGTCGGGGTGATCCTATATGCCCACAACATGCACTTTAATTCTTTTTCCCAGTCCTTCCCGGTTCCAATCGCCAACTGTACCGAACCCATAATGACTCTATTGAACCTCTCGGCTAGGCCGTTTCCTGCTGGATGATATATGGATGTGTGTTTGACCTTTATACCATTCCTTCCCATGTACGTGTTCCACTTGTCCGACATGAACTGAGGCCCATTGTCACTTAGGAGGGAACGTGGAATACCTTCTCTAAGGAAAACAGCAGTTAGAACCTTTAATATTTTTTTGGTGTCCATGTCTTCCTGTATGTCCACCTCTGGCCACTTGGAGTACCGGTCTACGAGTACTACCACATATTTCTGGATTCCCTGAGCGTCCAATATCAGACCCAAGATGTCTATCGACAGATCCTCCCATGGGTTATCAGGGTTGACAAATTTTCCTAAGAGTGGTCGCATCAGGCTTTGGGACTTGTCCGCTCTTTGGCATTGTTCGCACTCCCGCACGTGCCTTTCTATCTGGCTATCCATAGCCGGCCACCAGTACATCTGTTTCGCCCTGAGTTTTGTATTCACAATGCCCAGGTGACCTTCGTGTATGAGAACAAGTAAGTGTGGGACCAACTTGTTGGGAGGAACTACCTTTTCTCCTCTCCGCAGGAAGATCCCTCGGTCACAAACTGATAATTCTTCTTTTACTTCAAAGAATTTCCTGAGTGCTGCCTCCACGTGCCTCTTCTCTGGCCATCCTCTTAGTATGAATTGCTTGACCGCTCCAATGTCTGAGTCAGTCTCATACGCTTCCTTCCACTCCTGTTCGCTTATCACTCGTTCGTGATCCTCCATGAATGCCACCCTGGTATCTTCATCCTCGGAACTGTGCGGAACTTCCTCGATGGCTGATGCTCGACTGAGATAATCAGCTACTTTTTTTTTTGTCCCGGGATGTGTTCCACATCATACCTATAGTCTAATAATTTCAAGGTCATCTTCGCGATGCGTGGGGTCGCATTCGCATGTCCTGATGACGTGAGGACTTTGACCAGAGGCTTATGGTCTGTTCTTAGCCTGAATCTCGTGTCCCATAGGAACTGGCAGAACTTTTCCATGGCCCAGACTACCGCCAACATCTCCTTTTCTATTACACTGTACTTCTGTTCCGTGGGCGACAACGATCTGGATGCAAAGCTGAGGGTGGCCAGTTCTCCTCCTTTTGTCTCCTGCATTAGGACCGCTCCTAGGCCCCTTTCACTCGCATCCGTCATCAATACTGATATAGCTTGCTGATCATATCCACACAGGGGTACCGCTGTGCTGATGTCTGCTTTGATCTTTTGGAATTCTTCTTGTGTTTCCTCTGTCCACTCGAAGGTTATCTTGTCCCATAGGAGTTGTCGTAAGTGGCGAAGTGCCGTACGAATTTGCTGTAAAACTCGGCCATGCCAAGGAATGACCTGTTATTATGGCTAGGAGGGTTACCTGGGTATGGAGAGCTCCCAAGACTATTAAATTTTGACAATCATCATATAGTGGGTGAACTATTATTTGGGTTACCAAGTATGCCATCATTCCACTCCGAAATGTTTGCCCTTCCTTTGGGTTTCTTTTATAAACCTCATTTCTCACCCCAGCTTCCTATTTCTAGATCACATACTACTTGGAAGCCCTCTAGTCACCCGTTTAGTCAACCTCTTCCTCCCTTACTTTCACCTTTTCCCCTTAGGAATAGGTTTGCTGCACTAGAAGGATTGTCTACCTGTGACTGACTGGATGACCAGATTACATTAGCCAAGGGGATGATGTTATAGAATTATAAAACGGGTCTCCTCTGCTCACTGTTCCTTCTGTAACTCCTCAAGCCCCAATAGGTATGCAGTTAGACAGTCTGAACATGCCCCAGAAACCGTTACACCAAGAGAATCTCCCAGGGTCTATAGCAGAAATGTCTTGGAATATCGCTGGCTACAATAAAAAAAAAAGGTCTAATACAGAGAGGCTGTCTCTGTTGACATCTTAAGATATAGTGTGCTTCCAAGGGACTTGGGAAACTGAATCAATACATCTGAATGGGTATCGTTCTTTTCAAACTTCTGCTATACCCTCACCAGCTAGTCGGGCTAAGGGTGTTTTTTTGACCCTACTCTCTCATGCTTTTCCTCTTAAAGTGAAGTCATTTTTAAAAACGTCACCTTATTATTATATTATTTTAATAGAGTACTGTGTGGATTATTGCTGGCTCCTTATTAATTTTTATAATAATTTTGGAAGTAATCAAGCAGCGGTATCGGCTCCTTTAGAAAGAGATAATAATAACTTACAAGACAAATGCACTAAACCCTGCAATATAATTTGGCTCAGGGATTTTAACACTTACCCTTGTGACAAGATTAATGTTCCAGTATGTGGAATGCAGGATGATGATGGGGAGAGTGTCCCTCACTTTGGTCATACCGGGTATGGTAATGCCTTAACCCCTTCCCCGCTCATGACGGAACCACTCCGTCATGAGCCACGGTTGCGCTGTGCTCATGACGGAGTGGTTCCGTCATGCAGTGGCCGTTGGCGGCCGCTGCGCCCACGCGGCGCTAATTCCCCGCCTGTGCGGGCGATTAGCGCAGTGGGTGGAGACGTGACGGAACCACTCCATCATGAGCACAGCTCAACTGTGGCTCGTGACGGAGTGGTTCCGTCGCGAGCACAGCGCCACCGCGCTGCCCCCAAACCCCCCCCCCCCCAGCGCCGCGGCGGAATTCCTGCCGCGGCGAAGGGGTTAAACAGACTGTTAATTATAAACAATCTTGTATTTTTAAATGTTTCTGAAATTTTAACTGGTCAGTTAGGATTTACGTTTTTTAAATCATTTTGTTTCCTCTACCCTTGATTATGTTCTGGTCTCTGATTCAATGAGAGGGCTTTTCTCTCACTTTGAGATTGATTTTTATCCTTTTAGTGATCATGCTGCAATAACTTTACTTATCCCCTCTGTAAAGAAAAATGAATGTGTTTTTCAACTTCCTGTAAATCCTGCAATTGCCAGAGAGAAGGGCATTGTTTTGAAGTGGGAAAGAGTGGATACTAGGAGGTTCTTGGCCCATCTAATCTCCAATAGATTTGTGCAGATAATGCTTTGCCTAGACTCAGTTTCTCACGACAGCATGGTCTTGGCCTTTGAACTGAATTTATCTGATGTTAAAAACAATTTAACATGTGTTATACGTAATGGCCAACGTAAAAAATGTACTTGGTTTGATGAGGACTGTGATAAAACATTAAAAAATCTTCATATTGCCTTGAAGTCTAAACCTCGTAACCCACCCTTGGTTAAGTCTTTGCATCAAGCTTAAAAAAAACAAGGACAACTAGGATGAAAGTCCTAAAGGAAGAGTGATGGGAACATTTAAAAAAGGCTGCTCTATTAAAAAGTCCACAGGCATTTAGGTCTTCGATTAATGCACCTTTTTTAAGAGATGAGCAGTCCATGACCACAGACACACATGTTGAACAGGAGGAATGGGTGACCCACTTTGAAAGTCTATTTGGAGCTGATGAGACGGTAACTGCTCAGTATATTCCCATAATTTTAGCAAGGGCAGGGGGTGTTGCTAGTTTTACACACAAAGAAATACCGGACGGAGTCCCTATTGATATGTTTTTGGAGAACCAAGATCTTTGGGCCCCGCTTTTAACAAATGTTTTTAATAAAATTGCCCAAATAGGTGCCCCTCCTTCGTGGAAGACAACTGTAATTCTTCCTATCTACAAAAAGGGGGATAGGTCAATTCTGAAAAACCATAGACCTATTTCTTTGATAGATTCTACTGCAAAACTAATGGGTTGTCTGCTTTTAAACAGATTAGAGGAATGGGCCCTAGAAAAGAATATTATAACCCCATGTCAGTTTGGCTTTAGAAAAGGGAAAGGCACTGTGGATCAGTGCCTGAACCTGAGTCTAATCATAGCAAAATATACGGCAGCCAAAAAAGGCAATCTCTATCTTGCCTTCATGGATCTGTCAGCAGCCTTTGACTGCGTGGCACAGCCTAGGCTATGGCAGATCATGGAGGCAATGGGGATTGACCTGAACATTATTAATATTATTTGCGACTTGTACTCAGGTGCCTCAGCCTGTGTTCACTATGGGAAGGCAGGTGAGTGTACCACATATTTTAAAATTGCTAGAGGTGTGAGGCAGGGGTGTGTTCTCACCCCCTTTCTATTACCCCCCTATACCAATTAAGTAGAATCTACCCTGCGGAGATCTACTCCAGATGTTCCTTATATTAATTCATCACAAGTACCAATACTATTATATGCGAATGACGCAGTAAATTTAGCACGCACAAGTAAAGCGCTGCGTCACTTAGTGTTGGAATATACACAATTTATGAACAATCTGGATATGAAAGTTAACTACTCAAAGTCCTTTATCCTAGTGGCAGGCCCAAAGCAGCTGGGAGTTGTCGATTCCTTTAACTATCTAGGGATTATGTTTGACCGTCAAATTAACTGGCAAAACATGATTGTAAATAGGGGGACGCAGATGGAAAAGAACATTGGGGCCCTAACTAAATTTATTTAAAAAACTAGTTTAAAACCTGTAGATATAATAAAAACAGTGTATCAAGCTAAGACGGTATTTGCTGCCACTTATGGAGCAGCTGTTTGGGGAGCCAGAGATTGCATGAAACTGCAATCTATTGAAGATAACTTTTTTTTTAAGTTAATTTCACTGCCATATGGAATTGAGAGCCCCTTATATTACTGATAAAATCTCAGTGGCACCTATTTTAATGTGGCACTCAATATGGCGAAAGGAGACCCTTTCATTGACAAGAGATATTATAAAGGATGTTTTAAAATTCGATGGGGTGGCTAATATCAGCTGGCTACGCTGTCGAATCCACTTTGAAAACAGCTGGGTTACATCATCTCTTTGCAGAACCCTACAACTTGCCGGTCTATTTCTAAAAATGATTTGAAAGCTCATTTGCTATCTAATTTGCAGACAAGAAGGGAGGCTCTAAATAATAAGCTGTCGACAGTTAAAGCATACCTGGCGGGCCCTAGCATAATGCCAATGGATATAAATTCAACATATCTATCGTTCGTCACTAATCTACAACACAGGTATATCTTGGTGAGATTCCGGTTAAATTATATCTCTCTGTTGTTGGGTCTTCCCCGTAATATCTATGTTGCCTCCGATCGCCCATCTTGTACCTGTGATGAGCGCTCTATACAGAATGATATGCACTTTCTGTTTTTCTGTAAATTTTATTGTGATGAAAGGAAAAGATTTATTTTCCCCTTCATGCGTAAAATGAATTTTAAACAGTGTCGCGTGGCCCTTTATTATCTGCAGTTACTGTCTGACCCTCTTACTTGTTTATCTTTGGTGTCATTCCTTTTATCTGCCCACAAAAAGAGACGTTCAATCTGCTAGTCTTTTATTTTTAAAAGAGGAATCAATTTATTGAATTGTGTTAATAATTATGTCTGTATACATTTTTAATATGGTAAATTTGTATAATTCCTTGTATTTTAAACTAACTGTAATGTTGTGAAATGTTTTATTTGTAGTATACTTGTTATGCCTTCATTATGTTGGCGAAATAAAGTTATTCTGACTGACTGACTGACAGTAAACACACTCAAACTGCAATGACTGTTCAATACTGAAGCCTTACTATCTTTAACCAGGATGTGGTATTTTAAAACACACATACTGCTAGCACACACATTCACTATGTGTGCACTGCACAACACTTCACCCTTTATGTATTGTCCTTCACACAAGCACACATCCATCATATACTTTCCCTGAGCATGTACTGCACAGCACTACATCTCTCATGAAATGTATCCCTCTCAGGCATACATACAGCCATCACGTGTACTAACCACACATGTGCTGCACAGAACTGCTCCTCCCTTCCCAGGTGCACATACAACCAACTCAGTCACTACTCCTGTGCTGCGCAGCACTCCACATCTTACCTGGTATGGGCCAAGGGTGAGGTAAGCACACAGCGGAAGAACCTTTAGAAAGGTGAGTGAGCCTGTAGGCCTCACTCTAGTGACACAGGGTAAAAAGGTCCCGTTCACTACCACTGATCACTTCATGGTGTGCTGCCACCACTGCACTGACTAACTCCTGGTGAAGGCGGTAGCCTTCTACCATTATGAGGGTAGCACTTTGGGCGCCCCGCCTGGTCCAACAAGACTGCAATCCGTGAGAAAGGCCAATGTCATGGTGCACACGCATGACCCATATTCGCCTATGACAAACAATCAGCATTAGGAATCAAGACAACAGTACAGTGAGGCACTCAGGGCAGGGATACCCATATTTATCATGCAGGGGATTTTTCCGTCCCAACATGGGCATTTCCAATAACACCATGTTCAGTTCAGAGATCTTCAGGAAGGGCGTCCCTTCCAGATATCGCTTTTGGGCAGTCTCATCTAAATGTCCCAAGGCATTCAGTTTGCTGAAATCATGGTGGAAGCAACGTCATTTATCTTCCTCAGTTGAATCACGCTCCACTTTCTCATTGTGAATCTCTACATTATAGCCATGGGCAAGCTTCACTCTAAGTTAGACCACAAGCAGATAGTCTGCTTTATTCCCCTCAACATGATATTGTGCTTCCAATATGAACAGCACATGGTAGACCTTATCTAGTTTGAGAGATTTCAGTTGGCCCCATAGTGCTAGAACTTTACGCCAACCTATCTGTGACTGTAGTCTTTTGTGTATAGTTTCCGCTGTATGTAGTACCCATTGTAAGGAGATTTCTATGGCCTCCCTCCATTTCTTTAATCTGGATGCCTCAGCGATGCACTGGCCTTGAACCACTGCTTTTAGAGTGCCCCACTCCAACCTTTCATTCATCTCACCTCCTGAGTTAAGTAATACTTAATGCATGATGAGATGTTATTGCGTACCACTGAGTCATTAAGAAGAGAGCCATGCAGATGTGCTGGAGGAACTGCGATGAGGAAGGGTCATATATACCACATGTGGTGGTTGTTTAGGCATATCCAAAACTCCTGGAAAGAAGTGTTACTTCAGATACAAGCAATTGCCAATATCAATCTCCCAGTCAATACAGTTATGATTCTACTAAGCGATTCTGGAGTTAACAGTATTTAGCCCCTAACCACAGTGGTAGATAAATTGATAACAGATTTCCTAGCCATTTCGCATGTGGCTAATGATAGCACACATATGGCAGGTTGACACCCCTCCCCGATATCATTATGATGGACACAAATTTGATATATCTATGCTATGGAACAACTCTCCGCTCTAATCAATGATAGATTAAAACAATTTTTAAATATTTGGTGTTCACTTAAAACATATATCAAGAGAGGATGGGAGGCATAGCACCCAGACACATCTTTTTGCTAAAAGCAGGGTTAAGAGAAATGTTATCTACACAAGAAAGCAAAAATGAAAATGACATGGTTTGTTGATCAATATAATTTGAATAATATTGAGAAACGATGGTCAATGATAACTCTGGTAGATATTGAATTGTAGAAGTCTAATCAGTACACAAACTATGTGTCTCATATGCTTTGATTCATAGGAAATGTATCCTTCAGATTAAAAATCTATAATAAAGTTGTTATAATAAGGAATAGAGTAATTTAGTCTCCACTGCCCCCAATCCAATACTCCTCTTCCCGCCCAAAGTAGCCTGTAAGTGGGCCATGACCTGATAGAGTGTGTGAACCCTAGTCCACTTCCTCCACAAGGTGCATTATGCTTTTGTCTAGAAGGTAATTTAATCTTGCGCAGGTGTGGTAAGCCCGTGAATAATGAGAAAATTCTACTTTAAGTAGATAGCGGTGTCTCCACAGATTCACCAATCTTAGGTCCTCCAACCACCTCTTACCTCTATGGATAGTGTGCTGAGAGCCCATATCTCGCTTGTGTCTGTCCACTGCTGCACATTTTACCAGATTCAGATATCCCCATGATGATGGGTCCAGTTGCCTTGTGTAAGATATTTTCTACAGATTTCTTTCAAAAACACTCCTGATATGTGTTCAGAGCATAGATAGATGCATGTGCCCTTTAAGCGTGCCATGAAGTAGGATCCATCAGCCCTCCCTATCTGTGTGTGACTCCTGGACTCCGTTGGCCACTCACTTAGACAGAAGGATTCCCACTCCTCCTGTCTTTTTTTGCCAAATCAAGGCAAAACGTTGTTCTGGGAACAATTTAGATCTCTTTCACCACTGATCACTCAGCAGTAGGTCTGTCTCTTATATGAAGCAGATGTATGCTGATACATCTGTTAGTTCTTTCAGCATATTAAGTCACTTGGCAGGATTGTTATGCTCCCCCATACATTGTATGAGGTAATGTTCACCACATTATCATAAAGTATGCCATCTCCCTCTGCTGTACTGTATGTTTTGATAACATAGGGCCTGATTTAAAGTTGGGCAAACAGGTACTCTATCACAAATGTGATGCATATAAAATCGCCTTATTACAAGAGCATAATACACTTCTGACAAGGCGTATGGGGCATATGGAATCTCCATCACATTTTTGATGGAGTACCCATTCGCCAAATTCTAAATCAGGTCCCTGGTGTCCAAGGCTCCCAGTCTACTGATCTTGTGTGTAAATGGGTGTAGGGTGCAAAGTGGTGCGCTAGATGTGTGAATCTTCATGTCCTCCTCCTTTACTCTTCCCTTCCCCCCTATATCAACCAAATTTAGCACAGTCAATCTACAGGAGTAAATATAGCTCCCCGGTCCTGTAGGGCTATTTGAATGCTCCAATCTTCCCTTCTCTTCTTCTGCATATGAATGATAAAACTTGTAACACTACATTCTGCACCCAACCCTTCCACATCTGTAGACTAGTTAATAAACCAAACATGTAAATCTAGTGCTATTGTACCTTCGAAGTGCATGTTTTGAACCAACTTAATGTAGCCTTTTTTTCCCTAAATTGTACACTCCAGTTCCCTCAACCCCTCCTCCCCAATGCTGTCCTGAGCAACACTTAATTCTGTTCTGTAGCTTCACCACCTGTCGTAAGAATTCCAAAGTAGGGCCCCACCTTGCATCAATCTTCTAGAGGGGCTCATGGGTTTGTCTCATTTCATTGCACTGGTTTTCTGCATTTGCACAATCATGGCCTGCTGACCTTTCTATAATTTTGACTTTGTTTCATGTTTTTCCTTACTGATTCCCGCTGGCCCTCTGTCACTCCGTGCTCCTCTGTGGCAAAGACAACTCCATCATCTGTCATTCCACCCACTCCCTCCCACAGTCCGAGTATCTCTTGGACCTTCTTCAGAGACTTAGTGGTCTATTATCTGCCCGTCATTTCAAGGTGATTCAGAAGGCATGTCCTCATCTGTATTTTAACCTGGGTGCTCTTAGGAACGTTGCCAGTGGTCAGAAGGTTCTTTGTTTCTGCAATGTGATCTGCGAGAGGTCTTCTATGATATGTATTGTTACAAAGCACAGCAAGGCTCCTGGGTCTAAATAAAAAGGCAGAAAACTAGAGTGCTACAGTATCCCATTTACAGGACGGTTTCCCTCACCCACCCGCATGCTTCAGCATAGGGAAACCTCCTCGCATTGCATACCTGGTCTCAATGCGGGCTACAACCCCCTCTCGGAGATGAAGGAGCTCTAAGATGTTTTTAGTGTATCAAAAGAAGTATCCTAGAACCAACAGATGATCAGGATGTGGTGAGAGAGAAAACAAAAGAAAGGGTGTGTGAGATAAAACTAACAATAAGGGAAGCCAAAAGTTTTTTTTAATGATAATCAACTTTATTAATTTTCCGAAAAACAAATGAAACATTTGCACCGACAGCACAGTGTACAAATTTGCACGCAATACATATTGAAGGCATCAGTTGTGAAATAATACAGTATCCAGCACTTTACATGGTGAAAAAGGGGGGGCGGCGGTATGTCGAAGGCAAGAGTCCCTCCTCTCGGACCCCGATAACCCATTTGGTCTGCCCCCTTACCTCACACCCTTTGGTACTTGGCTGGGCAACCCCTGGCCTCAAATAAGGGTTTCTCCTGAGCAGTGCACCAGTCCACCCCTTGACGCCATCTAGCAATTGTGGGGGAGTCAGGTTGTGTCCAGGTCATGGCAATATCTCGTTTAGCCACTATGATGGCTGTCCCCAGGCATAGTTTGTCTGCACGGGACCCGTCTAGAGCATCCATATGGCCCAGGAGAAGGCACATAGGATCGTGAGGTACAGGCCAGCCCAAGATGTGTGTAAGGTATGCAGTGTGGAGGTAGTAGATCTGGATGAGTCAGAGTCTGGCCGAGGTAGTGATCGTTTTAGGGGCCATAAGGGCATTCCGCCAGTCCTCGTCTTCAAGTGGGCCCAGCCAACCCTCCCAGCGAGCTCTAAGCGGGTCCAGATATGTGGGGCTGTTGTTCGTGAGGGTGCGGTATATGCGTGAGAAGCCTCCCTTCCCGAGATTCCCCATTATGACCTATGCTTCCGGTGGACTGAACTCAGGTAGCCTGGTGCTCGTTGAGAAGTGTGTATTCAGGGCGTGTCGCATCTGTAAGTATCTGTAAAATTGTGAGGTGTGTAGGGAGAAGCGACTCTGGAGGTCCTGAAAAGTCCGTATATGGTCTCCTGCCAACGCATCGCCCAGTTGGGAGATTCCAATGTGGTTCCAATGTTTAAACCCTCGCAGCACCTCCACTTCGTTGAGCCACGTGCCTTGCCATAGTGTCGTTTGATGGTCAATTTGGATTCCCATGGTGTACGACGCAAGGCCGAGCGCCAATCCAGGAAAACCGTTTGAGTCACCGTTGGAAGCGTCTTGGGGATGGGGGAGCCGTACATAAGAGCTTGGATTCGAGGGAAGTCCATGCCTCGAAGTTCAATTTGGTAAGCTGGATCGGGCCATCCCCCAGTGAACCAATCATGAAGGACAAGCAACCTCGTGGCCAGGTAGTATAGGCACTGGTCCGTCATGCCCATGCCTCCATCAAAGTACGGAATGTGGCAGCGATCAAGAGACATCTGCGGTTTTCCCGTTCCCCACAGGAACCATGTGATCATTACGTTGATCTCTCGGAACCAGCTTCGGGGATAATGTAAGGGAGTATTTTGAATAATGTATAGGAATCGAGGGAGGATCATCATTTTAAATAGTGCCACCCTCCCGAGTGGGTTAAGTGGTAAGGCTTGCCAGTGATTAAGATCGTTCCTGGCCCTTTTGAGAAGTGGGGTGATATTCAGTGCCCATTCTAATTCAGTGAGTAGAGCAACCCCTATGCTCAGATATTTAAATGACTGTGGCCTAATGGGTATGTTAGTTTGCCAGTCGAAACATTCCCTAGAGGGATGGAGAGCCACGAGGGTCGATTTGGCCAGGTTTAGCCGAAGGCCCGAGACCTTCTCGAAGACTTGAAGGGATTGGAGGCATCTGGGGCCAGAGTGGGCTGGGTCGGCGAGGAAAAGCAAGACGTCGTCTGCATATAATGCGATTTTATCTATGTGGTGGCTTCCCCACGCACAGCCCTGAATCAAGTCATCCACGCGGATGAGATATGCCAGGAGCTCCATCGCCAGGGTGAAGAGGAGCAGGAGAGGGGCAGCCCTGCCTCGTGCCCCTCCATATTGGGAATATCTCGGAGAGGGTTCCATTAATCAACACTCTGGCTCGAGGGTTAGAATAGAGGACTCGAACGGAGCGCCGGAACTGTCGGCCAATGCCCATCATTAGAAGTACCCCGTCAAGGAAATTCCAGTCCAGAGCTGAAAACAAAAACTATGATAGGAGGGAATTCAACCTATCATAGAGCAGTGGTGGTCCGTAGACGTGTGACGGCTTTCATCAGGACCAAAGTGAAATGTAGGTTGGTATGCCTGGTCGCAACAGTTGATCAACCAAAAAGTGATATACTAAACCAGTGGTTGGAGTGAATCGTCACGGTGACAGGTGTCCACTGGTATTGATGTTAACTGCAGTGTCAGGTAATCAATACCACCTCAACCTCAGCGTAAACTCGAGGGTGCATCTATGTCCTCTGGACGCACGGTGCAACGGGCGCTGGTTCGCGCCTAGGGAGGTTCAGGGGAGTCGACCCCTACAGCTCTCTAAACCTCCTCAGGCCCTCTCTTTTGTGTGATAATGATATGTATTGTGGCCACAATAAAGGATATCGCACAACCATTGGGATCATCCCTCATGATTTGTTCCTTCAGTTCCCAGTGGTGAATGTGCACCAAAATATCTGGGGACATTGGCGCTCTAGTTGGACCACCTGCCACTTGGTGCACCCTGTCCAGTCGTATCAGAGAATCATGATCACGGTCCAGTATGGTCTCCAACAGTTCCTCACATATTTCTTAATGTCCTTGCCCTACACCCTTTTTAGAACTCTTCTAATTCAAACATTGCTTCAACAGGATTGATTCTCTAAGTCTTCCTGCTTCTCGTGAAGAGCTTTATTCTGATAGTCTAGTAGTAGGATGTTGGATTTAAGGTCTTCTTTGACCAGCGTACGTCCATCCATTGTTCCTTCAGTGCATGGACCCACTCATCTAGTCCAGTGACTTATTTGTTATTGTCTTTTGCTTCAGATCCTCCCTCAGTGTACTGATTTCTACTTTGATTTCTGAGACGAGGTGTTCCATGAAGCTTTTTGCCACTGTCTTGTCCCCAGTAGGGGCGAATGGACTCTCCTCTATGCCGTATTTATGTTGCTTGTGCATCTTTTCTTCACTCTCAAACCCTCCACATTCAAGTAGCTCATTGATATTCCTTTACTTGAGCTTTCCATCTTTCCCTGCTGGTACCCTCACTGCCCCCCAATACAGGAGTCTACCAGCTCATCTCCCTGACTTCTTATTGCTCATTCGAACTGCCCCTGGATTTACTAAGCAGGAACAGGTGGTGTTGGATGCACAGGGTTGTGCTATTGTTTCTAGTCCACACCTTCAGAGGATTTCCCTCTCAGGCTGGCCAGCAGCTTCAGTAATAGCTGGCCATGAAAAGAGAGCCATTGGGGGCACTAGTATTTCTGTCATCAATCAGTATTTGTTCCCACTTCCCCAACGTCAGACAGCTGAATTTGGAAGGTGGGTGGTCTACAGCACTCCAGAACTGCCTGCTATTGCCATGCCTTCAGACACAGTCTTCCGAAGTTGCTCTCTAGACATGGTTTAGATAATTCATTAAATCAGCTGTGAAAAGAGTTTATGTTTGTCTCCTACACAATCCCTCCTGAGAGGCGCTGTATGCTGTACATCACTGAAAAAATAACCAATAGATAATAACTTGAGATGTATTAATAATCTCTCTCACCAGTATAACCACATCATCTCAGATTTAATCTTCCAACACTGATGCCCCATAGTAGCTCAGGGCAGCTTCATGGTAGCATACATTACATCCAGAGCCACGTGCCTTAACTCTCCAAAGCAGCTGCCAGTTTTCAAACTCTCAAACTGTGGAGACACAAGATCTTAGTGCAACACTTCTCACTGTAAAGTAAAACAATGCTACATAATTCCCATCCCCTTCTACTGCTTCACAATAAGAGAGTAAGACCAAGCACCTGCATGTGTGTGGCCTACCCAGTAGGTTTTCAGATTGAGAAAACTAAATTGGGCATACCGTTCTGAGATTCTTAAAATCTAGCATCAAGCCAGCACAAGGCTCTACTCATCCACTGCAATATCAGAAAATAAAATGATAGACGGAGTGTTGAAACTTTTTGAACACTCACCCCAATCACAGATCTGGGTTTATTCCATCGTTATTCTTCTCACTGCGTCACTCCCAGTATGGACCCAGCCATATGCATATAAGTCTTGACCCTGCTCTTCATGGGAACAACCCAGCCCGAACTGCCAAGCCAGGTCCTCAATGGACTGGAAAAAAGGCATCCTGGGACCGGTTCAGGGTATCACCCCTCATCAGCCAGACTAGCTTGAATCCAGTGGCACAGCGAGCAAGGGACCCACATCTGGGCATAGCCTTCGCCAGGGTGCGCATAACAACATCAAAAAATAAAAGGATGGATGGAGTGTTGAAACCTTTTAAACACTCACCCCAGGCACTGATCTCAGATGAATCCATCATTATTTTACTTGAGACATCATCCCAGTTTGGACCCAACCCTACAAATCAGTCTTGACCCTGCTCCCCATGGTAACATTCCAGCCCGAACTGCCAAGCCAGGTCCTCACTTGGCCAGAAAAGCATCCTGGGGCAGGTTTCAGAGTATCACCCCTCATCATCCAGGCTAGCTTGAATCCAGTGGCGCAGCGAGCAAGGACCCACGTCTGGACATAACCTTAGCCATTTAGGGTGCACATATCACATTAAAAAAAAATAATAATGAACGGAGTATTGAAACTCATCCACTCCCACCCAGAGTACATAAACATGTTTCCACACTTACATGACTCCCCTTGCCATTAACCAATTGCATTGCTTGTTCATATTTTCTCTGTATCCTCTACTAATCTGTGCTGTAAGATAGCTCAGGACCATCAACTAGTGCTATTATACGCAAAAACATATAAATCTAAAATAACAAAATTTCTGCTGCGCTTTTGCTTATTTGATTCCCTACATTACTGGGTTATGGAACTGAGAGATTACAACTTTGATGATAGCTGTGACTGAGTTCCAAAGCTACCCAAAAGAGAAGACCTAATAGCGGTAAACATGTTTCAATAAGAATAATCATGGCTTACCTCTAGTAGCAAAGCATTCCTATTAGCAAATTGGTAGTGGGGTTATATGTTAACAACAATGACAGCAAAACAACTTAAGGATCCTTACCAAGTTTAAGTTAAAGGGAGTGCATTTTAATATGAGAAAATAAACAGGAATAGAGAGAAATAGATAACAGGTTAAAAACGTAGGCACCAAGAAAGCGAAATTTTCACTAGACACCACCACGCACACGGAGTGGTGTTAAAAAA
Source organism: Triturus cristatus (assembly GCF_964204655.1). NCBI lineage: Eukaryota > Metazoa > Chordata > Amphibia > Caudata > Salamandridae > Triturus > Triturus cristatus. Next base: position 823,126,274 of record NC_140581.1, on the reverse strand, counting down.
AAAGAGGCTGGTATAGCTGAGGTGTAAGTGGAGACAAATGGATTATATAAACAGGCACTCTTGTAGTGCACTGTCATGGTTGCACTGACCAGGTGAGCTAGTTCTAACAGGAGCAATACTAGTAATCGCACTTCCCTTAATCCACTGACGATCATGCAAAGAATATCTATATGAGCAGTAGATTGGTGGAAAGGGGAATGGGACAAGCGAAAGACAAACACAGACAGTGGGTATCTTCACCCTGCCTGTTCTTAATGCAACTTGAAGACACAGCTGCACTTCAGACGAGCTGATATTTAGAGCAAGAAATATTTCATTTAGTGTTTGGTCAATGACATTACAGTTCTGTGGGAAATTGCATTGTTGGTTGAGTGGGTGTGAGCCCTTCTCATGCAACTGCCACAATCCTTGTCAGGGTGAGCCAAAAAAGTCCTCAATTAACCTGTGCTTAACCCTCTGGGCACAAAAGCAGTCAAACTTAACTTAAGGCAATGTGTAAAGTATTTATGCAGCACTTAAACAATAATAAAGTGAAAACACAACACATGAAAAATTCCACACCAATTAAGAAAAATAGAGTACATTTTAATAAATTATTTGACACCAAAACAACAGAAATCCAATACGTAGCGCTGGAGATATGCAGTTTAAACTTGTTTGGTAAAAATATTGCTTAAAAGCACAAAGTGGCAACTGTACTTATCTGGTCACGCCGGACTGGAACAAAGTCACAAGTTCAGGCTGACCGTGATGGAGTGCAGGCCAGCTACAGGGAGCAGGTTAGGCCCACTGAGAATTGTATCTTATGTCCTTGATGTGGGAAATTGTGCCACACAGTGGGGATTCTGGAGTGCGACGGGGGGTCCTGCGTTAAGTTGCATCATGCTTTGTACGTTCCGATGAGGAGCTGTGAGAGGTGTGATGCGAGGTCCGCATTGAGTTGCGTTGCATCGGTTCCAATGATAACTGCGCTGTCTTCGTCCGGTTGCATCAAACTGCGTCAGTTCTGATGGGGCCCACAGCTGGGCTGGCAGAGCACCTATATCCCCACTTCCAAGGGTCCAGAACTGGGGAGGCACCACTTGGGGAGTTAGGACTCACAGCAGGCAGACTCAAGGTGCAGGTCCAATTCCTTCTTACTCAGGCAGCAGGGCAGCAGAGCAGTTCTTTTTGCAGCAGAGCAGTCCTTCTTCTGAGTCTTCTGAGTCTTCCTCAGATCCAGACGTGATCTGATGAATGGTTCTGAGGGCCCTACTTTTATACCTGGTGCATCTTTGAAGTAGGAGAAGTTTATAGAAGTTCTCCTCTCAAAAGTGATTGAAATTTCCTGCCTCCATGTCCTCGTTCCAGGCTGTCTGCAGCCACAAAAGGCTAGTGTGAAGTTCTTTGTTTGAACGCAGGACATACCCTATTGACTGGGGCTGTGTCCAACTCCGTACCCCCCTCCAGCCTGAGATGACCCTCTAATAATGTAATTTTCAAAATTGTGACTTAAAATCAGACTTTACCATCGAAGAGGATATTTAATTACAATTTCTCAGACACCAAACATGGACTTCCAACCTGCTCTAATTTAAAGGTTAGCACTTATTAAATGTAATAAGGTAACCCAATGTTATCTTATGGAAGAGGTAGGCCTCACAGTAGTGGAAAATGAATGTGTGAATTTTTCACTACCTGGACATGTACAATTTAAAGGACATGCCCAACCATTTAATTACAATGCAGGCCTGACAAAGGAGTTTTATTGCCAGGTCAAATTGGCAGTTTACTTCTGCGTGCAGACTGCAATGGCAGACATGGAACATGTTTTAGAGGGCTAGTTAGGTGGTTGGCACAATAATTGCTGCAGGCCCACTAGTAGCATTTAATATAGCAGCCCTGGGTATATGGTACACAACTTTACTAGGGACTTACAAGCAAATTATATATGCCAATAGGGTGTATGCCAATGTTACCACATTTTAGGGAGAGAGCAAAAGCACTTTAGCACTGGTTAGCAATAGCAAAGTGCACAGAGTCCTAAGTCCAACAAAAATGCATTCAGAAAAATAGGAGGTGTTAAGACAAAAAGGTTTGGGAAGACCACCCTAAGGCTGGCAGGTCCAGCAGGGTCCCTCTTTCTAGTCTAATATCTGATATACCTTTTGGCAACTTCAGTATAATCCACTGTTTGTGCTTCCTCATATCTCTATAACTTCCTAGAGTTAAAAGATAAAAACAAACATTTTAAATAATATGTGGAATAACCTGAACTATATATAGTAAGTGGATATGTGCTTTATACCGTAAACCACAGGCCAAACTACTCTATGCTAGCTTACAATATACTCCTTTTCGGATATATCGTGGTACTCGTCAGGGATGCACCCTTTCTCCGTTTGTATTAGCACTATACATTGAAATTTTTTTACATGTATTACACACTAACATACACATATTATCTTTGAGGTCGGGGCTCTCTGTGCTGAAGGTTAGTGTTTACGCTGATGATATAGCTATTTTTACATCTGACCCGGCATCTGCAGTAGACTTTATTAAACACGAAGCAGACACTTTTGGCTCCTTTCAGGATATAAGTTAAATCCCAATAAGGCGCAAGTACTTCTTAATTTTAAACCTGATAGGCCATTACCGGGGGATTTCACATATTAAGAGTAAATTATGATCTACTGCTCCCATCTATAATTAAAAAGCTGAGTAGCTGGCACAAATTGCCAATCGGTATAATCGGAAGATGCAACATCATCAAAATTAAAATACTACCAAAATTTCCATACTTATTTCGCTCTATTCCTTTGCATATCCCTAACTCTTTCTTTAAGAAACTAGAGGGTGCGATAAGTAGCTTTATCTGGGGGTATAAGCATTCACGTCATGCAATAAAATTTATAAAGCTTCCATATAATCAAGAGGGGGTTACACCTTCAGGATTTTAAACTGTACTATTGGGCTACGTTTGCTGGCCGCATTCTCAGCCTTCTTTCATTTGAGAACAAGGACTTCTGTCAGCGTCTTACTCTTGGTCACGATAGCAGAATGTTCCTTTACAGAACCAATGACCCGAACTATTTCAATAGAGGCCTTATTAAGACTTTCAGGGACATTGTGTACATATGGTGGGAAATCTTAGCTAAATGCTTTTTGCCCCTATTTCATCCGATCCTTCTGGAGGTATTTCACGACTGCACCTCTAGGATATGGGCTAATTTATGGGGTAGATCGGTTGGAACACTTATGTGACTCTAATGACTTTCGAACATTCCAAAGTTTACAAGCTTATTTGTCAGTCCCGCATCAGCTATTTTTCAAATATTTGCAGCTCAGGGACTACTTCATGAGACGACAAGGGAGAAAGACAGTGGAGATATCTGCACGGGACACCTCGGAAATCAGCAATAAGTACGATGTATCATAATTTCTGCCAGCCTAGAACTGACGGTTGCTTAAGATTGGCAATAAAATGGAGTAATGTTCTGGGGGAAGATGTCACTTCCACAGCAGTCAGTAATGCATTAGCAACATTGAATGGGTCAGTACGCTCTATTAATCTAAAGTTGCAAAAATTTCAGACGATCTGCATGCTATACTATACCCCGGAAAAAATCGCTAGCTGGGGAGAGAAAGAGGGATTGAATGAGAGCAATAGGTTTAAATGCACAAAGTGTGGGCTGACTGCTCCTAATATCATGCATATGTTTGCCACGTGCCCAGAGCTGGAGACATTTTGGAATGAAACTAGGCATATTTCAAGGCTTCGCCTTGGTTTAGACTATCCCTTGATTGTCAAAGAGATCATGCAGGGTTATAAAGCAGATACAAGCTTTTCCCTGAGATCCCTTTTCTCTATTATTCTGGATGCTGCTTGACTTCCTATAGCAAGGGCATGGATTTCCCTAAACCCCACCCCCGCCCTGTGGAATGGTGGGCAATCATGATGGAAATTATGAAAGAGAGAAGGCTCTCGCTAGATGATTACACTCTATGATGAAACTTGACTCTTTTTGGGGCAGATTTGCACGATTATTAAGATGATGCCTGACTGATTATTTACTTCGTACCTGCTTTTTACATGTTAATAATAGATATCAACCTTTGTTAGTTCATATTATTATAACAATTAATTAGATATTTTGCTCAGGAATGTTAATCTATTTTTGGAATGTTACACTGCAAATACCAAATGCTTTATGATTGTCCCCTTTGACATCAATTAAAAAAAAATGGAAGAACCTGAACTGTAATACACTTTGTTGTTTCTATAACTACCTTTAGCAAGTTTGAAATCAAGTCTGGGAGGTGAATAATTCTCGATATAAATAGATCATCAGCTGTAACATAATAAATACTCATTAGTATTGTTCTTGCACTCGCGGCAAATACCTTGACTTCCCCAACAGTGGCAATATTTTAATACCACATGCAATTCAAGCGCTATAAACAAAGTCTGTGCAGTATAGAACATTCTCCTCCAATTAATAGGTGCAATAGAGTACAAAATTCTAAAAAGGATGATTCCTCTATATACAGTTTATAATCCTTGAAATTATGGCCAAAATATTATAGTGTAAATCCAAGTCTACATCCTTTGTCTCTAATGTTTATCCAAAATACTTCTCTGAGAACAAGATCTTTAACAACTCTCAATGAAAGCACGATGGATTACAATCTCCTGGCAACAAGATCTAAGCTGCCCGGTGTCAGCACCATTTCGCTCCTGGGACCAACCGACCTCCGGTCCGAGGTCCCGACCTCCTAATTAGAATGCGACCGAGCACTGTTCGGTCACGTTCCTACATTTCCCTATGGCAAAGGGAAATGGGAGGTGCTGTTCATCCCACCTCAAGGTGCCTGCTACGGGGTGCAAAGATCAATTGCGGGGCACCATAGGTGCCCCCTCGGCCCCGAACCGGAGGCCGCACACAGAAGGGGGCCATGCTGGTGGCCCCCAAACAGTCTTTCCGACATGGTTTTCGTGTCGAACAGGCTGGCATGGAAACCATGCCAGAAACCATGCATTGTATTCCCAAGGGTGGAAAGGCCTGCACTTTGGGATTACGAGCCAGTTCCAACTGGCTGACAAACTCCTTGAGCCCATCGGAAGCCAGCTGAAATGACCAGCCGGTTTAGTTTCCGACCGCCAGCATTGTAATACGACGGTCAGAAAGTAAACCGAGGGGGCAATTACGATGCAGCCCGGAAGGCTCCGACTGTCGGCCGGAGCCTTTACTGGACGCATCATGATCGGCCCCTAAGTGTCATGATTACCAAGCAAAGAATGCTACCAACCACGAGTAATTTCTACTCATTGGATGTGAGATGGAGGCCAACAATGTAAGTCTCAAGAGAACCCCATGATTCTCTGGGAAATGGAGTTTATTATAATTCTATTTGCGTGCTTCATGTAGTAGAGTCATCGCAGCCGGGAAATCTCACATCAAGCAGTGCTTTCACTCTGGGTGTACTGCTGACCTTGTCTAAACCAGAAAACTGAAACACCAATCTTCAAGCTACTTCCACAAAAAGTTTCTTCTTGGTTCTGTTTCAGGGTTTTTCCATAGAATTTAGACATCTTTAAAAAGCTGTAGAGAACTCATCACAACTTTACAGGTCTCATCTTTCTTCCAAGCAGCACACCTGTAACGGGTATTCCTTTAATAGGTTTAGCAGCATCCTTTGGCACAGAACTGTTTTAGTCCTCTAGTACTTCAGGCTCACAAGATGCATATTCCCCAATAGATAGGCAGCCACGTCCAGTTGACTAAGGTTTAAATGTCTCTGAATACCAGTTCATGGACCCAACTCTCTCAACTCCTATAAGCAAGTCCTGGGGCCAGGAAGTCAGTCTGGAGGGAGGGACAACTTGTGCTTTCAGGAGGCAGCAGAGAAATTTCTCAGCTACAGCAAGTAGGGAATTATTACTATCTGCTTAGATTTATGCTTGTTTTATTTTGATTGCCCGTGGGCCAGACATGGGTTCTGAAAGGAAACATCTACGTTGCCAGAGAAGGGGGCCTCTGGGCCGATCCCTAAAGTGTTTTAACAGTCTTCACTCCCACTTTCTCTATTGCATTTGTTCTCTGGAAGGCTTTCATATTGCGGATGGAATTTCCGAGACCTTTGCAGGGGAAATTGAACATGAAAAATTATGTTTCTAGTTATGCAGAACTCTCTCTAGCACCCATCAGGATAGAACTGTGGAGGAAATCCAGAAGGTGGATTGTACTCAATAATGAGATATTTCTCCAGAAATCGGAGGAATTTCAGTTCTCTCCAAATTCTAAACGAGGACCTTAATTACTTCTTTCAGAGTTGGTGTTTTAACACCAATTTTCATGTACCCTGTAGGATTGACAGCTACTGCTAGTACTAGATTTAGGATTGTAATTTAGAGTCAAACCTTCCCTTTCCCTTTGAGTCATGGCTGAAGGTTACAATATGCACATGTTCACATGAAGCATGTTTGGGATTTGGAGTCAACCAACCTAGATACAGTCATAATATTCTATGTGTGTGCACCTCAACAGGATGGTTGTATACTTTATAGATTACAGCGTGCTGGTTATTATTTTATTACCCTCCATCCTATAGGCTGATTACGAATCAGGTCACTTCTAAAACAGTGGGAGCAGCATTGACAGGCACAGGAGCATCATTTAAGTAGACAACATGTAGGTGAGGGCTTTTATGGGTAAACCCATTTGGTCGCCCTCACCTCGGGCTCAACTAAGTAAACATACTAAGGAAAAAAAGGGGAAGGGAATAGGGGCGGAATAAAATATCGAAAAATATGTTTATCCTATAAGGAGACCCATCGCTGATTTACTTAGCTTTTGCTCACTTTGCCTGCTCTGCTTTCCTTAATCCGGCCATGAAGAGATCCACCTCTTCGACTGTGTGGAATAAGTGCATCTGATTATTATGCATAGCACGCAGCTGAGCCGGAAATTTTAATTGCGCCTTAACTCCCAGAGACCTCATTTCCTCCAGTCTGCTTCCCATCTCCCACTGCCTTGTAGCCGTTATATGTGAAATGTCAGACCTAATCTGAAAGGTAAATGCATCCGAGCCATTAGGGGAAAAAGTCAATGACCCCTCCGTAAGACCCAGTGATAAGACTAGATCCTTTACTGAGTAAGAAAGAAAATTGACCAGAAGCTTCCGGGGTTTCTGTTTTTTCGGATTTTTCCTAAAGGGGTCTTGATGAATTCTTTGAATCTCTGATATCAAGTCGATATCGGGCTGACCTTTCAAAACTGACCCTTTTAAAATGGAAATAACGAACCTCTTTAAATCTGATCCCTCTAAGTTCTCGGGGATATTTAGGAGTCTTAAATTGTTCTTTCTTGAGTGGTTCTCCAGCCTTTCAATGTCGTCCTTCAAAATCTTTTGTTGTAGAGTTAACTTCCCCATATCCCTTGTGGCCTCACTTATAGCTTCTTTGATGCCAGGTATTTCTGCTTCGAGGAGGCCCGTCCTTGCCACCACCTCATCGAGCCTCTGAGACAAAACTTCACAGGATGCCTTGATCGCCGCCTGGTTGGCTTCGGAGACAGAAAACCTACCAGCGAGCTCTGCTTGGTTTACTTCCGATACCTTGAATCCACTTAACATCTCCTTTTTCATGGCGATCAATAAATCGGACAGAGATCGCGCTTCGGAACCGACTACTGCTTCCATGCTCCCAGAGGAAACCCCCCGTTAATATGTCTCTAGAGGGATCTTTAATCGATACAGGCAACTCCTCATCCTGTGACCCCAAGACATTAAACCTGATTGAAAGAGTCACACCTTGCTGCAAGGCCTTAGGTGCCTTAGGTGCCGGAGAGTCAGTGAGAGGCCCAATGAGTTGCTTAGTAATTTGCTTAGCCCCCCTTTGTTTACATTGAGAGAAAGGGGTCATAGGGGAGGAAGTACTCCCATCGCTAACAGCAGATTTCTGTTTGATCTTTGGTTTTACTTTGGTGAAGATCCCCTCCAGTTCATTGACGTTCGCCCCCATTGTTTCATTAGGCTCCACGGTGGTGGCCATGACTCTATAAAAAGTCTTTAGCGAGGGGGTAATTTTTGAGATAAATACGGGTTTCTTTTTTGCTCTAAATTTGGTTTTAGAAACCCCTCTTTGTTTCAATTCCTCCTCCTCTTCTTCGTCCTCCCCAAATCTGGCTCCCGACCTCCTTAGCTTCGCCTTAGTTAAATTAACAACAGACCTTTTCTTTGGGATCGCTGTGGCCTGGGTAATTTCTGATTTCTGTACCGAGTAAGCAGCTCTAGCTCTTAAGGTATACCGGCCCACTATGGGAGGCGAAACTATTCCCTTTGGGTATCCACCTTCTTCCGCCTCCATACAGTTACTGATGAAATCAATATTTCCCCCCCACAGATCCCACCCAAACAAACTGGAACATTTACTCCACCTTACCAGCGCTTGGACCCCCCCCGAAATTTGATCAGGACCCCCACCTTCACCTTCGTCGCAGAGGTGGCGCGCAGCCCGTTCTTTTGATATCAAAGCTGCCTGCTCCTGCTCCTGACAAAAGTCACCCAGCGACTCTGGGAGAACTTGCTCGGCCGCCGCCGCAGGTACTGTCTCTGCTCCCGCAACCCGGAACCAGAAACAGGCGGCGTCCCGGCGTCTTTGATGCCTCGCCGCCTCCTCCCACTTCCAGCCGCGGAGCTCACCGCCGGGACCCATCGGTGCTCGGCACTAAGCAGGAGAAGCGGGGGAGATACGGGGGAACGAGGGAAAGAGTACCCACCGGAGGGAGGCCGCAGGAAACTGACCGGAGGATCAAAAAACTGATCAAAATCAGCTCATAACAGCTCGGGATGCCCCCCTTACCCCCCCTTCACATTCCCCTCATTCTCCAAGAAGGGAAAAGAACCCGAGGTGAGTGCGGCCGCGACCGTTATCTGGCGGCCGCCATGTTCACCAGGGGTGGGCAGGGAAAAAAAATAGAAAAAAAATGACCTCATCTTACTTTATGGATTTGACCACCGAATGGACATTAAGGGGAAAGGGCTCGGTAAACGGATGGCAGGTGTAATTATAGATCAGGCTGGTTTGGGCCTTCTCTCCTGGAACGTAAATGGCTTAAGATGTATTCAGAGGCAAAGGTTGATAATGAAATATCTGGAACTCGCAGAAGCCCGGGTCTGCCTCTTACAGGAAACCCATCTGACTGCCGGGGAGTCGGATAAACTATTCTCAGGAGTACCCTGGATTAAAGCCTATGGTGTTTTGGATGAAAACATGAATAGTCGTGGGGTGGCAGTCTTGGTCAAACGGGGGTTAACCTGTTCGATTAAATCCATCCAGACCGACCAATTAGGGAGGTGGGTGATCGCGCAGTTGGACTTTGGGGGTCCTGTTTTAACGTGTGCTTCATTCTATGGCCCGAATGTCGACGACCCCTCTTATATCGTTAAGCTGCAGTCCAAGCTCATGTTGGTGGCTTCCCCGATAATTGTCGGAGGAGATTTTAATGCCTTGTTAGACCCCTACATGGATAGGTCGAATCAGGGGCGCTCCATTGCGACTCCTCTTGTTAGACGGGCAATGAAGAATCTGATTCACGACCCTGACTTGGCTGATATATGGAGGTTTACGAAAGAGGATAGGGCTGGGTACACATTTTACAGCAAGAGATTTCATCACTCCTCAAGGATCGACTACTTGTTAGCTAGTAAGTGCTTACTCGAAAGGGGTTCGGATATATCCATTCTTCCTAGCCATCTATCGGATCATTCCCCTGTTTTCTGTACCATCAAAAAATTAATTAAAAAAGTTCAATCGAGATGGACACTCAGTAGGGGAAGGCTAGATGATCCAGAATTAATTCAGGTAGTTAAAACATCATCCTTGGAGTTTTTTGATCTTAATATAGGTTCAGTAGCCATAGAGGTCGTATGGGATGCCTACAAGACTACCCTAAGAGGCAGATTACACAGTCTCATATGCTTTAAAAATCGTGCTGAAGGGTGTGAATTAAAATTGGGCGAAGAAAAGTTCAGATTGCTAGAATCTGAGCTTCTTAAGCTATCAAACTCTCTGGAAGGACAAAGAAAGGTGCTGGTTGAACTTGAGCAGGCCAGACAAAACTATAGAGGTATCCTAGAAAAAAAGTGCAAGATCCAATGGGAAAGGAGTAAGATGGAGAACTATGAATACGGGGAGAAGGCTGGGGCTCTTTTGGCGTGGAAGGCGAGATCCGATCGCTCGAAAAATGATATCGCCGAGCTGGTGATAAACAACCATGGGGATAGATCAACAGACACAGGCGATATACAAAATTCCTTGCTTACCCTATTCGCAGATTTATATAGGGAGAATGTATTCCCCTCTAAACAATGAATTCGTGGGTGGTTGAGCTCAAAATCCCTTTCCACGTTAACTCAGGCCAACAAAGATTTCCTCGACTCCCCAATTACGTTGCAGGAGATAAGAACCCAAATAAAGATCTCAAAAAACAGTAAAGCCTCTGGTACGGATGCCCTGCCAAATGAAGTTTATAAGTCCCTCTCCGAGGAAGTAACCCCAGTCCTGGGTTCCCTGTTTCATTCAATCTACAGTCCAACAGGTCATATCCCTAGCTCATGGAGGGAGGCAATTATTGTCTTAATCCTTAAACAGGGGAAGGATCCAGTAAAAGCGGACTCTTATCGCCCAATTTCCCTGCTGAATGCAGATTATAAGATCTTTATGGGTATTTTGGCAGGGAGATTGGGTAAATTAGTCCCTGGACTGGTTAATACAGACCAGAAAGGGTTCATTTCTGGGAGACATATCCAGGAACAAACCTAGCTCCTTATTGGTAATATCGATCTGGCGTTCACTAGAGCGGAACCCTTGGCGGTGGTCGCGTTAGACGCCGCCAAGGCTTTCGATAGGGTGTGCTGGGCCTACCTTTGGGAGGTGCTAGAGGAGATGGGTTTTGGTCCAATTTTTATTCACACTCTGAGAGGGTGTTATCAGGATGCCTCAGCTAAAATCCTCATCAATGGTCTACTCACTCCTAGCTCTGAAATTCAGAGAGGGACTAGGCAAGGTTGCCCTATTTCTCCCTTATTATTTGATCTATACATCGAGCCTCTCGCCCAGGCTATAAGGCTAGACGAGACTATTTCCCCGTTTAAGACTCAGCAATATCGGTCTAAAATCGCATTATATGCGGACGACATAATTATCTACACAGATAATCCCGAGACAACATTGCCAAAGGTTGGGGCCCTGTTGGAAGATTTTGGTTTAATTTCCGGTTATCTGGCTAACTCCACAAAGACGGAGGTTATGTGTTGGAATATCGATCAGTGGAGCGGGGCCACCAGCAATAAATTTAAATATCTTGGCATTATAATTGTGAAAGATCTCGAAAGAATTCCAACAATAAATGTTGAAAAAACAATAAAAGAAATAGATCAGCTGTTCGCAAGGTGGAGGAATCTCCCCCTGATTATTTTCAGGAGGGTGAATCTCGTAAAAATGATCATCCTCCCGAAATTAACATATTTGTTTAACGCGGGTACTCTAGGTTTTCCTAAACACTCCATCTCAAAGGCGCAAAGTAAAATTGGGAGTTTCATCTGGGGGGAGAAGGGTGTTAGGCTATCTTGGAAAAAACTGAGGCTCCGCTTATCTAAAGGGGGTTTGGCCTCCCCGATATCCGCTGCTATTTGGTCGCCTTTCAATTCAAGGCTATCAGGATGCTCCTAGGTGAACCAACTGCAAGTGCCTGGGGTAAACTGTTGGGGGAGTAGGCCACCACTGAAGGCGGGGGGGTAAGGCAGGGTTCCTTTATAAGTTTGGTTCACCAAAATTCTTTAAACGAGTAAGCTTGAAGGTGATTAAAAATGCCTTGGAAGTCTGGTATAGCATTCGGTCTAGATGTGGGATAGGTTACTACTCTGATCAGGCTCCGATCTGGGACTCCCCTGGGACCCCCTCTGTCTTCAGGACAGTATGGCTCTCCCCATTAAAAGCGCCAGAGTTGCCATATGGTCCGACTTGGGGGATGAAAATGGTATACACCCTTGTGAGGTATTAAAAGCAAGAATAGGCCCGGGGTTTTCAAGATTTAAGTTCATCCAATTAAAATCCTGGTTTGAAACAGAAAAGGAGAATTTAAGGGGCAATGGAGAGGTGGAAGCTGTGCTTAAGAACACTCATCAGTTGAAGAAGGAAATCGCAATTTGGTATAGGTTCCTGATTAACTCAGATGATGTAGGTATTCCACAACAGGTGTCAGTTTGGAATGACTCTCCTTTTGAAGCTGATGTCGGAAACCTTTTGGAACCTTCCTTGATCCTGCTCTATAAATATACAAACTCAGCCAGTTTGAAGAAAAATCATTTTTTTGTTTCTAATCGAATCTACTATACTCCGGAGAAGATTTCGAAATTTTCCCCAAACCCTGAACCGAGATGTCCTAGGTGCTTGCTCCCCAAAGCCAATGATATACATACCTTTTATGAATGTCCCAAATTGGAAACATATTGGGAAGGGGTGTGTAGATATCTATGTAAGACCTTCGGAATCGATATTGTTTTGAATGGGTCTTTGATTTTTTTTGCCAATGACCAGGTGTCTACTGTTCATATGGAACAATCCCACAGAGGTCTGTTGTTATGTCTGATTTTGCTGGCCCGAAGGGAAATTTGTCTTAAATGGAAAGACCCCCTTCCCCCGAAAGTTGAAGACTGGCTAAAGTCTGCACTGGCAATGGCTCGGCTAGAAATCATAAGATCCAGCCCCAGCCCCCCCACACTCTGGGCATCTTTTATACTTCTGGGTCAGGAACTGAGACTTTGTTGATTCTATTCTGTTGATTTTATGGGTCGATAAATATCATGGTCCTATGATTAACACCTAAATCCCGGATGATAAAAGGGGATTGGTTGGATAACCTAAACAAGTGCAGGCGGTCGGAGGGTGCCCCGCTATCAACGCAGACCGGATATGTCCTGCTAGCAGTTTATAGGTGAGATGAGGACAAAAAAAAAAAAAAGTAGCTTTCACTGCACAGTGACTCCACCCACTCTCGAATAAGTAAAGCCATTGGTCTGATTGGGACCTCACTGTGAACACTAGTAAGCCAGCAGGCCTCATACACTTAAATGGGATTCCGCTGATGCCCTCTGTTATCAGCAGAAACTCTGAGCAGGAAATCTGCTGCTGTCATTTCACCAGCTGGATTACTTGGCTGCCTTTGCCCACTGATACAATATATGTTCTTACTTAGGGCCAGATTTCGAGATTGGCTATTGGGTACTCTGTCACAAATGTGACTAAAGTCCTGTCTGCCTTATTATAAGTGCATTATATTCCAAAATGATTTGCATAAGTGCATTAAATTCTAATGCACTTATAATAAAGGCCGATAGGACATGCGTCATGTTTGTGGCGGAATACCTTGCCAAACATTCTCAGGTCATTTAAAACACAGCAGCCAAATTCACACTTCACCAGCCCCCTTCCTCCTACTTTCCCCCCAGCACTCACAGCAGCAACCACCTCATAAAAGGTTCACTAGCTACCTATTCACAAGCACAAACTCTTTAAACTGCTGATTCACACTTACAAGGCTCTTCACACCCTTCGCCACTCCCACCTTAACAACTGCGTCGGCTTCCACACACCGATTAGGACACTCTGATCCACCAGCATACTGTTAGCTCACAACCCCCACATCCGCAGGGCTGGTGGGCAAGCTTTCTTGTACCTTGCTCCTAAAATCTGGAATAATTTTACATTTTTCCAGTCAAATATATTGACCTCTGAAAGTACACTGTTAAATTACTTTGATTCCTTTCCTTTTAAATCACCAAGAAGCAGGTTGTAAAGTTGTTCCACACCCTGTTTTCTACTTGGTAAATCCCTCTTTGACACTTACCAATAAAAAAAACTCTGCAGCAGTTCATAGAATGGTGTGCCTTGAACTGGGCACTCAGATACCATACTATTGAAGCTGGCACCGACCCAGGGGCGAGCAGTAAAGACTAAATATAACTCCTGCCCTTGCTGAACAACAAGAAACAGGCAGACTGGTATGGAGAAGAGCTGCCTCAACATGAAGAACAGAGCATCTGACATTATGCATCTTGGGCAGTGTGCTGATTTTCTAAGTAATTTTTTTGTAGCTTTTAGGCGTTGTACAAGTCCTATGTAAATAATTGAGTCAAACCAACATAAATCTACCGGGCATTACCAAGGTGGCTTGTGGTCCCTCTGGAAATGTTTTACATATTCCCTTGGAAATGTGGGCTATTTATGCATATGGAAGGACTTGCCCCGTTCCTATATCAAATTATTCCTTGGCTTCCCACAGATTACAAATCTTCCAATGGATATAAGTCCTTTACAGCTGGTCAAGCTACATCTATTCACATAAATCTCCTGTGTTGTCTTCCTAAATGGCTGAAGAGACTACACTGCCATACTTCAGCATACACGGGGTGTTTTAGAATTATATATCCTTTCCATTACTTTTCCCACTTGTTTAACAAGGTAAGTTCAACATTCTGATGTTATCCATCATGAATAGCTGTGTAATGTATCTGACCATGCATACCCTTTTACAACTCCTTTTCCCTGTTTACAACTTGTTCAAACCAGCCTAGCTCATATTGTAGCATTGATGCCATATAATATAATTCAATGTCGGGAAGCCCTGCTTTTCACTAGTAATTTCAGCAATTCCAGTTTAGCACAGGTACATTTGCTCACCCAGACCAGCAATGCCAGATATGGTCTCAAAACAGCCTTGGCATCAATTGGCACATTGATCCTGCAGCACATATAAACATTGCGGGGAAAGCACCATCTTAGCTAAGGAGACTCTGACAATCATAGAAGGTGGGATCATATTTCAGAATACTTACTGAACACCTTAATCCCTCCAACACTCTGCCCATATTGAGTGAGTATAACTAATTTATATCATGCCAGACTTGCATGCCCATATATCGAAATCTGTTATCCAGCACATGCCCAACGGTGGGTACTTGGTAGGGTTCCACTGCTAATGTGAACAGCAATGATGACCAAGGTTAACTATGCCATATGAAACTCTCTGAGATCATTTGTCCTGTTTTTACTCTAAATGTTGGGTTGTAGTAAAGTAGTTTGACCCTTCTTCTAAACGACTGACCAAATCGGAGGTAGTCCAATACTGCTAAGTATTCCTATGACAGGGTATCAAATGTCTTTTCTATATTTAATATTGCTAATGCATAGCAGTCCTGCAAAGCAGTCAGGCGATGCAGTGTGTCAGGCATCTTAAGTTCTGAGCTGTATGTCTGTGCAGGTATTAACCTGCATTCGTAGCTGGTTATTAGTGTTGTAATGACTCCTGTTAGTCTTTTGGCAAGCAGTTTACTAAGTAGTTTGACATATGAAACAAGCACAGACAATTGTGGATAATTTACCACCTCAGCTATGACCTTTGTCTAGCCCCTCATAGGTGGCAGCTGTCCCCTTTCTGATGCCTCTACATATACTTTCAATATTCTACCAGCAAGGAGATCTGTGTAGGTCTTGTAGAATTCTATGGGAAAGCCATCTGTTACAGGCACTTTGGATGCCCCAGTGGAAACGATCAGTCCCTCCCTGGTGACTGGCAAGTCTTTCATTGCATTTTGCTCTACAGTTAGTTTAGTTATTGTCACCTCCATTAGAAATACCCTTACGTGTTTGATGTCTTTATGTCTCTTCTGCTTATAGACGTACGCCAAGTGGGCCTGGCTGATTTTATTTATCGCTGCCTTTTCTAATGATGTCCTCTGCTCTATTACTTTTAGGACACACTATTTGAGTCAGTGGCCTTTCTCTTTTTAGTAGCCAGAAGCCTTTGTGGCTTGGCCCCTTCCCTGTAAATGCTTTGCCTGTATTTGGTACTTCTTAATCTCTCTAAGGTAGTCCGGTTATCCACCAGTTGTCTTCTCACAACCCCACAGAGTCTTCTACTGCTTTCTCCTCCTATATCTTAATATTCTATTCCTGTTCGATGAGTGTTCATTCTTATTAGAGCCTTGTTCCATAAATCTTGGACATACATTCTTCCCACAGAATCTCTTTAAATGCTTCCCATGCATTTGCCCTTGTCATAGTTTTTGCCCAATTCCCACTAAATTATTCCTCAAGCTTATCTCTAATTGTGCCAGCAAAGTCATGGTGCAGAAGTACCTCTGCTTTGCAGAGCTACGTAAGGATTCTACTCTTACTCTTGGTGCCTTCATACTCTATCTAGACCTGGGAATGGTCTGAAAAAATGGTACTTAAGTCTGTTGCAAAATGACCCCTTCTTGGGTAGTCATTCCCAGTTTTTCATATTTTGTGGGACTAACCTACTTGTTATTTTGAGCTCTAACACTGGACAATCTTATCCAATGCCCATTGTATGTGCTCTGATCCTTAAAACAAAATCAAAATTGGCTTAAAACACCATTTGGAATGCTTAGTTTTACAATAAGGCTATTGTATATGGTGTTTAGACAACACCTAACCTGTGTAAAATTAAATATCAAGTGAACTAAAGAGCTATCTTACACCATCCACTTTGTGACCCTAAAACATGACACAGGCCACCATTGAGGCCTGGTCACCTACAGCCTGCAAACTCGCATGGTTACAGATGGACCTGTACAAAGAAACTCTTTAAAAAGGCCTACAATTTTTTATTCAAAATGTTAAAAATGTTACATGTAAAGTTACTTCATTGCCCATAATGTAGGGGGCATAGCGCCAATAAGTGGTACATACCTTAATTAATGCTAGTATGCACCTACAGTGAATACATTCTCAACAAGTATTTTCACCATTGTGGGTATAGTTGTTCCAAGAGGAAATACTTGTAAAACAGATTAAATCACTATTTTAGCATTATGCAGCAGGAAACACAGTTCAAGAATGTTTCCTAACTGTTTTTTTTTAAATCCAATTCATTAGTAAAGTTGGATTTCTTCTAGCTAGTTAGAAAATATAACTGTCAAAAAAAATATTATTATTAAATAATTAGCCTTAGCCTGCAGCTGCTGCTGCCCCATCTATAAATAGGCATGAAATTCCTCTCAGAACCCACAAAATAGACACTCTGATTGATAGGTCAACCTGAATGGGCAGAGATAACCCATCTGAACTCATTAGAATAATCAAAGTGGTGGCTATTGCCTGTCCTATTGGTACAACAGTGTCAAATCCTGTATGACAGGCCTGTCTGGGGCACACGTAAAACTGTGGTGCCTTTTAAAGGGATCAAACAAGCCCAGATCACAATTCTTGTCTATCCCCTGCCTGGTTACTGAAAGACCCTGCTTTGTCTTATTAGACGTCTGTCTCGTTTCATGTTGTGAATCCAGGGCCTGCTTCAAATTGGATTTTAGTGTTCAATGTGAAAGAACACAAGTAGTTTTGAAAGTGATAGTGCGGATTGAGGCCACATTTAAATAAATAAATAAAGGTGAGGATATCTAAACACTGTTCATAGGCAAGGGCTCATTCACCGAATGATGAGCCGATGCTTAGACTCAAACCTGAATTCTCATTTCTAAAGGCGGCACTTGTGGCCATTAGGCCACATCCAATCCCTCACAATTAAATAATATGGTTCACCATTTCCATTACGCCCTCTTCCAGCGCTAGCCTCTTCTTCTCTAGGTGACAGATATTTGCCACCATATTATGATTCAAAAAGCTATTTTGGCATCGCAAGCACATTTTCAAATACAATTCCAAGTTCAGTCAATGATGAGAGTTTGAATAAGTTTTAAAAGCTTTAGTCTCATCAAGAGATTAGAAGGTATTTTTTAATTATTGTCTCTATTTGTATTAGTCAATAAATCTTTAGTAAGTTTGCAGAAATTCTCATAAAAAGGTTTGGTAGAAACAAATAGACAAACAAGACATCAAGTGAGTTCCATGAAGGAGTAAAACCTTATTCTAAAGGTTCAGACCCGAATTTCAGAGTTAGTAGAACCCATGAAGAGTTCAATTTCAAAGGAAAACAGTGATATTAAAGGAGCATAAAGCTTAAGCAGCAGAACATCCATAAAGAGTCTCAATAATTTGAGTAAGTAATCGTACAATTGTGGTAGTAATCTGCAAAAATAAAGCCTAAAGATGAAGTAAGGAGGAACAGAAGCATCAGTAGCCACAACCGTCAGTTTAAAACAAGAAGGTAGGAAAAGAGTGGAATAAAATATTGGGGGAAAAAACAAAACCGTTTTCTTTCTAAATTCGTCTTCTTCTTTCTTCCAAACATTTTTCAAAACATCAGTGCATTTATCTTTCCAACATGTCAAGTCTGTATTTCTCTCCTCTAAATTTGTAATGAAAACTTTCTCTAGTGGTCGCATTTATCAGGTTAAATTGTTTTGAAAAGCCTCAACACTATCTATAGGTCTGTGTGCATAAAATAGTACTGATCTGTGTCCATTTCTTTACCTTGAGCAAGTAAATTCATATTTGCGACTAAAGGCACTCTAGAAAGTATTAGGTCGTAGCAAGAAAAGAAATATTCAAAATGTTCACGTCTATCATCAAGTGAAAACAGTATACTACATATAATGCTCAAGGACCAACACATTGTGCAGGGCACACGCTGGATACAGTTTGCACTAACCTTAAATTATTCCAGATTGGTAATCCAATTCCACAGGTGTGGTCTGACCATAGCTTTATTCCTTTCACCTTCTCAATTCCTCAAAAGGTCAGTGTAGGCATAAGTAACAGTAACATCACCAATGCACCCAGGCGGAAATGGCAGTCTTTAGTCTCTAACCCCCTCTTATTAGCTATAGCTCAAGATACAGTGCCTATACTCATCAGGGAACCGGGAGAGGACTCGGCTAGAATGCACAATTGGCTAACATCTATAGGAAATAAATTAGATCACCCCAAAGGAGGCACTCGAGCTTCTAAAAGGAAAAACCACAATGACCCCTGGTTCTCAAAAGATCTGGCAGATCTCCATCTGCACAGTAAACAGCTTGAACGCAAGTGGCGAAGGGGATATAAAGGAACTAATTTGCTAATCTTTAAAGCATTTAGGAAGCAATACAATCTGGCTATTAAAGCTGCTAAAAAAGAATATTTTCACAATCGAATCATCATGGCAAAGCATAGTCAAAAAGAAATATTCAAAATTGTAAAATCCTTCACAGATCCTAAAGCTCTACATCTGCGATCCCTCCGTCTTCTACACTTGTAATGAAATTGCACTTTACTTTGAAAACAAGGTTAAGAACATTCAAAGGAATTTCGAGACTTATAGACCACAGGACCTCGCCGATGGAAAAATACCAGACCACGGAATGGACTCTCCCGTTCTTCAATCATTTCAAACTGATACATTAGTCCAAACGAAAGAGGCTATATTAGCCTGTAAATCTGGTTCACCATTGGACGCATGTCCCCCAATTCTTTTACATCATATTATTGATGTTGTGAATCCGATTATCAACAGTATAGTGAATTCCTCTCTAGCCTTGGGTACTGTACCCGAGGAATGGAAATTTGCTATCGTGAAACCCCTCAAGAAAAAACAGAACGTCGAATCATCTAATCTATCTAACTATAGGCCTATATCCCTCTTACCAATCTTGGGTAAGATCACAGAGAGAATAGTTTACAAACAACTCTCTAGCTTTGCCGAGTCTACATCTATTTTTCATCCCCACCAGTCTGGATTTCGCCCAAAACATTCGACAGAGTCAGCTTTTCTCGAGATATTAGACACCCTAAAATTCATAGCGGATAGTGGCATGAAG
Source organism: Triturus cristatus (assembly GCF_964204655.1). Lineage (NCBI taxonomy): Eukaryota > Metazoa > Chordata > Amphibia > Caudata > Salamandridae > Triturus > Triturus cristatus. The sequence continues at coordinate 823,106,513 of NC_140581.1, read as the reverse complement.
GCAGTCCTGATCCTTTTGGATCTGTCTGCCGCGTTTGACACCATCTCCCATGACATCCTGCTAGCCAGACTAAGATCATGTGGCATTACTAACTTGGCATTGGCATGGATTACATCCTTCCTGTCAAACAGAAAACAGGTTGTCTCTTTGGGTTCCTGCCTTTCATCTGAACATACTGTATCTACGGGTGTCCCACAGGGGGCTTCTCTTAGTCCCCTGTTGTTTAACATATACATGGCTCCACTCATCTCACTAATCTCGTCCTTTGGGATCGAAATCACATCTTATGCTGACGATACCCAACTCATTCTGTCATTAGAAGAGAGAACGACAAAAGCGGAAGAAAATTTCAAAGCTTGTCTCACGGCAGTCATTAAATGGATGAACAACAACCACCTCTGCTGTAACACCGACAAAACAGAAATCCTTCCCATCGGTAAAAACTAATCTGTTCCAACCCAAAGACTGGTGGCCAGATGATACTGTAGCCCCTCCTTCAACGGTTGAGGTCGCAAAAAATCTGGGAGTACTGTTCGACTCTTCCCTTTCCTGTTTCGGCCTTATTAAAACATTGAAAAAATTCTTCAATCTCATCCCGCTTGCAGCAAGGAAAACGGTAACAGCAGCTCTTATATTATCACGGCTAGACTACTGTAACAGCCTCCTTGCAGGGACGAATAAGGCCTCCCTGAGGAAACTCCAAGTAGTTCAGCATGCAGTGGCCAGACTGGTCTTAGGGCTTACTCGTAGAGCGTCTGCCTCTGCTGCATTGAAGACTCTACACTGGCTCCAGATTCATAAAAGAATCCTGTTCAAATTGCTGTTGACAACTTTTAAAGCATCTCGTGGTTTAGGCCCTACTTATCTCTCCACTAGATTCAAATCATATACCACAACAAGGACACTCAGATCTAGCTCTGCAAATTTACTTGCAATATCTAAGTTTAAATTGTCAACTAAAGGAGGGAAATCAGCTACGGTCTTGGGCGCAAAAGCGTGGAATAGCTTGCCAAAGGAACTGAGAGCGATCCAACGGGAAGATCTGTTTAGAAGAGCCCTTAAGACTTGGATCTTTTGCCTAACAGATGTCTGCTCCCTGGCAATGATCTAGCCCATACAGTTACAGTCGGTTCCAGTTATCTGCAGCGCCAGGAGACTCCGTCAGGAGTGACAGTTGCGCTATATAAACCTCACTTTTCATTTCACTTTTCATTTCATAATCCCATAATATAATGGAATGGGATAATATGTGACTTCTGATACCGATGATAGTAAATGAACATAGATATAGTAGTCTTTTGCCCCCATGGCATGTGTATATTCCTTTACTAATATAGAATAAACATTAGTTGAGTAATCCTCTCTATTGTATGCAACAAATGAAGCTTTCAATTGTTCTTCATTATTCAGGAATGTATATATTCTTGCTGTGTTTGCATTTCCAAAACCTTTCTCGGTTGTGAAATAAAACCCTAGTAGCACTATTATAATAATTATTACTGTTATTATGAAGACTGAACACATAATATATTTACACTTATTTCTAAGGGAACACATGTTTCTCCAAAAGCAGACTAGATGCGGCCAAGTCCAAAGTTTAATGCATAATTTGTAAGTATTAAAATTAGTAACTTTCAGAAAGCAATCTTCTTTTAGACAATCCTTAACCCTACTCTGTGTTCTCCTAAATTGTTATCACTGCTCATCTACAGCAAATTTGGGCCAAGGTAATCTTCTTTAAAATAAAAAATGAGCTAGTCAGTATCAGTCTCTTTATCTCTTTCAATCTTTTTGATAACCTTTTTTCAATTACTTTTTATGATTTCACAGTTCATCTTTGTTAATTATATTTTATCCCAATAAAGCTTACTGTAATGAAATCACGGAGGCTCAAACAGTTCAGATCTCACATCACACCTCATATTTTGTGACATTCTGTACTTGGTCCTGGTAGTAAGACCACTCAGGTGCTGAATACCTCCAACAAGGCACTCTTGCTCTTTTCAATCTTCTCAGTTTTTGATGATCTCCCTCTATATCACTTTCATCACTTGACTCTGCCTTCTCAGGAATAGTTGTTGGAATTCGATCAGCTGATATGCTCTTTCTCAGTCTTCCTTGATTACAGTTTTGTGGTCATTCAACTCTATGGGTGACTCTTCTCGTTTCAGTGTTTGTTCCTCAACCGAATCTTCCGACTGTACTGATGTTGTCTCAGTAAGTTTTCCAAGTTGAGAGTCAGTCTCTGCTTCTTCTTCATTAGAGACTTCACTGCCACTCCATGATACAATGGGGACTTGGATTTGTGTTGCAGTCTGTGAGTCTGCACCCCTCTCTTCTCCTTGCTGCTGTTGATTTCTCGGTACCACTGCTCTTTGTGGTCTCTCACCTAGTGGTGGTGCAGTCACCAATGCACTTTGATCAGGATGAAACAGCACAATTTCTTCTTCTGGATTTCTCACTTTCTTGGTGTGTGATGAGTGCACCCAATTGGGAACTCTGGACACATTTAAAAGCAGTCTTTGCTACTAAAATAACCTGGAAGGGGCTTTCCATCTCGGTTTCAAACAAGTCTTCTGAACGTGCTTCTTCATATCAACCCAATCACCAGGATTGAGGTCATGGCACTGTTCTTGATGCAAATCTTTAGTGGCTGCTGCTACCTAGTAAGAAATAGAATGGTCCATATCAGCCAATCCTTTGCAGTAATTGAGTATTATATAATCTGTGATATTCAAGATTGCATTTGCAGGCACAGCAGGCAGCCACATTGCACGGCCCATTGGGATCTCGCAAGGCGATAAACCAGTCTTCTCTATCAGGAATACTTTGAATACTCATCAGCACCAAAGATAGAGCATCTGGCCATTTCAGTGATGTTGAAGCACAGACTTTTGCTAGTTGAGGCTTAATAGTCCCATTCATGTGTTCAACTATACCTGAAGCCTCAGGTCGATAGCTGCAATGAAGTCTTTGCTCAATCTGTAATGCTGTGCAAATCCTCTTCAGGATCTCATTGTTAAAGTGGGTCTCCCTGTCACATTCCAGACAAACCAGCATTCTGTACCTGGGAATCAGTTCTCGTAATAAAATTTTTGCTTCTGTGAGACTGTCATTTCTTCTGGTTGGGTAGGCTTCCACCCATCTCGAAAGGACACATACTATGACAAGGACATATCACAGCCCATTGCAAACAGGCATTTCGATGGAGTCCATTTGCATTCTGTTGAAAGGACCACCTGATCTCCCTATGTGACACAGTGTAACGTGGGCTTTTTCCTGCATTCATTTGTTGACATGTCAAACACCATTGACACAGTTCTACTGTAAGCATGCTGTACCTCGGATTAGTCCAATTTTGCCTGAAGAGTCTCACCATGACACCCGTCCCTAAATGTATGTAGCCATGAAGGTATTATGTCATTGGGAATAACAAACTATCTGGTAACATGGCTGACATTCATATTTAATTAGCATTTTTCTCACAACCTGCTCTGATCCAACTGTTGTTCTGCTTCTGAAACATTTCCCTGTACTCTTTTTTGTTCATTCCAAGTATCGGTTACTTTAATCAACATTGAAAATGAAGTGTCCACCTCAGATTCACATGTGAAATTTCCATTCCATTTGCAGGCCAACAAAGCACAATATCATGCCACTGAATCTGCATACCTATTTCCAATGGCAATGTAGCAATTCCCATGTTGATGAGCTGCACATTTAACTACAGCAATTTCTGCAGGCAATTGTGAGGCTTCCAATAAATCTTTAATTTGCACCTCGTTCCTAATAGGGGTGCCTGAAGAGGTCATAAAAACTCTTTGTGATCATAATTGTCCAAAATAATGGACAACACCAAAGCTGTCCTGATTATCTGTAAATATAGTCACTCTCATTGGAGCAGTTAAACTGCATGCTTTGTTAAGGGCAATCAATTCTCTAACTTGTTCTGAGGTAACCCCTTGAAGCCATATAGCTTTGACAACATCATTTATTGAACACATAATGTAAGTTGCTCTCCGAGTATCTTAATTATATCTCAGACATGAGCTGTTGATAAAAATTAGATGGTCGGGCTCAATCAGGGGTTCATACTTAAAATCGGGTCTAGGCTTGGTGCATAAATCCGTGAAATCTAGGCAATCATGTTTGATTTCATCACTAACAGTATAATTTATGGGCAGTAAAGTTGGTGGATTAACAATTTGGCAGTGTTTCAAAACTACATTGTGAGATGACAAGATTCTCTGGTCATATCTGGTGAGCTTTTGGTCATGTGTTGGGTTTTTGTTTGTGTCAATAGAAGCTCCACAGATGTGGGACCATTACAGTTAAAGGAAATTCCCATCACTATGCTCTCAATCTTTTCCAGACTAGTGTTCACCGTGGCAACCACTTTAAGGCAGTCAGGCAAGGGTAGTCGAAAAATATGCCACTGGCTTCTGAGCATCATCATGGGTTTGAGCCAGCACTGAGAAAGTGCAGCCCTCCTTCTCACTGCAAAATAAAGTAAAATCTTTATTGTAATCTGGGGCATTTCTAGTGCTGGGACATGACAACGTTTTTGTTTCAGCTCTAGGAAGGCTTTCAAGCACATATTGTCAATAGAAATCGGATCAGACACATCCTTGTGTGTTAGCCTCAGTAAAGGCTTTGCCACTAGGGAAAAGTTCTGCATCTGCTGTCTGCAGTAGCCAACTAATCCCAGAAACAAGCTGACTTATTTCTGTGTTCGAGGTGGATTCATCTGAAGAATTGATTCCACTCTCTCTGGTGACACCTTTCTAGCTCCTTTCTCAATTATGTGTCCCAGATATTGAATTTCTTTCTGACAGTACTGCAGCTTACATGGTGACACTTTATGTCTGTTTTTGGCCAGCTGATTCAACAAAGCAATGGAATCTTCTTTACAAGCTTCTTGTGTTTCTGATGTTACAAGTAGATAGTCTATGTACTGCACACGGACTGATCTGTAGGGCATTTGTAATAACACCAGATTCTTTTTCAAGCTCTGGTTAAAGATTGCTGTACTCTCCATAGTCTCTTGTGGGACTCGGCACCATGCCAAAGCCCTTTGCTAAAAAAACAAATAAAAAAAGGATCTAGCTATCTTCATGCAATGGCACTGAGGATAAAGCCTGACAAAGATCAATGACAGTAAACCACTCTGCAGTACAAGGAGTTTGCAATAATATTGTGGCTGGATTCGGAACCACTGGACAACATGGAACAACTATGCTGTTAATTTTCCTAAGGTCCTGCACTATTCTGTACTTCCCACTTGGTTTCTGTAAACCAATGATCTGAGAGGTACATGGACTCCCAATCAATTCCCTCAAAATCAATTTCTGTATCATCTATTACTGGTGTTATTCCTACAATGGTTTCTGGAGTCAGAAAGTACAGTGGTATTCTTGGGTATACTGAAGTTGCTCTTAAGGTAATTTGGACTGGTGGTTCTACTCCTTTAATCAATCCAATGCCTCTCCCTGTGAAATCCCATACTTCTTAATTCACAGTTTCCCTCAAACCAGCGGGTAAATCTTCAATTGTCATTAATGGAAACAATCTTGCAAATGTCTTTGGCTGAACCGTTTTAATCTCTCTACATCTTCATTATGTGTCTGGAACTCCACACCAACCGGTGTGCAGTAAATTGTACAAATTAACTTGACAACACATCTCTACCTAATAGATTTACTGGGCTTGTGTCACAAACAACAAATTGGTGATTTTCTTCAAATGAGCCAATTTTTACTTGGACCTTCTCTGAAACGGACTAGTAATCTGTTTATTTGAAACTCCTATAACTAGGATCTTCTTTCCAGGGAGGGGTAGGTCTGGGACTTTCACAGATCTAACAGTGAACCTGGTGGCGCCTGTATTTATAAAGAAAGATACAGGGTGTCCATTCACCTCACCTTTTACACATTGACCACTCTGGTCTACCACTAAGACTGTGCCAAGCACATAATCTTCCCCCCCCCCCTCAGGCACTGTCATTGAGACGCATCAGAGCCTGGGCCATCATTATCAAAAACAGGAAATTGCTCAAATGCATTCTGATTTGAGTTAGGGAATTGTTAAAATGTATTTTGATTCATGTTTAGAAAAGGATTTTTTAGCTTCTGGCATCGGGTTCTAATTAAATCTTGGAATTCCCATATTCTATGGGACCATTTGAGCTGGTGGGACCTGCATCATTGGAACGTGTTTTTGCATCAGCACCTGCATTTGTTGTACTGGTATATTTTGCATCTGCACTCCCTTCTGCATTTACACATTTCCATTTGCATTATCAGCATTTAATCTACACTCTCTCTTTCAATGCCCGACCCTGTTACAAACTTGACAAGGAGCCATCTTCTTTAGCATTGCAATATCAAAACCTGAACCTGGATCCTTTGGAACACCTCTACCTTGTGAACACCCAAAAACTCCTGGATTTCCCTGAAAACTCACATGTGGAACACCTTGCATACCTCTTTAATTTCCTGCAAAAGAAGGATCTGAAAACCTTTCTGTGCAAATTTTGCTTGAGCCAACATGAATTTGTATTTCTCTTTCGTTTCTTGTTTATCACTACAATATTTTGCATATTTCAGTAAGTTGCTGTGTCAGCAGATTACACTTTGGGTTATGTGTGAACTGATCTATTGTCTCAATCCTAGAAGAAACTGAGATACAAAAATCTCATGTCTTTCTCATCAGGGTACTCTCTTCCACTGTACTGCTCAAACACCTGCAGCAATCGCTCATAGTACTCATGAACTGATTCTTTTGCTTCTTGTGTCCTTCAATTAATTTTCAATCAATCGAGATTTTTTGGATGCACTCAACCTGTCAGGAAAGTAATCACTGCTTCATATTTTTCCATTACTACAGGAGATGGTGCTTTAGTGCGTGCCATTTTTGCTGGTTCTTCAAGTGGCCATTGTACAGCAGTCTTAAACTCAGCCCACAAATCACATGGTACCATAATATCAAAGAATGTATTCAAATCAATCCACAGCACTTTTGAATTTTTCACAAATCGATCAACCTGAGTGTACCGCTGCACAGGTTTGTCTCTCGATTTTGGGAACTTTTTCGTAAAAGCTGAAAGATTCCCTCTACTCTACGGTGCATGGACATACACTCCTCCCGCTATTTCTCTCAATATATAGGCTATAGCTCCCTCCTCATTCTGTTAATTCTTTTCTTTTCTTCTACTAACTCAGGTTCCTTCTTTTCCTTTTATGCTTCCATGACCATTTGTTTCACTCCTTTTACAAATACATTTTAATAATTCTGTAATGTGCAACCGCATTCCTGAAGAATGCATTGTTTCAATTGCTTCATCATCCAATTGAACCCTGTAAATTTTCTGTACAGGAAAGCTTTTACTAAGATCTACCTCATATTTTCAAGCCAATTCGGTCAATTTATTATGTGTAATTGCTGCTCGTCTTGTAATTTCTTTATACAGATCAATTTTTTTCTCCTGATATTGAATCAAATGCTCTAATTCTACACATCCCCTAATAATTTCCTCCAATTCAACTTTTCATTTGGAAATATTTAATGGTATCTCTTTCTCAGGTTCTGATCTGGACTGCTGCACGGTGCTTTCAATCTTTGATATCCATGCAGCTTCTTCAAACCATTGTAGAAAAACTCCATCTTCAAATAAATTTGTTTCCCCAGGGGTTACTGATGTTGTAAAAACAAGCCTTCCCCCACCTCTTAATGCCTGAACTGTCCGAGGCAGTCCCCATACAACAATCTGTGAATTCTGAGAAGTCGAAATAAATCCTGCTGTCGGTAAACCTCCTACTGCTCCTCGAGCCTCTGAAGTCAAGTTAACATTTACTGGGGCATTTGTAACTGGTCTAGGCACTATTTGTACAATTATTGGTTGCAGCACTTGCACCGGACCATGTATAACAGGTGGATTTACCACAGGTGGAGGAACAGCCTGTGGCTGGGCAACTCGTGGTGGGGCAATCTGGAATACTTGAAGGGGGTCTCTCAATTTGTACGACTCTAGTTTCTGTAGGGGCAGTAGCTATCGTACTGCTTGCTGCGGTACCACTTTCAGTAGGTGTTGCATAAGGCGGAGGTCATGCAGCCAACATTTCTTCTAAAATATCACCCCCTGAATTACTATCTGTCTCCTTTTCTTTTTCCTCTTTATCTTTCCCATGGTTCTTTTTCTTCTTCACTTTCTCCTGTATTTCTGTAGAAATAGCTGGATACAATCTAGTGCCTTTGATTATGGCTTTCCACCAACTCTGCTGTCCTTCATTCCATGGAGCATCTGCATAATTACGCATTGCCCTCTTTATTCTTTTCTGATATTTTTTCCCTTTCTTTCTCTCGGCCAACATTTTCCCACATATTGAAGGTTTCCTATTGTGTAGGTCCAGTGAGCAGTTTCATTTTGTACAATTTTCTTTCATCTCTCAATAATTCTAGTCTCAAAGCTACAGTCTTTAGGAAATTGTAATGCACATTCCTTCTCAGTGAACTTACACCATTGACGAAGACTTAACCATGTATGTAATCCCAATTCAGTTGATATATAATGTGCATGCAAACCCTCAGAAGGTGCCTTTTCACCCTCCCTTATCGGAATTGTAACATCACTCTTCACAATACTTTTAAATTCTTTACAATATTTAATGATTCTGGCTAAATTGCAAATCCAACAATTTCAATTCAATATTTTTATTCTGTTCCGTAAATCTCAGATTTCCTTTACTAATCTTTTCACAGTTGTTATTTTATTGAAGCCCTGTTAAAAAGTCCTAATGCAATATCCACACAAACATTGACCTATCATAGCGCGGCACCCTGACATCACCAACCAATCCCAACTCAAAAGCACACCACTCAACCAATCTCAGCGCAAAAAACTATTACGTATAATATCACACCTCGCAGCAGCTCACCCTCCTTTACAATTTCTCTCATACTACACAAACCAACAAAACTATTCAAATGTCAATAACAAAACATATATAAATTCTTGTTTGCTTTTGTATAGAAAACAAAAGTAATTCATCCACACAAAGAATTCCACAGTCACAAGTGAAATCTCGACCAGCCTGAAATCACCCTAATCAATGCAGCTTCACCCTTTTGCGCAATTAGGTTCTGCTAACATCAATCAATGTTAAACAACTACAACAGATAATTGGTATTTCTATTTCAATTGTATAGGTGATGGTACCTCACACTCTACACCACAAAACCTGCAAACAAGAAATAGCATTTGGCGATCGCTTACTCAAGTGTCTTCTACACTTGTCTCAATGTATATATCAAGTGTCTCCTTCATTTAATTCAGTTTTTATCTATCCTTTATTCTTTATCCCACGATCTTATACTACACCGAGTCTGAAACTCTTCAATCTCTTAACATAGAAACACTAAACAGGTTCATTCAACAAACCATTCACTCTTAACTCAATAATACAAACATAAACACAATTACAATAAACGTTGCATCACCCTATTAATACTCACACCTCCAAAATAGCAAACACCTTCAAAAATCATACCTTGTCAGCTCCTCAAACTCTGGGCATTGGATTTCAGGATTCAGGTATTTAATTCTATCCTGGGTAATTATTTATAGCTCTTTGATCAAGGTGCAACCATATCTCTGCCACTAGAAAACTGATAGCGTGGATTGGGGACAAAATTAAATAATATAATTCACTGTTTGCATTACCATCATTCACGGGGTTAAGCCTCATTACCGCAGTAGCCTCTTCTCCTCTAGGTGATGGATCTTTGCCACAGTATTATGATTCAAAGAGCTATTTCAGCATCGCAAGCACCATTTTTAAAAAACAATTCAAAATTCAGTCAATGATGAAAGTTTGAATACGTTTTAAAAGCTTTATTCTCATTAAAAGATTTGTAGTTATCTTTCTATTCCTTTCTTTATTCGTATTAATCAATAAATCTTTAGTAAGTTTACAGAAATTCTCCTAAAAATGTTTGATTAGAATCTAATCGAAACAATAAGGCATCAGGAGCGTTCCATAAAGGAATAAAACCCATTCTAAAAGTTCAGATCAGAATTTCAGAATTAGTAGAACCCATTAAGAGTTACATTTCAAAGGAAAGGAGTGAGAATAAAGGAGCATAAAGCTCAAAGTCAATTTTAGGCAGCAGAACTTCCCATAAAGAGAAGTTAATGAAACTCAGCCGAGTCTCAATAATTCGAATAAGTGATTGTACAATTGAAGTAGCAATCTACAAATATAACCCTCAAAATGAAGTAAGGGTGAACAGAAGCAGCAGTAGCTACTACCATCAGTCTGGGATAAGAAGGTAGGAAAGGAGTGGAGAAAAGCATCAGGGGGGAAAACATTGAAACTAACTAGGAACACACACTAATATAACAGACATGAATACATGTTGCAGGCATTGTAGCAGACTTCTTCATCTCTGGACCAATCAAATAGCAGTTCTCCTCATTGAGCAGGTTTGGCTCTTCCTTTCCCCCGAAAATACATGTAGAATGCAAAGCTTTATCACAAGTTAGCTACAAATATTCTAACGCAGTTAAGTTCTGGAAACATAAGCCTCAGCTTTCATAGGCCGCGAACGCAGGTCGACATTCTAAATATTGAACGTTTCACTGTGTACACAATGAACTATGTTAAAGAATGAAACATTAGCTTCGCAAAAAACTATTTAGTAATGCATTTCATTAATACGAATAAGAAATATTGTTTGAATGTGCAACTATTCTATTCAAGCATTATGTGAAATAGGGTGAGAATTGGACGTTAATCACTACAAACAATATGTTGGTAAGTAAATTAATACATTAGATGAAAACTGGTACATTCTGCAGTTATGACAACCATTTCTAAGCATGTTACATTAAGGTCAGACTTCTAAATTATATTTGTGCACAGTTCACCAATATTAGATTCACTTCTAGTTAAACGAAGCCTGCTCTTCTTAGTATTTCTATGGCCTATACACATAGCTCTGACTGCCTATGGCAGTTTGCACATTTTAAATGCATGTCATTTCAGCTTTGAGTGTTACGTTAATCATTGCACATTTTTAACTGTTAATCTAAATAATTTGCTTTTTAATTAGTCAACTTTATCAATAGCACACTCCTGCCTTAGATCCCAAGTTTAGTTTGTCTATCTTGAATTTGCCCTGACACATTGCCTTTTGGACCCATTTGCAATAAGGCAAACATGAACTACAGAAAAGGTAGGTAGGCCAGGACCCTGGAGCATTTACTCCATTGGTCAGAGAGGGACTAGGAATCTCTTAGGGTGGCCCATAGACTGCTGAATCCTTCAAATCTGGACCCTCATCAAACCTTCCTCAGAAGACTGCTGAGCTTGTGAAAGGATATCAGGCCGACTGACCCTGCTGCACTTGGCATCTGTGACCTGTGAGAAGGACCTGAGGAGGTTGGACTCCCCCTTCCACTTAAAATCCAAGGACACAAAGATCTCCAAAGATCGTAAGGCTCAGCTGCGGTCCGTGCAGGTAACAGCGGTGGGGCAGTAGGGCCGCGTGGGGGAGGATTTCGAGGGACGATGCAGAGGTAAAGTGAATGGTTTACTTAATTTTCCCTCAGCATCGTCCATCGAAATCCCCCCCACCCGTCCCCACCACTGTTACCTGCATAAACCGCGGCTGATAAGGCTGATCCCCTGGGTGACTCCAGAGACATAAAAGAGGAGAGTCCTGTGAGGAATCCCAGTAGACCAGTGGCAACTGAACTGGGACTGCACTTTGGTATGGGCCTCTGCCTAAGCGTGTTCCCCTTAGGACTTGGGGAGCCTTGAAGTGTACACCTGTGGTTGTTTGGGGACTAGACGAAAGTTTGGAAACTTTTGAAACTTTGCCTCCAAAGCATCAGAGCCTTAGCTGTACCTGCTGGAAAAAGTATCCAACCAGGTGTTTCATAGTGTTGGATTGTATTTCAGCTTCGACCTGTTCAGACATATTTTTATTCTTCAAAAGTGTTGAAGTCCCATTCTGCTTTGGGATGTAAAAGGACTTTCAACATTTTTCTTCAAAAAAGTGACAAGTATGTTTCTGAAGAGGGCCTTAGAAATTTGTTCAACCTTTTGACAGCCACACTTTCACTGGGATCAGTCCCCCTGGTATCTGACTCAGGCTCCATTGTGGTCAGCCTCAACTTGCACCTTGGTCCTGGTCTACAGCAACCACTGCCTCACATTGGGCACTTTATTTTTCTTGGTACTTTTTCACTTTCTTTAAAAATTCACGCCTGGACCCCCTTATTGAATTTTTGTTGGTTTGGTCTTATTTAGCTCATAACATTTTTCTCTTTATTTTAAAATTGGTTGTTGAGTTTTATTGTGTTTTGTGTGGCTTTTTCTACTGTTTATCTACTGCCTAAATACTGTACACATTGCTTCTGATTTAAGCCTGTGTGGTTTGTGTCATGTTACCAGGGATTGAGCATAGGTTTTATGTTATTTAATTTGTGTGACATCTAGCCAGTGGTGGCCTTATTCTTATAGGTGGACACTTGGCCACCCCCAAATAATAGCCCGCTTTCCTACAAGTTCAAACTGGCAAACTTGTATTGTTTTCTCTCTTCATACAAATACATATTCTAGCCTACTGCATGTATTATATGTCACTGAATAAGGAATACATACCCTATCCCGATGGTGCTGGTTTCTCCAGAGACCCACCAAGTCTGCCACTTTCACTATTCTTATCAGTGTCCCAAACACTGTGAGGCATATTGAAGAAATGGGACAGACCTTCATGTATCATTCTCTATTTCACCGAGTACATCAACATGTATTTTAGGTTGAGTGATCTCAGGTTTTGCTTGACCCCTTCGTATGACTTTCTTAGAACTTGTTTATGTAATCTGGGAAAATGGCTTCCTTTCTGCTATGCTCTAGTATTACATCAATGTCTCTATAATTAAGAGTCTTGCTTTGACACCTCTAGCCTGCACTACAAGAGGGGCAGAGATACCAGCCTCTGTCTGCTCTCATGATGCTGAAGAAGTTTGACAATCCCTTAAAGTTTCAAGGAGTTGAATATTCAGTAGTCCAAGAAGAGCTCCATTGATTGACCCTCATCCTTTTCTGGGATGCGTAGATTATTGTGAGTGCCTCCCACATATTCCGCTTGCTCTTCAAATTTGTGAACCAATGTCTTCAGGGTCCAGATTGTGTTGTGTAGGGTTCCCATATCATTTTTATGCGCATTACCGACTCTTCTGTCTTGTACACTTTTACTGCCATTTTCCTCTTACCCAACCATGGATATGGTGTCAATTTTTGTGGCTAGCTCAGTTTTTGTGCTTGGATTGCCAGCATGAAGCCTTTGGATAAAACCAAACAAATAGGAAAATCGACTACCACTTACAAAAATGCAAAATCTGTGTTAAAAACAATTGGGTTTTTTTACAATTAGTCTTGTTCCTGGAAGCTGCAAAAAATGATGTTTAGCACAACAAACATTTTGTTGGTGCTCTTTTTAGAAAAATAAAATGCTTTTAAACAGAACTTTTCCCATTTTCCCAAAAAAGGTTGGCTATATTTTGCCTATTTTCTTGGTTCCTTCAAGGTGATCTACAAACCTTGAGGTACCTTTAGATTTTAAAAAAACATGTGGGGAAAGCTACTCAAATTTGACCTAGATACTGTTTGTGAAAAAAGGAATAATGGCTTAATCACAAAGAGCCCCAAACATTAAAAAAAGCTCAGCACTGGGGGTAAAAAAGCCTCAGCGGCTAAGAGAGTAAACTCACTACGTTAGTGTCTTATTTTAACTTACTTAGTTCGTTAAAGAAGACAATCTTAAAAGGTAATTGTGGTAGGCAAGTAATCATGGTAGGTATATGCAGATGGGATTTTAACCCACATACATCTCTCTGCTCCATGCCATGCTAAATGGTAGCTACAAGTTAAACACATGTTGAGGACACATCTCCAACCCTCTTGCATTCACCAGAACTCTTCCCACATGGATCACTATATAAGAAACAAACTACCAAGTAAGCAAAATAAAATGAGAAACTTATTTGACCAGATGGAAAGCACTTGCAAAGTGTAGAAGAGCACTGTACTTATGACAATGTAGTACTGTCAGTGCACAGAATAACTGATTGATTCCTACTAGTTCAGCACAGTAACATATACTCTTGTGTGTTTTTCCTCCACTACTCCTAGGTGGAAGACAAAGACCTACTACTGTGTAGTAGCAGCTCCTGGAGGGAGTGCTGCGGTGCGGTGGGGCAGGGGAGGGGCAGGGTATGGGGTAGTAAACTCTGGCTCACGGCCGACCGAAGTAATGTAAATAAATAAATAAATAAAACAAATTTAATTGCGTGCGCTGCATCGCCATTTGATGTTTCAGCGTGCGCAATGAAATTCGTTTTATTTATTTAATTATTTAGATTACACCGGTCGGCCGTGAGCCGGAGCTTACTATACCCCACCCTACCCCTCCCCCGCACAGCCCCGCAGTACTCCCTCCAGGAGCCGCTACTGCTACTGTGGTGTCTGTGGTATTCTTTGGGTTCACTGCCACTGCTTCTTGGTGGATCCCAAATGCCCACTACTGTGGTATCAGGCTTTCCATGGGTTCTGCTTCTGCTGCACCTGGGTGGACTCCATAGACCCACTACTGTGGTGTTTCACAGAGGTCCACCTCTACTACCCCTCGTTGATCGCTACAGACCTACTGCTGTGGCATCTGTGATATTCCTTGGGTTCCACCTCCACTGCTTCGGGGTCAATCCATAGATCCACTACTGTGGCATCTTTGATTTTCCTTGGATTCCACTTTCACTGCGTTTGAGTCACCCCATAAAGCCACTACTGTGATGCCTGTGGTATGCCTTGGGTTTCATCTTCACTGCCCCTCAAGTGGACATCATATACCTAGTACTGTGTTATTCCTTGGGTTCCACCCCTTGGGTGGACCACATATGGCCACTATTGTGCAGTCTGCAGTATGCCTTGGGTTCAGCCTCCACTGCCTTCAGTGATCAAATAGTCTCAGACACTTATGGTGATGGGATAGAAAAGTGCCAGAGCCATACTTACTAAATGGAAAAACTTCTAAGGAACGAGTCAGAAATATGTGTGATGTAAAGTCTGTAAAAGAAAAATGGAAAACAAAAGGAGGGATAAGTAGGAGAAGAGGCTCTTTTCCTCCTTATCCCTCCTTTTGTTTTTGTAAGTTTGGCTGTGGCAATTTTCTATCCCATGCAAAAATGTTTACTGTTCATCACAACCTAAGTTTATAATCACTTACGACCACGATTTATCATTATTCTGTTACCTCCATGGCCTTATTTCTGATCCTCTTTTAACCACATCAGACATGCTTTCTTATCCACTCTCCAACCCCAATGGTTTCTCCCATGTACACATTTCTCTCCTAACCTTGTTGACTACACACTATTTTGATGACATCAGTCTCTTACAGTTCAAATATGTATCGCAATTGTATGTGTATCAGTTTCCAATACCAGTGCTAAATATTGTCACATTGTTGCAGTTGACTGTGCCTCTAATTATATGTGTACTAGCTCAGTAACCTGTTTTTTAACTCCCCCAAAGCTTCACTTCCTTTTCCCCGTCTTTTAAATCTGTTCTCTCTGACCCCTTTCCCCCCACTATGGTACATAAAACTTGGCATTACCTTTGTGTTCTCAACCCCTACCTCAATTGCACCCGACTTCCCGCTCTCCTACTTGGACCACCCCATTTTTTGCCTTCCTTCCATCACAACGGGATATTTTTACTTTTCTTTCCTCCTTATGTCATCTTTATCTAATCTTACATGTTCTTCGCCATACCTGCACATTATTCTATTTGCTTTGGGCCTCCTGCTGACCTTGGACTCCATATGACTATATGTTTGTCACTTATGTACCGGTTTACTCTGTAGTGCTATTGTTATTTTTATTTATGTTCACATTTTTTCAACCAGCCTTGAAAAAGACCTTGGCCTTCTGGCCTTTTGGGCGAAACACGTGTCGGCTGTTCTTGTTTTCACTTGCACTTATGATAACTAATAAAACACTGAATACTATATCTAAAACGCAATATCGGATTTACTATATCTAAAACGCAATATCGGATTTACTATATCTAAAACACAATATCGGATTTGGGGATTTCCTTGCCATAGGACTCTACATATTTACTTTTGGCATAAAGCCATCACAGTTTCTAAGTATTTGCTTCAGTCACAATTGGTGGTCCTTAGGTGAAACCACCTGATAGGTACATGCTACATCAAGAACTGGGTCCTATCTCATTGTGTGTGAACTGCAGCAGCACCCACCGCCCAAATGAACTAACAGTCCTCTCTTCGCTAGCCCAAGGAGCAGCAAGTGCAGTCCAGTGGTTGGTGCAGCCTCTCTTGCCCGGTCCAGAGGTCAGCAGGACAGTCCTTCTTTGGTCCTCTCTAAAGTCCAGAAGTGATCTGAGGTTCTGGGTTCCAGGGCCACTATATTTGCATCCAGAAACTTTGGATGAAGGGGTCCCTAGCCAACTGGCTACCAGGTTCCCTCCTGCCTTATGATGACTTCCAGCTATGTGTGGCTTATTAGCTATCCCAAGATGTCTGAACCGTTGTCTTGATGTGGGAACCTTGGCAGCCCACCCTAAAGGTGTGGCATGACCACAGAAAAAACGGTTTGGCAACTGGTTTACCCTCTCTGTTACCGACGCCACCCCGAACAAAAGAGCAGGCAGTCCCTCTTGAGCGTGGTTGCCATTTGCCCATCAAAGGCGGCTTCTCCTTTCAAGCTCACCTGTTGGGCAACACCCTATGTGGCTTCCTGTGAGGGGGAGGTATCACCTCCCTCTATGGCACACGCCTATTGTTCCTATATTTGGGAATTGTTTACACTCCTCCTCAGGAGGGCAGAAGGCTGTCTCGTGGTCAGCAAATGTGACTGACAACCAGAATAACTGGGCAAAATAGTGGCAATTTTCTAAAAGTAGCTTTTTCTTAAAAGTGACATTAAATCCGACTTGGACATCAAGTCAAGTTTGATGCCACGAATAATTTGATACCAAGAAATACCAACTTTAGTAATCCCATTCAGAAGCTAGTAGGGCTGAGATGTCAGCCTGTAACTCTGTATTTGCCAATGGGGCTACTAGACTTTCCACAGTAAAAATGAAAATGTGGGTCTCTTACTGTTAGGGCATATGAAAGTATATGTCCTACCTCATAATATACAGCACATTAGAGCTCGGTAGGCCTTCCTTAGGGATGATTTATATAAATTATTAGGGGAGGTTTTGGGTTTTCCATAAGTTTAGATGGCAAAGACGAACTTGCAGTTTTAACATTGCCCTTCTAGTCTGCAGTGGCAGGCTGGGGGCCATGTTGTGCTCTGTTTCACTTGGGGTGGCACAATCAATTCTGCAGCCCTAGCTGGACACTTTATCTTACAGGTCCTGGGTACCTCTGGTACCACATACAAGGATGTATAAGTAAGTTAACTCATGCCAATTGGGGTAGCCAGTTCACCATACATTTTGTAGAGGGTTAGAACACTAGTTCTGACATCTGGTTAGCAAGCCTCTCTTCACTCTCAGAGTCAAAAAACCTGTAGCATCCGTTTAAACCTTTGGGGGCGACCATGCAAAAAGAGGCATTTTCTTACACCAGGGAACCCCGACCTTCTTATTCCTGTGTTGACAGAAGATAGCATACATGATGTAAGCCACCATTGCAGAGCTACCAATGCAGGTGAGCAGGTTCACCACAATTGGTGGGTTCCTTCTTCGCTGTCAAAGGGTGGGACCTGTGCTTTGAGTTGCCCCACAGTTGTTGACAAAAGCCTCGGTCTCTACCTCTTTCTATAATATTTTATCATAGCCAAAATAGAAGGTATCTTTAACCCCTTGTGTGCCACGCCCTTTCCCCGCCCTGTGCCGGGCGTTGCATTAGCGGGCGGGGTTCATGACGAGCTGGACTCGTCATGGGCACAGCGCAACCGCGGCCCATGACGAGTCCAGCTCGTCATGGGCACACAAGGGGTTAAAGAATGAATAGTTTTGGTGGCCTGTTCTGTTTACTATCTTTATGATCTATTTACTATGTTGCTAATAGGTCAGATTCAATTCTATCCAGATAAATGTTGTTATTATGTACCAATTCCGTCTGTATACAATGTTAATACCAGATTGTAACATATCTGTAGAACTGAGAACATCATAGCGCACCTTTACAAAGTGAAACTCTGAAACATAGCAAATATCTACACCAGGGGAAGCACAACTCATTCATAACAAAAATAGGAAATCTAACTGGTCAATGAAATCTTAACTGAGGATCAATTCCCTTGGCTGATTCTTCAAAAGACAAATTAGCCAAGACAGGGACCAACTCATACATGGCAAATTACTCTCTCAATCTAACCAAAACTGAACTAGAGTCATAACATGAACCAACTTAAAATCAGTTAATGATAGATACTTATAACAACTCCAACACTGAACCAAACAAAACTGATCTTATATTTCACTCTCCTAATATACTGAACTGGCTACAGATGTTCAAGAAAACCTTTACAACAATTTATCACTTACTTTCTCAGGGTATACAAAGGAACTGAACCATTGGGACACTCAGTGACTGTCACCTCACAGCCTCAATATATAATAATGAGACAATTATGATTCTAAGTGTACATACAAGCCTTCACAATGTATTCTTGTCCACAAAGAACAGTGACCTACTCCCTAACAAAACCTCTTACTTGTCATATTTTTTTACCCCAGAAATAAATATAAGAACTCCAAATAATCCTGGCGCAATCCAACCATTCAGCCACTGTGCAAAATACTAATCCTTGTAATTTCTATGGCACACAATTTGACACCCCCTCCATTTAGATCTGCACACAGTTCTTCGCTCACTCCAACCAGATTCCTGGCCTGGAACAAAAAAAATACATAATTCAAGCTCATGATGTGGAAGATCATCCTAACTACATAGAATAGAAGGATGAATGCTTGTACTCTCACACAAATCCTTCTCAATTTGCCATTATACACGATCCTGACAAAGAAGCACCTAAAAATATTACTGAAGTAGAAAGTAACCCTTCCTCATCTCTCTGTGTATCCCTCCAAAATGATACAACAAGGTGGGAGAGCTCAGAAATACAATAAACAAAGCAAGTGCAACCAGACTAAAAATTATTGCCCTAAAACTGCCAAACCTTAAATTATATTATACCTGTTAGACCTGGCACCTTGGCGTGAGTCTCCCTTCCATTTTTTTGTTGTGCCTCATGTATTTTTGTTGGTGTTAGCTGCTCAGGGCACTGTGCCACTGCTGTCCAGTGCCACAATTCAAGTGCTCCCTATTGTAAATTAATGTATAATTTGTGATTCCATGATTGGTTGGTTTGGTTTACTTGTCAGACCCTAGTACAGTGCACCAGGAGTGCCCAGGGCTTGTAAATTTAAATACTGCTGGTGGGCTTGCAGCACTGGTTGTGCCACCCACAGAAGCAGCCTGTAAACATGTGTCTAAGGTCTCCCATTGCAGAGCCTGCGTGCAGTCTGGGACTGTCATGCTGACTGGGCAAGAGCACCCACTTGCCAGTGCCTAAACCTTCCCTTTTCTTCATATAAGACACCCCTATGGTAGGCCCAAGGGCAGGGTGCATTGTAAGGATAAGTTAGGACATGCCCTGGTGTGTGTGGCATGTTCTAATAGTGAATTACAGCCATTTTCGTTTTTCACTATTGCAAGGCTACCTGTTCTCCATAGGCAAGAATGGGCAGTTTGGTTATTACATTTTATCATCCTAACTGACTCAGGGAACATGGTAGAAATTAGAATTTAGTATGCCTGAACTCAGAATGATAAAATACATATTTTAGTAAAGTTGGTTTTAACATTCTGTGTTTGAAAATGCCACTTTTAGAAGTAGGCATTTTCTTGTCTAACCATTTAAACCTGCCTCTGCTAGGCTGTGTGTATTCCTTTGTCTGGAGTTTGAGTGACAGGGCTGGGGAATTCCAGGAGACAGGGTGAGGTGTCCCAGTGGTGAATAGAGAGATCTACATCCAGATGGGTGGGAGGAGCTGCACCTGGGACCTGAATAGGGCTGTGCCTGCCTTCCACAATGCTGGCTCCACCTCCTGGGGAGCGGCTGATGTCTCTGCCCTGCACAGTGAATGAAGAGAAGGAATCCTGTCAACAAAGGGCTCCAGTGCTGTACTTGCCTTCCACAATGCTGGCTCCACCTCCTGTGGGGCGTCTAATGTTTCTGCCCTGCACTGTGAAAGGAAAGGAGAAGTCTGGTAAACAGAGTGCTCAGGAACTGGTTTGGACCGGGCAAAGGCCCCTCTGCCTTCAGAGGACAAAGGATTTCTGGGTATAAATATTGGGACCCTGATCCCAAGAATTTAGATCACTTTGGGAAAACAAGAAGAACCTCTGCTGAGGGAGGAACCAGAAGAAGCTGAGGAGGAAACTATCCCTGAACCTGGGGGATTGGCCTGCAGTGGTTGCCTTACTGCCAAAGAGAGGAGAAAGGAACTTTGTGTGTACTTTTGCTCAACTTGTGCAGGATCTCCAAGGGCTTGGAAAAGAGCTTGCCTCCTGCTGAAGTCTCCGGAACAACAGACTTCACCCCCCAGCTCCCCAGAGTTCTTTGGAAGTGCCTGCTGCTGTTGTTGGACCTTCTGAGGGACTGCGTGTCGCAAGTAGCTGGAAGCGCGACTCAAGAAGGAGAAGCGTGCCGCCGTCGGAGCTGTTGTCGTCGCATCTCGTAAAGTGTGTCGCCGCTGCAGCAACGCATCGTGCGGAAGCGTCTCGCATCATCCAGGAAGTGTCTCGCAACACCGAAGAAGCGTGTCGCCATCGCAGCAATCGTAGCTGACGCATTACACCGCATCAAGAGAAGAGTCTCGCATCGAGGAAGAAGCGTGTCGCCATCGCAGCCATCGTAGTTGTCGCATTGCACCGCATTAAGAAAAGCACCTCGCATCCACGGAGAAGCGTGCCGCCATCGGAGCTGCTGTCGTCGCATCGCGTAAAGGGGTGTCGCTGCTGCAACATCGCATCGAGCGGAAGCGTCTCGCAAACGTCGGAGAAGAGTGTCGCTGCCAAGGCCGCTGTCGTCGCATCGCGTAAAGTGTGTTGCCGCTGCAGCATCGAGTCTTCTCGCAACATCGGTGAAGCGTGCCGCATCTGGAAGATCTTCACGTCTTTATTTCTTTGCACCAAAAACTTCATTGCATCAACATCGTTGCAACACTTTTGTTGCCCTGCGTGTCGCATCTAAAAGGTACATTGACTTAAAGTGTCGCATTTAAGAACCTAAGAGAACTAAGCAAAATTCTACCATCTAAAGTACCAGTATTGTGTATTTTTGTCGTTTAATGGTCTTGTGGTAAATCTATATAAAGAATACTTATTTTTGATATAAAACCTGTGTGGTGTCCATCTGTAGTGTTGTCACTTGGTTACTGTATGTGTTCACAAACGCTTTACACACTGCCTCTGAAATAAGCCTGTCTGCTCGTGCCCAGCTACCAAGAGGGTGAGCAGGGGTTATTTTAGGAGTGTACCCCTTTACCCTGACTAGAGGAGAGGGTCCCTATTTGTCACAAGTGCATACCTGTGCCAACTAGAGACCCCCGAGTCTAACAATACCCATTTAGTATTTCACCCCAATTCATCACAACCACTTAACACACTTCAGAATCAATAACTGAGTTACATCAATAACAACATACACCACCCAATTAGAACAACTCTCCAAACACTACATAATGATATTTCAACAATGGCGATACTCCTTCTTAAACTAAAAAAAAATCACAAGACTAGGGGGCTGATTAAGATGGCAGGCGGATCGCCACCGCCGGCCTGGTGGTGGCGATCTGCCCGCCATCGTAACAAGAATTACCCACCGCCATATTAAGATGGCGGTGGGTTTCACGGTGGACGAAAAGTCCGTGCGCCGCTTTTCCGCCGGTCGGCAATTGTTACGATTGCCGGCTGGGCGGAGCTTGGGCAAATATATGGTGGTGGTGCCTAGCAGGCACTGCCATCCATATTATGATGGTGGTTTTTAAAGGCCTTTCCATGGCGGCAATGCCGCCATGGAAAGGCTAGCGGGGACATGCCTTAGGGGCCCGCTGTGGGCCCCCGGGGGGGTAGGGGGCTGGGGGGTGCACTTGGGGGGTACCTATGGTACCTCCCTGCATGTACATGCACAAGGTGGCAGGCACCGTGCGGTGCCTGCCACGTTGTGCATGGAAATGCACAACAAGGCATTTCACCATTGCGGGAGGTGCTACAGCCAGCACCACCCGCCACAATGTTGAATCACCAGATGCGACTGCCGTGGTGGCGGTCGCATCATAATTAGGGTGGCGGGACCACTGCATGGCAGGTGGGCGGTCCCGTTAGCGCTAGGGTGCCGGGCGGACTAAAGTCCACCCGCCATCCTAATGAGCCCCTAAATTATTATAGGTCTGAGGGAACTATTTCCTGCAACATAAGAACCATTAAATCACATAGCTGAAGAAAACCTTATCCAAAAACCTCCCAATATAATATGCTCGCCTCTAACAGGCGAAATCATCCACTCCACCAATTCTAGACACCAATGACAACAAAGACCTTTCATTACACAAATTATTTATAACAATCTAATTCAAATTACTACCAGCATATTATATCCCTACTATCGCTAGAGCGAGAAAAAATAAACCAACTAGTATGTCTCATCTAAATAACCTTATCAAAATCAACACACTGCCCACCACAAATACAATAAAATGTCTATGCAAAGCATGCTGCACAACTGCAGGTTGGAATCAGCTCAGAATATTGAAACTATGGACACCCTCAGAGACCTAAATGTTGATGCCCTGTTCCTCACTGTGACCTGGCTAACCATAAACTCCAAAACGTTTATTGATCTTGTGCTCTTTCAAGGTTATTCTATCCTGAACATGGAGAGAAAAAATAAGACAGAAGGAGGAGTAGCTCTTATTCACAGAGACTCTGTGAATGCAATGTTATCTACTGTGAGAAAATGCTTCTTTTGAAGTGGCCACTCACATTTTATGCTGAATTGTATTTGTGTTTTAGACTCTGCACACAGGGACACTGCTGTCCTGTACCCAGTGTATGTGATCTTACCCCTAAAGCACCTAAACATTGGCTGCTCCCTGCTTGGCATATTTAACTCTCCTGTAAGGCCATAGTATAAGGTGTAGAAACTCCACTCGTTGGATGGAAAGTTAAATGTCACCTGTGGACCGTAGCACTTATTTTGCCATTCTCTAGTGTGACAAGGAAACATGACTTCAGGCCTACCACTGTAACTTGACTGCCGCAGTTTACACCTGCATCCTTACTTTCCATAATATGCTTTTTGAGAAAAACCTTCCATGTAAATATTAATAAATAGGTTGCATTCGTTTTTTTTAATGTGACATGTAAAAATGTAATGTTATCATGTCCAAGCAGTGTCAAGCCCCCAAACAACTAGTTTCACTGTGGAATGCCCTGGCTGTCAGATTATAAAACTAGAATATATATTAAAATATTCATTCTGCTATCTCTAGTTTGGGACCAGCTAGAAAAATAATTCCACTACTCTTTTTAATATTTATTAAAAGCCCCAATCCAATGGGGAACTTAGAACTTCAATACATATTTAGGAAAAATATATTTTAAAACATTATCTTTGCCCTTTCTAAAGCTCCTGAAGGCTAAACTGTATTAACTCTCCATCAGCTGTCAATCAAGTTCATGACCTTAATGGGGTGTGAAATTCCTCCCAGGAGCTACACAAAAGCCCACTTTAATTGAAAAGTTGACCTGAATGGAGAAGGATAACTCCTCTCTGCTGGACCTTCAAGTTGAGGGCTATTGTCCCTCCTGTTGGCACACCAGTGTCAAACCCTACCAAACAAGTCTGCCTGAGGCACATGTAAACCTTTTGCACCCAGAAAGGGCTCATACAGGACCAGAACACAATTCTTGTCTATTTCATGTTGGGTTGCTGAAGGACCCTGCTTTTATATTACCATATTTCGGTCTCTAGTTTAGTTGTAGGTCCAGGTCTTGCTTCGAACTATATTTTAGTGTTAGAAGTGGGAGTATACTGGTGATTTCCAAAGTGCACTCCTGTACACACCCCCAGCACTTGGAGCCAAATTTCAGTGTATCTGAAGACTTCGGCTATCTTGGTATTGCCCCGGCACATACCATTTTGTGCCTGTTTGCCATTGGGCAAACAGGAACTACTGAAAAACTGGGTAGTGTCGGCCCTGGGAACTTTTGTTCCATTGATTAAGGAAGAGCAATGAGTCACCCCACCCACTAACTGGTGCCAGGCATAAATGTGGCACCCCAAGACAACCTCTTTAGAACACTTTCTTTCCTGTAGAAGAACAGAAGAACTGCACTTGCTGTTTATAAGAAGAAAAATAATCTGTCTATTTCTTAATGTGATGAAAACCCATAACCCTGTTTTCATTCTACTCTGCATTCTTATTTGAAAAATCAATGTTACTTAAAATTACATGTTCTGTCATCTATTTTTTCAGTTGTACAGGAAAATGTATTCATTTTAAAATCCAAACATTATAATATGGTATCCAGTCTAACAAAAATAGTATTATTTTTAAATTTTGCACTCAATTTCTATGTGGTATAACTTCATGGTAATTTGTGAATGCAAAATACAGGTTTTGAGGTTATTTATTATTAGTGAATCATTATTATGTATGGTTAAGTAATAGTTAATAGAGAATCGCTTTTAAGAAATGTCGCTAAAATAGTCATTCAATATTTATTCAGTTGGCTAGCCTATTTCAGTGAACAATCCTAAAATTGACTTTAATACATTTCAAACACACATTTTTGTGGTTGCAATCCAGTTTGTGACTAGTCTACGATTTGCAAATCTTTCGTACATCTACATCTGGCCCTATACTGTTTAACCAATGTAGCAGACTCAGTTCTTGATGAAATAGCACCCATGGTTCTCAAATGAAAGAAATTTAAAAATCAGCTCCATGGTTCTCTAATGAGCCAAATATGGAGAAAATAAATGTGAGAAAACTGGCAGGGATCTTAAGATAACACAATTCTCCTCAAATTTAGATGCCTTGAGATCAGAAAAAAAGACATATAAGAAAGACATCCAGAAGGCCAAAATTGACTGTTACCAAGAAATACTGAAAGCTGGAAAGAATAGACCAAAAGATTTTTTGACATGGTTAATAAAAATCTTAAAACCTCCCTAACCTACCATCCAGGAGACCTACAAAAACAATTTGCCAATTTTTTGTGTTAAAAGATAACAAGGGACAGAAACGGCATTCCAGTTTCTAATGACACTATATCAAACTAAGGCCTTCAAGGAAAATTCATGACTTAATGGGATTTATTTCAACCAATCTCAAGTGAAACCCTAGAACTATCCACAAAACATTTGGGACCATCATCTCTGATATACACCCCACCCCATCCCAACCTCGCCAATCAAAACCATAACTAAACACAACTTACCTTTACGGACAAAATCATAAACTGCTCTAGAAGAGAGAACTTTCTAAGAGAATCTAAAAATAAATCAAGTAAATCCCTATTAGAAAATCCTCCATTTGGATACCAATTCTCTTCAAACTATATATTGAACCACCAAATGAAAAAATCAGAGATCCAATATTGACTATGTATCCGTTTGCTCATAATACTCCAATGTACCTGAAAATTAGATAGTATTATTATTATTATTATATTTTATATAGTGCAAACTGTTACCTAAAAAGGCATCCTGCCACTTAGCTATTAGAAACTAGTCCAGACATGAGC
This sequence comes from Triturus cristatus, assembly GCF_964204655.1. Lineage (NCBI taxonomy): Eukaryota > Metazoa > Chordata > Amphibia > Caudata > Salamandridae > Triturus > Triturus cristatus. Next base: position 823,080,650 of record NC_140581.1, on the reverse strand, counting down.
AAATTTCTAAAGGTTGTAAAGCCAAGTTTTCAAGGCTTTCCTGAAAGCATAGAGGTTGCTGATGAAGTGGAGCAAGCATCTCGGCATGCTGTTCCAAAAACTGGCCACTTGCAGAGAGAACACTGTCACCAACCCGCGCTTTCTTCAATTTGGCAACCTTCCGAAAGTTGGTATTAACTGAGCGTAGAGATCTAGGCGGAGTGTAGTGTTGTCATTTTCGTCGAGGCGGAAAAGATCCAATATGATGAAAGATTCTGTGCACTATGCACAGTAATTTCAACTGGATTTGCTTGGCTGCAGAGAGCCGATGAAGGGAATCCAGAGTGAGGTAGGAGAGTGACGTGGCACGAAAAGAGAGCGTTTTTCTGCTGCTGCCTGTTTGCAATGCAGGTGCTGAACAACATAACCTGGAGCATCTAAAAATAAAACATTACCATAGTTCAATCTGCTAATAATAATCCTTTGCTCTACCAAGTGAGTGGAAGCAATTTGGTTACAGAGGTAAGATTTTGTGAAGTGTCTTTATTAGACCAAAGGAAATTGGGGAGAATCTCCTAATATGACTAGAAAGAGGTAAATCATTATCCATATCCAGACAGTCAGTACATTAATAGGGGTTGAATTGTGCTCAGGCGGCTTAAAGAACCTTGCCAAAGGGCACAAAAGAGATCCAGAGAAGTCGTTCATGACTTAGGTCTCATCCCCATTAAATTTAAGAGAATTAGCACTGAGCCACTGCGAGATATCACGCATACCATCTTGGAAAACAGCCATAGGAGAATGAGAAGTGCAATCCAGTGTTAACATTAATTGTGTACCATCAGCATAGTTCACAAAATGTATGCCAAGAGATTTAATTAATTTAGCCTGTGGTCTATATACACATTAAATAGAGTGGGGCTTAAGGAGGAGCCCTGAGGAACTATCTGCTCTACTGCTCTGAAGGAGGGGCGAAAATGGGGTAGATGTATTGCTTGCGTCCTTCCTTCCAGAAAAGGACGCCCGCGCATGCGCATTTCTCGAATGCGCATGCGCAGGCGTCCGCGCATGCGCATTCGTGAGGAAGAAGCTATCCAGGAACCAGCCACATGGAGCCCCGGGACGCGGCAGCTCAGGTAAGTAATTTTCTTTATGTAATGTTTCTGAGTAATTTTAAAATGAGGGCGGAAGGGGGGCGGGCGGCGCGTAGTGGGGCTACGCGAAGTGTGCGGGTGGGCTTAGATTTGCCCCCACTCCGTAACACTTCACGTAGCCTCACTACGCCCACTACGTCCAGGGCTGACTGAGACTAGGTGCTGACCCTTATCCTCCGCCATACGCAGATCATCCAATGCTGTGAGTAAGGCGCCTTCCATTCTATAAAGAGGACGGAACCCAAACTGGGCCTCGTCCAGTAAGGTATGCGTGTGCTCCTCAAAAAATCTGGAGGGTCTTCAATTCAAAAATTCTCCAGAATTTTGCAAAGGAAGGGCAAAAGAGAAATCAGTCTATAGTCACTAAGCACTAACAGATCTGCAGCAGAATTTTTCAAAAGAAGCACTTGTGCCTTTTTCCACTCAGAAGGCACAGTGTTCGTCTCAAGTGACTGATTGCATAAGGCTGACATAAAATCAGATAACATTTTCCATATCCTAGGGGGAAGTGACTCCAGTGACTACCCAGATGTAATAGAGGTGGCAATATTGAGAAACCCACTTATAGATAGCTGACCAAAGTCATCTAACAAAGCTGGTGAAGAACATGCATTTAGAGAATCAGATCCAATATCCAGTGTTAGATAGGACATATTTGATTGGGAAGTGAAAGTTGTAATAATATTTTTGATCTTAGTCTCATAATAAACTGCCAAATCCTCACAGAGTGATTGAATAAGAGTTACCTAATGTAACACACAAGAAGGGTTCGAGAAAGTGTGTGTAATGAAAAACATGACCAAGTCACCACCATACCATGATTCTGAGAAAAGGTATCAAACTAACTCAATCATGGCTATCCAAACAATTCCTAAAACTCAACCTGGATAAAACGTAAATCATTCTTCTAGCCCTTAACAACAACAATACTGTTGTCCACAATCTGATTCTGGACTCTATTAGAAATGAAAACCAACCATTGTTGTTAAAGGCAAATTACTGGGTGTTATTTTAGATAACTGTCACTCACTACAAGGACACCTAACTAACACCACCAAACGTGTGCATTGGCAATTGTGCACCATTTGCAACCTTAAATTAAGCCTGGGTGGTGAACTCTGCTCTGCTCACGGAGTGTTCCACACTCCGCGTTACGCGGAGTTTGCAGAGTTCTGAAAAACTATGGTCTGCGTAGCGGAGCATAGTTTTTTCCCTCACCTGCTCTCGTCAACAACAAGTTGGTGAGCGCGAGTGAGGGAAATCAACCTCCCAGCGAGATTTCTCAACGCGGGCAGTAGGATTTCTCAATGCGAGTGGGCATGTATGCTCGCAACCGCTCACATTGAGAAAACATCCGTTCGCATTGACAAAGCTGCCGCTGAAGTAGAAAATCTACTTGAGCAGCACAAAGGAAGCAGCACCCGCTTGCGCTGTGCATGGTGCCGTTCGTGATAATTTCACAGCACGGCCAAACACCTGGCGCTGAAAATGACCGCGAGCTGCATTTTTTCTAACTCACTCTGCCGCTTGCAGAGCTCCGCGTAGCGCGGGGGAATTTTTATTGCGCTTTGCGGAGTTCCGCGTAGCAGAACTCCGCGAACTCTGCCCAGGCTTAACTTAAATACCTAGGGCTAGATTTACTAAGCTCTAGCAGCGCTCTTGCGTCACACAAGGACGACACCATGACTTAAGTGAGATTTACTAATCCATGCCAAGGCACCTTCTCTGGATCTGCTTGGCTTAATAAATCCAGAGTAACGCAAGGTTGCGTAAATTGCTGAGTTGCGTTACACTGCATTAGAAAGGCATTCCATTGGTGGAGCATGAGGGTACACATGCATCCACTCATGGATGTTGGCACATTCCCAGATTTTCAAACACTTGTAAACCTCGGAATGCATCGAAATTTTCCGGCATCCCAACAGAGGAGTAACAAGGAGAATTGTTAAAAGATCATGATCAGATACTAGGGCCCATGATTTATGAAAAAGTCACGCAACACAGCAAGACAACTTGCTACTCTGTGCTGCGCTGCGCTGCACTGCATGATAGGGAGGAAGCAGGACGTGCTATATCTACTAAGATATGACACAATGTTCTGCCATGCGCCAACGCAGGCCCTCTTGCGCCAACGCAGGCACCCTTGCGCCATGGTGCATGGAAGCCTGCGTTACAGGCAGGATTGTTTTTGTGCAGGAAAGGAAATAACTGGGACAAATAATTATATCAGTGCAACTTCTGGCAATCTCAAGACTGGGCTATGGAGCAGCTTTACTCCGCAGACCACCAACATCCAGTCAGACTCCCATCCAAACCGTTCTAAACTCAGGTGTAAGACTTGTCACAAACACAAAGAGAACAGAACACATTTCACCTGTCCTGCGCTCTCTGAACTGGCTACCAGCAGAGACGCACCGCATGCTCAGGACAGCTTGCTTGAAATATTATACTGGGCACTGTGACTCCACGTCATACTCATCACCGAAACCTACGTCCTAGGGATGAAAAGAACCTTAAAGTCTTAAATTCAACAAGAACAAGGTAGCACTGAGAATCTGGATTAAACTTCTCATGGAGCTAAATATCCCCTCCCCCCTTCATACTTCTCAATTAAAAGAGGTACGAAAAAAACTCCTAACGATCGGACGAAGTCTTCCTCCTGACTCCGCGGTCACGTTTGCCATCGCTCTATGAACGAAAAGCAAAGAAATCTGACTCTTACACACTATACCTACCATACGTGTAATTCTGTAAAAACGGACTCTTATGTACACGCAAGCCATGTAATCTTGTGACATCGAATCATATCTATGCGTGTTTTTCCTATAATGTGTGAGTGATTCTGTCAACTGTAAAGCGTCCCGGTGTCACCCGGATGTGGTGCACGTTGTATAAAACTTCAAATAAAGAAATGTGAGATAGCAATTCGACGCATGGCCCATTACGAGGCACGTGCGTGTGGATTTAGGAGGGACTGATGTCACTCCTGCGGTGTGTGTGTTCCCTCGCAATCTTGAAGGGACGACGAATGTTTAAACCGATTAATGATTATTAATAATTGTTAATACAAATACAAAGAGGGTTTTAATGATGAATAGAATGAAAATAATGGTATTCTATTAAATATATTAAAAAGTTGTCGCGTTCTCATATTATACGATTCGGAAATTAACCGTTTTGTAAAGTTTATGTTGTGATAGCTATTTTGTATATCTGTTAAAACAATAAAATGTTACATTGTTCACTTCTAGATTTTATGCAGAGTCAATATTGGTGGGCAGTTGTTTTAGACGTGCTGCTGTGTGCTTTAGACAGGTAAGTGAAGTTAAGCAACGAGACGCGAATTGCTTTGCCCACGATCGCACGGTTTGTCAAGTGTGCAAGCCAGGATTAGAACTATTCAGGCACGGTTACTAAGCCACATACCTATGTATGTTGTCAGGAAGCGCATACGGCGTCCCCTTGACCTACAGCCCACTCATCATTAGATGGGCGCCGCCCCTTCTCCTCACCTGTACGAAGTTAGCACCACCTTGTTAACCAGCACGATGAGGAAGGAGCAGAGTCCGTACGATAGGGCAGAAAGGCACTGCGCCAGGCGGGTGTGCGCCGGAGGGGGCTCAGCTTCGGCGGACATGTTCCTCGCCGTCCGCGCTCTTCGCGGGCCGCTCAGCTTTCGGCTGTTCGCCCTACCTGCCCCACCTCATGTCCGGCACTGGCCACAGCAGCTGTCCCCAGCACGGCATTTCGTGAGACACCTATTGGGCAATGCCCCGAGGGTGGAGGCGGATCTGGGCTGGGTCTGCCAGGACCTGGGCGGAGGCTTGCGGCTTCTCGGGCTGTGGGCTCGGGGCTGGCGCGCCCGGCACGAGCATGCAAGCCTTCACCTCAGAAACACGTCTAGTGGAGCCGCGGTAGTCTGAACTTGGAGGCAGGCCAGGACAGTTGGAAAATTGGCACCTGAACCTCTTCATTTATCAGGAACTTAGGCCAGTATGGTGATTACTTTTACACCCAAAAGTTGGACTTTGACAGGTAGAGTGGCTTGCATCGGACTCCTGGCTAATCTAACTTAGTCACTAGGCACATTTGTCTCACGCGTTGGGGGTCTCACATTTTGGAGACAGCCCTTCTTTTGGCTATTCTGTGGTCACGTTGCTGGCTTTAACCGCTAGCATTCTCCATATTCTGGTAATACATTAACTTTTGGTCTCGAAAACGCGAAACAAAGCATATGCTGACTTTTGGACCGAAAGATCTGCCAGGGAAAAACTATTCAAGTTTGACCTTCTAGAGAGGAAACATAATACAAATCAGGAATCCCAGTGGAAGACCCTATTTTACTCTTTGAGTCCTTCGAGACATCACAGTAATAGTATTCGATCTCATGGGTTTTAACAAGTTGCGCTTCAGTACCTACATTTTTCCTTGGCACACTTTGCCCAAGGACGTTCCTGCTAAAACTGAGGTTGAAAGATGTTGCTTACTTCTCTATCAAAAATCTAGCCAGCAAGGGGATAACCGCATAAACCACAATGTACTAATGATCTTTGCCACCTGTGGTTAACCATGCAGCAGCATATATGATTGTATACAATTTATAAAAATAAATATTAAAAAAAAAAAAAATGTTGCTTAAGTTTGCAACTTAGTTTGCCAGTGTTGTGCATGGTTCCTCCTAGTCCACCTTGAAGTATATGCTTACCACAGGGTAAGATGCAGTTCCCTATGTCTGTAGACTGAACTAGGTGTTCAATTTTACCTCGTACACAAGAGAAGCCTTAAGTGTCTGGATGGTGGGAAACTCAGTTTTGGTGCAGGTGCATTCACCCCTGTGTCTCCCTGAGGCCTGGGAAGCATGCATTAGATACATTTAAAAAACAAAATACTAATCAGAGAGGCAATAACTCCAGACCAGTTCCCACTGAGCACTAGGACATTCATTGTGAGGAAGATTCCACAGGGCAGAGGGTTAGATCTCAAATTATTAGGATCCCTTTAATGGAGAGGGGATGTACAGCTCCACTTCAGTGGCGTAATGAAAGCTTAAGGGGCCCCCTGCAATGTACACTGAGGGGCCCCTGCTCCAGATTTAATGCGGAGCGCTCAGGCCTGAGTACTGTGCTGAGGGGGGCCCCCTGCAGCTTGGGGCCCCCCACACCGAGGAGGATGCGGGGGCCTGTGTTACACATCTGCTCCACTTAGACCTAGCAGAGATGTTTCAAGTCAATCCATGTAGCCCATTCATCATATTCGAAGAATAGCAATTAGGGGGCTGAGTGTGGACCCCCCACAATCGAGGAATGGGTAAAAGACTTGAACGAATGGGCAGCAGCGGAATTAGTCCGAATGAAAAATGTCAGATTAGAAGATAAACTAGAAGAGGATGCGCAGGCCTGGTACCTCATGACAGCAGATATACAAACAAGCATTGAAAATGCAATAGGTCTCGCTTTTTATTAAGTTAAAGTCATTTGCTTTGCTAATGGCATTGTATAGCAAAGCAAATGGCTTTAACTTAATAGAAGGCGAGACATATTGCATTTTTAATGCTTGTTCAAACAGGGAACCCTCCATGAGAGCCGCACTTGAAAGAGAGAGCAGTCCACAGACGTGTGTGAATTCTTGACTGCAGGTGGCGGTAAGTTGTGGTTAATAGCGCCGGATGTTTATCTTTTTTTGTGACCTAAAAATGAATGCTAAATAATTCTAGTTAGGATCCCGTTGGTATTTAGGGTGTGAGGGTCTTATGTGCACATGCCTGGAAAGAGGCTGAATATCCTGTGTGACGTCTTCCACCTCCATGCCATTTTTGAGCCAACAGCGCTTTGCATTCTGGGACTCGCAGTTCTGTTTTGGTTTGGTTTGGCATGACGTCACGATAAAATGAAGAACGCCAGGCTGGAGTGAGCCGTCCACGTGGGCTTATGATGGGATTTCACCCTCTGCAGTTCTCACATGCACCTACACAAAAGCCACCCTCCCCTTTCAACAAACGCCAGGGCTTGTTGTAGCTCATACAAAAGAGACAAACCAGCGCAATTGGTTAGTAACTGTGAACAGCCATGTGGGTTGAACATGCAGAGGATATAGCTGTGTGCAACTTGCAGTTTGCATGGGCAGCTCCGCATTTCATCTTCTACAGATCAATGCACGTGCCTTTTAAGAAACATTGCTGGAGCACAGAAAGGCAGATGAGTGAAGTACAAGATTATGTACTTATTTGTGGTTATAATGCCAGAGTACATAGCAGTCAAACCTGATGTTCATTGTAAAACAACATCGTTCGACACGGTTTTCCATGAGCCCTCTTTCATGCTTAGCCCTACCGTTTTCAACTCTTAAACGCCTAAATATTGTAAAATAAAAAACACACTGATTTTCCCAAACCTCCCAACTATTGCTATAGTATGAAGATTAAACAATATCGAGATGTAATTCAAAGTTCAATAGTCTTGGCTCTAACCCATGCGCACGTTACAGCAGAAGGAAATGTTATTTGGCGCTAATAATTTCACAACCTTATACGTTCCCGTCACGTCCCTCTTTGGCTCATTTTTTACTTTAAATACATTTTCTATATCCTGGACTTTTACTTTTTATTAAATAAAATGTCGATCTTGCATAAACAAAGGGTAACCTTGAAGGGCTGCAGTCCCCTCTCCACTCGTCCCGCAGAGGCTTGCCTTACGCCCCTGGTCGAAAGAGGTCCCAGGCCGGGTGGACGACAACAACGCCACGTGGGAAAGGGGGTGGGGATGAATTAATTCCCACAAGCAAATGGTTTGTTTTCCCACATCCAAGAAGCAATATGTCACCTGGATTTAAATAATCATCTGGTATTAACTACATCAACAATTCCGAATTCATATGCAAAAAGCCTTCTGTCCCTCTGCTCGGAGCTGCCGCGAGCAGGCTTGTCACTCGAGCGGCAAGGACTGAGTCCCGCCCAAACTAGGGCATGTCGTCTTTTCCCACACAATGAGCTCTCCGTCATGACTTGTGCCCCAGAGATCCGGGGTCTATAGCCCCCCCTACCACTTCCACCTGTGGGTAAGGAGACTCCAAAGAGAGACTCACGTGCTCAAGCTGTCGCCAGTGTGTAGCGGGGAGAGACTCAAGTGCTCAAGCTGCGGCCCGCGCTCACAATGAAAAAGAAAGAGTGCGTCCCAGCTAATGAAGGAGACAGTATCACGCCACAAGTGAGAGAGCCAATCCCGCTGGGCGTGGCTAAAAGGAGACAGGGTGGCAACAAGCAGCGATTGACATGCCTTCAGTGCAATCATTGCACTGCCTTTGGCATAATTTGTGACACCAAACGACGCGTACAAATGAAAACTGAAGGCGGATCTGGGACACGGCTTCTGGAATCGTATCAATTCCAAGAAGTTGGCAGGGTAAGCCCAGACGTGGGTACCTTGCTCACTTTGCCACTGGATTCAAGATAGCCTGGCTGATTAGGGTTATGAACCCGAAACCGGTCCCAGGATGCTTGTTTCCGGTCCAGGGAAGACATGGCCTGGCAGTTCGGGCTGGACTGTTCCCATGAGGCACAGGGTCAGACTGATTTGCATATGGCCATGTCTGAACTGGGGTGGTGGAGTGAGCTAAAGAATGAGGATGGATTAAACCCAGATCAGTTGAGTTGTGGTGAGTGTTTAATTTGCTCAAGCGCCTCGTCCATCATACGCCTCGTCCATCATCCCCTTTGGTATCGCTTTGTTCGCCCTAAGTTGGCAGGGTATACCCAGACGTGGGTCCCTTGCTCACTTTGCCACTGGATTCAAGATAGCCTGGCTGATGAGGGTTATGAACCCAAAACCGGTCCCAGGATGCTTGTTTCCGGTCCAGGGAAGACATGGCTTGGCAGTTCGGGCTGGACTGTTCCCATGAGGCACAGGGTCAGACTGATTTGCATATGGCCATGTCTGAACTGGGGTGGTGGAGTGAGCTAAAGTATGATTATGGATTAAACCCAGATCAGTTGACTGGGGGTGAGTGTTTGATTTGCTCAAACGCGCCGTCCATCATCCCCTTTGGTATTGGTATGACGAGAGCAGCACATGCGCTGCTTAAATGTATATGTACTTGTATAGCACACTGCCACCCCCAACGGGGGTATCCTGGCGCTTTTACTCATACCGCTGTGGAACCCTTCCTGGCCTTTCCCCGTGAAATGTCCACTCCTGGGCACCCCCATGGTGAAGCCAGGCATCCCAGCGCTGCTGGGGCCGTTGTGGAGATTAAGCAAGCTATTGCCCAGATTTGCAGCGTGGGACCCATGATTAGAATAGGCACAGAGGCGAGAATTATCAGGTCGGAGGAAAATGAATCCAAGACCCGCTGAGGTGAGGGATTGAACTCTGGTCCCGGGCCAGAACTCTGCATCAGGGTCTGCCGCTCTAACCATTGAGCCACACTTCTCCACGTCTCTTATGTAAGACCGAGACCTAAAAAAGAGGACTCTCCGGCTGGGGAGGTGGAACTAATTCAGTCAGAACAGGAAGAGATAGTCATAGAGGAAATGACCAGATGACCTCCAACAAGAACGCAATATAGGGAGATATCAATTTAAAAGTAGGACAGGTTTTTTAATGTATACGGAATAACACGACCTTAAGGAGGGGGAGGGGGAATACGTTGAAATATTATTGTTACTCATTGTTGTTAAAATGGTATAAGCAAAATGTGATCTATAAGCGTCTCAGAGGATATGAGTTTGTGATATTTGAAGCATGCTGTCTCTCCGAAGATTGGAGGCAAGGACTATGTAAATTGATGTGACACATACAAATGGAAAGTGTGTTGGTGATATGCAAAATGGCAATAACGTATTTTTTTTTTTTTAAAGACACTGATAGACTTTAAAAAGGAGGATTATTCGCTATTCTCATACAGATCCTGATGGTATTACACAGAATGAGCAGTAAAGGTCACATCAGGTTTTTCGCTTACTAAGGGTATCTATAGCTGTCTCTGCTGCCCCTCTGTCCTAGGTCCGTCCCTTGGTCTTCTCATAGCCACTAAGCCAATATCATATATTAAAGCATTGACGGAAACTTGCAGTCAACAAGAGTCTGGACCTTGGCGTTGCCATGTTTGTTTGCATCCCATACTCTTTATTGATGGTGTCTAAACTAACTTGGGCACCCAGTGGATTCAACCCTGATACTAGGAGCTAAGATAAACCCCCCGCTACACCCTGTAGAAGCTGCAGCAAGTGCCCCAATCCATCCAAAGTTCTCAAGACCCTTTTGGTGGCCCAGAGTTGCTGCCCACTTAATGCCATCCTTCCACATCTATTGCCAGGTGTTTCTATTCGGGTCCAGGTCATCTCAGAGCCTACCTAAGTAAGAGCGAATTCTCTAATATCTCAAGAAGGGTAATGCTCCTCGTCCCGACTATTTGGCCCCATGGAAATGGCCCCATTCAAGGAAGGGGCCCTCCAGAGGAGCATCTCCTGGAGGTGTGCGCTCTTGCAGCTTCCAAATGACTCCTCCACCCAGAACTTCTTCTCTCTAGGCAGGCTCAAGCAATCTCCTCCACGCACCGTCCCAATCCCAATAAATAATGCGTGGCACCCAAGCAGATCCGGCCAGGACGTCACGCACCTGATTATACAGGAAGTCTGGGAGCCCCTGCATTTATCCCATGCCCACTAGCAGTGCCAGGTAAAGTGCCAACTGGGAACACACACCCCGCAACACTCGCTGGCCCACACGCTCACAAGTGGCCTGGTACAGTCTGAGTCTGGGTCCTGCCTGTCCCTCGCTGCCAAAGCAGAGATGTTCAGCATAATCAGATCTGCAGCCTCAAGCCCGGAGTGGTGCCAAAGAACAAGACAGTTCATTATTCAGACGTGCATATCATGGTGCCCCAGCCTGACCAGGATGGATGGATTTTATTACTCTAGGCCAAAGCTCACCTCGTTATTGACTGTGCAGAGTAAAGTGCATGTGGTTATACAGATGGCGAGGGACTTTGTAACATGCAGTTAAACACTTGCAGGATATACACAAAGGATCTAGTCGAGTAAGTTAAATATGTGCTTTTGGTGTACAGTACTGATAGCAGGAAGTCGCCAGGAAGTCGCCCCTCCTCGGCTCCCTCCCTCGTGCCACGTCTCACATATACTGTACTCGTGAACAATGCTTCAGACCCGTGTGTGGCACTCCGTGCTCCGCGGACTGCTCTGGTATTTGACTGTCGGTCCCTATTGTGTTTTTTTTATCTTGGTGTGTTGTAAAGCGTCTCGGAAAGTGTGTGGACTCAGGCTGAAGTTACCACCTTTCTTTTTATCGCAATCTAGTCTTTAGAAGCAGGCCGTGTTAAAAACAAACCATCACACTGTGATGCCTGTTCCCTGGCTGTGTAGTGCCCGCTTTGCAGGACCCGTGGTGGGCACTTTCCCAATGGTGGCACCAGATATTACCTCACTCTGAAGTGTACCTCTCCAGGGCCAATGAGGGCATGCGATCAAACCTTACTCCAGGGAGTGATAAAGGGTTTAGAACGAAGGCATAAGTAACTACACTTCACAAATTCAGTGGCCCACCAGAGCTATGCGTCTTAAGACAGACATTTATTTATTAGTAGGTAAAGTGCTACAGTTAAAAATAGAAATTACCCAAAAAAACGAAAGGTCCTGGCACCTTCGGTGGATAGACACGAGCTTCACATACATGTAGTATTTGTGTGCTAAGGAGCTGTGGATGATTTTTACAGGTTTCAGTAAAAGGGGCAACTGTGGCAAGTAGACTGTTGCATTGTATGTTGAGCGTGCTTTAGTTTGATAGCAGCCACAGGTGTGAGGAGGGACAAACCAGTGGGTTTATAACCAGGTGGCTAAAACGCTGTAAAATAGTACCAAAATGAAGTCACTCAAACCCACAACATAAATTAAACAGAGATTCCACCCAAGTCAAAGAGGATGGTTTCGGTGTGCAACAGGACTGACTCCCAGGTTCAGAAGGGGCGCCATGTCCAGTTAATGGAGCTACAGGATATCCAGTGGACAGCGTCTGAGGGACAGTGTGCGCAATTGAGAGAAGACCAGTTGTAGGTCTGACTGGTTTCACTATTCAATGTTAAAGCCTGGTGAACTACAATTGCTAAAGTTGCATTTGCACTCAAAGAACGTCTCCCAGAGGACCAAGGTCACAGGCCTCTTTCTCAAAACTAGCCAGTCACAGCTGAGATTTCCAGGCGGATCACCATATGGAATTGGTGAACTGATTTTTTCAGGTTTAGGATCCAAATATGAGCTCAAATCTTGATATTCTTGCAACTGTTGTAAGGACTAGAAAGAGGGCTCAAGTTTTTCTGGCGTCTGGGAGATTAGTCAAAAGTGAAAAGAAAACTCTTTGAGTCCCTCTCAGGCTGGAAAGGAACATATATAATGCACATATATGGATTCCCCAAAAAGTCAGGGATAGTACAAATTGGGAGTGGTGAATGCTCACCACACTAGCAGGCCAGAAATGCTTTTGACGGTTATTTTTCCTGCGGGGTGAATTCCGTGTTGCCAGTGGGTTTTGGCCAGAAGGCTGCAAGGGTAGCTCACTGCCTTGATACAATCCTGATGTATGCTTCTGGCACCCGGTCCCTGGCCTGTGCCTCTCCACACTTAGCAGTCCAGCTTCCCCTTCTTCTAAGGCAAGTCACAGCAGTAGGACTTCACTGAATCCTAAGCATACTTTTGACCTAAGCACTAGGATTTCACTTTATCCTAAGCATAGTCTTGGCCTTTGGGTGGAATGGAAACATATGCGTTCTGTTACTGGCAAAAATCTTTCTTGGCTGTTGCACAGAGCTGCTCAATGAAGTACAGCTACCAGCTTGGGGGAGCCAAAATGTATTCTATGTTGGGGGAGCAGAAAGTAAGCCAGAGCTGACATAACCCAGGCTTTGGTTGGCCCTGAATAATATTTTTAGCCCAAACATTTTGAAATAGTGGTTGCGGCAGAGAGGCATGCTCAAACTCCCAGAAGTGTCAACACCGCTGAAGAGGAGGCTATGGACAGGACCAAAACTGAAGAAAACCTTTGTTTCCCCTGCAGAGGCTACGTGATTACGTGGCTGGTAGTAAGACCTCCTTCTTTCCTAGTAAAACTACGTGAACGTGGCTTTAGCAGAATTTGTGTCTAACCACAAACAATACATTGGTCTTGCAGTTCAGTCAAGGATTCAGGATAATTCAGACAGAGACCAAATATTAATTTGCTTCAAGAGTGGAAGCTGGTATCCGTGGATCTCAAAGATATGTTGGCAAGGAGGATGATGAGCAGGGTCCCTCTTCGCTCCCAATTTTTTTTTTTAGCAGCATTTTTCTTGTCAATAAAAAGAGCAAGAGTCACAGATCAGTGATCAAGCTATGAAAATTCAACTCATGGATAGTATACAGACAGTTCAAGATTAGTGGTATCCACCTATTAAGAGACGTTTTGCAGGAAGGAGACTGGATGGTCTGAATGAGTCCGATGGACGCTTACATGATGACCCCAATCATTTGACTGTACCACAGATTCCTACAATTTCAGAGGGGCAGCAGCGGGTACGAAGCCATACCGTTCAGTCTTTGGTACATACCTTGCAGGTTTACAATGCCTCTGAAGCCATTGATGGTGTCCCTGCGAGCTTGCAGAGGGGAGAGAGGGTGGTTCATCAAATAATTTATTTAGACAATATTCTCATCAAGGCAACAGGTGGTTGCTCAGGAGCATATTTAACACTGGCGGATCTTATGGACTCAATGTGGTTGGTGATCGGCATGGACAAATCTGACCACATCCCTCAGCAGGTGATGCAGTTTCTAAGCTTCACTATAGATGCAGGGTAACGTGATGATTTATGTTTTGCCTGATGCCAAACAACCGTTCAGCAACAGGTTTCACACAAAAACAGTTGAAATAAGTCTTTCTATGACCAACCAAAAATCCGTAAGATGCCACTGGGCGAAGAGGGACAGACTCAGGTAGAGGTAGGCAGAGAGGAGAGAGGTTGCGATATGGAAAGAGACAGACATGAGCTGGTTAGAACGTTTACGTTCTCAAGGGGCTCCTTGGAAGGTGACGGCACTGGAAAATTGCCCACTTTTCCCATACCTTAAAATGTCTGTGCCTGCAGGCATCTCGCACAAGATTATGTAGTAGTCACTAATGTGGCACTTGTGTACTCTAGAAGTTGACATTCATATTTTTCACCATTTTAATTTTTATTTTAGTCATTATATATTTTTAAAACTATGATTTACAGCTTTTACTGCTCATCAGAAGAGCTTATTTATTGTTCTTGTCAAAGTGGAGCCAGTCATACTGGTTCAGAAACTCGGGCGCGTGGATCCAGAAGTCCAGTTAGAGAGACTTCATACAGGGGTGTTGCAGTGCAGCACCCCCACTACTCGAGCAACATTCACCTGGTGTTGGCAACTATTGTGTCCAACTTCATTCTGACAGTTGTAAATCACAATTGTACATCTCTCTCAGTCATTGTATACATTGAGAAGTCTCTTGACTCAAGTGTTTCACAGTTCTCGATGGCTTTGTGAAGTTGGTGTCTTTCGTGCTCATTCAATATACATGGGTGTGACAGCACTCTCACTTGAAGGTAGTTTCGATGTTTGACACTTACATGGTCTCAGTGCAGTCTGGTAGTTGTAGTTCACATTTTATTCCCAATTTTAGATTTAATTTCACTAGCAGTCTTTACATATTTGAAAGGAGTTTGACACAGTTTTTTTGCAATTGGTACCTTTCATTTCAATTGCTTCCCCTCAGGATGAAGAGGTCTTTGTTTTCTAGTTTGCAAAAATGTACTCCAGAAATTCTTGATAAAAATTCAGATACTGTAAAGGTATTCAGAACTAGCGATGCTACCCTATCTCTGGCAAATGTCTATTTATCCAACCAAGGAGTAGCTAGTCATAATTTAATTCCAATTACATCTTTTAGGTTTGGAGGTGAAGGGTGTGGAAACGTTTTTGTAGGAGTTGACTCCAGCTCCTGGCATCCGACTGAACAGAAGCCACATTCCTCCTGTAAGAAATCAAACAGACAGAAACGTTCTACCTTACATTGCGGATGGCATGCAGCTAACAGGCATTATCTCAACGGGCATCTCGCTGTTTTTGTGGAGGGTTCGGAATGCTTAGATCCTTCCCAGCATGGATTTAGAAGAGAATTCAGCACCGAGTCAGCCCTCACTATCGTGTTAGATAAAATTCGCACGACAGTAGATGAGGGCCAGACCTCTCTCCTGGTCCTGCTGGATCTAACTGCGGCCTTCGATACCCTCTCCCCCTCAGTCCTTACATCTCGACTGAGGGAGGTGGGGGTGAAGAACGCAGCGTTGGATCTTTTGACCTCCTTCCTCACAGGGAGGGAGCAGAGAGTCAAGCTGGGGGAGTTCCTATCTCCATCCCGATCTGTGCTATGTGGGGTCCCTCAAGGGTCGGCTCTTAGCCCAACCCTTTTTAATATCTATGTGACCCCACTGGCCAAACTAATAAGATCTTTCGGGATGGAGGTAGTCTCTTATGCAGATGACACTCAAATCCTCGTCTCTCTTCCCCATTCTGATGATCTAATCGCCTCCAGGTTTAGATCTTGTATGGAGGCGGTTGGTCACTGGATGATTCAGAACTCTCTAAAACTGAATGGGGAGAAGACTGAGGTGATGGTGTTTGGGGGGAAAGAAAACATCTGGTCCGCCAATTGGTGGCCTGACTCACTAGGGACATGCCCTTCCCCTACAACTTCTGCCAAGAACCTCGGGGTGCTAATTGATCCTGCTCTCGACTTATGCAGCCAGGTGAGCAGAACTGTTTCCACCTGCTGGGGTCTGATTCATACCCTACGAAGGATCAGGAATTATCTCTCCCTGCAGGCAAGAAAACAAATAGCTGTGGCGCTCATTGGATCGCGCTTGGACTACTGTAATGCACTGTATGCTGGGCTTAACAAAGGCCAGCTGCATCGCTTACAGGTAGTCCAAAACGCTATAGCCAGATTTGTCCTGGACACCCCCAGACGCTCTTCGGCCTCCGCAGCCAGGAAAACACTACATTGGCTGCCGGTAGAACACCGAATTCGTTTCAAGGTCCTATGCATGACCTACAGAGCCATTGCCAAAAATAGCGACACAGGAATTGGGTCCATCATCTCCCACTATATTCCAGGAAGGAACTTGCGCTCCTCTGGGAAATTGCGTCTGACTACTCCCCGTGTGCGGAAAGCCAAGTGGGGGGGTAGAGCCTTCTCCACTCTTGCTCCTAAGTGGTGGAACGACCTCCCCCTGGACCTGAGATCTCTCTCGTCCTTACAGGACTTTCGTTCCGCTTTAAAAACTCTTCTCTTTCGGCAAGCCTACATGTAAGGTCTCCTGTCTCCTCCTTTGATCATTTACTGGTTTTTGTTAGGCGCCTTGATACCTGAGGGTTATTGTTCTGCGCAATATAAATTTCTTTTCATTCATTCTTTTCATTCAGGCACTTGGAGGCTGGTGAGCTCTAATACTGAGACCTTATTAGCATTTTAGCTCTCCGGAAAATGGTTTATAAAAGAGTCCTAGCTATTGTGTTGGAAAGTTAGGGTCTATTGAGAGACCCAGACTGAGGACCATGCTTTAACTTGTCTTTATTTGTATTTCAGCAGCTTGCTAAAATCATGAAAACACCACAATGCTACAATCCCCATGAAGGACTGTATTATCAAAAAACAATAGCCTATAGTAAACAATTAGGAGATGTGTTGTCGAGAACATTCCCTGTGGCCTCCATTTGGCTTGTTTCTTTGCAGTAAACTCCATGTACGTTCCATCCTCATTAATAGTCCTGTGAAAGACTCATTCTATGCGTTTTCTTAGTTTTTATTGCACAATTTCCTCATCATATATTGGTGTGATAAAACTCTCTAAGGCAATGAGTTTGCTGAACTTCCTTTACCCACACTTTTCTTAGTCTAGGAAGCACCGTGTCCTTCTGAACAGAATGGGAACTCGTTGTAGCTGTCTATACATACCAACATTTTGAAACTGAGAAGTGGGAGATTTTGAAAACAAATCGGGGGCATGTATTTTCCTCATTGGTTTATATTGCCGAAGAGGCAATTTTAGGAGGACACTCCTGAAATAAAGCCATTTTTGGGTAAAACAAATCGTGCGTCTCCTGCCCAATCAGATACATTGGCATGTATGGCTTCGACGGTACTCCTGGACAGCTTACACCTATGGGAGTCTTTAAATATGATTGAGAGGCTCATCACATAAGGGGGGCACAGTCTTGATGTAACAGGAGGCTCCAGCCCCGTTCAGGATCAAAACTGGATGATAAAAACAAATGAATCAAGGTAAGAAACAATGAGCACTTTGCATTTAGTACAGAAAGGGTGACAAATTAATTGGGAACTACATTACTCTTAGTTAAACTCGCCCGTGTCCCAGTCATTACTACTTAAGGTAAACCTACATCTATAAAAGGAATGCTAAAATATAAATTTGTTTGCTGTAACACAGAATATAAATCTCGGCCATCCGAGCTGGATGCTATAAAAGGACATGGCATTCCGTCCTCTGCCTGTATTCATGAGCCCCATCAAAGTCCTAAAAATATGGGAGGGTAGGTGAAGCTAATGACTGGGAGGTGGAGGAGTTGGGTGGACTGAAAGTAATGAAGATTACTGGTATGAAATTAGACCAATACCTCTAATTCTGTTCAACTCATTACTAAGGGGCACATGCATCAAGACATGCGTTTGTGAGTCCTTAATTGCGATTTTTAAGGAATCGCAATTAAGGAGTCGCAAAAGCCTATGCATGTAGGAATTGCTAGAAAAATAGCGATTCCTAAATATTCCTTAATTGCGACTCGCAAATTGCTAGTCGCAATTAAGGAATGGCTTCTTATTCATTCCTATGGGCATACAAGCCCATAGGAATGAATGGAAAATTGCATGCGCAATTTGCGAGTACCAGTAGGTACTCGTAAATTGCTCATGCAATTTCAAGGGTGCAAGGGTGTCAAAAGGACACCCTGTTGCACCCCTGAAATTGTGATGTGCACCCATGTTGCGCTCACATATGCCCCAAGGGCATGTGTGTGTACAACATGAAACTTTGAGAAATGCACTTTTGTGCATTTTTTGAAAGTTTTTGCAAATTACCAACCAGTTCAATTGCTCTATAATTTTCTGCCCAAATAGCAAAATCGCTATTTCACAGTGCTTCTTACATTGCATTTAAGGAATCGCAAATTGCGATTCCTTAAATGCAATCGCAATTTAGGAAATTACAAAAAATAGCGATTACCGAAATTGCGCATGCCAAATAGTTTCATGCATCGCAAAAGCCCATTATGTGAACGCAAATGGCCGATTTTTGTGAATCGCACCGTTTGCGATCGCAAAAAGCTGTGATGCATGTGCCCCTAAATGAGGTATACCAACACCAAGAAGGCATTTGATCTCAAGAAACCATAGGCCATATAGTGCAATACCCAAGTATTTGACACATTATAGGTGAATAAAAAGAAAGCCCAAGGCGAAACCAAATAAATGTTGGAAAGTCACTTTTATAAAGATGCCGAACGCTGGAAACCGGATCCATGCAAAAGTTTGTTTTCTTATACAGTATTGCCTAATGAATGTGTGGTCTGAAGACCAAGTTCCAGGTTTACATATATCATTCAGAGGAATACCTGCAACTCAGCCTGTAAGCAGATATTTCTTGTTGTTGATCTAACTTGAATTTTACTCTGGATCAGTTCTTGTTGTTCACAATAGTAAAGGTCATCAAAATAGTCTCTTTGATCCATCTGCTGAGTGTCATTATTGAAGCCTTTTTACCTTTTGCAGCATTACCATAGGTGACAAACGGTATGCCTTTCAGTATGAACTGAATTTGTCAAGATACATAGATAGCACTCATTTAAAATACAAGCAATGTGCTAATCTTTGCTCATGCATAGGAGAACAAATTAAAACAGGTAGAATAATTGCTTGAGAAGAATAGAAAGAACAGTTCATTTTAGGGAGAAAACATGGGTCAAACATCAAATCAGCCGGTCATCCAAAAAAGGAAGAAAAAGGAATCTACGTAATAAAGCAGAAGGTTCTCCCAATCTATGAATAGCAGTTATTACAACCAGGAAACACCCTTATGGGACAAAAACTTAAAATCCACAGATTGCAAAGTTTCAAAAGGAGGATGCTGCAATGCTGAAAGACCAGAAGAGGATCCCAAGTAGGTGCTCTAGATGAGCAAATTGGACAAGAAACAGAAACGTTCTTAAACAGTCACTCTGCGAAAAATATGCCTCACTGTAAGTGTGAACAAAGGAAACACTGGGGGCCCGATTCACAGAACTAACTTAAGACAAAATCCTAAACTTACTACCATTTTCGTATTCACAGAAGGCACTTACTCATTTTGGTATTCACAGAAGACACTTACTCATTTCGGTATTCACAGAAGTTAGTAGTCCTAACTTTAGTACTCCTAAATGCCTTCTGTGAATACCGAAAGTCTTAAAATTAGGATTTTTCTCAGTTTAGGAGT
Organism: Triturus cristatus; assembly: GCF_964204655.1. NCBI lineage: Eukaryota > Metazoa > Chordata > Amphibia > Caudata > Salamandridae > Triturus > Triturus cristatus. Next base: position 823,060,968 of record NC_140581.1, on the reverse strand, counting down.
CCTAAAGTTAGGACTCCTAACTTTACTACTACTAAACTGAGAAAAATCCTAATTTTAAGGCTTTCGGTAGTCACAGAAGGCATTTAGGAGTCCTAAAGTACTACCACTAAATTGAGAAAAATCCTAACTTTAAGACTTTCGGTATTCACAGAAGGCATTTAGGAGTCCTAAAGTTAGGACTCCTAACTTCTGTGAATACCGAAATGAGTAAGTGCCTTCTGTGAATACCAAAATGAGTAAGTGCCTTCTGTGAATACCAAAATGGTAGTAAGTTTAGGATTTTGTCTTAAGTTAGTTCTGTGAATCGGGCCCAAGGTGATGGACGGAGTGCTGAAACTTTTCAGACACTCACCTTAAAGTCAGTGATCTGGGTTGAATCCATCATCGTTCTTTAGCTCACTTCACCACCTCAGTCTTGACCCTGTGCCCCTTGGGAACAGTCCAGCCCGAACCGCTAAGCCAGGTCTTTCCTCAACAGGAAACAAGCATCCTGGGACCTGATTTGGCGCAACACCCCTCTTCAGCCAGGCTAGCTTGAATCCAGTGGCAAAGTGAGCAAGGTATCCACGTCTGGACATACCCTGCAAACTTAGGGTGAACAAAGCAAACACAAGGTGATGATGGACAGAGTGCTGAAACTTTTCAGACGCTCACCCCCAGTCACAGATCTGGGTTGAATCCATAATCATTCTTTAGCTTACTTCGCCACTTCAGTTCAGACCCAGCTATATGCAAATCAGTCTTGACCCTCTGCCCCATGGGAAGAGTTTAGCCTGAACTGCCAAGCCAGGTCTTCCCTGAACCGGAAACAAGAATCCTGGGACCGGTTTTGGGATAACACCCCTCTTCAGCCAGGCTAGCTTGAATCCAGTTGCAAAGTGAGCAAAAAACCCATGCCTGGGCTTACCCTGAAAATTTAGGGTGAACTAAGCTAACACAAAGTGATGATAGGCGGAGTGCAGAAACTTTTCAGACAATCTCTCCAGTCAAAGATCTGGGTTGAATCCATCATCCTCCATCATCTTCACTTTGCCACCTCAGTTCATACCCAGCTATATGCAAATCAGTCTTGACCCTGTGCCCCATGGGTACAGTCCAGCCCGAACTGCCAAGCCACTTCTTTCCTGAACCGGAAACAAGCATCCTGGGACCGGTTTCGGGGTAACACCCCTCTTCAGTCAGGCCAGCTTGAATCCAGTGACAAAGTGAGCAAGGGAGCCCAGTCTGGGCATACCCTGCAAACTTAGGGCGAACAAAGCAAACACAAGGTGATGATGGACGGAGTGCTGAAACTTTTCAGACACTCACTCCCAGTCACAGATCTGGGTTGAATCCATCATCGTTCTTTAGCTCTCTTTGCCACCTCAGTTCTGACCCTGCTACATGCAAATCAGTCTTGATCCTGTGCCCCATGGAAACAGTTCAGCCCAAACTGCTAAGCCAGGTCTTCCCTGAACCAGAAACAAGCATCCTGGGACCTGTTTTGGGGTAACACCCCTCTTCAGCAAGCCTAGCTTGAATCCAGGGGCAAAGTGAGCAAGGGTCCCACATCTGGGCATACGCTGCAAACATCGGGCGAACAAACCAAACACAAGGTGATGATGGATGGAGTGCTGAAACTTTTCTGACACTCACCCCCAGTCACAGATCTGGGTTGAATCCATCATTGTCCATCATCCTCACTTTGCCACCTCAGTTCAGACCCAGCTATATGCAAATCAGTCTTGACCCGGTACCTCATGGGAACAGTCCACTCCAAACTGCCAAGTCAGGTCTTCCCTGAACCGGAAACAAGCCTCCTGGGACAGGTTTCGGGTTAACACCCCTCTTCAGCCAGGCTAGCTTGAATCCCGTGGCAAAGTGAACAAGGGACCCACGTCTGGGCATACCCTTCAAACGTAGGGCAAGCAAAGCAAACACAAGGTGATGATGGAAAGAGTGCTGAAAGATTTCAGACACTCACCCCCAGTCACACATCTGGGTTGAATCCATCATCGTTCTTAAGCTCACTTCGCCACCTCAGTTTAGACCCAGCTATATTGACCCTGTGCCCCATGGGAACAGTCAGGCCTGAACTGCCTAGCCAGGTCTTCAATGAACTGGAAACAAGCACCAGGGGACCTGTTTCGGGGTAACACCCCTCTTCAGCCAGGCTAGCTTGAATCCAGTGGCAAAGTGAGCAAGGAATTCACGTCTGGGCATACCCTGCAAACTTAGGGCAAGCAAAGCAAACACAAGGTGATGATGGAAAGAGTGCTGAAACTTTTCAGACACTCACCCTCAGTCACAGATCTGGGTTGAATCCATCATCGTTCTTTAGCTCACTTCGCCACCTCAGTTCAGACCCAGTTATATGCAAATCAGTCTTAACCCTCTGCCCCATGGGAAGAGTCCAGCCCGAACTGCCAAGCCAGGTTTTCCTTGAATAGGAAACAAGCATCCTGGGACCGGTTTCGGGGTAACACCCCTCTTCAGCTAGGCTAGTTTGAATCCAGTGGCAAAGTGAGCAAGGCACCCACGTCTGGACATACCCTGCAAACTTAGGGCGAGCAAAGCAAACACAAGGTGATGATGGATGGAGTGCTGAAACTTTTCAGACACCTCCAGTCACACATGTGGGTTGAATCCAACATCGTTCTTTAGCTCACTTCGCCACCTCAGTTCAGACCCAGCTATATGCAAATCAGTCTTGACCCAGTGCCCCATGGGAACAGCCCGTACTGCCAAGCCAGGTCTTCCCTGTATCTGAAACAAGCATCCTGGTACAGGTTTCGGGGTAACACCCCTCTTCAGCCAGGCTAGCTTTGATCCAGTAGCAAAGTAAGTAAGGGACCCACGTCTTGGCATAACCCTGCAAACTTAGGGTGATCAAAGCAAACACAAGGTGATGATGGACGGATTGTTGAAAATTTTCAGACACTCACCACCAGTCACAGATCTGGGTTGAATCGTTCTTTAACTCCCTTCACCACCTCAGTTCAGACCCAGCTATATGCAAATCAGTCTTGACCCTGTGGCCCATGGCCAAGCCAGGCCTTTCCTAAACCGGAAACAAACATCCTAGGACCGGTTTCGGGGTAACACCTCTCTTCAGGCAGGCTAGCTTGGCTGGGTCCAAACTGGGGTGGCATACTGGGCAAGAGAACTATGAATTTAACACAGATATCTTGACTGAGGGAAAGTGTCTGAATCATTCAGCATTCCGTACATCATTTGTTGCAGTTGCATTTTTCACCCTAAGTGGGAGGGGTACGCCCAGATGTTGGTCCCTTGCTCACTGTGCCACTGGATTCAAGCTAGTCTGGCTGATGAAGGGTGACATACCCCGAACCCAGTCCCAGGATGCTTGTTTCTGGTCCAGGGAGGACCTGGCTTGGCAGTTCGGTCTGGACTGTTCCCATGAGGCACAGGGTCAAGACTGATTAGCATATGGCTGGGTCCAAACTGGGGTGGTGTATCGGGCAAAAAAACTATGGATTTCACCCAGATCTCTTGACTGGGGAGAATGTTTGAATCATTTAGCATTCCGTCCATCATTTGTTGCAGTTACACTTTTCACCCCAAGTGGGACGGGTATGCCCAGACGTGGGTCCCTTGCTCACTGTGCCACTGGATTCAAGCTAGCCTAGCTGATGAAGGGTGACATACCCCGAAACTGGTCTCAGGATGCTTGTTTCTGGTCCAGGGAGCACCTGGCTTGGCAGTTCGGTCTGGACTGCTCACATGAGGGGGAAACACCCATTACAACAACTCTGTTTTCACGCGCTGCCATCGCAACGCGGCTTTTACATCGCAGGAGGATTGACACCGCATGCTTTTAGATCGCATGCTAGTAATGCGCATGCACATTTACATCGTGACCGTTTAAAACGCAAGCAATTGCAACGCAGGATTTTACGAGCCCCCCCACCCGCGTCTTGTCCACTGAAGGCACAGAGGAAGGCGTAAGAAGCACTATAGATTTCTAGAGATCACAAAACAAATATATAACGGCTTTCAAATAGAAAATATACTTTTCAGCAATTAAAAAAAAATCGCTGAATTGAGTGACATGTTGCATTAACTATACATAAGTGAGGTACTTGCACTTGTTACAGGCATCCATTGTAATACTCTATAAGGTCCACTCAGGAACGACAAATATGCAGCTGCAGTACGCACATTAGATAAAGGCAGCCGCCATAAACATCTACGAGGCCGTTCATGATAGAGACTGCTCTTTAGAATTACAGGACGCTCAAGGTCACAGTCGGACATGCAAGCCAATTAAAGCACGTATCTAGACAAACAGACATTACGAGTTTTTGATCTTTTATTTGCACCACAAAATCTTGTAAAGGTTGAGAGCATCTAACATTTAGAATGGACCAATAATTTTCAAATTTTAATATTTTGCTTCCTATTAATCCTGTTTTCCTGGCCCACAGCCAAAACTAGACCAGTCTAGCAGCAGAAAATGTGTCAGCTCTATTTGCTCACCAATCTCTTGATTTACTCTGTTTGAACACTTGTTATATCCCCCGGGGCTCGGTCGGTTCCAGTCCATTTCCGGTCATGTGATCAATATTGTTCTCGTGTTCGTTGCTCTTGCTCATACGCAAGTACAATTAGGAGTTTTACACCTTCCAAATACCACCTTACTACACCTTAATGGAGTGGATGTGTAAAAGTGTGACAGGATGCATAATGGATGGGTGGATGGAGAAAAGTGGGATGGATGGGTAAATGCAGGATGGATGGGTGGATAGATGGATGGGTGGATGGATGGATGGGTAAATGCATGATGGATGGAGGGGTGGGTGGATGGGTGGATGTGTGAAATTGTGACAGGATGATGGAGAAAAGTGGGATGGATGGGTAAATGCATGATGGATGGATGGGTGGGTGGATGGATGGATGGATGGATAGATGGGTGGGTGGATGGATGGATGGGTAAATGCATGATGGATGGAGGGGTGGGTGGATGTGTGAAATTGTGACAGGATGCTGGATGGATGGATGGATGGATGGGTGAGTGGGGGGATGGATGGATGGGTGAATGGGGGCATGATGGATGGATGGATGGGTAAATGCATGATGAATGGGTGGATGGAGAAAAGTGGGATGGATGGGTAAATGCATGATGGATGGGTGGATGGATGGATGGATGGATGGGTGGGGGGATGGATGGATGGGTGGATGGATGGATGGGTAAATGCATGATGCATATTCGCACATATCATTTGCCCCATGTTGCAATATTTGCATTTATTAAGCAGAAGACCACAATAAAATACTACAAATTAGGTAACAAAATGCAAAGTTGGTCAGTAATGGAACATCAGTATTATCTTGCCCACATGCAACAAAAAGTTAACATGAAAAAATTACACCTGTGATTGCAGATGTAGGATTCTCGCAACGGGCACAATGTAATGATGTCCCATAACAAATGCCAGTGTTTGCTGGATGTTTTGCAAATATACACAGGGGAAAGGACACACAGAGCACAGGAAGGTAAATGGTACATTAAGGGTGTTGCAGCTAATGGCAAAAGTACTCTTGGAGAACACATGGACATAAAACAAGGGCAATTGTTGAAGGGAGGAAACGTTAGGCGCTAATTACATACCATACTTTCATTTCACTCATTGTTTCAGTTTGGATGTAACGAATAGTAACACAAGGGGATATGTAATCAAACGGAAAAAAAACCACAATAGGCCAATTTTGGGTTTTTTATTCAGAGTACATTGAATTAATATCACACAAAAAGATAAATCTAATGTATTTTATAACAAAAAGCAGATGATACAATGTCACATTTAATAAGGTTATGCGTGTTATTGATGTCGTGCACAGAATGTGTGGTTTACCCTAATAAGAGTCGGCCGCTGTGTCTGCAGTTTAATACATTAAACAATTTATGGACACATTTAGGTACACTACAGGAATAGTTGGTCTTAGATTTGATGTGATAAATAGTAACGTACAAACATTGTTAGGAAAAGGAATTCAGTATATGTGCAATGGAAGATAGGTAGTCATAAGCCACAGACAAGCTAAAAAGTTTTAGGGCTGCCAATAGCCTAGCCGACATCTCCTTTGTGCGGTGGGAAATACAGGGATTTAGAGTACCTGCTAACGATTGTGACATGCGCATTTCCTGGTAACTTTGCTCCCTTTGCAAAATCTCTAAAAAATTGTAGAAATTAGGGTGCGGTTTGCCAATACTGTTGCTTAAAGAGTTGTGCCATCCCTCTATTGCATTGTTTGTCTTTGCTCCTCCCTCTAAGCAGGTCGAGTAGCAGCTCCACCAGGCCACAAGAAAACGTGGTTTCCTCCGGCAACCAGACCTGCTTAGATGGCCAATCCATGTGTCTTCAAAATAATTTAAAATTGGTGCCAATTTGTCTTCATTTGCCATAAAGTACTCGGACTCGGTAATAGATGTGTAGTACTCGTCTACACTGTTAGGAGGAACAAAGCAAAGTGCAGTTCGTTTTTTAAGCTCAAACTGTAGTTTGCTGTCAGCTGCATAATCCTCAATTAGGGATGTTTTTTGAATTTTGCGCTAAAACGCCTGAGAAAAGTGGAAAAAACATCCTTGGATTTGAGTATCCATGTACAATTTGGTTATACTACTCATCATTGGTAATTCAAAGTCCATGATTACTTTCCTCGGATTTGTGTTTGGAATTTTCAATTTTAGTTGAGACAAAAATTCAGTATATGTTGAGGATTGTTTGTCTGGAAGTAAACTGTACACTAAAGGAACTACTGTCTTGTTAACATAGCCGTGAATAGTGTAGATTTGGGTGAAAGGGGTGGGCGTACTTTTAAAGGTACCATCCATCATCCAAACATCACTGTTCTCCAACCTATTTAGATTACGGGGAGTACTAAATATCAAAATACGCTTGTGAGCATTTTCATTGTCATACAAGATGAACGGTTCATTTGAAACAGTAACAGAGAGTTCACGAGGAATTGTTATATCAGAAAAGGTTTGTGGTGTAACGCGTTTAGGGTTATTTGCCTGTTTCTTACGTTGGATAATTCGACGCAAGTTGGAAATAGTGGGCATACTACTAGCAACATGCTCAGGGATGTGTTGGGATACCTCCATTAAAATAGCACCGCACGGGTCATTGGAGTTGCCTGCAATCAGTTTCATTTCATTTAGTGATTCTCTCACTCCAATAGCAGTTGCAGAGGCAGAGTGGTTATGGTCTGTGCTTCTTAAATTAGAGTCACCCAGAGTAACTGCTCGGCCTCTGCAATGGCTGGAGTAGTATTGCACACACCTCCAATGACCCCGTGGCTCCGAATGTCTCTCCTTACAATATATATAACCACTGTGTTTTAGTAGACGGTTTCCTCTGCTGGAGGTGATGTATTTGGCCATCTTCGGATCAGACATTTACTCTACAAAAAAAGATTAATATAGAAACATCATTTTCAAGACCCAAGCATATACAAAATGTGCAGTTGGAAGTTGTAAAAGGTGTACACGGTTATAGGTACTTTACTCCAATATAAGGGAAAAAGAAGGAATTTTGTTGCACCAATAACCATACATATTTTCAGGGACAATACAAATGGGGGAAATATTACTTGCATTTGCACCTACCAAATTTGTCTAAAAACACAAATGGTTCACTCACAAACTATCTATGTTACCTGTTTTAGATGTAGTGCGATGTACTTAGCAACGACACATGAAAAACTGTCTTGCCTTGCTATTCCGTTACCTTTGGGATCCCTTACCTGTGAGACTCTGTAACAGCAACATAAAAATAGGGTTTGCGGTGGGATTATTAGTTGGGTGTTTAAACTACACGTGTACTACGCAAGACAGCACAGAAATTAAATGCTATTGGGCTATGCAACACATTACTTCCAGAGATTATTGTCTGGCGTAATAACCCATACGAAATACCATTCATGTACCTGTATCGTTGTTGTCAACTTGGAATTCGTTCGTTTTAAGTGTTCCGAACTTTCAATATCCCCGGAAAGCTTGTCAATGGTGATGGCCTATTTTAAGATAGATAATTGGTATTATTCAGTCGTAGGGTATATCCCTAAAACAATTAAAATACAACAGTTTCACCATACAATACACCTACAACAATGTCGGGGACAGGCTTTAGCGTGCAATTTATTCACAAATGCCGGACTGTGCACTCAATTGAAGCTGTTCATCCATCCATCCGTCCATTCATCCACATCATGCCGCATCATGCGCTATCATGCCAGCCTTTCCCTCCATCCATCCATCCATTCACCCACCCACCCATCCATCCATCCATCCATCCACCCACACACCCATCCATCCATCCATCCATCCACCCACCCACCCACACATCCATCCACCCACCCATCCATAAAACATGCATTGTGCTGTAAGGCTACAGAGTATTTCGGAACGCCGGGAACACAAAGCACGTCTTTTACTCAACAATAAAAATGTCTCCGGAAGCGCAAGGAGACAATGGAGGAGATGTAGCGAATAATTGGAATGCTACACTTCAACTAGCTACTTCAGCACTAGCACCCAGAGCAGAACATGGGTTCACGTCACACAAACAATAAAAGAATCCGTCCGAAAATCGGATTTCGCAAAGAAAACACTGTGCCTCAGATATGTCATTGGCAGCAAAAGAAACGTAAACAGCTGACAATAACAAATGCACTTTCGAGACTTTACTCGTATTGTAAACACTTACCTATTCGTAGCAAAACGCCGGGGGGATGCGTACGGTGAACTTCACTAATCGAACAAGTTTACAAATTGGCAGCAGTATGCCTCTGAAAGTCACGTCCTTGAGGAGAGAAATACAAAATTCAAGAAACAATACAAATGATTTGTGACAGCCTGCACCTCCATGCAATAATCCCACACTCCAGCAGGGAAAACAAATCAACAAGATTCATATTGATCATCATGGGACAGGGACTTAATTAACAATGGAGAAACATATTTCATGAATGTGATTTTACATTTTAACACTCTTATTCACAAATGAGGATTGCTGGATGAAGGATACATTGAAAAAACAAATAAGGCTCGTAGGACTTGGAATATTTTGCGGTAATAAAGTGACATTTTCATTGCATACCTTCTCTAAATATGTTTCTGCATTGTTAAGTACATTCGTGGTTCACGTTTATTAACAGAGAGGACCGGAGTTGGAACTAGCAAAACAGCAGTGAATACAGTTTGCATAACAGTGCATATCCGAGCATATGGGGCAAACATGTACTAAAGACTAAGGGTGGGCGTAGTTCGCGAAGTAGCACTTCGCGAAGCTACGCAAAGTGAAGTTCGCACTACGCGAGCTACGCGTAGCACTTCGCGAACTGCGAAGTAACATGTTCGCACTGTGCAAGATGTTGTTTTCAATGATTGCACAGTGCGGACAAGCAACCGGCACTGTGCAATCATTGAAAATGGCATCTTGCACAGTGCGAGCTGTAGTTTTCTGCTGCTCGAGTAGATTTTTACTCGAGCTGCAGCTTTCTCAACGCGAACTGGTAGTTTCTCATCGCGAGCGGTCGCGAGCATACGCGACCCCTCGCAATGAGAAACCTGACCTTCTCGCGTTGGGAATCTCGCCGGGAGGTTTATTTTCCATGCTCGCGATCGCGAACAAGGAAAAAGTCTCGCCAGGATGTCATTTTGCTTGCTCGCGGTCGCCAACTTGACGTTGAGGACCGCGAGCAAGCAAAAAATGACCGCAGCACTACGCAACACTACGCTACGCGTGTTCGCACTGTGCTACGTGCAGTTCGCGTAGTGCGAAGTAGCGCGAACTTCGCAAACTACGCGAGCGTAGCGTAGTGCTTCGCCCAGGCCTACTAAAGACGTCACTCCGCTGCTATCAAGTGGACGATACTCAAATAGTCCTGGGGGCGCCATGTGTGAAAGTTTATACAGCTTTTGAAGCACCTGCTGCAACGTTTCTTTCCGCCAGCAATTACCAGGCCTCACAGAAATGTCAAGAAAACTCGTGTGATTAATTATCATCCTGGAAAGAGATCAGTGTTTTGTATAGTTGAGGTTGTGACCTCTGTGAAGTTAGTGCAGAGGGTTAATATGCGGGCTGCAAAGAACATGTACCAAGTAGATTACAGAGTGCATACGATGTAAATAGATCAGCAGATTACTGCTTTCAAAAGAGACATCCTTTTGTTACTTGCAACTTATAACTTAACGTCCTAATATAGAATAGTGAGCTAATAACTTTCATCCCAGAACTGCATACACACCGCAAAATATACATTAGAACATTGATTAATGTTGCAAAAAGGGTACATTTGGCTAGAAATCGATTCTTATTCTTAAAGAAAACTCCCAACTATGCTGGTTCTTTTTCGACTCTGCGTTTGTGCTTCTCCACACCAAGCACTCTTAAACTACTGCCTACCAGTATGGATGACATGTGACTCCTACACTTTCAGACCTTTGGCTTATGTATCTTTTCCTATACACGCGCAATCAAACAAAGTCGCACAGGGCGCCACCAACACTAGAACCGGCCCTGTTCATAAGCACAAAAGAAACGTGGAGATGGCAATTACTCCTAACACTGAAAATTGGCCTTTACCCTTTGGAAACGGACGGGTTTACAAAACCATTGCTGGCAACCTGGGGGGGCGAGATTCGCCTCGGGTGAACCGCACGCTCTATCAGACACTGTCGCATTGATACAACTTACCAATTCACAGGGAGTAATCCGGGGTACGCGTACAATGAAGGTCGCAATCTACGCTGTAGGCCTCAGCAACTCGTGTCCTGGAGGAGGAGAAAATCCCATTCGTTTCTGTCAAAAGCTTGCAAAGAGCGAGTTAAATGCGCAGTTACTGCATTGCACTTACTGGATATGGTGGATGTCTGGGCACAGGAACGTAGGCCTCACGTCTGGTCAGCTACACAATTGAGGGCGAAATGGCAGGAGGCACGCTGGCTGACACCTTTTATATCCCACACATACGTTTTTACAAGGATGTCGGTAAATTATTACATTGGGTATGGCTTGAAATGTACGTGTTTTGTGGGAAGAAATACACAGCAAACAAAAAACAAAAAAAGGGGAATAGAAATAAAAGAATTGCCGTCATGGGTACGGGGGGGCCGCAGGGGGGGAGGGTAGAGGCGGCATCACCAATGACGCGATGTTGTGACGTCCAATGTTACGACGTCCGATGTTACCGTTGGCGATGTTTCATACTTGCCTATAGGCAGCAACGCATTCGCGTTACAACGGCGCACGAAGTTCAAAATTCAGATGTGTTGGATTGCGCGATGTATTCGCCGCGTGGTTAACGCACATGATGGGATCGTGCGCGATGTATCGTCATACATCCACATGAGGCACAGGGTCAAGACTGATTTGCATATGGCTTGTTCCAAACTGGGGTGGCGTAGTGTGCAAAAGTACGATGGATTTAATCCAGATCTCTTGACTAAGGGAGAATGTTTGAATCATTCAACATTCCGTCCATCATTTGTTGCATTTACACTTTTTGCCCTAAGTGGGACGGGTATGTCCAGACGTAGGTCCCTTGCTCACTGTTCCACTGGGTTCAAGCTAGCCTGGCTGATGAAGGGTGGCATACCCCAAAACCGGTCCCCAGATGCTTATTTCTGGTCCAGGGAGGACCTGGTTTGCCAGTTTGGTCTGGACTGTACCCATGAGGCACAGGGTCAAGACTGATTTGCATATGGCTAGGACCAAACTGGGGTGGCGTAATGGGCAAAAGAACGATGGATTTCACTCAGCCCTCTTGACCGGAGGAGAATGTTTGAATTATTCTGCATTCCGTCCTTCATTTGATGCAGTTTCACTGTAAGTGTGAGCAAACTCACAAAAAGACTTAATAGAGAACCACTGTGCTTTTATAGTACAAAGTGTGATTTCTGTGAAACTCATCCACCAAAACCTGCCAAACAAAAAAAGAAAGCATTCACTTGGAGACACAGAGATTAATGAACACCATTTTTAAAAGGGAGGCCAATTTTTAGAAGGACTTCAGGGTTGACTGCCTCCTTGATTTGCTTCCACCAAATGTGAAGGAAGCCGCTTCCTCAGTAATTTCATCCTCTGAACCTCCAAACATAGAGACATAACCTGAGAGGAAGAGGAGGGATCCAGTGAGTCACAGAAGAGGCAACAAGAGGAAGGACCCAAGAAGGACACACAGCTAGGGACTTGAGGAGTGGAAACCATGACCTCAGCGGCCAATACGAAATTATTTCTGTCTTCTCCCTCTGAACCTTTAGAAGCATTTTCAGGATCAATGGGAACAAAGGGAAATAATTTAATTGGCCAATTGGTTAATAGTGCATTCATTCCCCATGGTTCTGGTGCTGGAAATTAAGAACAGAATTTGGGGAGCAGGAAATTGGTCTTGGATACAAAAAACTCTGCATAAGGAATACCAGATCTCCTGCACACCTTCCAAAAGATTGTCTTGGAAAGAGACATACCCAGAGGTGAACAAGTCTGACTTGGTCTCTCCAGTTTCTCATTGTTCAGGCCTTGATGTGGACAACTGACATTGAGAGCAGCTGATTGTTGTGGGCTCGGCAGGGACAAATGGATACTACTAGTATTGTATGGTATTTTAAAGGGTGTTTCTTCTTTGATTTCTGCTTTTAACAACTCTTTTCATCCAAGTGGCCACTTGCCTTTGATAGGAGATAGGTGTGGTTGTGTTCGGGTTTTCATATTTATCTTGTTGTTTCATTCCTTCCTTCCTGTATGGTGTCCCCTTCTTTTTTTTATGCTTCTGGGATGTCTTCACCACCAGCATCCCTTGGAGTAAAAGTAGGAAACATCACTAAAGTATGAATTCTTCTCTCAGATCTTCTTTCTGCTTCTTTTGCTTTTTCCCTTTCTTTTCCTTTAACCTCTCTAACTTCCCCGTTCTTGACTTCCTAAATCTGGATTCTTTCTTTCATCGCTCATCAGGTTGTTCTGCCAAATAACCTTTGGTAAGATAATTTGTACTAATATGTTCAGCCTCCCCAAGTAATTCGATCAATTCATATATCTGTGGAAGGGGATAGTTGTCAAATTTTAGAAATTTGATTCACCTGGGTAAAATCAATACAGAATTCGATGGACTGTGTTCCAAGATAATAGGTGAGCATTAGTTACTGTTGGATGGTTTGAATACCTCAGACGCCAACATTTTAAAGACCTCTTCTTGAATAGCGTGCCTGAGAGCTTTGAAAATGCAATAGGGTTTCTTCTTTATGACTTGGCCCATCTCTGTTGTAATGTGATGATACACCATATTTGTGCACCTTGGTAAATCATAGAAGTTTAATGAAAAGAGTTTAAACAGATCTATTATGTTCTGTTTTTCTCTCTCTGTCAACTGTGGCCCCAATTCTCTTGGGGTTGAAGTGGAAGAGGTTTCTTTTATAAGCTGAACTCCCTTAGCTTCCTGGAGAGCAGGACCCTCCTACACCTTCAGATGGTTCATTTGAAAGACCTGCTCTTCTTTCTTTTTCTGATAGCCTGATGTGATAAGTAACCTTGTTTACTCTCTCCTGGACTTGATATAAACCCTGCCAGACTGCCAACAGCTTCTGCTCCTGTAAGGGTCGCAAAAATACTATCAAACCTGTTACTTTTAACTCTCTCAGTTTTTTCCCCTTTATTATAGCAAGTTACTTGCCTGTTTTGTGCCTGTAGTAAGGTTTCGCCCACTATCTACTCTAGTTTCCCGATTCTGTATCTCAACTGCATCACATAATCCAACAAGGGCTTTGCCTTATTGCCTAAATCTTCCAAAAATTATTTAGTCATTTTTAGAAAATCTCTGGGTTTCCTTTCGAACAATAATTTAAAAGGGGAGAAACCTAAACTGGTCTGTATATGGCATCTAATGGCAAAAAGGTCTAAAGGGAGACGCTTGTCCCACTGTTAACCCTTATAACCTAAGATAAGATCATCTTCAGCATGTGTTTTTTGGTATCATCATATCTACCCAACGGATCATCTGTCTGAGATGGTAGAAGAATGTTCTCAACTGGTGGGTACCCGTTCTTTGCATACTTGTACCATCATTATGGAGAAAAGGGTAAGCCTTAAGCGGTTAATATTTCGTTTGGAAAACCCACTCTAGAAAATATTTCTAACATAGTGGAAGCAACATGTTTGGTTCCAACTTGTCTTAACAGTCTAGCCTCAGGGTATTGAGTAGCACAATCCACAACAACCAGTGTGGATTTATACCATTACTCTAGGTGCTCAAGATTCAACCAAATCCATCCCCACCAGGAAAAAAGTACCCAAATTACTGCCATCATGTATAATGTGCTGATGGGTGCTTATATGTGTTTTTGGTCTGACAAACCAGAGGGCATTTGCTGAATTTCCATATTTGCACATAGGTATCTGGTCAATTAAAATGATCAAGAATGCTCTGTCCTGTTTACTCTTCCTGCATATGTCTCCATATAGGTGACTATAGGCCAGTTATAAGACCTGTTCCCTAAAAGGTTCCAGAATCAATAATTGGGGATTCTGACCCTGTCCACCCACGATATAAGAGACCTTTCTTTATAACACAGCAAGGTCCTGAGATCCCCCTGCTTCTTCTTGTGGCAGCTCCCAAGTATTCTGAAATACTGGGTCTTCTAACTGAACAGCTCAGTTAATGAAACACAAATGCATTTCATATTTCCCATAGAAATAAAATAAATATATACTTTCTTTCAAAAAACAATGGTCTGTTTGTCAGCCTCTTAATCATCCTTATAATTAAGTTGCTTTTGTTGCCCTTTTCCCTCAAACTAATTAATCTGTTTCACAGCTTCTTTCCTGTCTGAGTCTCCCATCAAAACCTTAATAAAAAACCTCCATCTCCCCCCTGGATTTCACTTGATACCCTTTTGCTTACCCACCTGGATAAGCCGTGATCGTCCTTGGTTCAGAAAGACACATTGTATGTCTCCTCGGAAGAGACGGACATTCCTGTCGATAGTAGGTTTGCTTCTTCCATGTAGCAGACCAAGCTGTCCTGGGTTGACCTTTTGTCCTCTTCCACGGAAGAGGACTATCTAACGTGTTGCCTCGGGAGACATGAAGCTCCAGTACCTTCAGCGGTATCCTGCAGGAGGTTCCTCTCTCAGCAGAGCCAGTCCCTCCAAATGCATTGTCCTCAGCGGCATCCAGTTCTTGCTTGGACAGGAAAGAGTCCTTTTTTTTCTTTTTTTATTCTCCACTTTCCTCTTCCTTCCTGTATGTCCTTGTTTCCTCTTTGTATCACCTTTGCCTGACCTCAAACTCAATTCCTGTCTCCGTCCCTCCTAACTGGAGTTTGTTTTCTTCTACAGGTTGGTCAGCTCCAGAAAGAGGATAACCCCCCACCTTTGCCATCCTCTTTGACAGGTAAATACAGTGTCTCCCCTCTTCAATGATCTTTCGACCATTTCCCCTGGCATCACATTCAGAGACTTCAAGTGAGTACTGCCTTAATGATTTATGTACACGATAGTTTCTGTATTATATGACCTCACAAGGACATTCCTTTGATAAAGGTGATTCTGAAAGTGATACAAACCTCAGAGAACAACTATTAACTCGCTCAGGTTGAAAGACGTTATCGCCTCCATTCTGAGTCATTTTGCCTAAACTGTTGGAGATCTCAATGTTGCTTTTTAACCAACAGAACTTGCATCTATTATTATAATCTTCAAGAGGATCTAGATAATCCTCATTCACTTGGAGATCTTCTCTGCATATAGCCAACATTGAAGTTTCAATTTATTTTCACCACAGCCACTTTCACTTCATTGATTGACTGTTATGGAACTAATTCTTTTGAAGATGCCAAAGAATGGGACGGAGATTCAACCTTGTCCACTGAACTGTGAAGATACAGGATGCCATGTGCCCTTGGACTTATAACCACGGTTGAGCTGGAGCTTTTTGGCTAGAGGGTAAATTCATTAGATTGCTGTGAAAATAAACTACTCTGTCTTCAGAAAAAAAACGGTGTCAAGGTCCATCCTGAACCTTGCTCTGATAAAATGTTAGATCTCTTGACAGAATCATTTGGTATTTAGGCAGATTGAGGAGAAATCCATGTTGATTCGAATGTGATTTCATAGTATCTTGCAACTGAAGTGAGGTCTCTTTTGACACTGCCTGAATCATTCTCTGAGGTATAGAAGGATTGGGCTCCTTTGTAGTTGAAGAAAGCAACCAGAGGAAAAACCACTTTCGTAAATACCCTTGGGGTCAACTTCAGACACAATGAAAGAAGCTGAAATTGCCAATGAATTTCTGAGTGCAGAACGTCAGATATTTCTGATGCTCCTGGACAATAGGAATATGAAGGTATGCATCCATTAGTTCTTTTGTGCACATAAAGTGACCTACTGTGATTAAAGGGATAATCCTTCAATGTGTCTCCTTTTTGAAGGGGATGTTTTTGACAAACTTTTTCAACCTATTCAAGCCTATCACTCCTGAGAGCCCCCGTTTACTTTGGGTGCCAGAAAGATGATTGAATACCTTGACACTTTGACCTTGCTCCATCTCCCAATTAAGAACAATCTCTGCTTCGGAAATCACAGGTTCCAATAATTTCTTCAGCACTCTCCATTTTTCTAGATTCTTTATATATAGTGTGGTTATGATCCGAGATACCATAGGAATGGAACTGAACTCTATCCCCCAAAGACTATCTCCAAGACCCATAGGTCTGTGGTGACTTCGTCCACACTTTCAGGAAGTGATGGATTCCTCCACCCTCCCGCAAGCCTTGGCCATTCTCATCCTGTGATTAGGAATAGGCAGGTGCCCAGGCTCCCAACTCAACATGACTGTTCCTCCGACCATTACTTTTGGACTGCTGATCCGACTCTCCAGCTGCCGTCTTCCCGCACTCTCACTCCTTCTGCACCTTCGGCGCTCTCAATTTCTCACCCATTCTCTTGTTATCACTTTTTATTTACTCATTCCTCTTGTTTTCTCTCCCTTATTTTTGCTTCTGTTTGCATCTGTCTATCTTTTTACTATTTTCCCCTCTTTTGCTCCCTCACCCTTGTCTTGCTTCAATTTGCATCTGTTGACCTCTTTACCACTTTTTCACTCCTCTTTTGCTCTCTCACCCTCGTTTCACTTCTATTAACATCCGTCTATATCTTTACCAATTTTTCATTACTCTCTTACTTTCCCATTCTCATTTTTGCTTCTGTTCGCATCTGTTTATCTCCTTACCACTTGTCATTCCTTTTTCACTCTTGTTTCTTCATTTTTGTATTCTTGCTTTGTTCTATTTCCTTCTGTTGTTGCCTTTCTCTCCCCTGCCGCCCCTCCACTGTCCCTATACCGCCCCCGTATCCCCCCATGTGCAGGAGAGCAGGTAGGGAGTAGTCCTTACCTGCTCTCCCGCGCACGTTTCGTGCCTCTTGTTCCTGCTTTCGCTAGCCTGCCCAATGCACCCTGTGCCCCTCTTCCCTCCCAGGACCTACTTAAAGGCATACGCTTGCAGCAGGCACTCTGCTGGGGCACTGTAGGCAAGCCTATCTGCGGCCGTCTGTGTCTGGATGTACCCTGCACCAGAAACCCTGTTCTATGCCCATCCTCAGTTATACTGCTGCTGACCTCCATGCCCGAAATCCCAAACCACCCAGCCAACCCTGCTGCTGCGCCACTCCCCTAACTACAGTAGGCCCCTTCACCTGTACCCAATGTAACTTCACCTGCAACATCACGCCTGCAATCACTCCCCCACCACCATGCAGTCCCCCTCAACGCCACTACTACACCCCACCACCAGCTGCCAAGCATCCTCCTCAACAAGCTCCCGCTGTTCAAACATGCCACCAAGCTCGGGGACATCATCGCAACTCTTGCACCCGACATCGCATTTTTCAATTAAACCTGTATCAACACCTTGTCCAATCCCAACATTGCCACAGTAGTACCCAATGGTTACAAAATCATCCACCGAGACCCAGAGGAGGAATTTCCATTATCCACAGAGTCCATCCAATGCACCACCACTATGAGCAACCCTACCCTGATCCTGGAACACCTCTGTCGTGTACTTCCAAGGACCCCCAGGACCTGCGCATTTTGGATGACCTAAACTGAGGGCTTGGTTTGCAGACAGACTCTGGACACCCCCACAGGATGAGTCAGCTGTTCGACCAGCTAACTCTAAAGTGCCACTATCACCCCCCTGTATTCTACATCGATGTAGGTGGTTTCTGGCAACCACTGAACATGACAACCCTGATTCCTCATTCCTCAGGTATCGTGGAAACAACATGGTATCTTTCGCTCAGTCCCTCATGCTAACTTTTCTCAGAATACGCATAGAATGACGATTGGAACGGTTTCAATGATTATTTATTGGTCAAGCGTCAGTCTAGTATGAAACATGTTAGCTACGACAATCAAAAGACAGGAGCAGGCAAATGTAATCGCTAGTATCAATATCATGAAAAGTAGATACATTTCTACCTTAGTGCTAATAAGATTAATAAAAGCATATTATGTAAAACAATAGCATTGACATACTCCTACGATACATAGCCTACCTAAATGTACCTAGCCTAGGTATGTGGGTGAAGCCTGTGTATGTAAATGTCAGGATAGATCCTAATGGAGCCAAGAATCCCGGGGGAAGTACTAACCCCTCACCTGATGGTTCTGAATGAAGGACCCCGTCTCTGCGTCGAGGATGGCAACCCCGTAAGGGATGTCAGGTCTCTACCTGTGGAAGGATCAGCCTGCAGAGTCATGGTCCAGCTTGGAAGACATTCTCCTCTCTCTCTGTAAAGGGGAGTGAGGGTCTTCTATACTAAAATGGTCACACCAGGGATTTTCCAGAATCAATATGTTTTTAAAACATTCACTAATCCTCTGCTAATCCTTTTCTAAAGAAAAACGCTCATGCACAGCTGGCTGTAGGCCATGGATGAAAAAAGTGGTGACCCTTATAAAGAATAAATCTACCGTGCCTGGGGACATGTTTATGTACGTCAGGTACAGGGACTAAGATAGGACACTGAGAACCTGGTTGTCGAAGAGACAAAAATAGGCCAGTAGGTATAAGGTCACCTGTTGTTTAGGACCGTTATGTTGTGTGGATGGGACACAATGTATGTAATCGGTATGTACATGATGAGACTATCCTAAGGAACATGACACCCACTCCTCATCAAAAGGTCAACAAGGCCAGCTTAGGTAAAGATAGCGAAGCAAAAGAAGGCATAATAATCGTGTACATAAAATTATACGAAAAAGCTCCTAAAACATTCTTTTAAAATGTCCATAAAAGCAAGGTCTATAGTGAAAACATTCTTCCCTAAAAGGCATTCTTAAAGATCCTTTATATGTTTGAATATATATTGTCATTGTTTTTCTGAGCACCTTGAAAGCCACTATGTTCAGTTAGAGCAGAGAGGAAAAGCCAAGTCAGTTCCATCTTCAATCTGGTACATGTTTAAATCGTTTCCAAATGGTTCCCAGTACAGGAGAGGCCAGATTGTTTAGGAAACCTGCGCTGAAGACTCAACATCACTGAACATTTCATCCGTAGTAGGCAGTCCTTCTAGTACCTCCAGTATGATATCAAGGGAGCAAAGGTGGTCATCACTAGTTCCCATGGCAGCAGTCGGGGAAGAATTAGATGCATGTGTGCCTGAGACTGATGCTTGCACATCTATGGTGGAGCTGATTTCCGTTCCAACAGGAGCTGAAGCGTTCAGTGGAGGCTCTAGGAACGCCATCATCAACATGGGAATACACTGAGGACAACTGTGCACATGGGCCTGCATAGGAGCATGTCTATGTCTGGCAGCGCAACCGATGGAAGTGTCAGACAGAGGTCCAACACGCGTCCGATCCACAAAAGAGGCAGCGGAATACTGGCAGGATGCAGTGAAGGCAGGCCGGTCTGAAAGACAGGAACCAATGCTCACTCAGCTCTCGAAGCCGAAGTATACCTACGAAGAAAACCATTTGCTCACAACAACGTCACACCAGCAGTGTTCTCTCCATTTTTGAGTGATGTTGACATCCATTGCGAAGCAATGGAATTAAAATCAGGATGCCCACTACTGAGAGCACTCCGGAAATGGTTTGAAAGGTGGTTAACAGACTTGATCCAATGCTCTTAAATAAGTGTATCAGACATGTTAAAGAAACTATGGATCATTTCTCCAAAAAGTTCATACGGACCAGAGCCTGTATCTCTGCCGAGGACCTTGCCACAAAGTTCTCTTGGACTGAAGTTAAGGCCACATTTTGCTGAAACAGCATGGCTTTTAGTCTGTTCAGAGAATCAAACTCTATGTTGGAAACATTCAGTGAAGGCCACAGTGGTGCCTCCCTAACTGTGCGAGCTGGGGGAAACAATACTTGCTAACAACAAACAATCCTGGAGTTGACAGTCACTAGATATGCAATGCCAGGCGTCATACCACAGCAGCCTTGGTCATTCAGCATCAAGTAACTCCCATTGGAAAGTAACTCAAACGCTGGAGGAATTACAGCAACCGGCGAACCCTTTAGGTAGCAGGACAAGTTTGCTATTGATGCAGTACATGCTCCGTGAAGCGATATTTCTTTACACACTAAAGACCCACTTAAGGCCTTTTCGCAGTTCGAAGCGCTCAAGAAAACCTCAGTTTCCTTGTTCCTGCACCTATATGTGTATGGTAAGTCCCAGGTTTCTCGTATGTACCCTTCGCCCAATGCTTCATACCTGCCTACTGGGTAATATTTCAGGCAGTCCTGGAATTGGAATGTTGTGATTGGCAGTGTGATATAACCATGGATTAGCCATTCAACAGATGGTGACTTTGCTACAGTAAAAGGTAACTTCTCTAGTTTCAGATTTGTGTATTTAATGTATCGCCATGGAGCGTGGCCAGAACACAATGACTGAAGTGTCCAGCTTAAAAGTATAATAGCACGTAGATGTGATTACCCATGTTGTAAAATAGAAAAATCTTGTTTCATTATGTCAATAGCAGAGGACACAATGTTGCACAATGAATAAATACGAAACAAGAGTGTGGTCATGCTATTGTCTACCACAGCTACGGCCTTTTCTAAGTTAATTATATCTATTTCACAAAGTCTCTCTGCAGCTTCCTGTTGGGAGACTTTCCAAACCTCATTATAGATGGTATATGAGAAGCGTTACCTACGTGGTTTCTTGGGACCTAACAAGAAATCCCTAAGATCCATTTTGTCTGACAGACGGGACAAGTGTTGTTTAACCTGTGAAAGTGTTGATGTCTTTAGCCAATCTAGGCACAACTTCCTGACACTATAGGAGGTCACTACCCCTGGGTCGTCTGTGTGTACATAGCGTGGGTCGGGCCTATGGATACTAAACCCTTCGGTGGTACCCTTGAATCTTGCATTACACATATTTGTGTCTACAGGCCAAACCAACCAACCCTTCCAATTGGGAGATGATGAATTGTATGTACTTGTACCATTTGTCACCTCATTTGTAAGTGTATTATTCGTGAAAACCTTAATAGGTGCGGGTGAGGGAATGCTCTGTGTTTTCAGGTCTTTGATTTTTGCAAATCCATAACAGGTAGCCTGTTGCACTGTTCTGATCAGGAAAATCATCTGTAATGGTATGAGGCAAGCTCTGAATAAAGCCTCAGTTCCCTGAACCTGACACTCTCTTGTCCCCAAGATTGATTTTGTGTCTATGGTGTCTCTCCAGTAGTCAAAACCCTGTACAGACAGTTGGGAGATAAAGGGTGCTGAATTTATCAGCTTTGTGTTTGTTAGCATAATTTTCTTCTCAGTTGCATTCGTCTGTGCAAGTATGTAGTAAAACGATTCTGGGTCGGATGAATTGAACCCTGAAAAGTATGTGAATTTCTGTGTGAATGTGGCAGAACTACCCTTTGGTGGTGTTGTACAATGTTCCCATTGATGGTAAACATTAGCAGTGCGTGGTACATTTGCTCTATGCAAAACATTGTGACCATAATGCTGGTTACAAAACATGGTATCGTAGTCAGTTGTATCCTCAAACAATTCCCTGTAAAAAAATGCAGCAGATTGTTCTAAATCTGAAAGCATAGTATTTACAGTCTCAATGTCCCAGTCATCAGATAGTGTACCGGAGGAAATGAAATCATTTAAAGAAATTTTAAAGAAATGTGGAATTTTCGAATGTTCAGTGGAGCCATATACATGATATGACATTTTATCCCGACCTATACCATCAGGTATTGGAATTGCTGTAATGTTCACCAGGGACAAGTCTCTTTGTTCACAGTGTGATGACGTATGTGGTTTCAGTATCAAGTTCACAGATTGTACTGCAGAGCATTCTGGTAGATAATGTCCGTTCAGAAGCAGAAGAAATATAGTCACTTTGCCAATCCAATTAACAGGTATACCATCCCCATTGCAAACCAAATATGCAACCAAGGTGGCACTAAGTAAGTCTTTTTGAGCAGAAGATAGAATTGGCAAACTTTTTCTTTCTTTGAAGTGGGTGGAGTTTGATCAGGTTCAATTAGATCTGAAGAGAAATCATCGAAGTTGATGAAGTAGCCAGATGCAGTTTGAGCTATATTTGATAGTTCTGCAGGTTTTGTAGAACTGGCAGATGTGTTGTTCGAAGGCACATTAATGTGGACATCATTGTTGGGTTGAATTGCAAATTTCATTGTTGTTGCTTCTTGATGTTTTTCAGTTTCTACTGGAATGATTTGTGCTCTATTATTCGTTACTCCTTCACATTGCGAAGTGGATTCTTGAAAGGGTATTAGTCTTTCCATCTGAACTTCCTGTATGGAGGAGGTCTGCGGCTACTCAGGACGCCACGCGGCCTACTGTTGAGGATCGGCTACATGATGCGGTTTGATCAGATCAATAGAGAAAAATCTTTTTTTTTCTTTTTTGCCGGCATGAGGCAAAAGAAGTACTGTTCTTGTTCCCACCACCGCTAGGACAGGTACAGCTGTTCTATAAGATGGCCCAAACTCTCTTGTGTCCACGATCTTTTCCCTGACCAGGTTCCAAATCTGCGGGATCCAGGCAGGTCTTGCCGGAACTGATTTCCCTTCCCCAGTGGTGGTGTGTTTGACTTGCATGCTGCTTTGTAACGCTCAGAATTCATAGAGTTCCGGTAAAACAGCCAAACAGTCATTCGGTTCAGATGGTTTTGCATCCGCCACTGTGCTGGCACAATTGAGATCAGGTACCCACATTCTTGTCCCAAACAGAATTTCATAAGGGGTACGACCTCCCAAGGATTTTCTTGGCATTTTCTTGAGTACCCTCTGGACCCCATATAGGTGATTGACCCATGTACAACCTGCTCCTGAAACTCTTGCTGTTAAGGATTTCTTTGGGTCCCGGTTTTTCCACTCCACCACCGGGATGGTAGGGGTAGGAGTACTGCAAGGCCATGCTCATACCTTCCATGGCTTCCTTGTAAGCCCGAGAGCTAAACACAGGGCCACGGTCAGGATGTAACGTGCCAATTGTGTATGTCCCGATGAAGACTCGCAAATCCTTTATAACAGTTCGAGTGTCAGCTCCGTGCTGGGGCCAAACCCATAGGAATCTAGAGCATGAATCCACTGCCACCAAGATGTACTTGTAAGCCCCGTCTTAATTTAAGGGGCCGCAGTGGTCCAAATAGACACATGCGAGAGGTCTGTCTGAAATCAGTAATGGTGTTTGTGTTGGCTTGTGAATGGTGGAACCCTTCATCTGCTGGCAAATATCGCACGTCAAGACAATGTCCTTTGTTTGGTTTGACATCCTCGACCACCAGTAACCCTGCTTCAATAATGAGATTGTTGCAGTGACTCCTGCCTGTGCTGAGCCCAGACCTTCATGTGCAGCTGGTATTAAACCTAATCTGTGATCTTTGTTTGGTATTACTCTATCCCCCACTCCTGGAATTCGAGCATACGGTGTGTTATGCGCATCTAACTTGTAGGAGTACTTGAGTGGAAAGCCTTTTTTGCAGTACGGCAGAGCCGTTCTTTGTGGCATTGATAGCTACTATTATATCTCCGTCTATTCTCGTGTGTGAACGAGTGATTGCGGCAACAGCAGCAGTTCACACTGTCGCTTTGGCTGCTTTATCAGCCAGTGAATTCCCTTCAACGTGTATGCCAACACGCTGATGACTCAAAGTGCGAATAACTTGAGCCCGTGGCAGGCAAGCTTTCAGCTTTGCCACTTGTTCCCATAACAATTTGTGTTTTATTGTGCAACCCTTGGAGACTCTGAACCCATTCTGGCCACAGTAGTGAAGATATTCATTGTAAGATTGCACACAGTAAAACGAGTCCCACACAATCGGTGTGGGGAATTTCCGATCCGTATACTGTAGTGCTATATCAGGGCTTTCAGTTCTGCCAGCTGCGCTGTACAATCTCCTAGAGATTGCGTAGTCGTATTGCTAGAATTGATCTTGCCGTCCTGCATTCGACCTTTCACTATAGCACATGCGGCGCTATATTGCTGTTTTCTTCCAATAGCCGGTTGGGCAGAACCATCAATGTAAATGATGTATTCATACTGATCAAGAGTTAATATTTAATTCGGTAGAGGGTATTCTAGTTCGTAATTCAGAAATGATTGTGTTTTCAATGTGGGATCATATCTGTATTCTACATCTGTTGCAGTGAGAGAATTAGCCCATTGTATCCAACGTGGATGCAATGCCTTTGCATTTGGAATGCTGGCTTTTGTTACCGCTTCTAAAGTCGGTATCGGGGTCACAACGATAATGCGGTTTCACCTTTGCTAGTGCTCTTCCTCTCCCTACAGCAGTCTGTACTGCCATCAGTATTTTTTCTGTTGCTGCAAATTGATTTTCAGCATTCGTGTACAAATGAGATTTGTACGTAATTGGAACTGTATTATAACTGCAGGTATACCCTGATGTGAGAAGTTGGCCTGGTATATGCTGTCCACTTGTTATAGTAGGCACCTTGCACCAGTCCAAACGACCCTTATTGATGATTAGGTTAAAGACAACCTTTATTGAAAGCTATCCTAGTGGTAGCTATGGAGAGCAGCCTTCAGGCTAAGTCTCAAAGGAATGTAAAGCAGCTTGGTTTACCAGATTATAACCTCCTGAATGGCCAAATGAAAGGAGAACAACACAAGATATATATATAAAATATATGTATTTATTTCTAAACACTCTCTACCAACCTCTTTATGAGATTAGAGAACAAGATACACAATATTAATACACTAGTACGACAGTAAATAGCACAATACACAGTTGGCCCCAGGGAGAGACAAAACCATATATGGAGAAAGTGGTATAACAACCACGACTTGACTAGACACAGTGCCTAGAGCACGTAGAATCGCTGGGACCCCAAGGAACCACCCAATGTAGTAACACAGGGTACCCACGGGGGCCGCGTGCAGTGTGAGAACACAGCCGCGAGCTCTAAACAATCCTATGGGAATTTCAAAGATTAAGGACACTTAGAAGAGGACTTTCAAACTTAGAAGGTTCTAAGGCCAGAACCCATGTGAGCACCGGAGTACTCATGTTACCTAACCCAGGGAAGCCGGGTGCATAGGTGTCAAATGGTGTCGGGAATCTTCATCGTTTTCAATGGCGTGATGCTGCAAAGTGCTGCTGCCGGGAAGATGAGAAGTGTCCGGTGTGATCTAAGACTGGATCAGAGCGGAGAAGAACCTAAAAGAAGAGGGAACAGAGTCTGGGTCACTTCAGGGTGACCAGGGGCTCGGTAGACAAGTGCCCACCAATGTCGGGTGTTTCAGGTGAGATGAGGTGAAGCTTGACTCTGCAGCCACGGGGACCAGGAGATGTCGACGACAACCAAAGTCTGCAGGTGAGCTGTCCCACGAAGGATGTCGAGTGCTGGGGGGTCAGTGTCTGGG
The DNA here is from genome assembly GCF_964204655.1 of Triturus cristatus. NCBI lineage: Eukaryota > Metazoa > Chordata > Amphibia > Caudata > Salamandridae > Triturus > Triturus cristatus. The sequence continues at coordinate 823,035,076 of NC_140581.1, read as the reverse complement.
TTGGAGACCAATAAGCCTTGGCAACTGCACCCCATGGGGTTAGAGAAAAGATGCTTCGGTGAGGACTAGCAAGGTCCTGGGGACTCCCTAAGCAATGGAGAGTAAGGGCACGTCTAGAGCAACCAGGAAAGCCCACTGAAAGGTAAAGTTCCCTTCTCAGGGACCCACAGGTCGACAGACCAGGGATCGCGAAGGGACCTCAAGAGGTATCACAAAATACCAGCCCACAGAACACTTGTGGAGTATAGGCCGGTAATCTTCAGTTGAATCACCGCTCAGGGTCTGGACTACAAATAGCCCAAAGCACAGCCTCAGGGATTGCCAAAGAGCATATGCTGCTGCAAATGTGCACGGTGTCCCAGGGTACAGGTTGCACGGTCCCCACGAGGGCTGCGGGTCTCAGGTTTGCTGAGAGCACTGGTCAGCCTCGGGGAAGCTTAGGAACCCACCTCCTGTGTTGCAAAATCCTTGGAGTCCTTCAGGAGCTGCTTAGATGCAAACTAGTCAGATGCGTCTTTGGTGCTTGCCTTGCAGGGGAGTAACTCCTTTACTCCAAGGGAGATTCTTCGGTCATCCAATGTAGTGTAGGTAGTTGAAGTTCTTAGTTTCTGTAGCAGAGTTTCGTCCAGGTAAATCTAAAGTCCTGTAGCCAGGGGTTCCTACGTTATACCCAAGGAAGGGGTGGGACAAACTCTGGGGACCCACCCATGGGATGGTCAGGACAGATGGGTGGCTACATCCATGTCCTTTGTCCAGTTTCGCACCAGTGCAGGGGCTGATAGCCCCTGCAACCGGTATGAGCTGGACTATGCACAGGGACACCAAATGTGCCCCCAGTGCAGACACCAAAGCACTCTCAGAGTGCACCCACCCAGCCCCAATACACTAAAGCCTGCCTGGGACATGGTCACACCTCCCTGTGACAGGAAACCTATTGTCCAGCTGTCCCCTGCTGGAGTTTCGTCCAGCAGCAGGAGGGCAGACTCGCGTGCGTGGCTGGCAGCATCTATTTTGTGATGCCAGGGTTTGTAAAGCTGGTACCGGGTGTACCGGTGTTGTCATATTTCTCCCTCTAGTTGGGTGGAATCATACCTCCCACACCAGTTACTGGTGTGGAGGTATGATTCCAAGGTGTTTGACACCATTTTAAAGTTAGCATTTACCACGAGGTTATAATGCACTTAAGTATATACGGTTGGCTGCATCACAAACAACCCCGGAATATAGGTTCCAAAAGCTGCAGAGGGGCTCTGCTCATGCATGGGCACTCTCTCACATAAAACCCAGCACCCTGCCTTCAGGATAGTTAAGGCCTGCCATAGGGGTGACTGATAGGTTTATATGTGCAGTGATATGGATAGATATAGTGAACCTATAGCTAAGTAAGAGGTGCATGCACCACCTTATACAGGCTGCTGTAGCAGACCTGTTGTGTCATTTTTAATGGTCTCCCAGGGGTGGCATAATAGATGCTGCAGCCCCTGAGAGTCCTCTGGGGTACCTATGCGCTAGGTACATAGTATACCATATACTAGGGACTTATAAGAGTACCCCAGAATCTAATCTGTGGTGTACCTAAAGTACATGCAATCAATTTAGAGAGAAAGCAGCTAGGCTGGGGCCCTGGATAGCAGGATCGCAGCCAGACTAAGTCGAAAACAGTGAAATATCAGCAAAAAGTGGGGGTAACTATAAGAAGCAGATCCTACTCTCCTACACCTGATAACCCGGGAGCGCCCCGTATTACCAGGCTGCGGACGTTTACTTGTGTCTTCAAGTGTTTTGAAGCTATCATGTAAGCCTGAACTGAATGTAGAGTGTATGTATGTTTTTTGAGTCCACTTGTTTGCTGTGAAATCTGGTCTGATTAAGTCATAGAAAGGTTTTACTCTTTCTGCGTAGTCTTGAATGTATGTTCTGCCGAAATTTAGGAGTCCTAAAATGGATTGTATACCCTCCAGGGTCTTTGAAGGATGGATTAGCGCACATTTTTCTAGAAAATTTGAAGCCAGAATTTTCTTTCACTTGACAGCTCATATCCCAAAAATAGAACACTCAGGTGCTGATTACGATCCGGTAAAAACCGGGTACGAACCGTCGGTCGGAGCGTATTCTCCGTCCGACGAAAATATGCATACAAATGTGATCCGGGAATGCTGCGATGTGACGTCGGGACGCTTCCAGGCAGCGTTTCACGACCCAGGAAGTACGATTCGAACCGACAGCAGTCCGGACGGCAATATTTTTACGGCACCCAAAAAGTGCCGGAAATGCGAAGTACGGCGCGAAACGACCAGAGTAGGTGGCCCCCCAGCCCCCGCATGTACAAGCCGTACCCCCCCCAGCCCCCGCATGTACGCGCCGAACCCCCCCAGCCCCCGCATGTACGCGCCGTACCCCCCCCCAGCCCCCGCATGTACGCGCCGTACCCCCCCAGCCCCCGCATGTACGTGTCGAACCCCCCCGTGTATGTACACCCGAGTACGTGTCGAACCCCCCGTGTATGTACACCCGAGTACGTGTCGAACCCCCCCGTGTATGTACACCCGTGTACGTTCGAGTCGTACCCCCACCCGTGTATGTACGGTACGTACCCCCAGCACGGGTGGGGGTACGACTCGAATGTACACGGGTGTACATATACGGGGGGTTCAACACATACAGTTCAACACGTACTCGGGTGTACATACACGGGGGGTTCGACACGTACAGTTCGACACGTACTCGGGTGTACATACACGGGGGGGTTCGACACGTACAATTCGACACGTACTCGGGTGTACATACACGGGGGGGTTCGACACGTACTCGGGTGTACATACACGGGGGGTTCGACACGTACTCGGGTGTACATACACAGGGGGGTTCGACACGTACATGCGGGGGCTGGGGGTGAGTACGGCGCGTACATGCGGGGGTTGGGGGGGGTACGGCGCGTACCGGGCACCTGTTTGGACGTCTCCATGGTTGCTATTGGAGTTCGGTGCGGAAGGTCTTTTAACCATACGGTTGTACAATCGGACGCCCGGGACGGATCGTGATTCCCCGGTCGGACTTCGCTTTTCACGTTTGTACGGTAAATCGTCCGAGGACATGTCGGACACTTTTTCCGACCCGAGGACGTGTGGGGAATTATTCCCAATGCGACTCGTATGGGCTTTTTCCCATGCGAATCGTGATTGCCAGTTTGTACGGCACTTGTACGATTCGTACGGTAAAAAGACCGGATACGAGTCGTACGGGAAGTTTTTTTTACCGGATCGTAATTGGCACCTATGATGGACAATTTTTGATTTTTTGAAAGTTACATTTGTAGCCCAAATTGGAAAAAACAACAATTATGTTGTTCACCCTGCACAAGTGTCCAAGTAATTCATCGTCCGTCAGATAAATATCATCTACGTAGGACACTGCCTCTTCATCACAATTTGTAATAAATCTGAGAATAACCTCAGGCTGTTCTTATAGCCTTGAAGCAGGTGACACAATTGACACTGAGTGCCCAGGGCAAAAAATCCTGTCAACTATCTGCTTTCAGGAGCTATATTTAGCAGAAGAATCCATTTGAGATATCTAGTGTTGTTTTACATTTCTTCCGCACAAGGTTATTCAATAATGCGGCACTATTTGCGATCTGAACAGCAAATATTTTTGTGTATGTGTTTACGTGTCTGTAATCTAAAACCGAACAATATGTGTTGTCAGGTTTCATGATGGGAAACAAAGGGTTGTTCATTGGTGAGGTGCAAGTTTCAATCACACCTTGGTATTCAAGTTGGTCTAAGATTTCTTTGACCTGTTTCTTTGCTTCATTTTTAATAGGGTACTGTCTGTAGAGTTGGAGTAGTTTTTAATGGGATCTCGTGGTGTTTTGACTCTACGGCCCAGCCTACATAGTTGTGGTATAATGCCGGATCTGGCGCTTGCGCCCACTCCCGCGCGTATGAGTGTTTTAAGGAAACAGAAACAAGGTCGGAGAAAGCAGGCAAAATTACGCTTTCACCCTTTGGGCAATCCATTATAAATTCAGGCAGCCAATCTTTTTCTACTAACAGGATGTCGTATCTAAATGTCAAATTCTCCCAAAAGAGACCTTTAATTTTTCCTGAGAGGTCCCCCTCTATTTGGAGATTGAATTTGTGTACACGTTGTGGGACACTTACTCTTGTATCAGGTATTTCCACCTTGATGTATTCATTCAATACTGCTGTTACCAGAAATTCCTTCAGGTTCTGGCGAACTATTGCTACTTCTGCCATGCTGTCTAGCATCGTCAGAGCCCAGTCCCCGTTCAGAAGCTGAGTCCTCAGTAAACTGGGCATCTCTTTTTTTAAGCCAGCTACTTTCTTCTTTTTGAATTGAGTCTTTGCTTTAGGTTGCTCTTCCTGTTTGATAATGAAATCTGAAGTGCGATGTGTTTCCCTTTTTCCCTGTGGTCGATCTTCGATTTTTTGTTCTGACCGACCTTGCCTCCCTGAGCTTTTTGATGAACTCTGAAAGGAACAAAAGGAACGTGTATCAGTATCCTGATACCTGTCAGGTTTCCTAATGTTATCATGATTCCTAAGGTTGTACCTCCTTTCAGAGGACTCCCGTTGGGGAGACCCACCCCTTGATCGTGCAGTGTTTCTGTTATTATTATTATTATTTTTGGATTGATTGTTATTATTATCCCATTTCTTTCCAAGGCAGGTCCTGCCCCAAACTCATTCTTTATCTTTTTCAATACTTCAGGAATAACTGATATGGTTGGGGTACCATGTATTCTAATGTAGACTGCAGCAAAGATTGTTCCCTATGTGGTACAATCCTCAATTGAGGGAACCATCCCGATTGGCAAGCAAATTGTTAACATTCTGTGTTTTTCCTGCGGACCTGTACGGGAAAATACTGCTTCCAACTGTGCTATATTTTTAGCTATCCTCCAGAATGGTACTTGATCCCTCTTTGATGCGAACGCACCTATTATTGCTTTTAGTATTTGTGGACTAATTACTGATGTGGGCTGGATCTGGACTATTCCAGTTGGAGCAGCTCTTGCTGGTTGTAATGTGAGTGTTCTCATGATGAACTGGACAATGTGTCTATATAGCCCGACTACTTCTTTGTAAAGTGTACGCACTTCCCCTACGTGGAGAGTGTCCATCTCAGGATGTGGATTGTAAGTCGCTAAGACCTTCCATGTCGCTCCTCCTATGCTGAGCGGACCAAGTCTTACGACTGAAGTTGTGTGTTTTAGGGCGCCCTTAAACCAGTTTTTATGTTGCTGGTAAGTTAACGGGACTTCAATGTCCTCATATGGGATGTATTCTTCCGGTGGATCCACTTCAATGTATTCATGGAATAACTGTGTCTGTGGATCTGCAGGTGGGATTTTTACCCAGGAATAGAATACCTCCGATCCGAACACCTCATGTGCCTCAATCACAAATGTAAAATGGCTATCTGTTGCATGTAATATATGTTCTAACAATGTCAGAGTCACTGCCAGTCTGCAGTTTTCTGTAATGGTAAGAGCATTTGAAAATTCATCTTCCGCGCTTCCACTGCTACTTGCGGGTTCAGTCATTTTGGAAGGAGAGGAAAGGAAAGGTTTTTTAAGAGGTAGGGTTTTACACAATATGGGAACATTTAATCCTTACAAGCTTGTCTAAAACCTTCAGCCAATACACCAGGTGTACCTGCTCAGCTGAGGTGGATTATCCTTCCCACTTCAGACATCTCAGAAAAAATGTAAGTAGGGCTGTCTGAGAAAGCACAACTGAACTACTCAGATTTTACTGTTAATATAAGAACCAAACCAATGTTGGCGGCGCCATGTCGTGTAGTTCCTAGGACCCCCCAGGACCTGTGTGTTTTGGATGACCTAAACCTAGGGCTTTGTGTGCAGACAGACTCTGGACACCCCCACAGGATGAGTTAGCTGTTAGACCAGCTAGCTCTACAGTGCCACTATCACCCCCTTGTTTTCTACAGCGATGTAGGTAGTTTCTGGCAGCCACTGAACATGACAACGCTGATTCCTCAGTTATCATTGAAACAATACGGTAGCATTCGCTCAGTCACTCGTGCTTGCTTTTCTCAGAATACACATTGAATGAAGATTGGAACGGTTTCAATAATTATTTATTGGTCAAGCCTCAGTCTAGTATGAAACATGTTAGCCGCAACAATCAAAAGACAAGAGCAGACAAATGTAATCGCTAGTACCAATATCGTAAAAAGTAAATACATTTCAATCATAGTGCTAATAAGATGAATAAAAGCATATTATATAAAACAATAGCTTTGATGTACTCCTAAAAATGCGTAGCCTACCTAAATGTACCTAACCTAGGTATGTGGGTGAAGCCTGTGTATGTAAATGTCAGGATAGATCCTAATGGAGCCAAGAAGAAAGTACTAACCCCTGACCTGATCGTTCTGAATGAAGGACCCCGTCTCTGCGTCGAGGATGGCACCCCGTAAGGGATGTCAGGTCTCTGCCTGTTGAAGGATCAGCCTGCAGAATCTCGGTCCAGCCTGGAAGGAATTCTCCTCTCTCTCTGTAAGGGGAAGTTACGGTCTTTTATACTAAAGTGGTCACTCCAGGGTTTTTCCAGAATCTATATGTTTTTAAAACATTCACTAATCCTCTGCTAATCCTTTTCTAAACAAAAACACTCATGCACAGCTGGCTGTTGACCATGGATGAAAAAGGTGGTGATCCTTACACAGAATAAATCTACGTTTCCTGGAGACATGTTTATGTATGTCAGGTACTGGGATTAAGATAGGATACCGAGATCCTGGTGGTCGAATAGACAGAAGTAAGCTACTAAGTAAAAGGTCACTTGTATTTAGGACCATTATGTTGTGTGGATGTAATTGGTATGTACATGATGGGACTATCCTAAAGAACAAGACACCTCAACTTCAGAATCCAAACTAACAGAAAGCCGTCCATCAGAGGCACCCTTCGCCTACCACTCCCCAGGACTTGACCCCACCTTTTGCAACTCCATCACCGATCTCATCAACACCACAACCTCCTTGAATGTATGAACAACATAGGACTCACCCAATACGTTCCTCCTGACCCCACTCATACCACAGGACGGATGTATGTCGTTACAACGCACACTTTTACAACGCATGCACTTACAATGCATTTTTTACAACGCAAAATCCATTACAACGCATTCCATTACATAGCATGACACTACAACGCATTTTTAAAAACTACCTTTACAACGCATTCCATTACAACGCATACGACCTTTACAACGCATACCATTACAACGCATAATATTAAATTGCATTTAAGGTAAGTATTAGATAGTATAGGGGTAAAAATTACTTTTCTAACTCCAGGGGGTGCAACAGTAGGGTAAGTGTTGGATAGTATAGGGGTAAAAATTACTATTCTAACTCCAGGGGGTGCAACAGTAGGGTAAGTGTTGGATAGTATAGGGGTAAAAATTACTATTCTAACTCCAGGGGGTGCAACAGTAGGGTAAGTGTTGGATAGTATAGGGGTAAAAATTACTATTCTAACTCCAGGGGGTGCAACAGTAGGGTAAGTGTTGGATAGTATAGGGGTAAAAATTACTATTCTAACTCCAGGGGGTGCAACAGTAGGGTAAGTGTTGGATAGTATAGGGGTAAAAATTACTATTCTAACTCCAGGGGGTGCAACAGTAGGGTAAGTGTTGGATAGTATAGGGGTAAAAATTGCTATTCTAACTCCAGGGGGTGCAACAGTAGGGTAAGTGTTGGATAGTATAGGGGTAAAAATTACTATTCTAACTCCAGGTGGTGCAACAGTAGGGAAAGTGTTGGATAGTATAGGGGTAAAAATTACTATTCTAACTCCAGGGGGTGCAACAGTAGGGTAATTGTTGGATAGTATAGGGGTAAAAATTACTATTCTAACTCCAGGGGGTGCAACAGTAGGGTAAGTGTTGGATAGTATAGGGGTAAAAATTACTATTCTAACTCCAGGGGGTGCAACAGTAGGGTAAGTGTTGGATAGTGTAGTGTAATATTATGCGTTGTAATGGTATGCGTTGTAAAGGTAGTATGCGTTGTAATGGAATGCGTTGTAAAGGTAGTTTTTAAAAATGTGTTGTAGTGTCATGCTATGTAATGGAATGCGTTGTAATGGATTTTGCGTTGTAAAAAATGCGTTGTAAGTGTAGTGCGTTGTAAAAGTTGCGTTGTAAAGGTTGTTTCCCCACAGGACACATAATGGGCCCCATATTTACCTCCAGCAGCCGCGTAAAGTACAGCCACGTCACTGAACTAACCTGGACGACCACCAAGTAATCCACTTCACCGTCACCAATCCTCATACCACCAACTAAACAAGGCAGAACGCCCCCCACTATTGCTGGAGCAAAATATCCAGGACCCAGTGGACAGATTCCCTCAATGTCTCCAACCCGTCACCACCACATCCCTCGACCAAAGTATCAAGAACTTCAACTCATGGATCACACACTGCGTGGATAATATCGCCCCCACTCAGAGTGGCAAAACGCATCCGGAAACAACATGAAGGAAGGTGTCACCCCAGCAAGGACAACAATGACAGAACTTCCTTCAAGACCACCCTAACCTGCTACCACCAGCTACTGCGGGAAAGGAAGAGAGGTGCCTTGTTACCCGCATTAATTTTAGCACCAACCACAGCAAGAGACTTTTTAACATTGACAGGGAGTTAACCAACCCCGAAGCCACAGCGTGCAGCATCACTTCCACCTAGGCGCTCTGTAATAATTGCACCAATGTCTTCCACAAGAAGATATCCACCATCTACAAAAAACTTAAAACCCAAGCCTACCTATTTCTTCAACCGACTCACTGACACCCAAATCAGCACCCACCATGGACTCGCCACATGGAACCTGCTCCCTTCCCAAGAAAACACGGCCATCATGAACTCCTTCCACTCAGGAGCCCCCATGGATCCCTGCCCACACTACATCTTCAACCTCAGAAATGACAGAATAAGCCACAAACTTGTCACCCTGCTCAACACCTCGATAACAACGCCTCCTTCCCAAAAGGCTAGAAACACGCTGAGGCCAAACCCCTGCTCAAGAAACCATCAGCCGAACCCAGTGAACTCAAGAACTACCGACCCATCTCCTTGCTCCCTTTTCCAGCCCTTGTCATGGAAGAAGTGGGCGAGATTGACACACAGCTCCTGTGAGGGTGTGATGTTTTTTTTGCTGGCAGCCAAGTTGGAGAATTAATTAACGATGTTGAAAAGTTCCTTGGTGTTGTTGCTGCTGGTTTCGATGCTTGCGGCAAAGTCTGTCTTCTTTGTTGCCTGCAGCAGGCGGAGGTAGAGGTTGAGGGAGGTCTCGAAGGCTGCCTGTCGGTGGTGTCCTTGCTGGTGTGTCATCTCCTCTCCAACTGCTTGCTGTCTCATTTCACTGTTCCGAGTTCTTGGGTGTACCAGCTTGCCTTTTTAGACGATTTCCTCAAGATGTTGCTCTTGATGGGGACGATGCTGTCTGCACAATTGGTGATGCAGGCATTGAAGGTTTTCACCCCTTGTTTGAGATTGGTGGCAGTAGTTGGGTTGGAGGTGTTGAGGGCATTTGCCCAGCTGGTCTCTGAGATTTTCTTCCACCTACGGTGGGGGGGTGTTGGTCATCTTGAGGCTGGCGGTGCGGGGGGCTAGAGATGGTGAAGTGGACGATGGAGTTATTGGTTCACTTGAGTTCTTTGACATGGCTGTATTTGATGCAGTTACAGGTGGTGAAAATTGGGTCCAGCATGTGTCCTGCAGTGTGTGTAGGGTTGTGGACGATCTTGTTCATTCCAAGGCTGCTCATACTGCTGAGGAGGTGTGCAGTGTTTTTTATCATTGGGATCATCGATGTGGAAATTTAGGTTGCCAAGGAAGATGTAGTCCTTAAGGCTAGGGGCAAAATGAAGTCTGTGATGGTGTTGCAGAAGCTGGAGCATGGGCCTGGGGGTCGGTATGCAAGGGTTCCTCTGATGGTTGTCTTGTCTTTGTGGAGCTTGAAGTTAAGATGTTCCATGGGGGTCGTGTTGTCGGTGGTGGTGGTCCACTGTATGGTCTCTTTGTGGATGATGGCAGTTCCTACTCCCAGCTTGTTGGTGCATTCCTGTTGAATGTTTTTATATCTGTCGGGTATCGCAGTGACAATGTCTGGGATGGATGTGGGGTTGAACCAGGTCTCAGTAAGGAAGACTGTGTCGTGTGTCAAGGTGGCAGTGAAGTGCCATAATTCAGTGGAATGCTTGCATAGGGAGCGTGTGTTGAGAAGGGTGCATTCAAGTTGGTGTTTTTGTTCAGGTGGTGTCTGCAGTGTGTTCGGGTTGGGACTTGTTGGTGGGCTGGTGTATGTGTAGTGGCAGGTGAAGTGGCAATGTGTGCAGGGGAAAGGTCCCACCGTGGAATGTGGGTAGGTGCGGTGAGGCATCCGTATCAAAGGTGTAGAAGTCGGCAATCGTGTATCTACGGGGGGTGGGAGGGCCAGGGGTCGTGGCCCTCGGCGCTGTCGGTGAAGACAGACTTGACTTTGGCGCAGTCTCGCTGATGCCTGCATTAAGTAGGTCCTGGGGTGGGTGGGCCTTCTGTTGGTGGGAAGGATGGTGAGTGGAAAAACCTGGTTGGGAAACCGCAGCCCCAAAACTCGGGCAACAACGGGGTCACTGGATCAGTCTGGAACAAGCAGAAATTGAAAGCCACATGAAAGTGAAAAGCTAGGTTTCCAGGTGCCTTCTGATGAGGTTGTGCTGCGGCCTGCACTAAGTAGGTCCAGACAACTTCGCTCTGCCTCCCTCTCTTTCACCCACACTCCTTACATCATCAGAAGCATAAACGGAGGACGTTCCTTCAACTATTTCCTATCTCGCAGCAAAGACATGGATCAGCCGCCCTCTCCAGCTCCTGAGCTCCTCTTCTCTACCGGAATTCCAAAAAGCTCTCATGACCTGGCTTTTTGAATTAGTCCCTCGTACCCTGGAAGCACCTGGATACCCTAGCAGGGGATTAGCTGCAACCTATAAAATGACTTATTGATTGATTGAATTAGGATTTTTTCTTTGAGCATCCATCTTCTTTTTAATTCTGAAGCTTTCCAAAGAAGGGTTTGCATGAACTTTGATCACAATTCAATTGCTTTCTCAAAGAGTGCCTGAAAGACGATCTAGATCTGTTGAAAGAAAAGACAGAGAATTTGGGTTGATGTATTTTTGGGAAAAAAAGAACTTCCTTTCTTTAAACGTTTTGTGAAGTCTATCTACCTTCAAGAGGCATTCTAAGCACAGCTAATGTTTGAGCTCAGTCTGTGTTCCAATTTTAAAGAAACATATTTCTCCAGTCAGCAACAGGCACTCTGCAGGACAAAGCAAAGACCCTGAACAAATATTTAAAAAATGTTAGAGAGAAGTTCCACACCGTGTTCTAGACCCTCCAACATATCATCAGTACATTCTTCACCATCTTTAACTGCTTTCAAAAGTGCATTGAAATCTGAAATCATAGATTAAGCTGCATATACACTATAGATCCCAGTCTGGAGGGGCATGATCCAGAATGCAAAAAAATCAAAGCGGAATCCGCCTGTTTCTCTAGTGAGTCTTTGAGAATCCTTCGTAATACATTAAGTACTTTCCATTTTGTCCAACGGATACAGCTTTGCCAGAAACCTTGGATCATTAAACCTGTTTAAATCTACAATTAAGTGGTAAATGCCACATAATCTCATAAATCCACTGCTTCTAGGATCAGTGCCTATTTTTTTAATTTTTTTTATTTCTGTTTATTGAGAACATATGTGGATACAATAAGGAAATTGCAGCAGAGCACCCTCATTTTCACAATAATGGAGGACGTGGGGCTCTGCACATCCTGTGCATAATATCTTCTAGTTCAGGTGCCCATCATCAACATGTCTACAGTTATATATTGAGTTCCAGGTTTATATCACAGAAAACATCAAGTGGAAGAACCAGAGGGGAAAGGGAAAAAGATGGGGGTGCTGACCAATCAGTGTGTATTTTTAGCTGCATTTTGAAGTGAACAACTTTGTCATGATAAATACCGAAAAATAAACGTTACCTTTAGTGTATTTTTTTTATATTACATATTTTTGGGGGGTTAGTGAGCAGAGTAAAAGCTGTACTATAACGGGCAGTGATTGGAATTAGACTGTTTACCTGATTGCATTGGCAGACGCTTCTTGGCAAGGAATATTCCCCAGAGGACTGAGTGACATTACTTCTGGATCATGACAGGGTCCTTTGGTAGTTCAGACTGAAGCACTGCAACATATATCCCTGGTCTTGCCCAGCTATGGAGTGTTACTGGGCAGGAGTGCGGGCTTTTCTGCCCTCCCACTGCTCAGCCCTGATATCTTCATCTCCACAGCTAGCTATACTTCATGATATATGTGATGTCCCCGATCTGACCATTCATACACACGGCTGGCTGGCAACATCACTTGTAGGGGCTAAGGTATGCATCATGGAGAAGTGTGGCTCACTGGTTAGAGTAGGCAGACCTGGAAGCAGAGGTCAGCCTGGGACCAGGGTTCAATTCCCGGCTCCGCTGGGTCTTGAGTCCATAAATTGTCCATGGACTCGATAATTCTCGCTCCAGTGCATACTTGATTCATGGGTTCACACTCTGTGACTCTGGGCAATAGCTTGCTTAATCTCCACAATGGCCCCACGCGGCGGGATGCCTGGCTTTCACCTTGTGGATACCCTGCTGGGTTATCTCACAGGGGAATACCAGGACGGGTTCCCTAAGCAAGCGCTTAGAGACCGGTTGGTGATTTGCGCTATATAAATATCGGCACATTTACATGCGTCACTAGCGACAGCCCCCGGACTTGCCATGAGTGGATGACTGAGCTCCGCAGACGAGTTGGCCATGGGCAAATCACATCTAAACTGTAAGATAAATTGGAGGTCTTCACACACATCTAGGAAGCCTTCATGAACTCAGCTGATACATCCTCACATGACCTCCTCCCCTCTTTTAGGTACCCGGCCACTGGAGCAACGGAGTTCCGCTACCTGGCGCTGCAAGCCATTGGAATCTATACCTGGTGCTGTGGTGGTATGCTCAGATATTTCGGTGTAAGACTAGGCATGTTGAGACTGATGCAATCCACCCACTTCACCTATTCCTACCCTCTCTCTCCTTCCTTCCCCAGCAGGTGCTGTTTGTGCAACATGCATCCTAGTACTGTACGGTCACCGTGACCTCCTCGGTTGATGTATTACTATTGAAATGTTTCCTGGTGTAATACCTACTCACATACCTGATTTTGTATCCGTATCCATACAACAGCTGTTTCAATAAATAAATCTTGCAAAAAAGAATTAGAATGCTGAGGGTTTCTGTTTTTCCAGAAGAAATGTTGATGAAATAATAGAGAGTGGTATGGGTCAGTGGATTTATGCCATGCTGTGGTGTGCACTACGTAATAATAGATTTAATACTTTTAGTTTATCACTTCATTTACATATTTTAACAGGAATTTTTTTTTCTGACTAACATGGACCAAAATAATAATCCAAGATAAAGAGTCACACATTTTGACTTTTTCTCGCTGTATATTTTAGATAACCCCATAACTCAAATCTCGACCATGTTTTGATCTTGTTAGACGGCCTTTTTTCCCTGTACAATTAGCAAAGTGGCTTACTGATAATGGCTGGTAGGGTGAGCTGCGGTGTGCACTGTACGTTGCATAGCACAGCCGGAAAAATGCCCAAGACTTTTTTTTGGGTTCGTGTTGGCTGAACTATACCAAACCTTTAACTGTGTTTTCTTCAGAACATTTCGAAGGTTTTTTCTGATGTACTGCATTCACCTTCCATGTACCTATACCACTGATGCAAACTGCCTTGGGCCCTACAAAGCTGTGGTTGCCCACTGTTCAGACATAAATGTCTCCTGCATGGTGTTGAGTTGTGTTCTGCTGCCTTTAAAGCCCTACTGTGAACATCTGGTATCCTTGGTTCTGATATTTGCCCCAGCCTCACAATTATCTAATGTTTGTATGAAGGCCTAGGCCTGTTGCTTGATATGAATGGAGTCCTATGACCTGAAGAGGTGCACCAAGTGGGCGCCCATTTAAATGAGAGTGGACTATCTTTCCTGTCATGGGTTCAGCACGTAGAGCAGTTGTGGCAACATGTAACTTTGCTTGTGTAAAGTTCCTCTTCTATGCGATAACCCAGGTCCCTGCACTAACATCTCAAGTAATTATACATGTGCATGAATGTGGCCTGTATGGTGTAGACTGAGCGTGTATGATTGAGCATGCACCTGAGTTCCATTTGGAAGCCCATGGCCTGTTTTTGTGCACAAGATGAAGGTGTGGTTATTTTCCCTGACCGTGGAAGTGTATCCCTGACATTCCTGAAACTGGTAGGAGGAGAACTAGATGCTGAAGTGGGAAAAGAAGAGACAGGACATCTTTAGAAGTTCAGTTACATCTTTTTGTTGAGAGGGGCTGATGTTTAGCCTTCCTTTAACAATGTCATTTGGTAGCTGATATGGATGATGGGTGTGATTGCAATTTCAGTTGTTCAGGGTGGTATGAGTCTTTTGGGTGACACCAGCATTTTGTCTTGTTTGCTGTCAGTGTGACTGTTGGTGAGGTAGCTGCAATAAGTTCACACCTCTTTGTTCCACAATGGAGACTACCCCGCTGTGAGGAGCATCACTCCGCACAAAGACAGTACCTGAAAAATCAGTTCTGAAAATGCAGTCAGAGAATCCACATTCCCTGTCTGCTTAACCTGTATAAAATAGAGACACTGACCCACTTGGTATTTCAGTTCCATTTTCTCTTCAACCAAGGAAGGTCTCCATAGAGCAGGCTGAGGACCACTGCACAACTAGGACTGGTGCCTGCTATGACAACCAGCTTTCTAGAGGTGAGGGGACATTACCTAAGGGCTTGCCTTGCTGGAAAAAGCTGTCTCTGGCTTCAAAAACCCTGTAGCCAACTTGCTGCTGAAAAAGGAGAGGAGACTCCCAACCCTCTACATGTGTACTGATATGTAGCACCAGAACAGCTTAACCCCCAGTGCTGTGTGGGTCTGCGGTGTCCACAGGAAGACTGGGAAGAATGATGCATGCACTCAGGCTTGTGTTCTACAGTCTGTCCATGAATGCGGCTCCAGGAGGTAAATGCGGTCATCCATCATTACTGCTGCCATGAAGCAGTTTATGCTAGAGGCAAAATGTGCTGCCAAAAGGTTTATGCCCGAGGTGGAGTGAGCTTTCACCAGAAGGTGTACCTAGGTGAACTGTGCTGCTGACATCCAAGCCTGTTTCCTATGTGTGCCATGCCTCTGCAACCCATACTCCCTGTTGCTGCCTGCAAATCACTTTGACCTTTGATCTTGCCTGCTCATCTATTGCACCTCATTAGAGACCCAGAAGAGGATCCAGCAGTGCCAAAGTCATCACCTACCTGTGAGTATGGCAGCCTATGGCTCCCTCCTCCTCCCGCCATCTGCTATCCTCCCCCAGCTTGCAGGTGGAGCCTCCAGCAGGTGCATCTCCTCCCAGAAGCAGGAGTGCAGCAAAACACAGCCTGAAGGTCCCCGCCGGATGCCGGAAAACACTCTGAGATCTGCGCTGTGGTGAGACTGTACACTAACAGATACTTGCTTGAGAACTGAGCACTAGAACTGGACTCTGGAGTAATATGCACCTACACTTTGGTCCTTGCCCAAGGGAATCTCAAAACCCAGAGGGAGACCTACCTAGACTTACCAAAGGGGGGGACATCTGAGAGAGGAGTGGGGTAGCGGCACAGTAACCTAAGCACCACTGCGAGAATTGTGACTGTTTTATGTGCTGTAAAGTGTGACATTTTAGGTGTGTAGATTAAAGCAATTTTCTGTAGATTAAAGTACTTTCTTTTACCAAAGTAAACCAGTGGGGTGTACATTCAGTTATTGTGCTGCTTGCTTATTGTTAAGTGTTGAGTTTGAGCACCCCCGCATGAACTAGACAGACACTACTAAGTCTGTGGCTGCTTGCCATTGCTATCAGTGAGAGTCTAATGCTTAAGGGGTTGCACTTGGCCCAGTTTGCGGGGCCATAGAAAGACAGATTCCAGGACATCAGAGGCAAATTACCCCAGCGCCCACCAGTGAGACCCAGTAGCCTTTCTTGCCCTGTGCCCACCCCCACCCCTGAAGATGATCTTACAGCCACAGCGACTGGTCTGCAACAGGCCTTGTGACCACCACACACCCCCAGCAGACCATTTCCAAAACAAGAACCTTGATTGTTTTACATTTTTAAATTTAAACTTGTAATTTTTATGAAAAATGCAGTTGTTGGTTCTTGTTTCCTAAAACAAATGGCAACTGCATGATTACGATTTTTATAAAACCTGAAGTTTTCTCATGGTAAATTTGTTTTTTACTACTATTTTCCACACTTCTAAGTTACCACTAGCATTCTCTGGGGTTGGGCACCTCTCATAGTGCCTTACCTTCGCTGTGGATTTTTTTTCTGGCAGTCTATAAATCTTGAATTCTGACAAAAATCACAATCTACAAGATGTAAACAATTGTTTCGATCACCCTTCGGAACCCATCATATTCCTTAAAAAATGTAAACGTGATTAACAGAAATTTCAATTTTGGAAATCACAATTTTAAATTGCCAGGACACACAAAAGTCCATCAGCACCTTTTTTAAATGCAAATATCTCTAAAACTACTGCATGGATTTTTGCCAATCCATAAAAAGCGCAGTTTGTGATTGAAGTTCAATAATCATACCAAGTATGGTGTAAATCCATTCAGCATTTTCTTGCTGCAGCAGTGAGCAGAATTTCCTCTAGGAATTCAAATGGAAAAACACAGAATTTTGAGCTCCCACCACGCTAACTTTTTTCCCCTGGAAAGAACTTAATTTGGCATGTTTTACCCTGGGGCTAGTCAGTGTGAAAAAAACAGGGACGCCCCCTGAAAATGATAATCGTAATGATAATAAAGGAAAACAAACAGCCAATGTAAATAATCACCCCTTGGCAACCTGAAAATGAGGTTAAATAACTAATAATAAACAAAAAAGAAAAACATGTGGAAACAATAAATATGTGAAAAAACAATAAATATGTACTTTAATAAGATTAATACAAACATCTGATATTAAATGAATGGGGTTTAAAAACCTCCTAACAATTACAAATAATCATAAGTATATCAATGAAAACACAGTATTCAAAAAAGCGACAGAGTACAAAGAAAAAGGAAAATGCAAAAGACAAGAATGTACAAAAAAAATTGAAAGACAATATATACAGGTTAAAAATGTACAAATATAGTGCACAATAGAGAAATATAAACTCACTGATTGGTCTAATAATCAACTTTGTATTATTATTGTGTAAAGTGATGAATGATACAGAATGCAGTATAAACTGTAGACGTGGCAACAAATGGATCTTGTTCTACCCGCGTTTCGGCGAACTGAGGCGCCTTCTGCAGGAAAAGAGCCACAACATGGGCTTTGTACCCAAGCGGGCATATGGGTATCAAACCCTAAAGTATAGATGAAATCCTAACACAGGCTTGCTAGTATTACCATATGTGTCGTCATCCAATAAAAAAAGCTCACTGGGAAGGTCCTGGGCAGAATGTATACAAACAGCAGCAATACATAGAATGTAGATCGATCGAATATTATCATGTGATATTCATAATTGGAGTCCAGTATGTGGCCCAAAAATTAAGTTTATTGGCAACAAAGTAAATTAAATAACTGAAAGCCACAGATTCTAGGCATGGTAGAATACAGATAACCCCGGTGGGCATAAAAATGCTGCTGCTGTTTTCGAACCTTGAAGAGACAGCTGCCATTCGGTGCCGATCAAAGTGGGTTAGCCAACTTCAGTCGCTGGCTAAATTCACAGTGAGTGATGGCATTCTGCCCTGTCACAAGAAGCATGTCCATAAACTTAGGGGCTGATTATGATGTCGGTGAGTCAGGGTCGTACCCACCGACATCCGCCCCTGTGGTCTGCCTGCCGCATTACGAAGCAGCTGGTGGAGGCATCGGACAGGAGGGACCATCCTCGGGATGTCGGAAAGACACCATAGTCCCCTAATGATGGCGGCTCCGCTGTCGGGATTATGATTAGGCCTGAGCGGTGAACTCAGCTCCGTCCGTGGAGTTTGCAGAGTTTTCTGCACTCCGCAGAGCTCACGGAGTGCAGAAAACTCTGCTCAGAGTACTGTAGCAGTGTTTTTACCCTGCTTGTGAACAGTAACTTGCCGAGCGCGTGCTGCCGCTCAGGTACAATTTCTACTTGAGCTGCAGGAAGATCAGAGCAAACTGCAGTGCCCACTGCACTCTGCTGCATGTGGAACTCTGCTGAGTTTTTTTGTCACTTCTCAGAGTTTTTCTACGTCCAGGCCTGATTATGATATCATTTTATAACAGCCTTTACATGTCGGCCTTTCTGACATGGAAAGCCTGTCAGAAAATGACTTTGGGGCCGCTAGCAGGGCCTCCTTTCCTCCTGGCCCTCTGCTATTGGGCCGGGGGAGGCACCTATGGTGCCCCCGTAAACAAACCTGCACCGTGTGGCAGGGTGCAGGGATGTGTACAAACAATACATTTTTTTCTATGGCAGCTTGGGCTGCGGCCCTTTTCCACCCGCCACACAATCTGCCATAGCAAAATGGATGTTTCCGACCGCCCTATGGACAGTCAGATCTTAATTGTGAGGTCGGAACAGCTGACCTATGGTTGGGCAGTTCCAGACCTATATGTTGTCAGGTGGACGCAAGTCCGCCCGACATCGTAATAGGGGCCAAAGAAATTCCCTTCAGTGCCAGAGACTAATATGGGAATGTGTGCTTTTTTAAACCAAAAAATATAGCATTTACAGACTTGCATTCTATCTGTCAATAGATTACAATTTTATAGTCTTGTTCCCTACAATGCTGTGAGATGGACACAAGGTTTTCTTGACCAGGTCAGTGATAGTAGCCTGCGTTTTTCTCATCAGCCCGAACATGGAACGCTGAATAGCTGAAGGTATCATAGACTGCACTTGAGGATGTACCAGACAGTCGTCTCTTAATCCTAATCTTATAAACAGTACCACTGTTTATCAACCTCTGCTCTCTTTTTTTTCTTCATATCTGTCTCTCCATGTATGTGTGCGTGTACATACATGGTATTTCTAGAGCACAAACCTAGCTAGAAGGCTTCATAGAGTTGTGCAGGGTCACAGGGAGGCATAAAGTCTACAAGTGATAGGAGAGGTAGCTGGGTTAAAGACAGTTAATGCATTGTGATGCAGTGTTTTTAAAGAGATGACTCTTCAACTCTTTCCAAAACTGGAGCAGCATTGGGGTGGTCCTGGTGGATGCAGGGAAGGTGTTACCGATCCTGGGTACCATGACGTCTTTTTTGGCAATGTATCAGAGCTTAATTTGTAAAAATGTAAGTGCCAAGGGCCCTTCTCTGTAGGCCACGGCAACCTGCACCAACCATTGCCCTTGCCAGTACTGCCAATGACAGTAACAACAAAACTACTAACCATTGCACTCCTACAAGTGATACAATTCATATTATTTTTATGTATTTCATACATGCCAACCCTCCTGATTCAGGCGAGAGACTACAGAGTTCAAGTCTAGGTTAAAACATTTATTTTTGCTTTTCTGATATCCGACCTTGCAGCAGCACATTTGCAAGTCCCATACATGACAATATATCCAATAACGAACTTGCCTCAATAGAAGTCAATGGGAGAAATACATTCTCCCGATTATTTTAAAAAAATCTCCCGCTTTGTTGGCATGTTTGGTATTTTCACTTATTAAACACACTTGTTGTGCTCATCTGAAACTTAAAGAGACAGCGCCAGCATGTGGTCCACTGTCACTAGCGCGGGTGTTGACAATTAAGTTCTGGTGCCGAGCACCGGAAATCACCAGCTCAAATTAACCACTGGTGTTCCTTGAGGGTGAGGTTGGTGACCAAGTTGAATCCATTTGACTTGGCATTTGGAGAAAGCTGAGGTTCAGAGCCATCAAGGTTGATGTAATTATGCCAGGTTTTTACGGTTTCTTGTTTGTTGTTCTTGACAAATAAAAAAAATAGTGACTTAGGGGGTCATTACGATGGCGGTGAAACCACCACCGGCAGCCTGCCGGTGGCGGTTTCACTACCATCGTAAGCCACTTCTCCACCTGCCAAATTACAATGGCGGGCGGTGTGTAGTGTAGTTCCTATTTCCCTTATAGGCTCTGCGCATTGGAATAATATACACTATAGTTTTTGCATAGGACTAAGGTCAGTATGCTCCGACCAAGTACATTAAACTTAATTACTTGTGTGTGCCAGCTAACTCAGAGGTCACTAGAAACTTCTCGAATGAACAAGAAGGGATTAGTTTCTGACAACCGCATCAACATGACAACTTTGTTTCCCTTAGAATCGGAACGTGTCTCAGAATCGTGGAAACAATAGATAACAGTTTCACTCAGTCAATCGTGCATGCTTAATTTCTCCAGAGGTACACAGAAATAGATAGACGGGCGTTTCAATAAAAGGATTTATTGAACAGTCTTGTTTCTCGTGTAAGAGATATGAGCTGTTACAATCATTAAACAGTAAGCAAGATATAATACGCATAGCGTAAGCAGTAAGAAGAAATAATACTGCAATAGCATTGTCTTTTAGCTATGACATATATTCATATATACATACATAAATAACACAGGCTCAAAAGTGAATACTCGTCTGATGCTTCTAAATAGTTCTACCCCAGTGTACCTAACCTAAGTGTAGCACGAGGTAAGAAGTAGGTGCTGTTTTCTATAGTATGATACATACTAAGTTTCGTATGCCAAGAGTCCCTCTGGGTTCTAGTCGGCTCCATACCTTTAGAATGAGAGAGGTGGGAATCTCTTTCCGGGTCTCAAACTCTAACATCCCGTGAAGGGAGTCAGAACACTGGAAGCTGGATTCTCTGCGAGCAGGGATGACAGCGTCTGGTCAGTGCGTCAGGCTTGGATATGGTCTCTTCCGAACCTGCAGTGGCTAACCGTGCAGTCAAGCCGTGCTGGTTCGTGCCGTGGTTTGCCATGGTAAGGGAAGGTATATTTATACCTGGAAGTTGCTTAGGAATGCTAGCATTGACGTAAAGTCGGGCAGATGAAGACTTCATGGATGAACCCCTAAGGAATAGTAGTTCATGCATAATAGATGAGTTATTGGAGAAATCAATAATCCTAACTAGGGAAAGCCCCGATGGCTTAAGGGTCTGGTTTCTAAGAACTCGTTGTGACGTGGGATGGACGGATGTAGGTGACCATGCCTGTATTTGGATTGCATGGCTAATGCCCAAATAAGGACTGGGATTCTATGCCTAAATAAGGGCAATGTGAATTGTGCCTTTATAAGGACATGATTCAGGGAAACCTATGTACGGGCATCTAAATCGACAACACCCAATCCATTGACGAATGATTGATATTGCTAAATGCTAAACATGCTAAACACATAAAATTGAGTATCACATGTTCACTAAAAACATTGGTAATAGCATATTTAAAATGAGTTCATATTAAAACTTTCAGCTAAACATGGAATGTAAAAGTGCTGTACGTATCAAAGCAATGTTTCATTCTAAGCATATGTTTACAGTGGATGCTAAACGAATGAATGAACATACATATTTGCATATGATGAAATGGTTCGTAATTACAGAAGAAAAAGTTCAAAGCCATTTCATGTCATGGTACATAAATGCGAAGAAAGGTGACCATGTGTCCCTGGAAGTGCTTCAAAGAAGTCTGTTCTCTATGAATAGTTCTACTGTAAGCAGAGTTTTTAGCCATAAAAAAAATCAATATTCACAAAAGTGAACGTAGGAAAGTTCAAAATTTTGTCTTTTGTTTTGAAAAAAAAAAAAATGAAGGCCAAATTCATAGATTATATGGTACACTGTGAACCAAATCAAAAGTTATTTGAAGATGCTGGAGAAAACATGAAATCCTCTAATCCTGTAGACAACACCCTCTAACCCTTTTAAAATCATACCCATCATCCTTTGGGACACACTGGCCACTAACACCAGGCCAAACATCACCCTGGTGAACTGAAACACCCCCTTGGTCATGAAAAACGCTGTGAGGGGACTTGGAATCATGGTGCAACTTAATCTGACTGTACGCACTTCTTTTTTTTTAGTCCTCATTTGTGCAAGAAGTTGAGATATGAGTAGACAAGAACCCATTTTTTTGTCCTGTACTCTGTTTCCTAGAGTTTCCGAGAAGGTGCTGCCTTCTCACCTTACAATGGAATTTTGCCTCAGGAGCTCCAAATTATTTAGGAGGTCTCTCCTGGAGTCACCAGGATGACCTTCCATGAATTTGTTTTATTGCATTGTAAGTAATCATTGGACGTCCTGCCCTACCCTACCATTCATTTTCATTTTATTGTATGTTTTTGTCCCACGTTTCCCAGAATTTAGTCCTGTTGCTTTTCCCTCTGGATTTATCCAGTTTCCTATACCTCTCCACGGAAGATCGCCATTCATTTAGAGTTGGGGCATTTGCAAGTATCCACTTTATACATATCTCTTTCCTAGCCAGTATGATCAACATGAACAGTAGCTGTTTTTGCTTATTATTTAGTGCTAGTGGTGAATCATTATCTTCCACTATACCAAAAATAATGTTTGAGACGCTTACCTCGATATTTTGTCCTAATGCTTAGTTTATAGTCTTACCCACTTCTGTCCAGAATGTACCAAGATGGGGGCATTGGAGGAACATATGAATGTCATCTGCTTTAGCTTCCCCACACTTCGGACAGCTTTGTACCGCTTGCCTGTTAATTTTAGTCAGTTTTCCTGGCGTCCAGTATGCCCTGTGTAAAGTGTAAAGATGGTTCTTTCTGAGAGGTGCAGATACTACTACGTGCCATAATGTAGAACAGGATACTTGCCATAAACGCTGCAGGTCTTTAGTAGGAGGTCTTTCTTCCATAGGTCCGTCGGTAGAGTGAATTCTTCTTCTCCTGCTTGTATCATCCTCTAGTACCATCTTTTCTTGCTGGCTACCTTTGTAGATCTTTTTCCAACTCCGTTTTGTCTTCTCGCGATTCTATCAGGTCCTTTGCCCAGCTTGCCAACTGATAGTATTTAAAACTGGACAATTTACCATCCGTGCTTGTTGATAAGGAGTCCCAGCTTTTCAAACAACTTTCTTGTATCAGTTGCCCCCATGTTATAATACCAGCCTTTTTTAAGGCTCCTGCCAGAGTGACTTTTGAGCATTCAGGGGTTCCTGGTGAGTTCCAGATGGGAGCTAGGCTACTGTAATACGGGATTTTCAAGATTCTCCTTATCTCATACCACTGTTTGCAAGCAGCACCTAGTACCTTTAATTAGATTTTTTTTAAGTATTTTGGGTGACCAAATTTGTATGCGCACCTGTCAACATCTGTGACGACTTGTAGGTAAGATGTGTAGAAAGAATGAGCTTTAAGAAGAATCCTAATGTTCTTGAACTGAAAAGCTCTGTAGTAGAAGAGAAGGTTGGGCCCATGTGAATCCATTGATTTCTCCTTGGATCATTTTAATCCACTGGGTCCCAAACTCCAGTGGGATCGCGCTAAAGATAAAGGAAAACTTGGGTAAAATAGACATTTTTATGATGTTTGATCTCCCAATGCACGAAAGGGGTAAGCTTCTCCAAGATTTTAGCAGTTTCCTTGTTTCCTTTACTCTTATGTCAAAATTTCCTTGGGCAATCTCTTCTATATTGTTTAATACCTCAATTCACAAGTACTTTATTCTGTTTTTTGTCTTTACTGTTGTTAATTGGGAATTCCACGCCATTATTTCTGTTTTCTGATGGTTAACCTGATATCCGGAGATCTCACCGAAGTCATTTAACAGTTTTGGGATAGTGGGAAGTGAAGTGTTCAGATCACTTTTGAATACCATCAAGTCGTCGGCGTATAAGGTCACTTTTTTAACCCAACCATTACAGTTAAAAGGGATAACACATTGCGATCTTCTTATCTGGCTAGCTAGAGGCTCTATGTATAAGTTGAAAAAATATGGAGATAGAGGGCAACCGTCTCGTGCCTCTCTTTATTTGGATTTCCTTCTTGAGTTTGCCATTTATGAGCATTTTTGCCACTGGGGCTGTGTATATATTTGTTATTGCCTTTAAGAAATTGTCACCTAAGCCATAGTGAAGTATTACTCTATGCAGGAACATCAATCAAAAGATTTTGCATCAAATGTTAGAACAGCAAGTGGGATGTTTTCCTGAGTGGCAATATCTATAGCTCCGATTAATTGGTGGGTGAGGTCATGCATTTGTCTTCCTTTAGTGAAGCCTTTCTGATCTTCGTGAATTAAGTTGCTGGTAATGTGGCCTAGTTTAGCTGCTAAAATCTGGGTGTAAATTTTATAATCATTGTTTAGGAGGGAAATTGGTCTATATGACTCACATTTCAAGGGGTCTTTTCCTTATTTTAAGATTAGACTGATGGTGGCATCATTCCAGGTTTTCGGGAGAGCTGAACCTTTAGAGAAAACCACATTAAAAAGATCCACTCGTCTGGAAGTCAGTGTTTCTTTTAGGACCTTGTATAGCTCATTTGATAATGCGTCTGTGTTCTGCAGCCTTCCCTCTCTTCAGTTTCTTTATTGCATCCATGACCTCCTCTATGGTAATTTCTGCGTTAAGCTTCTAACATTGCTCTACTTCTAATCTTGGGATTGTGGCTTATCTCAGGTATGAGTCAACTGAGTTGCTAGGAACCACTAGATCTTCATTGTACAAGGCTTGAAAGAAATCTGTAAAGGCTTTTTCGATCCCTTGATCTTCCACTACCTATTCTCCCGTTGTGTCCCCTTCTATTGCGGTGATTTTGTTTTTGTTTACTTCCGTTTTAATTTCCCATGCAAGGAGTTTCCCACTACCTCCCCCATATTCATAGTTTGCCAGACGACTGGCTTCCCACTTTTTCCTAACCCTCTTTTCCAGTAAATTTAACAGATCGCACTTCTTTTTATTGATTTGTTTCCTTGCCTCTTCTTGTTCTAGACTGGAGGTTGCCGCTTCTAAGGTCCTTTGTTGATCTAGGATCCCTAACTCTATCTGTTGTATATTCTGTCTAGTCTCCTTATTTCTTGCTGTCGCTAACCCAGTAAGGGCTCCCCTTATTATAGCTTTGTACGCGTCCCAGACTACCTGGATAGAAATGTCATTATTAATATTATTTCCAAAATATTCTATGGTGGTAGTTCTTATTCTTTCTATAAATTGTTCATTTAGGAGATCTAAGGTCCATCTTTTCGACCCCTATGACAGACTTTGATTTATCTCTATGTAAACTAAAGAGTGGTCGGATAGGTGTGCGGGTATATGTTCTACCTTATTGACATTGTTGCTTATTGATTTTTCTATCAAGAAAAAATCAATTTTTGATGCGTGTCCATATTTTTGATTTTTATATGTAAATGTATTAATCTGATTACCTTTAGTTTTCCACACATCCACCAGACCTAGGTCTTATCTAAATCTGCTCAGCCATTGTCTCATTTTTGGAAGATTTAATGCTCTTCCTGGTGGGTGCCTGTCATTCTTTGGGTCTAGTAGCATTTTTATATGTAAATGTATTAATCTGATTACCTTTAGTTTTCCACACATCCACCAGACCTAGGTCTTATCTAAATCTGCTCAGCCATTGTCTCATTTTTGGAAGATTTAATGCTCTTCCTGGTGGGTGCCTGTCATTCTTTGGGTCTAGTAGCAAATTAAAATCTCCTCCTAGAATGATTGGAGTTGAAGCTTCTATTAACTGGGCATATAAGATTTGCAGTGGGTCCGGGTCGTCCGTATTTAGGCCATAATACCCAACTATAGTGTATAGACATCCTTCTAGTTTTATTTTAGCAATGGCCCACCTTCCCTTTAAGTCAGTGTGCTCTTCTAAAATTATCACTTTTGATGATTTAAAAAAAATAATTACTATCCCCTTGACATTGCAAGCTTGATTTGTGCACACATAGCTATCAACCCATTTCTGGCGTTTCATGATTTCCATCCACTCTGTTTTTAAAAGGTGAGTTTCTTGCAAAATTATTACATCACAAATTATTATTTTTAAATATTCAAAAGATTTCTGGTGTCTCTTCTTAACCCTAAGGCCATTTACATTCCATGATATTGCTTTGATTCTGTTATTACTTACATTATTAACCATCAATTTTTAATTAGTTTTTTCATATCATCTTCATTTTTCAAGAACTTTCCTGATATGTCAGTATAATGTCTAAACTCGTGTTCTGCGCAATGGACATCTTATTTTGTGTTTTTTTCCCTTGATTCTCCCCACCTAAACAAAAAAAAGTGTGCATACTTAACAAAATTCTTTACCCTCCCCTCCCCTGGAGAACCCTCGCTGCTGTCATTGGACAAAACTGATTTGTCCTTTTCGAGCGCTGAAATTTCGAGGCTTTAGTTTTACACTAGGGCTGACCCCCTATTTTTGTGTCTTGATCTGTTCTCTAAGATTAACCACTTCTCTTGGTTCTCTGATGTTATAGGTCTGGTTCCTCCACATGATCCTTAATGAGGCTGGGAATTTCATTTGGACTGTTGCCCCCAGTGATCTAAGTTCCTGCATATGATTTCCCAGCTCCCACTGTCTATCTTGTGTGGCTCTTGATAAATCAGAACCGATCTTAAAGTTATAATCTCCTTTGGTGAAAGTGCCTGCTTTTAAAGTGTTGCTTAAAATATTTTCTTTCAGGGTATAGGTTTTAAAATTCACTAAGATTTTTCTGTCCTTTTTCCTCAACTTATCTAGCCTGAGAGGATCTCTGTGCGCTCTCTGGATGTCTTCTTCCAGTGTTTTTTCATCCATCCCAGGTATGTATTCTCTCAGTAAATTTACCACAAACGTTTTTTATATCTTGTCCTTCCAGCCCCTCCGGAACATTTAGTATTCGCAGGTTGTTTCTTCTTGCGTTATTTTCCAACACTTCGATTTTCTCTCTGAGCTCCTTCTCATTTGATTTTAACATGCTGATTTCTCCTTGGCAGGCTTTTATTTCCTTCCCGGTTTGTTTTGCCATATTCTCCTTAACAAGTAATCAGTCCATTCAGGAATTTACTTTTGACTCAAGCGCTTCACATGTTGCCTGAATCCTTTCTTGATTTTTTCCGATTTAGCAAAGTTTGTTTTCATCTCACCGATTAGGGTCCCCAACAGATATCCATCCCAGCTTGTGGAGGTTGCTCTGGGCTTTTCCCTTGTCCTTGTCTGCATTGAAGTGTGCCTTTGTGCAGAATGCTACCTGCCTCTCGACTTTCCTGCTCGGTTACTTGAGACTTCATCTCTGGCTCTTCAGAGTCAATTGTTGTCAAGGCTTGAAAACGATTATGTTTCAATTCCTTCATCCCTGGGGAGTGACGTCGCAGTTTGCATTTCTTTAACCTTTTCAGGTTGATTTTTTTCCCCAAGAACAGGGCTTTTGGATGGTAGATTTTCTTGTATTTTGAAAAAGGATCAGAGGGATGCCGTCACCCTGATTTTTGGCCCTTGTCTAGTTTGTACAGCTTTGGCGGCTTTAGCGGCTTTCTTTGAAAGTATAGTGGTATTGTTACCCCCCTTGATTTCTGAGGTTTCTGCTTCTCCCCCACCCTTCTGCTGTATTTTATTGCCAAATTAATGGGGATTTTTTGTAGGTCTTCTCCTGCGGAGCTTTGGCCTGCCTTCTCATTTGCCTCCAGAAGGAGCTGTCTACTCCTTAGAGAATAACACAAGCCATATTCTGTTTTTTGTTTGTGGGTTATTTATGGGGGGTTTATATGGTCTCTACTGCTAGTTTGGGCACCTACTTCAGACTGTTCCTCCAGGGGTCTAAAAGGTGAGTTCAGAATTTCCAAATCCCCTTTCTTTCGCCTTCCCCTTACCGATTTTTTTCAGCTTTTCCCGTCCTCTTCTCACTCCTTGCCTTGATGGGAAATGTGCTATTTCTCAAGACCAGTAAGTTCCTTTCACCTTAATATGTTGGTTTCTTTGTTTTGTTGATTATGGCGTTTGCGGCGGTCAGTTTTCGCTTGATTAGTATGCCTCGTCAGACAGAGCTCGCGACCGGACTTCCTAGCCGGCCGCCATGTTCTCCCCTGGGTCCAGCCGGTACGCACTTCTTAAGTCAAGTTTGGAAAAGAACCTCTCCCCCATTTAATGATAACACCAACTCAATAATGTTTGGAAGTGGGCCATTATCCACTATTATACTTTGGTTCAGGCTGCGCAAGTCCACACAGAAACTGAGGCTACCATCCGATTTGCCTATAATAACAACGGGACAAAACCATCTGGAGGCCTTTATAGGTTCTGTTATTCCTTCCCCTACCATTTTCACTGACATATGATTCACCTCCTGCAAATAGGAACCTTACGCTCTTTATGTTGTATCGACACAGCACCCGGTTTCACCAATATTTTATGTACATATTCCTTGAGCTCACCTATGTCCTCCCAAAACACCCTACTTGCCCCACCCATTATGTCATCCACCGTGACTTCATCAACGGTAATGAGACAGAATATCGAGGCCCAAAAATTCACCAGTGTATGTACGGAGCGTACCCCCACCCGTGTATGTATGGAGCGTACCAACACCCCACCAGTGTATGTACGGAGCATACCCCAACCCGTGTATGTATGGAGCATACCTCCACCCGTGTATGTATGTAGCACACCCACACCCATGTATGTATGGAGCGTACCAACACCCCACCAGTGTATGTACGGAGTGACCCCCACCCTTGTATGTACGGAGCGTACCCCCACCCGTGTATGTACGGAGCGTACCCCCACCCGTGTATGAATGGAGCGTACCCACACCCCACCAGTGTATGTACGGAGCGTACCCCACCCGTGTATGTATGGAGCATACCCCCACCCGTGTATGTATGGAGCATACCCACACCCGTGTATGTATGGAGCGTACCAACACCCCACCAGTGTATGTACGGAGCGTACCCCCACCCGTGTATGTACGGAGCGTACCCCCACCCATGTATGTACAGAGTGTACCCCCACCCATGTATGTATGGAGCATACCCCCACCCATGTATGTATGGAGCATACCCACACCCCACCAGTGTATGTACGGAGCGTACCCACACCCGTGTATGTATGGAGCGTACCCACACCCCACCAGTGTACATACGGAGCGTACCCCCACCCGTGTATGTATGGAGCGTACCAACACCCCACCAGTGTATGTACGGAGCATACCCCAACCCGTGTATGTATGGAGCATACCTCCACCCGTTTATGTATGTAGCACACCCACACCCATGTATGTATGGAGCGTACCAACACCCCACCAGTGGATGTACGGAGTGACCCCCACCCGTGTATGTACGGAGCGTACCCCCACCCGTGTATGTACGGAGCGTACCCCCACCCGTGTATGAATGGAGCGTACCCACACCCCACCAGTGTATGTACGGAGCGTACCCCACCCGTGTATGTATGGAGCATACCCCCACCCGTGTATGTATGGAGCATACCCACACCCGTGTATGTATGGAGCGTACCAACACCCAACCAGTGTATGTACGGAGCGTACCCCCACCCGTGTATGTACGGAGCGTACCCCCACCCGTGTATGTACGGAGCGTACCCCCACCCATGTATGTACAGAGTGTACCCCCACCCATGTATGTATGGAGCATACCCCCACCCATGTATGTATGGAGCGTACCCACACCCCACCAGTGTATGTACGGAGCGTACCCACACCCGTGTATGTATGGAGCGTACCCACACCCCACCAGTGTATGTACGGAGCGTACCCCCACCCGTGTATGTATGGAGCGTACCCCCACCCGTGTATGTATGGAGCGTACCCACACCCCACCAGTGTATGTACAGAGCGTACCCACACCCGTGTATGTATGGAGCGTACCAACACCCCACCAGTGTATGTACGGAGCGTACACCCAGCCCCCCCTGTATGTGCGGTGCGAAACACCACCACCTATGGACGGTGCGGACCAACACCCTGCCCATGTCTGTACGCACCCTACCCCAGGCCCCTACACCAGCACCCTCACCCAACATCGCGCATGTACGAGTCGTACTAAGCCATAGCAAAGGTCAGCACTGTACAAAAACATGGCCCATGTACGCACCGTACAGACGCCAAAAACACACGTACTGAACCAGGACAAAGCAAAACAACACAAGGAGAGTCAATTCGATTCGCACAACACCACAAAACATGTCCAACAAGCCCAAATACATCCTATACACTGACCTGCAACTGCCAAACAGCTAAACAGAGGCCCAAAACACAACCACTCCTTATAACACACCCACCCAAAGTTCAAACACAGCCACACCCACAAATGGACCAATAAAAAGGCCCAACACACACAAACCATGATCCTTTGCAACAGATCCACTACTGCCAGACCACAGAGACAACGCACTGCACCATACTACATCCATCAATACACCTTACACTTGCACACCTTCACACAACCACCATCACAAACACCCCCTCATCATATTCACACGCACTCACCTTCACAACCACACTCACACACCCACAACCATCCACACCCACACCCCCACAACCATCCACACCCACACCCCACACCATGCCCACTAACAAGAATCAAAAGTTCACAAAGGAGGAGCTGGAGATCCTTGTCGACGAAATCATCAGAGTCGAGCCACAGCTCTTTGGAACATTGGTCAGACAGACCAGCATAGCAGCAAAATCAGCCATGTGGCAGAGGATTGTCAATTCTGTGAATGCTGTTGGGGCCACCAGAAGGACCAGGCATGAGTGCCAAGCCAGGTGGTACGATCTGCGGAGGACGCTCCGCCGCAAAATGACGGACGATCACAACCAGGGGAACATCACTGGAGGAGGGCCGCCCCGCAGACGGGTACAATACCATCCCTGGGAGGAGAAGGTGATGGCCACGCTGCCGCCGGTGGGAGTACATGGACTAGAAGGAGTCCGAGACCCTGGTGAGTACACAAACAACTCACCTCACATGGGGGGAACGCCATACACAACCAAAATCCCAATCATGCACGCCACCCCCCCAAAGCTAGCACCGGACACAACCACACTCCAAAAACACACACATGCCACTAGCGCCTCCATGCCCCATGCACCAAGCAAGGCCATGCCAAGTCACAGGCCACACAAAACACCAACACAAGACAGGATGTCCCCGATGCCGGGAGGGTGGGCCTCAAAACTAACATTGAGCAACTCAGAAGCACACAACAATGCCCTCAGCCCATATGGCCTAGGGCACAGCCATACAAACAGTGTGTCCCCACACAGTACTGTGTTGCCTGCAAATGGTGGCCGCGTAGCAGGATGACATGGGTATGAAGGCACAATTTGCACATAACAGCAGCTAATGAAGACGCATCACTCTGAAAGAGTGTCAGCACACACCGCCACAGCAGCAGCGCAGACTCAGACACTCCGCCCAATGGGTGCCCGGAGATTAGAAACAAACCCACATGAACAAACCAATGGCCTTTGAAAGACCTGCAAACTGTGTGTGCCCAGGAAGCTGGGATGAGGTGACAGAGGGTGACACACAGAGGGAGGGAGAGGGGGAGAGAGAGGGAGGGAGAAAGGGAGACAGAGGGAGACTGACAGAGGGAGGAGGGTGACAGAGGGAGGGAGAAAGGGAGACAGAGGGAGACCAAATCACCCTTGGGTGGTGTGGCCATGTCCGCTCGTCAGCAGGTGGACTGTGTGCATGTAGACAAGGTTTGGCAGTGCCTTAACCCCCCCCTTTTCCTTTGATAAACACTGGACCATGTGTCAATCTGTGCACGAGTACATCCGTGCTGCAGGCACAAACCTAACCTTACACCCAGTATACCCACCCACTGTGTTTGTTAGAACCCTGTCACAAATGCTTAAGTTACCTACCTGCATTCTCAAATAGCATGGAAAAACACCATTTGGCCACGTACAGTGCAACATGTAAGGCGGCTCTGCATGGCTCACTACGCCCGCTCACTACACTGCTGACTGCGTTCCAAAAAGATGCATCAACTAAGATTGTGTCACACATAGGTAAAGTGTCGAAAGCTGTGGCCAAGGGACATACCCATGCACAAGTGCACTGTGAGAGGAATGCAAGACATATCCAACTACCCAGAGGAACTGTGCCAACTCAAAAATTAATGAAACATGGATGTCGCATGTAACACAATTAACATTGTCTCTCTCACACACAGGTCAACTTCGTCGATCTCCCCCCAACACTGGGGGGGAAGACTCACAGGACCAGGCTCTGCGTGAAGAGGACCCCACCGGCAGCGACGACTCTCACCACTCCGTGGATGACCCAGACCAACCTGGCCCCTCTGGTGTCCAACCACCTGCAGCACCTGCGTCAGGTACAACTGTGCCAACCACCACCCCCATTCCTGTGACATCCCAGGAGCCCTGCCCGCACACAACAACACAGCCAGGCTGACCAGGAGGGACAAGGTTCTCCGGGCACCCAGGAGAAGGCAGGCGACACCGCAAATGCCATCCCTCAGGGGTCCCGGAGACCTGATGTGCCCACAACGGCAGGCCAGGCACAAGTGGGCAGGGGTGGTGGGAGTGGAGGACGGCGGAGGCGCGAACCTGACCAGTTGGCTCAGGAACCGGTAATGTCACACGTCAGCAACATCCTGGACACATACCGGCATGACACCAGGGGCATGGGCCAGGTGGTGGAGACCCTCAATGAGATTAAAAACATGCAGGCCGAGCAATATGCCAGTCAACAGCAACACCAAGGACGGATGGAGGCAAGACTGGCTGAGCCGTGGCAGTGCAAACTGAAATGACCCGTGTACTCCGTCGGATTGCCGAAAACATGGGCAACCCTCCCTGTGCCACCAGGCGAAGAACATCACCAGCCACAGGGAGGGATCAGGAGGAAGAGGATTCATCCGACGGAGCATCACAAGCATCGTCACGGCCTGCTTCTGAGGGTCCCCGCAGGAAGGTGGGTCGTCCACGCAAAAGACCGTGAGAGTCAGCGGAACATCACCATCTCCCAGGTCACCTGGCCTGGCACCTGGCCCTCTGGCCCAACAGCAGCACATCATCACATGACATTCTCTGGCACATGGACTTGCTGGTCACTGTCTGACCAATGTTGACAAAGACTGTGGCATAGACTCTGATGACTACCAATGGCAAGGATACCAACTCCCCCAGTGAACTTTGGATTCTACACTCTGACCAAACACGTACCCCACCACAAATAAAAATCATCACAATCACGAGATGATGCCGTAATTTTGCATTATTCCACTACATGTGTGTGTTGTAAAGTCAAACTATGCCTGATTTTAGAAGTAACTCCAACCATCCATACCCTGGGGTCTGAGTCTGGCACAGGACACACATCGGTCACAATGTATCATCCAGCACAGACATGGAGCACCATACTCAACCGTGATGGGCCCAACCAGCTGAGGGGGTGCCCGCACAACTGTGCCTACAGACCTATTTAGAAGAGCAACAGTCATGCGCAGAGGTCAGGGATCATGTGGAGTGTCCTGGGGTGCTACTCCCAGGTATGTGTAGACAGGTGGATGTGGAGAATGGTGGGCTGGCCAAGGTTGGATGCACGGAGATGGCACAATGGGGTCTTGGATCACAGTGCCACAAGGTTGTGTTGGGGTTGTGGGCTGCATCCTGAGTGTGTGTGTGGATTGAGAAGGTCATCCTGCAGCTGGCAGTGATCCATTCCCCCCATCTCTGTTGGACGTTGATGTGGCTTGGTCGCCGGATGTAGAAGCAGAGCTGTGCAGATGCACCCTGGATGTGTACAAGTATCATGGGAGTTGTAACGCACATGTCCGTAGAGTGCAGGGTAGGATTAGACACGGATGTTGTAGTTGACCTGGGGGATGGTCTCTCTTGCCTTGAGGTGGATGGAACTGGGGATCTTGTGCATAATGCAGAGTGTGCTGCAGCATGAGGCACAGATGCTGCTGATCAGCATAGCACATGTCAGCAAGCAATCCATGATGAACACCAGCTCGATTGCGTGGACACTGGGTGCCCTTGCTGCAGGTCCTGCAGCAGCATGCGCCATGTCAAGAAAACAATGCCACAAGTTGCACACAAAGACAAGGATCTCAGGAAGAAACTATGCAAAAGGTGTATGTCAAGGAAGGAATGTCTGGTTCAACATGGCACACACACACACAATGGATGCACATGCAGCACAGTGGCCGTCGTGGAGACTGACATGCCACAATACCTACACAGTTATCACAAAACAACAACGTCTCAGCTGGATATCATTTTTAGAAAGAACAAATATTTTAGTGATATAAATCACAAAGGGAGAGGGGAAAAAGGAAGGGAGACCAAAGGAAATTAGAAAAGAATTGTATATTGTAGGTAGTTTTTACAGCACTACAGTACAATAAAAGTACAAATGACCAAAAACACACATAGGTGAGCACTGAGCGTGCTAATGATAGTGAACGGCGCAGTGACACAATGTGTAAAAAACAGCGTGAACGGCGCAAATTAAGATAATAACAATGTGGTCAAAAGGTATAATTATATACAATCTGCTATGAACACATTTTTTTCTCAATGACCACAAATAAGCCAAAAAGTTCTTTGCTGGGTTTTGTCAACGGCGTTTCAGCCTGGTTGGTTTCAGGCCATCATCAGGACAATGGTCATAGTTTTAACGTGTGCTGTGAGGGCAAAGAGGAAGTAGAGTTTAAATAATTCTTGAGGAGAGAACCAGAGTGAAAAAGTGACCCAAAAGTAAGAGAAATACCTGGGTGTAGTACAACTAAAGTACAGGGAATCCTTTGAGAATGGTGAAAACGGGCATAAATCAGCGTGTGATCTAAACAGAAAGTGAAAAAGAGGAAAGAGAGGAAAACGCGGTTAGTGAGTGGCCCTAAGGCTGACGAAAGTGGCCCAAAAAGGGAAAAGGATTCGTATTTACCATTCGTTTAAGCACTTAAAGAACAACATCCGGAGTGTGGAAAATGGCCAGGAACAATAAAGGTCCGGGACTCGAAAGGAAAGGGGTCAAATCTGTCCAAGGAAAAAAAGGGAATTAGGGTAAAAAGGGAAGGGAAGGAGCGGAATAGGCAAAATTACGTCCTACGTTATAAAAGTCTTACCCCGTGAATTCTTCGAGGTGGAGGGATCCAAGAATTGGTAATCCAGAAGGCGGGAAGTAAATCCAACAATGAAGGGGCGACGGGACGAGTAAAGCGTCTGTGCCGGTAGCGGCGTGTGTGTGGAAGTGCCATTAATCAGGAGAAGGATAAGTCACGTGAATGGGTCAGAGCAGGAGAAAAACTAGAGTGGGAAATGGAGTGGTTGGAAGGTACCACGGGGGAACGACTGAGATTAAGGGGAGGGAAGAAAGCATGAAGAAAACGCCCAAGCATATTATTGAGGAATGAACAGTTCGAGACTGGTGTCAGTGGCCAGAATATACATGTGTAGTATTGACAATAGATACTGTGCACATGTGAGTATTATTAAATTAAAATAATATACATAATTTAACATTAGTAATAAATACTGTGAACATGTAAATTACATTGAAAGCAACAAAATTGAACAGAGGCAAGAGACAATTTATGGCAGGGAAGGATGGGAGGGTGGAGGGCGAGACGGGGTAGGGAAAAAGGGGGGGGAGGAAGAGGAGGGGAAGAGGGGGTGGGGAGTGGGTAGAGAAGGAAACAAGGAGATTACATTTGACAACACAGAACAATGATTGCAAAAAATGAGACGATATATGAAAAGGACAAAAATTGTTTAACAATAGCATTTTTAGGGGTTGATAATTAACTCAAAAGACAGTTTTTATATATGTGACAATTGACATATAATGTAAAACTTAATATATGAAGACGATAAAACATACAATTGTGTAAATACTGTATACACATACGACAAAGAAAGGAGAATGTAAAATAAATAGCAATGGACAGACTTGTACACAGGGAAAAAAAGGTTTACATCATTAGGTCAAGGTGTAAGGGCCATAGAGCGAGTATGTCCATTAGGTACATATATCTGAATTCGAAAGGAATGACGGAGGCAAGGAAGCGGAAGGGAGTGGCGGAGGGGGGGGGGATAAAATGGGGGGAGGGGGGGGGGGAAAGGGGACGGGAGAGGGGTCAGGAAGCACAAGTTGAGCAAGCTTTCATTATAAAACAGTCTATAAGGCACTCAAGGGAGATAGTGGGAAAACGAGATTACCCTGTGTTGGTAACCGTATTCCATTCATCCAGAGTATTCAACCCATAATTAACTGAGTCGCAGCGTGAGATCCAACGGCATTCGCATTTGTTCAACAGAAGTTGAAGATTACCCCCTCGTGGTGGGAGTACTGGGCGATCAATTACTTGCCAGATCAAATCGGTTTCAGAATGATTTTTGTCCTTGTAATGCGCAACAAGAGGTGCAGTTTCTACATTGCATCTTATGCGGCTTTGATGTTGAAAAATCCGTTGTTTCACCATCTGGGTTGTCTGTCCAATGTAGAGAAGATTGCATGGACACTTTTTTAAAAGGTTTTTAATGGGTATGTTTGATCTGGCGTAACAAACTCCTTGGTGTTAAGGGTGAAAGCACAGGCCGCACAAGTTTGGCATTTGTAGTGACCCACGACCGGGGGGAGGCCCCAGAGAGTGGTCAAAGATTGAGACTTTTCTTTAATGGGCCATGTAATGGCGTGGACCAATTTGTCGGCCAAGTTAGTGCCCCTTTTGTATGAAAAAAGCGGGGGCTCTTTGAATTGCGCATGAGTACGAAGAATTGCCCAATTTCTTTTAATCATTTTATTGATCAAATTGCTAGAAGGGCTGTAGGTACAGACAAAGGGAATGCGTAAATTAGTTTTTTTCACAGTGGGTGCAAGAAGAATCTCTCTATGGCAGTACCAGGCTCGTTTTTGGGCACGGGAGACAATGCGTTTTGGATACCCTCTCGAAATCAGCTTGTCTGATAGAATAGCTGCCTCCCTAAAATAGTCTTTACGCCATTTGCAATTTCTTCGAATGCGAATGAACTGGCCGTAGGGGAGGCCATCTCTTAGGCCTCTGGGATGGTAGCTGGAGTACATCAAAAGAGTATTGCGTTCTGTAGGTTTTCGAAAGAGATTAGTACCTATGGTACCATCTTCAGCGTGTAGCGTAAGGTCAAGAAAGGGAAGATCATTAGTTCTGACAACACTAGTAAATGTGAGATGGATCTGTGAATTATTTAGCCAGGTCAAGAAGGACACAAGATGTTCTTGTGTGCCATGCCACAGTAAAAGAATGTTGTCTATGTAACGACGCCATAGGTTAATCCTATTAAGGAAGGGGTTCATGGGGGTGAGAAAAATAGTGGTTTCCAAATGATGGACATATAGTATAGCAAAATTTGGAGCAAAACAAGCCCCCATAGATACACCTTTGATTTGTAGAAAGAAAGTATCTTTATAGAGAAAGTAATTATTGGTGAGTGCAATACGTAGTAAATCCATGAGGAAATCTGAAGGAATGCGGGTGGTTTTGGGGCGGGTATCTAGAAGTGATTTTATCACAGTGAGGCCTTCCGCATGGGGTATGTTGGTATATAGAGACTCAATGTCTAAGCCCACCATCAGGTCATGATCGTTATCAAAGGCAGTATTTTCAATGATGTTAATTAAATGTGTGCTGTCTTTAACAAAAGTGTCGGTCAAGGGCACAAAAGTTTTTAGAAAAGAATCAATATATTTTCCTAAAGGTTCCAGTATGGAGCCACAACCAGACACTATTGGTCGTCCTGGGGGATTGACAGTGTCTTTGTGGACTTTGGGGAGTACATAAATGACTGGTGTACGGGGATGTGCATTATTTAGGAAAAGAAATTATTTTTTGGAAATGATATCCAAGTGTAAAGCTTGGGTGGTCACTGTCTGTATTTGTTTGCGGATATCTGGAAGGGGATCTGTTGGCAAGGGGTGGTAATGGGCCGAGTTGTTGAGCTGTCGTAGAATTTCGGTGTCATACTTATCTAAGTCCATAATCACGATTCCACCACCCTTGTCTGCTGGTTTTATAACTATTTGTGAGTTTTCGCTAAGATTTTCTAGGGCGTGTTTCTCATTCATAGGTATGTTATAGGGAACAAATTCGGATTTGGCCTGTAATTCCTTCACTTCGTGTAAGACTAGTTTCTCAAAAGTCAAAATTTCAGGGGGCATGGTCGAGGCAGGAGGAAGGAAAGTTGAAGGAGGGTGAAATCTTTGTTCATGAAAATAATTATGGTCAATTTCATCCCTGAAGAAATATTTTAGGCGAATACGCCTAAAAAACAATAGGAGGTCTTCCTGTAGTTTAAAGAAATTGCTGCGGTTTGTTGGAACAAAGGAAAGGCCCTTGCTGAGGATGGAAATCTCTTCAGTGGTCAAAGCATGTTTGGATAGATTGAAGATAGGAATAGAGGAAGGGGTAGGGAGTGGGCACTCAGGTACCAAAATATGTTCCCGTGAGGGTACAGTGGTGAGGAGGATAGATATGTCTGTCTGATTTTCAATGACAGGTTCCGATGTAATTATAGGTTCAATTACTGTAGAGTCTGCTTGAGTAGATGGTAAAATGGGTAATAAAGAAGTTCCTGTAAGTAGAGGGTCTAAGGACTGGATTAGAGATTGTGTATCAAGATTATGTTCGAGATCACTGAGTGTCATCATTGTGGGCCCCATTGGTAGAATTTTCGACGTGTTTGTCTCTCGCCTGCGTACTGGTATTGGTAATTTGCTCTTGATTGTACACGACCGCGGCCGCGGCGTGTCCCTAAAAAAATGGAGGGTAGTAAAGGTGGCGGTGGGTGGAGTAGAGGTCTACTCTGAGGACGTTCAGTACTGGTGCCTTCACCGGGGTCTGAGTCTTCAATCGAGGTGTTGGATGAGTCCGAGAAGGTAATGGCCTGGTTGTTTCTGTATCTACCCCAATTACGACTCCTAGGGGGTTTGTAAGGTGTATTGAAAAATGTATCCAAAAGGTATGGATAAGTATTGTCCTTGTTGTAATATCTTTTTGTATTTTATTTATCTTCTTATTTTGTTCAAAAGTATGAAATGTTGTAATAGTGTTATTTACTCTGTCCAGTAATGCTTTTGCATCGGCGATAGATGTATCTGATAGGATAAGTTTTTCCAATTCTGCGATTTCCTCAAGTTCTTTTTTGCTATGTTCAATGGCTGTCTCAATACCTAGGACCATCCAATGTCTAGAGCAAGTTGTGGCTAGATGGCTGAAGCCGTTCCGAAATTTAGGGTCTTGTGTAAAAATGGCAGGTATATTACGTATCTGTAAACCCACTGGTATAGTATCTGATTTAAGATACTCAGTTAGCATTCGCGCATGTAAGTCTGTGCGTATCTGTTTCTTTTTGAGGTTCTCAAGTTTCTCCAACAAGACCCTGGAAGAATTGGGTGCTGTTGTAGAAGGGGTAGAGGTATGTGAGAGAAGGGAAGGGCCACTAAGAATGTGTTGGATATAGTCATCCGTGTATGTAGGGGTCTCCCTAAATGACATAATCGTGTAGATTAGTTGCACATTATGTTACACATAAATAAGTGTAGATATGAGTATAAACTCTCGCAACCCAGTGGTTGCTCAATAACAAAGGAACAAAGAACAGGAGTTCACCCGTTTTTCCAGCAGAGACCGGGCAATAGTTATCACAAAACAACAACGTCTCAGCTGGATATCATTTTTAGAAAGAACACTCCCCCCCCCCTCTTCCCCTCCTCTTCCTCCCCCCCACTTTTTCCCTACCCCGTCTCGCCCTCCCATCCTTCCCTGCCATAAATTGTCTCTTGCCTCTGTTCAATTTTGTTGCTTTCAATGTAATTTACATGTTCACAGTATTTATTACTAATGTTAAATTATGTATATTATTTTAATTTAATAATACTCACATGTGCACAGTATCTATTGTCAATACTACACATGTATATTCTGGCCACTGACACCAGTCTCGAACTGTTCATTCCTCAATAATATGCTTGGGCGTTTTCTTCATGCTTTCTTCCCTC
The DNA here is from genome assembly GCF_964204655.1 of Triturus cristatus. Taxonomy (NCBI): domain Eukaryota; kingdom Metazoa; phylum Chordata; class Amphibia; order Caudata; family Salamandridae; genus Triturus; species Triturus cristatus. The sequence continues at coordinate 822,994,936 of NC_140581.1, read as the reverse complement.
CCCTTAATCTCAGTCGTTCCCCCGTGGTACCTTCCAACCACTCCATTTCCCACTCTAGTTTTTCTCCTGCTCTGACCCATTCACGTGACTTATCCTTCTCCTGATTAATGGCACTTCCACACACACGCCGCTACCGGCACAGACGCTTTACTCGTCCCGTCGCCCCTTCATTGTTGGATTTACTTCCCGCCTTCTGGATTACCAATTCTTGGATCCCTCCACCTCGAAGAATTCACGGGGTAAGACTTTTATAACGTAGGACGTAATTTTGCCTATTCCGCTCCTTCCCTTCCCTTTTTACCCTAATTCCCTTTTTTTCCTTGGACAGATTTGACCCCTTTCCTTTCGAGTCCCGGACCTTTATTGTTCCTGGCCATTTTCCACACTCCGGATGTTGTTCTTTAAGTGCTTGAACGACTAGTAAATACGAATCCTTTTCCCTTTTTGGGCCACTTTCGTCAGCCTTAGGGCCACTCACTAACCGCGTTTTCCTCTCTTTCCTCTTTTTCACTTTCTGTTTAGATCACACGCTGATTTATGCCCGTTTTCACCATTCTCAAAGGATTCCCTGTACTTTAGTTGTACTACACCCAGGTATTTCTCTTACTTTTGGGTCACTTTTTCACTCTGGTTCTCTCCTCAAGAATTATTTAAACTCTACTTCCTCTTTGCCCTCACAGCACACGTTAAAACTATGACCATTGTCCTGATGATGGCCTGAAACCAACCAGGCTGAAACGCCGTCGACAAAACCCAGCAAAGAACTTTTTGGCTTATTTGTGGTCATTGAGAAAAAAATGTGTTCATAGCAGATTGTATATAATTATACCTTTTGACCACATTGTTATTATCTTAATTTGCGCCGTTCACGCTGTTTTTCACTCATTGTGTCACTGCGCCGTTCTCTATCATTAGCACGCTCAGTGCTCACCTATGTGTGTTTTTGGTCATTTGTACTTTTATTGTACTGTAGTGCTGTAAAAACTACCTACAATATACAATTCTTTTCTAATTTCCTTTGGTCTCCCTTCCTTTTTCCCCTCTACCTTTGTGATTTATATCACTAAAATATTTGTTCTTTCTAAAAATGATATCCAGCTGAGACGTTGTTGTTTTGTGATAACTATTGCCCGGTCTCTGCTGGGAAAACGGGTGAACTCCTGTTCTTTGTTCCTTTACAATACCTACACAGCCATGGACATCATGCACAATACAGATTCTAATCCCTGACAAACAGCTTGCAACTTGCTACTCTACACATAGACTCATATGCACTATCTCTGATAACTATGCCAGACATGCCGCATGCACAGTGGCAACAGACCACCATTGACAGAGAAGAGGCACCTTGGAGGCAGAGGGACACCTTTATTAGTCATGTGTGTCGGAATGCTAATGCAACTCTGTCAACACATACACAGGTCATGTGGATGAACATGTGGGACCGACACTGGCACCCCCCTTTGCACCACAGATGCTGGAAATCCATAGAACTGGCACACAAGTGACGGGTTACAGCTAAACACCCCCTGCTGCTCACGGAGAGGCTGCTATACACCATTGAGCCTCTAATGGGGAATCCACACACCATATCAACCCGGTGCAACCCGTATGTTTCCGAGGGCAGTTTTACACACATTGATGGCTTCATCACAATCCACAATCCCATTACAGATGACTGTCACCAAGTCTGACCATCAATTCAGGTGAATTCAGCTCCATGTCATGTGCCCCATGGTGATTCTACATGTATGCAAAGTAACCAAACATGAACAGGAGCAGTGCACACACATTCAAAACAAATACCACACCCAAAAAGCCGTGCTGCATCCCTTACCCTAAGGAGATGTTCAAACTTGTCCGTGCATGTAACGCTGATTAAGCACATGTTGCTGTGTTCATGAGGAATAGCAGGAGCACAACAATGCCACCAGCAGACAGCATGCGCAAGTACCTGTGGATGAGAGACACACAAGAAGTCAGCCAAAAGAAGCACATCCGCATGCATGTGCATGTACTCGACACGTATAATGTTGTCAACATGCTAGGTGACAATGATGACTCTGGAAAAACATTCTTCTATTGCACCATCACTCGAGTGACACATCCAAACACACCTCTGACTCACTTGGCAGACATGCAGATGGACACACACATTGCAACACATGCCACACACGGCCCAATGCGTGCACACTCAGACACTGGAACTCAGCAAAGAAGTCGCGTATGAGCCGACTCCAGATGTCCTCTACCGCCTACTCCTCCTCCACATCACTTGCCTCGTCACCAAGCCCTTCATCCTCCACGGGTGGATGGTCCTGCTCATCCGGATCCAGGATGAGTGGCACAGCTTTCTCCACTGCCATGTTGTGCAGCATGCAGCACACGAGGAAGATCTTGCAGACCTTCACCGGTGCATATGGGAGTGCGCCGCCGGTTTTGTGGAGGCAACGGAATCGGCTCTTCAGGAAGGCCAAACGTCCTCTCTATCACTCGCCTGGTCCGCCCATGGGCGTTGTTGTAGCGGTGCTCAGCAGCCGTGCTGGGGTTGCGGAGAGGCGTGATCAGCCATGGCATGTTGGGATAGCCAGCGTCCCCTACATGGAAACATCATGGACAAAAGTGGGTCAGGAGAAGCAGTAAGACAGGAAGATGACGCTAAATACAGGACTGCCAGAGTATACCCACCAACAATACATGCTCGTTCGTTGCGCAGCTGCAGCATCATTTCAGGCACCCTGCTACGCCTCATGATGTAGGCATCGTGTGCTGATCCTGGAAAACGAGCACAGACATGTGAAATCACTATGTTGGCAAGACCCACCACAAGGGCATTAATGGAGTGGTAATGCTTGCGGTTCCTATACGCTACCTCCTGTGCCTGTGGTGGTACCAAAGCCACATGTGTTCCATCTATGGACCCAATGACATGGGGCATCCCTCCCAGGGCATATAACTCACGCTTGACACCTGTCAACTGCTCAGGAGTTGGGAATTTAATGAACTCATCCAGGTGATCCAACATGGCCTCTAAAAAATCATGCAGAACACGGCTGAACATGGTTTGGGACATGCCACCAACATGAGCAATGGTATATTGGAAGGTACCCGTGGCAAAGAAATGTAGGGCTGCCATCACCTTCATCTTGGGTGTCAGTGCAGTAGGATACCTGTGTAGCGGTTGGAGGTGTGGTGCCAGCCGTGTCGTCAAGTTCTCAATCAACGGTCGGGGAAGCGGTAGCGGCGTATACAGTCATGTTCCCTCAGGTCAGCCAAGTCCGGAATTGGTCGAGGGAGAGGCGGAGCACTGCAGTAAATTTGAAGGGACAACGAAGAGTGAGTACAGTACACCACCAATGTCAATGTACTGAGCACATGTTCAACAGGCAATACACATATGCTACATACAGAGTCAGGTCTGTGCAAAATGCCCTGGGCACGCATGCCAGGCAGGTGACACTCCTACCAAGAGCCAGCTACAAACCTCGATTCTCAAACTCAATATGCCATGCCATGAAACTAGCTGTGGGCCAGTGTAAGTGAACAGGCAGACGCATCACAGGAGTTACAGACCTCCACATATGTGCAGAAGAAGGATGTTTATCGTACAGACAGGTTGCGGAACACTAGATGCACAGGTCACATGTCATAGAAAAAGGACAGACCACACACCTTGCCATGAAGGAGTACATGTCAAGACTGATCACACATACATTGAGAGTATGCAGATATGTCCTTGTTTTGAAACTCCGTGTCGATGCATACATACACACCTTACATCGGATTACACATGTGGGCTGGTGTGCGTAACAGTGTGCCATGCCCATCTACACACAGACACATGTTGGTTGCAGCAACTGCAGATGCATTTGACCAAACACCTACAGCAAACCTCTGGGAACACATGACACACACACGACATAGTTACAGCGTGCAACGCGGGCATTCACATGTCAGGTGTAATATTCTGTGTACCTGGCATCAGGGGACAGTTGCGGGTGTCGGTGACTGTGCCATGCCAGTGACACATGGCTCAACAAGTCTGTACTACATGCACACATGTCAAAGGAGTGAAGGGGATGTGTGGCACATAGTGCACCATCACACATGACATGTGTACACAGCTCATCATACATTGATTTGCTTCTCACCTCAGGAGTAGTGTGCCACATCACAGCCTGACACACCTGTTCCCGACACATGTAGTACTGCACAGACAATGCCTTGATGTCCAGCCTTGGCCAAGTATGACAGCTCTAGTTCTGTCTGTGTGCCGCCTGTCACCACTGTCAGGTGTGAAACGCACCGTACATACACTCTGAGGGCGTGTGTAGGGTCCCTATCACAATGGGAGTGCTGGCGTATGCGTACGCCATAGTAATACGGACCGTACACGCGTGTGTAGGGTCCCTATCACTATGGGAGTGCTGGCGTATGCGTACGCCATAGTAATATGGACCGTACATGCGTGTGTAGGGTCCCTATCACTATGGGAGTGCTGGCGTATGCGTACGCCATAGTAATACGGACCGTACACGCGTGTGTAGGGTCCCTATCACTATGGTAGTGCTGGCGTATGCGTACGCCATAGTAATACGGACCGTACACGCGTGTGTAGGGTCCCTATCACAATGGGAGTGCTGGCGTATGGGTACGCCATAGTAATACGGACCGTACACATGTGTGTGGGGTCCCTATCACTATGGGAGTGCTGGCGTATGCGTACGCCATAGTAATACGGACCGTACACGCGTGTGTAGGGTCCCTATCACTATGGGAGTTCTGGCGTATGCGTACGCCATAGTAATACGACCCGTACACGCATGTGTACGGTCCGTATTACTATCGCATACGCGAGCACTCCCATAGTGATAGGGACCGTACACACGCCTGTACGGTCCATTTCACTGCATTTGGGGTGCCCTAGGGCTGTGAAACGCACCGTACCTGTGTGTAAATATTGAAATAACATAGGGGACACATGAGGGACAAGTATAAGGGCCTAAATGCACGCTGGTTGTCATGGAGACCGAGTTTAAAGTTTGAATTTTTGCATCAGGTGGCCAGCAGAAGTCGGTTGGAAACAATATACTTTGTTACAAAGTGGTTGTTGACTTGACATCATGCTCAATTTTTAAACCATGCAAAGCCACTCACTGGGGTAGGTTTAAAGGGATTGGAGGAAACGTAGGATGCTAATGTGACTGACCAATCACTCTGTATTCCTGTAAATGAAACAGGCCAGCAAGGCAGATTTAAGGCAGCCAGGTCCCATGAGAGAGCACTTGCCTGCACATCCTTTCATTCCACAACACTGCTGCTGCTCGTGATTCCTCTGGCACCATGTCCAGGTCTGTGGAGAGGGCCCAGCCATTCACCATGGAGGAGAACATGGCGTTGGTGGATGTAATCCTCCCACAGTACACCATGCTGTATGGCCGACCAGGGGAGCAGTTGAGTGCAGACTCCACTAGCTTAGACTGTGCCCCTTTTTTGTGACTGTGAATTCTGGCATTGTGTCCATGTGTGACAGACATGCAATGTTGTTTAGAGTGGGTCCCAGGGTGGGGAAGGCCTCATGTCTCCCATGCAGAGCATGCTGTAGTTCCTGTGTGCACTCCTCACTTGCATAGTGCTTACTGTGACAATCAATGCATGGTGCATGCCACATTCTGCCTGGCTACTCCTCCTGGGAATGTTGTTTCTACAGTCCTGATGTGATTCTGTGGTCCCCCCAGTGTGACAGATGACAGTACCCATAGATGTGTGTTTGTTTAGTGTACCTGTGCTGTGAGTGTCCAAATGATGTGTTGGTCCCCTGGACATTGGTGTGTGTGTGTAAGTCCCCTGTCATGTGGGTGAGTGCATATGGGGAGTGTTGCACACCAGCTGCATGAGGGATGGACATACCCTGCCCATCTGATGTGCGCAGGGAGCAGTGCTGTGTGACTGCCGTGCTGAGCCAGCCCCACACCTGTGACAACCCCAGTCTAGTGGCACATGGGCAGAGTGAGGTTTGTACCCGCAGTTGGCAATGGCAGGTGATTGTCCTGTGCCTGTGTGTGTCTGTGTACTCTGCTGAGGTTGCGTCAGTGGGCTGGGGCATGTGACTGCTTTGAGGTGCTGTACATAATCCTGGTGTAGCTTGTGATGCACAGTGTGATCCAGGATCATTGATTGTGTGGCACCCCTCATGCCACCTGTATACTTTCAATGCCACGTAGTGCATTTGGCCTTCCCCAGAGGATAATGTCCCTATGACAAAGGTGCAATGAGTTGCCTGCATACCATGGCCTGTTCAAAAAAGACAAATTATTAATATGTGTGTCTCTGTGTCATTGCTCAGGTGTATTAAAGTATTCTCACTTTTGCATCCTCACAGGTAGGCGTCCATGCCAAGGGGGAGATATGGAAGCAAGCCGTCAGTGCCGTGAGGAAGACGGAGTGTCGGAAGCGGCGCCTAGCCCAGGTGAGGAAACGCTGGCAGGATATCCGGTGCTGGACGAGGAGGATCGCACAGGTCCTGCTGGGGGACTCACCTGAGAGCCACAAGAACCGTGGGCGCCGGCGTCTGACCCACATCCATAAGCGTGTGCTGGCGGTGGTCTTCCCCGACTTGGATAGGCGCTTACGGGAGAAGCAGCAGCAGGAGGGGGTAGGTACATGTGTGTTTGTTGTGTGTCACCAGCTTTTGGAAGTGCGCAGTTGCATGGATACACTGCCAGGGTTTAAATGTGCAGTGCATGACCTGTTCCCCAAAGTAAACCGGTGCTGTTCTTCCTCCCTTCCCCTCCTTGCCATGTGTTCCCTGGTCTGTGTGTAGTCACTCTTTCACAAGGTTATCTAGGCTGGCAGTTAATCCAAGTGCCCAATGCTTGCAGCATCATGTGTGGGGGTGGTGTGTAACAGGTTTTGGGACCTTGCCTATGCCCTGTCCAGTTCAGTCATTGTGGGGTCCATGTCAGTTGGCACTGATGGTGAGTCCCGACATAGGAGTGTGTCTTAAAAGTGTACTGCCTTACAGCATGCATGTCCAATGTTGTGCCCTCTGACATGATGTGCATGAGTGGGAGTAATGCATAGTGCAGGGACGGTTGCTTCAGTTGCAGTCATATCCATCCAGGACCATGGAGGAGTGTGGCCACTACCGTACCCTGGGGCACCTTTTCCTAGGTATCATGTGTGTCATCCAACAATGTGGACATTCTCTGTGTCTTCGGCAGAGGTTGGGCTCTGTGGCATTGTACCCTGGCCTCATCTGTATTTACGTAAACTGTGCTACATGTGTCCACTGTACAGTGTGACCCAATTTTGCTTGTGCATACTCACAGTGGGCAGTGCCTGTGTGTCTTGGTACGACAATCTGATGATGGTTGATTGTCAATGATATATGTTGACAGGCGCACCAGGGGTAGTTTGTGTACAATCAGGATTTAGTGCAGGCCATGTGTTTTTATCCCAGAGTAAGAGGTGTAAGTACTTCCTCTGTCTCAATCACATTGTCTCAGGTAGGGGGTGGTTTGTGCGGGCAAGGCCTACATGTCAAAATCTGAAGTCTCCTTGCTAGGTCTGGCCTGTGTGTGATGTTTGTCTGGACATACACTCAAGGTGCAGTGACCCAGTCATGTAGGGCATGGTTTCATGTATTAGCTTTGCAGCATGTGCAAAAAGTTAATAGACATGGTTCCTGCTCATCCCTTTTTTGGCAACGCTGTGTGGTGCAGATGCTGTGCACGATTGTCCCCAGAGCCTGGCTCCTCTGTCCAATTTGATATCAAGTAATTTGCTGTTGTGTCATGTTCTCCATTGTTTCTCAGTGGCATGGTGGGTCAACCAACTGTGTGTTGCAGGGCCTACATATGTACCTTGTATTGTAGATGTTACTCATGTTGCTTTTCAGGCTATGCACTGTGACCTATGTAAATTTGACTCATGTGACATATGTATACAGGTGTCTGATTATTTCCTGTCTCTTCACCTTGCCCACAGCATCGTCGGGGGACTCCGAGGGAGACACTGGCACGGACCGTGAGGAGGGATCGAGCACCAGTGCTGTCTTGTCTGGCGCATCGAGTGGCATGGAGGCCGAGGGGAGTGAGGCGGAGGACCTGTCCAGTCCCACCACCGACTATGACACTGATGGGTCCGAGGTTGAGCTCCCAGAGGGGGCGGAGGCTGCTCCCACAGCTGAAAGCAGCACTCAATCTCTACCCGCCCCCTCCATTCCCATCACCGGCCTCCCACTTGCTCGGGTCCCTTCCCGCCGTGCTAGGTCACCACGTGTCTCCTTCTTGCCAGGCACCGCACCCCCTGCCCCTGTCTCCACTGCTGCCGTGAATGCCGAGTCTGTGGACATCCTGCACCAGTTGCAGGTTGGTCAGACTGCGATGCTTAATGTCCTCCATGGCCACACCCGAGTGCTCACCCAGATGGAGGCGTACATGGAGGGCATCTCAGCTGCGCAGTCTGACCAACGCCAGTTGCTGAGGTCCATAGACTCGACACTGACTGCAGCAGTGGGTCTCCTGCAGTGCTGCGTCCCCCCCCCTACCCCTGCACCATCCACACTTCCCACTCCCATGCCTGTCCCAAGCACACCCAGACGTACCCATGCACGCACCCCACCAGACACAGGCACCACACCACCAGGGAAGGCCAAGCGCACACCTCCTGTCACGCACACACAGGGTGAAGTAGGCACACCCACTGGGTCGGGGGGCAAACGGAAGACACACAGCCACAGTGGGAGTCCACATTCCTCACAACACACTCCCTCCAAATCCACTCCCGTCAGCTCTCCTGGCCAAGATTCAAACAAAGATTCCTTCATGGCCGCTCTGTCCCTGAGCCCCAGTGTGTCACCACCCCGCAAGCGGTCAAAGGAGTCCCCGGTCAGGGTAGTTGAGTCCCCCCCCTGTCCACACCCTCCCCCAGTAGCGCTGCGACCCATCCCTCCGACCCCCCCCCCCTCCTTGGGGCCTGTGGTTCCTTCGGGTGCAGGGGAGACGCTGGGGGACCTTGCAACCATGTGCAGTGCCATTCTCACCACCACCTTTGGCGCTGCCCCACCCCCTGTGGTGGAGTCCTCCGTCCCTGCACCCACAACACCTACCCTTGCCCCTCCTGTCCCTGCGGTGCCTGGTCCTTCCCCCCACATGATGCCCCCGCCCTGTGGAAGCAAAGGAGGTATGAACTGTGCAGGCAAGCTAGGGGACACGCGTCCCTATGTGTCCCCACCAGGAATTGGACTATGGACTGCCCTATGGGCCTTGTACATATTGAACTTTTATTAACCAATTTTTTTTCATGCTGAATAAAGCAATGTTTTTTTTCCTTTGAACACTACTGCTTTTCTGGTATTGCTGTTGGTGGTGCTGCTCCATGATTTGGGGTGGTGATAATGTGTTAGGTGTCTGGGAAATGTAGTAGTGTGCTGCTCATGGGGTGGACCCTGGTATCTGTGTGCCATCACAAGGTATTTGCGAAATATCTTTGTTCATGTAAGCTCTTACTACATGGTGACATTGTCCCAAGGTGTGTTCCTTCCTCTGTGGCCCCTGACATCTTCCCTGCAGGGTGTTTCCTAAATGTTGTGCTGAGCTGTGTCTACATTTCCTTGGTGTGTGACGGATCCGTTCAACTTTGCCCATGCATGCTGGGCAATGTCTCCACCTGCATCATTAGTGGCATCCTTGGTGGTCACTGTACTTGTGTATGGAGTATATTGACATGAATTCATGTGGCCATTTTCCCTTTTACACACTATGCATGTGTGTACTCCCAGCCTCGCACACATGTGTTACGTGTTCTGCAGGGTCTTTAAGCACTTGACTGACAATTGTGGGCATTGTATCTGTGGGTACAGCACCCTTTTCTTTCCATGGGCACTGCTGGGGGGACTCTGCACCCACCCTTCCTATGTCTGGGCACTGCTGGGAGTGATAGGCACCCACCCCTCCTGTGTCTGGGCACTGCTGGGAGGACTCTGCACCCACCCCTCCTATGTCTGGGCACTGCTGGGAGGACTCTGCACCCACCCATCCTATGTCTGGGCACTGCTGGGAGTGATAGGCACCCACCCCTCCTGTATCTGGGCACTGCTGGGAGTGATAGGCACCCACCCCTCCTGTGTCTGGGCACTGCTGGGAGGACTCTGCACCCACCCCTCCTGTGTCTGGGCACTGCTGGGGGGACTCTGCACCCACCCCTCCTATGTCTGGGCACTGCTGGGAGTGATAGGCACCCACCCCTCCTGTGTCTGGGCACTGCTGGGAGGACTCTGCACCCACCCCTCCTGTGTCTGGGCACTGCTGGGGGGACTCTGCACCCACCCCTCCTGTGTCTGGGCACTGCTGGGAGTGATAGGCACCCACCCCTCCTATGTCTGGGCACTGCTGGGAGTGATAGACACCCACCCCTCCTGTGTCTGGGCACTGCTGGGGGGACTCTGCACCCACCCCTCCTATGTCTGGGCACTGCTGGGGGGACTCTGCACCCACTCCTCTTGTGTCTGGGCACTGCTGGGGGGACTCTGCACCCACCCCTCCTATGTCTGGGCACTGCTGGGAGTGACAGGCACCCACCCCTCCTGTATCTGGGCACTGCTGGGAGGACTCTGCACCCACCCCTCCTATGTCTGGGCACTGCTGGGAGGAGTCTGCACCCACCTCTCCTGTGTCTGGGCACTGGTGGGGGGACTCTGCACCCACCCCTCCTGTGTCTGGGCACTGCTGGGAGTGATAGGCACCCACCCCTCCTGTGTCTGGGCACTGCTGGGAGTGATAGGCACCCACCCCTCCTATGTCTGGGCACTGCTGAGAGATCTCTGCACCCACCCCTCCTATGTCTGGGCACTGCTGGGAGTGATAGGCACCCACCCCTCCTATGTCTGGGCACTGCTGGGAGTGATAGGCACCCACCCCTCCTATGTCTGGGCACTTCTGGGGGGACGCTGCACCCACCCCTCCTGTGTCTGGGCACTGCTGGGGGGACTCTGCACCCACCCCTCCTATGTCTGGGCACTGCTGGGAGTGATAGGCACCCACCCCTCCTGTGTCTGGGCACTGCTGGGGGGACTCTGCACCCACCCCTCCTATGTCTGGGCACTGCTGGGGGGACTCTGCACCCACCCCTCCTATGTCTGGGCACTGCTGGGAGTGATAGGCACCCACCCCTCCTATGTCTGGGCACTGCTGGGAGTGATAGGCACCCACCACTCCTATGTCTGGGCACTGCTGGGGGGATGCTGCACCCACCCCTCCTGTGTCTGGGCACTGCTGGGGGACTCTGCACCCACCCCTCCTATGTCTGGGCACTGCTGGGAGTGATAGGCACCCACCCCTCCTGTGTCTGGGCACTGCTGGGGGGACTCTGCACCCACCCCTCCTATGTCTGGGCACTGCTGGGGGGACTCTGCACCCACCCCTCCTGTGTCTGGGCACTGCTGGGGGGACTCTGCACCCACCCCTCCTATGTCTGGGCACTGCTGGGAGTGATAGGCACCCACCCCTCCTATGTCTGGGCACTGCTGGGAGTGATAGGCACCCACCACTCCTATGTCTGGGCACTGCTGGGAGTGATAGGCACCCACCCCTCCTATGTCTGGGCACTGCTGGGGGGACTCTGCACCCACCCCTCCTGTGTCTGGGCACTGCTGGGGGGACTCTGCACCCACCCCTCCTGTGTCTGGGCACTGCTGGGGGGACTCTGCACCCACCCCTCCTATGTCTGGGCACTGCTGGGAGTGATAGGCACCCACCCCTCCTGTGTCTGGGCACTGCTGGGAGGACTCTGCACCCACCCCTCCTATGTCTGGCCATGTACGCTCGAGACATACACGGGTGGGGGTACGCTCTGTACATACCCGTACCCATGCTCTGCAGGCCTGGGTACGGCCCGTACCCATGCCTTTGGAACGTGGGTACAGTGCGTACCCCCATTGTTGGGGTGCCGTAGGGGTCCGCATCGTACCCAGGCCTTCTGAGCGTGGGTACGGGTCGTACCACGCGTACCCCTACGTCACTCCAACAATGGCAGTACGGCCCGTACCCACGCTCTTAAGGCCTGGGTACGGTGCGGACCCCCAATGGGGTGCTGTAGGGGTACGCACCGTACCCAGGCCTTCAGTGCGTGGGTACGGGTCGTACCACGCGTACCCCTACGTCACTCCAACAATGGCGGTACAGCCCGTACCCATGCTCTTAAGGCCTGGGTACGGTGCGGACCCCCAATTGGGTGCCGTAGGGGTACGCACCGTACCCAGCCCTTCAGAGCGTGGGTACGGGTCGTACCACGCGTACCCCTACATCACCCGAACAATGCTGTTACGGCCCGTACCCAGGCCTTTAGAACGTGGGTACGGGCCGTACCGCCATTGTTGGGGTGACGTAGGGGTGGGCGTGGTACGACCCGTACCCACGCTCTTAAGGCGTGGGTACAATACATACCAGAATTGTTGGGTTGCCGGTTCGCGTCAACATCCAATTCCGTTGTGGCGGACACATGCGTTGCTGGACATGCCCCCACCCCCTCGAAGTGACCAGGCCCTGAAGGTCAGGTATGTCCAGGGCATGTAGGATTTGTGACTTGGGTGGGGGTTATGTGTCCTGGTCCTGCCCCCCCCCCCCTTTGCCCCTGGGTGTTGTTCTGACCTTCTGCGGCGTCTGCGTCGGTTCCTGTAGAGCAGGTGGACTGCTATGAGGGCTGGGATGACACGTAGGTTCGGGTCCATGGCTGTCCGTCGCGTACAGGTGCTCCTTGTGCGCGTCGTCCTGATTTCCCAGCAGTTTTTGGCAGCCGGAAAATATAATCCGTGCGGGGTGACGTCGGTACGGATCGTACTTCCTGGTTCGTGAAACGCAGCCTGAATGCGTCCCGACGTCACGTCGGCGCTTTCCCTGATCACATTTGTATGAATATTTTCGTCAGTCGGTGTTTTGTACGATTCGTACGCAAATAGTGTTTCCATACGAATCGTACTTGCATTTTTGTAATGTTTTTTAACCGGGTACGAGTCGGACGGAGAAAATGCTCCGTCCGACGGTTCGTACCCGGTTTCTCCAGGATCGGAATTGGCCCCATAGTTGTTTAAAATATCGATTTTTTAATTAGCGGTATGTATTTTAGTATATATTTTAAATGTATGTGATTTTTATGTATGAGAATTGTTTGTCTTTTAATATATGTATTACATTTTTAGTAGTTGTCAATTTTAATTTAAGTACATTTTGCGTTTTTTAGTTGCGTAGCGGGTTGTGAGTTTGTAGGGGAATAGGGTGGAAAGTAGTTTAATTATGATAAAAAATGATTATTTCTTATTTATTCATCTTTATTTAATTGAGATTTTATAGTGTTAATTGTGGGAAGTAATTTATTAAAATTAATTATTAATTGGTTGTTAATTAATATTAATTAATTGGTAATCACGGTAATTGTGAAATTTGTTTAGGTGCAGTTATGAGGGTTATAGGGGTAAAGTTGGAAAGTAATTTATTTGTAATTAATTAATAATTTGTTGTTAATTAATATTAATTTATTAATTGAAAATAAAATATGGAATTTGTGTGATTAATTTTAGGTGCGGGTTGTAGGGTTTATAGGGGTAAAGGGTGGGAAGAAATGTATGTTTAATTAATTAATAATTAGTTGTTAATAATAACTAATTATTGAAAATTAAATATGGAATTTGTGTAATTAATTGTAGGTGTGGGTTGTGGGGTTTATAGGGGTAAAGGGTGGGAATTAGTTTATGTTTAATTAATTAATTATGAGTTGATCATTAATATTAATTAATTGATATTTAATTAGGGTAATTGTTTATTTTTTGTGTGTAGGCTTTACTTTGATAGGGGGTAAAGGGTGGGGAGTAAATACATTTTACTTACTTTATAATTAGTTGTTAAATGCTATTAGTTATTTAATTGAAAATAAGTTTTATTTGTGTGATGAATTTTTTTACTGTCTAATTTTAGCTTTGGGTTGTGTGGATTATAGGGGTAAAGTGTGGGAAGTGAATACATTTTTATGAGTTTTAATTTGTTTTTTAATAAATAATATTTCTTTAATTGGCAATTATGTCAATTCTGGAGATTTTGAAATTTAGATGTGGGTTGTGAATTGTGTGTTATAGGGTAGGAAATAAAAAACCAAAATGTATGTAATAAACAATATTTTGTTTCAAAATATTTTCTAATTAAAAATATTTGAAAATTATTTTTTTGTTTATTTAATATAATATTTGTAGGTGTTTGTCCTATGTATTCAACATTATAACTTGTTTTTACTTTTTTAATTTTTAGTATTAAATCTATTTGTACTAAAAAAAATACATTTTTATATACTTTTTATTTATTTCGTTTTTTAAATATTTTTTGTTGTTAATATTTTGTTTGCTTTTAGTTTTTAACTGACTGGAGTGGGAATATTAATTGTTACCCCTCCGCAATCCAACACTTTCCCTACTGTTCCACTGATTGGATTGTGAATAGTACATTTTATCCTGCCACTATCCAATACTTTCCCTACTGTTGCACTGACGGAGTGGTAATAGTAAATTTTATCACTCTGCTATCCAACACTTTTCCTACTGTTGCACTCACTGGAGTGGGAATGGTAATTTTTACCCCTCCGCTATCCAACACTTTCCCTACTGTTGCACTCACTAGAGTGGGGACAGTAATGTTTACCCCTCCACTATCCAACAATTTCCCTACTGTTGCACTGACTGGAGTAGGAATAGTACATATTACACCTCCGCTATTCAACATTTTCCCTACTGTTACACTCACTGGAGTGGGAATATTACTTCTTACCCCTCCGCTATCCAACACTTTCCCTACTGTTGCACTCATTGGAGTAGGAATAGTAATTTTTTCCCACCGGCTATCCAACCCTTTCCCTGCTATTGCACTCATTGGAGTGGGAATAGTAGTTATCATACCTCCGCAATAAAACGCTTTCCCTACTGTTGCACTCATTGGAGTGTGAATAGTAAATTATATCCTGCCACTATCTAACACCTACGCTACTGTTGCACTCACTGGAGTGGGAATAGTAATGTTTACCCCTCTGTTATCCAACACTTTCCCTACTGTTACACTGACGGAGTGGGAATAATACATTTTATCCCTCCGCTATCCAACACTTTCCCTACTGTTGCACTCACTGGAATGGAATTAGTAAGCTAACCAACACTGTCCCTACTGTTGCACTAATTGGAGTGAGAATAGTAATTTTTACCCCTCAGCGATCCAACACTTTCCTACTGTTACACTCACTGGAGTAGGAATAGTAATATTTATCCCTCTGTTATCCAACACTTTCCCTACTGTTACACTGACGGAGTGGGAATAATACATTTTATCCCTCCGCTATCCAACATTTTCCCTACTGTTGCACTCACTGGAGTGGAATTAGTAAGCTAACCAACACTTTCCCTACTGTTGCACTAATTGGAGTGGGAATAGTAATTTTTACCCCTCTGCTATCCAACACTTTCCCTACTGTTGCACTCACTGAAGTGGGAATAGTAATGTTTACCTCTCCGCAATTCAACGCTTTCCCTACTGTTGCACTCATTGGAGTGTGAATAGTAAATTATATCCTGCCACTATCTAACACCTACCCTACTGTTGCACTCACTGGAGTGGGAATAGTCATTTTTACTCCTCAGCGATCCAACACGTTTCCTACAGTTACACTAACTGGAGTAGGAATAGTAATGTTTAACCCTCCGTTATACAACACTTCCCCTACTGTTACACTGACGGAGTGGGAATAGTACATTTTATCCCTCCGCTATCCAACACTTTCCCTGCTGTTACACTCACTGGAGGGGGAATAGTAAGCTATCCAACACTTTCCCTACTGTTGCACTAATTGGAGTGGGAATAGTAATTTTTACCCCTCCGCTTTCCAACACTTTCCCTACTGTTGCACTCACTGAAGTGGGAATAGTAATGTTTACCTCTCCGCTATCCAACACTTTCCCTACTGTTGCACTGACGGAGTGGGAATAATACATTTTATCCCTCCGCTATCCAACATTTTCCCTACTGTTGCACTCACTGGAGTGGAATTAGTAAGCTAACCAACACTTTCCCTACTGTTGCACTAATTGGAGTGGGAATAGTAATTTTTACCCCTCTGCTATCCAACACTTTCCCTACTGTTGCACTCACTGAAGTGGGAATAGTAATGTTTACCTCTCCGCTATCCAACACTTTCCCTACTGTTGCACTGACTGGAGTGGGAATAGTAATTTTTACCCCTCTGCTATCCAACACTTTCCCTACTGTAGCACTCATTGGAGTGGGAAAAGTAATTTTTACACCTCCGCAATTCAACGCTTTCCCTACTGTTGCACTCATTGGAGTGTGAATAGTAAATTATATCCTGCCACTATCTAACACCTACCCCACTGTTGCACTCACTGGAGTGGGAATAGTCATTTTTACTCCTCAGCGATCCAACACGTTTCCTACAGTTACACTAACTGGAGTAGGAATAGTAATGTTTAACCCTCCGTTATACAACACTTCCCCTACTGTTACACTGACGGAGTGGGAATAGTACATTTTATCTCTCCGCTATCCAACACTTTCCCTGCTGTTGCACTCACTGGAGGGGGAATAGTAAGCTATCCAACACTTTCCCTACTGTTGCACTAATTGGAGTGGGAATAGTAATTTTTACCCCTCCTCTTTCCAACACTTTCCCTACTGTTGCACTCACTGAAGTGGGAATAGTAATGTTTACCTCTCCGCTATCCAACACTTTCCCTACTGTTGCACTGACTGGAGTGAGAATAGTAAATTTTACCCCTCCACTATCCAACACTTTACCTACTGTTGCACTCACTGGAGTGGGAAAAGCAATTTTCACCACTCTCTGCTATCTAACACTCTTCCTACTGTTGCACTCATTGTAGTGGGAATTGTAATTTGTACCCCTCTGCTATCCAACACTTTCCCTACTTTAGCACTCATTGGAGTGGGAATACTAATTTTTACCCCTCTGCTATCCAACACTTTCCCTACTGTTGCACTCACTGAAGTGGGAATAGTAATGTTTACCTCTCCGCTATCCAACACTTTCCCTACTGTTGCACTCATTGGAGTGGGAATAGTAATTTTTACACCTCCGCAATTCAACGCTTTCCCTACTGTTGCACTCATTGGAGTGTGAATAGTAAATTATATCCTGCCACTATCTAACACCTACCCTACTGTTGCACTCACTGGAGTGGGAATAGTCATTTTTACTCCTCAGCGATCCAACACGTTTCCTACAGTTACACTAACTGAAGTAGGAATAGTAATGTTTAACCCTCCGTTATACAACACTTTCCCAACTCTTACACTGACGGAGTGGGAATAGTACATTTTATCCCTCCGCTATCCAACACTTTCCCTACTGTTGCACTCACTGGAGGGGGAATAGTAAGCTATCCAACACTTTCCCTACTGTTGCACTAATTGGAGTGGGAATAGTAATTTTTACCCCTCCGCTTTCCAACACTTTCCCTACTGTTGCACTCACTGAAGTGGGAATAGTAATGTTTACCTCTCCGCTATCCAACACTTTCCCTACTGTTGCACTGACTGGAGTGAGAATAGTAAATTTTACACCTCCACTATCCAACACTTTACCTACTGTTGCACTCACTGGAGTGGGAAAAGCAATTTTCACCACTCTCTGCTATCCAACACTCTTCCTACTGTTGCACTCATTGTAGTGGGAATTGTAATTTTTACCCCTCTGCTATCCAACACGTTCCCTACTCTAGCACTCATTGGAGTGGGAACACTAATTTTTACCCCTCCGCAATCCAACACTTTCCCTACTGTTGCACTGATTGGAGTGTGAATAGTAAATTATATCCTGCCACTATCTAGCACTTACCCTACTGTTGCAGTCATTGGAGTGGGAATAGTCATTTTTACCCCTCCGCTATACAACACTTTCCCTACTGTTGCACTGACTGGAGTGGGAATAGTAATTTAACCCCTCATCTATCCAACACTTTCCCTACTGTTGCACTCATTGGAGTGAGAATAGTAATATTTACCCCTGCGCTATCCAACACTTTCCCTACTGTTGCACTGACTGGAGTGGGAATAGTAAGTTCTACCCCTCTGCTATCCAACACTTCCCTACTGTTGCACTCATTGGAATGGGAATAGTAATTTTTACCCCTCCGCTATTCAACACTTTCCCTACTGTTGCACTCACTGGAGTTGGGATAGTAATGTTTACCCCTCCACTATCCAACACTTTCCCTACTGTTGCATCATATATTCTAATATGTTTATCTTCTCTGCCTGATAACCACAAGGGTTAATATCCTTAGGAAGCAGGCGTGTTTTTGGCCAGTGATGCATAAACACATCTCTAGGTATGATTGTGTAGAAGGACCCTGAATCCACCATCAATTGGACACTATCTCGCTTTATTATAAACATTACACTAGATTTGGCCCTCCTCCTCGTCATATCCTGCCCTTCGATCTGTTACTCCTCCCTCATTCTCTGTGCCTCCCTGCATGGTTGGCACCTCAAACCTGCTATTTGCCTTGCACATCCTGGCAAAATGTCCCTTACATCTACACTCTTTCCCAACAGCATAACAATTTTTAGAATCTGCTGTATGGAAATTGCTTCCACATCTGTTGCATATTCCTTCAGTGTTTGGTGACATCATATGATCTTAAAGAGCTTCCCTAGATTACTTATTCACCAACACTTTTTTCTCATCTTTTATATTCCCTCTGTCTGTGCTGAGTACCCCCATTTCCTCATGCTGGATGCACAACACATTTGAGCTACCCTCTTTTTTCAATTTCTCTCATGCACAAGTCCGACTGTTCTACCACTTTAGCTATCTCAATGGCGTGGCATGGTGTGGAATTCTTTGCTGCCCACAACCTCTCCTGCATCTTTTTATTCCTGCATTGAACGATTAGCTGATAACGAATCATCACATCCCTCATAACTCCAAAGGGATAATTCACGCAATCTTGGTACAAACTGATCTACAGTTTCTTCTACCACCTGCGGTTGAGTGTCAAAAGGATGCCTGCACATTACTATGTTAATCTCCTTAGCAAAATGTTTTTCTAATCTTGCTTTAGCTTCCAAATAAACATTAGCAATACGTGAAGACTTTCCTTAAATAACGTGCTTAATAACAGCGCTTTTGTCCTTGACGCTCTAAACTCCCTCCCATCTAAAGCCTCAAGGCAGTGTTTCATTGGAGCCAGTGGTTTCCAGTGCTCAACACCTGCACTTAATTGGTAGCACCGGCACTCATGACAGTCTGCCACCTGGTGGGATGTTTGTCTGATTCAGATTAGGCACAACAGCAAAACGACTAATACCTGCCACCCGTGCTAATCTTGTAGTTTTGGGGGCCTGGAATAGTCTAAACTGTCACACTTGTATGGTATGATGGTTTGTAGCTGGTTTGGTGCTGTCTTTTATAGCGCTAGCAGGGGCAATGGGTGGTGTAGGCTGCAGTGGCCTCCTCATTAGGTCACAGGCACCTAATATTTTACAAATTAAGCACTGCTCAAGGTAATTTTCAAATATTTCCACCCATTAATCCCATTCAATTGGTGGTACTCCTGCTTATTGTAAAAATAGTGGAGGTGGAAAAATCGCTGCATCCATTGTAATTGGTGTGTCTATCACTGCTGTACACACAAGTAGGCACTATGTTCCAAGATGTGCCTATCACCCTTACGCCAAAGTACTTACAAGAAACCAGGATGGCCCCAACACTCATGCTTCTTCAAATGCCCTGTGTCCTTGGTAGTAGCCGGCACTCAGACATGTAGGCTCTGTAAGATGAGGTGTGCCTAACACTGTTGCTCTGATGCAGGGGAAGCCACTGGCACACCGCTACCACTGTTCTTGAGCTGCACCAACTCACCGCTGCTGCGTTTCTTCTTTTGAATATTATTTACTCATCACCGCCGCTTACGCTTCACAAAGACTTTGCAATTGGGCTTAACCTTCATCGCTGTTTCTGCGACCTAATCTTCGTCGTCCCAGCTTTGATGCCCACTGAAGGATTTCCTGATCCTTCACAATGGCCAACGCATGTCTCCTTAGGCGAGGCTTTAAGTGGGGTGAAAAAAATGGAGGGTCTCTCAAAGGGGCGTGGTCAATGCATTAAGGGTGTGGCTTAAAATCACTTAAGCTAAAAACTCTGTGCTTAGCATAGTGTGCCACAGGACTTGTGTTTTGCTGTTTCTGTCATTGCATCTAGATATAAAATACAACAAGTAACATCATACCGACAATAAGTCAGGACTATTGGCTTTGTCAATGGTTGTTAGTTGCAAAAGATAAATTAGCAACAACTATGGTTTGTATATACTATTGAAAAAGCTTCCATTTAAAACCCTGGTGACACCACAACACTGTTGCTGCTCCTGAGTTTCAAAAAGAGAAGGGAAATCCAGAGAGAAAATGACTCTTCAAAAGATTTCCTTTCCCCTACAACGCTCACCTAGCATGACGTCATGCCGTAACTTCTCCACTAGTGAGAAGTGAGCAGTGTGAGCACGCATGCATCCATGTGCCTGCTGTCACTGCAGTCTGGAAAAAAACGGACCGCCAGGGCGCAAATCAGAGCCCGATAGAGACCTGTTTCGAGGCCTCCTTTAAAAAACTGACGGTGCTCAGACCAGGTGAGATCCGGCCCACTTAAACCGCTGTCCTTAAGTCTATTTCACTAGGAAATAAACCTTGCTTCTTATGTGTGCTCCCATGCTGCTCCTTTTCTCTTTTGGCAGCCGATCTCACATTCCTGTCGAACTCATCATGGATACGCGTGCATCCTCCGCTCACCGCAGTGCGAGGTTTAGTCTCTTATGGCAAGTTTTCTCACTTTTTTCTTTTTTAACTCAGTTCACACTTGCAAACATTAAAAAGTCAAAGGAACCATCCACAACTACTACTCAAGTCTTCCAATGAATTCCCTTCATGCTTTGGTATATATTCAATTCTCGCCCAGAGTTCTTTCTCACCAACATTTAAGGCAGTTATCTTCTGTGTTTATGTGGCTGGAAATCACAGCTAATCTTGTAATTTGAAGCCAAGGATATGGTGTAGATTCAAACACATAAGTTTACTGGACACATAAATAATTGTAGTTGATGATCCCTCTCCAGCCAGCAGACAACTGACTTTAAGAAGGAATCCACCCTTGTCATAATACAGCATCACCCAAGAACTTTAGTGATGTAACATTCTGTATTAAAGAAACATATACTCTGTATACTTAACCATCATCCTGTGGTGCCATGTATATTATCCTGATACACAAATACATCACATATTTTAACAGCCCATAAGCCATAGCAGTAAAAGTATCCTTCCTGAAATTGGTTTATTTGTGCCTGCTGTATATCATTTTTATTTTGAATTTGACAGTGTTTTGCTGAAATAAATAGCAGCCTGGTAGGGAGCGCTCCTGTTCCTGATGGGGTCCCTATGTACCTATTTAACTCCAACACCACATTATGGACCTCTATCATTACCAATGCTGCCAGCTTTTAAAACCTACTCAACTCATGGTCCCGCTCAATCATAGTATATCTGGACAGAAATACCATGCACGTTTTCCATATCTGGATGACCGGCTGATCAAAAGCAGCAGCAAAAGACAATGCCTAGCACATCATTTTAAAAATGGCAATAAAAGTGATTCCCCAGTGCGGTCGGCCTATTTTGCTGATTGACTCAATTGCAAAAGTAGTCTGTTGAGTATTGTTAAGCAGAATTTGAAGCTTGCCCAGTTAAAAGAAAATTTTATCAGATGTTCAATACAGTTTTAGAGAAGGCTTAGGCATGATTGTACGGTGTTTAAATCAACATCTGCTAAATAGTAAATACACAATAGACTGAAAAGAAGCCATTATTCGGGTTTTATGGATCACACCAGCACATCTAGATAGAGTAAACAGATCTATACTGTGGTCAATTTTATTACGCAGCTCCGTTGACCATGCCATTATAGATTTCTTACAACATTTGTAGCTTGATCTTTATTCTTAAGTAAGATATGGCAATAATGGTGAACGCACAGAACACTTTAGATTAGGTAGAGGGGTATGCTTGGACTGTGTGTCAGCCCCTGTTTTGTTATTTTACACGTAGATAACTTGAATCCTCACCTTACAGCACTAGGTCAAGATTCCCCATCCATCAATAGCAGTCACCAGTAGGTAGTTATAGTTAGGACCTCGTTTCTGTTCAAAAAGAGGTTTTTCTTTTGCAAATATCTTTAGCGCCGTTTGACGAATCTTCGCAAAATTGTCAAAACTAATGGGGCTCTCCGGTCAGCTCCTGACTCAAATGTTTTGGGGTGATTCGTCAAGTGGGGGCCGAGAAAAAAGGGTGTCCCAAAATGCGTTTTCCCCATGTTAATTTCCATAAGAAAAATTGGAACAGGCTACAGCCCGAACTGCTGAACGGATTTATGCCAAATTTGGCAAAAAGGTAGGTCTTGGTTCAGTAAGTGACCTTTTTTTTTTAAATGGTGTAAATCCGTTCAGTAGTTCCTGAGAAATTAAAAAAAGCAAAATATTGATATCTATCTGAGCACCAAGGAGGAGACGCGACTCCTCCCGAGCACAAGCTGACTTCTGATTGGCTGCCAACACTCCAAACCAGGAAGTGTTGGCAACCATCTTGTGACTCTGTAACCAAGTCACAAGAAAAGATTTTTAAAAAGTGAAAAACAAGAAAAGGGGGCAGGGTAGAAACACCCTGCCCCAGGCCTACTGAGGGGGTCCCAGGGCCAAATAAACAAAGCGCTGGCTTTGCGCTTTGTTATTTGTAAGCCCCCCGGGTGGGCCAGGTCCTGAGGGCAATGCCAAAATATATTTGCTGTGGCCTGAGGGGGCCCCCGCAGCCCCCGGGGACCGCCACTTCCCTGGGGCTTCATTCATTGTGTGCGGGGGCACGCAGTCCCCTACAGCCCCAGGGACCGCCACTTCCCCGGGGCTTCCAATAAAATGCATGTGGGGGCTCCTGCCCCCCCATGCTGCCCCAGGGACAGTCACCTCCCTGGAACATTCTTTAATATGGGTGGGGGGCCTCATGGGCCCCCCGAAGCCCCGGGGACCACCACCTCCCCGGGGCACTGTTTATTTAAATTTGGGGATCCGTTACGGACCCCCATCCCCGGGAACCACCACCTCCCCGGGGCTTTAAAAATGCTGGGAGGGGGGCTGCACTGCCCCCCTACTGGTGCCCTTGAAGGCCCTGGGGACCGCCACCCCCCAGGGCTGGCACCTGCAATGTCCCGGGGTGCCCACCCCATGACATTGCTATTTGCTTTGGCAGTGCGGGAGCCATTTGGCTCCTGCCCTCTCATAGCAAACTCTGCTTCACTTCTAGGATCCCTCCTCTCACTTCCAGGAAGCGAAGCAGAATTGCTTTTGGGCAAGGGGAGCCGGCTGGAACCATGGGGGGATTTGGGGCTCCCCCCACTGTTCCCATCACAGAGGTCAGTCCCTGGGGGATGGGGTCCCTAGGGCCCCAAAAATAGTAGAAGGGAGGCCACACAGCCCCCCTTTAAAAAAATTTTTTTTTTTTAAAAGCCAGCCCCCTGCCTGCACTACTCTGCAAACGCGCCCCCTGGTGCGTTGTAAGTTGGGGAATTAATTCCCTTTGAATACTGAGGGTCCCTGGGGGCCAACTAGCCCACCAGGTATCTCCAGTATGCCCCACAGAGCTGCATTGCAGAGAGGTGGTCTGAGGCCACGACCCTTTTTACACTACTCTGCAAATGCGCCTCTTGGAGCACTGTTGGTGGGGCGATGAGGTCCTCGTGTCCTGAAGACCTAAGGACACAAGTGGGCTTCATCCTCAGAGCAGCAGTGTGCCAGGAGCCGTGTGGCCTCATACCACCTCTCTGCAATGCAGCTCTGTGGGACATACTGGATATACCTGGTGGGCTAGTTGGCCCCCAGGGACCCTCAGGATTCAAGGGGACTTAATCCCCCAACCCAGAACGCGCAAGGAGGTATGTCTGCAGAGTGGTGGAGAAAGGGGGCTTGGTCTGTGTCCACCTCTCAGCAATCCCACTGTGTGCAGCTTACTTGAGGTAGGAGGTAGGCTAGTTGGCCCATAATGGACCCACAGCAGCGAAGGGGACTTCAATCCCCATCCAAGAGCGTGCCAGGGAGTGCGTTTGGACAGTGGTGGGCAAAGGGGGAGTGGCCTGCTATAAGAACTTAGCAACCCTGCTGTGTGGGACTTATTGGAGGTAATAGGAGGGGTAGTTGGCCCCCAGGGATGTCCTTGGGGGCCAACTACCCCTCTTGTTACCTCCAGTAAGTCCCACACAGTGGGATATGTAAGACGTCTTCGGAGGCCATGGCAATTTTTCTCAACCACTCTGCAAACGCGCCACCTGGCAGACTACAGGATGGGGGATTACGTCCAATTTTCTCCTGAGGGACTTTGGGTTCAAGAAGCCCTCCTGGTACTTTCTGTAAGTCCTACGCAGCGGAATTTATGAGCGCTGGTCTGAGGCCCAGCACCCTTTCTCCACCACTCTGCAAACGTGACTACTACTTAATGAAGTATATTTCTGCACCTCTGACTTAGAGGTCGTTTTAATCCCCCTGCCCTATTATGTACTAGGGCCTAACAGAGGAGCTCATGCCAATCACACGGGTACCCCAACGCATAGTGTTCCCTAGTATATGTAGGTGTTTTCACTGTATTCTAAGTGTCTTTTAGCATAGCACTAGCTCTAGGCCTGGTTAGTCAGAGTCAGGTACCACCAGTACCCTTCAGCAAAAAGTTGGGGCACAGGATGACTTAGCAACAAGGCCTCTATCTGCTCCTCTGTTGGTTCTTTGTGCATATCTCCTGTTTCTTTCTGCACCTTTCTTCCTCTTTCTGCACATGTCCTACCTCTGTAGGCATAGTTAGAAATTAGCATTTAAAAAACCTTTGAAATGTACTGAAAAACAATAGGTTTCAGGAACGTTATAGTTAGAAATTAGCATTTAAAAACCTTTGAAATTCACTGAAAAAACATAGGTTTCAGTGACGTTATAGTTAGTTGGACATTTCACTCGTACTACTATAACTCGCTAACTATAACTCGCGCCCCCGTAATGCACTGCTGATGACATCACATATTACATTACTCATGACATTTTCAGTGACATCACTAATGACATCACTGATGACAGCTCAAATGATATCACTGATGACATCACTGATGACATCATCCACATGATAATCTGATGCACCTCCTCACACCCTAATATAACCTTTGATAAACCCACTCTAAAATACAAACTACCATTCTCGAAAACATAGACACACCAATACCAATTACTACATACCCACTCACTAATTCCTAGGTCTACACACACATCCACTCACTCACCCATACAGTCACTCATACATGCAGGCATTCATCAATACAGCCACTATCATATGCACTCATACACCTATACAGACACTCACACACCACCACTCACTCATAGAGTTACTTACACAGCTAGTCAGCCATGCAAAGAATCAATCACACTCCCATTTACTCACCTATACAGTCATACACATACCACCTCACGTATTCATACAGATACTAACACACACTTACTCTCTTCTACAATCACTGACACAAGCATACACTCATCCACATAGCCACTCTCACAATCCCTCACTCTCACATATAGTCATTTATATACTCTAACACTCACATATACTGCTTTTCACATATGTAGTTACTCACACATGTACCACTGAGACATCCATTGACTCACCAACACAGCCATACACACACTCACCCACCCATACAGCCCCTGGCAGACGCACTCTTGAACCCATACCCCCAGTGAATCACCCACTCACACATCCATGCAGGGAGTCACACACACCTCACCCACCCACACAGACATTCAGGCACCCATACAGATACTCAGACAATCAATCAATAACCCATATAGACACTCATGTAGCTACTCACCAACCCATCCAGCTGCTTGCACACCCACAGGCAGACTGATACAGACATTCACACAGTTTAGTCACTAACCCATCCATTCTGTAAGACACGTTTAATCACTCACTTATACAGTCAGTCACGCACCTAATAAATCATCCATTCAGACAGTCATACACCCACTCATTCTTCAAAACACCTTGGCCTATATATATAAAACATTTAAACTTTACAGAAACACACATTCACTGTATGATGTCATCAGTGATGTCATCAGTGATGTCAATTGAGATTTCATCAGTGATGTCACTGAAAATGTCATGAGTGATGTAATATGTGATGTCATCAGCAGTGCATTGCGGGGGTGCGAGTTATAGTTAGCTGAACTAACTATAACGGACGAATTTCACTGGTTTTGTACAAATGAATTGTCCAACTAACTATAACATCTCTGAAACCTATGTTTTTTTCAGTGAAAATATGTATATATGTATCCCGCTCCCCTAGCTCCGGTAGCGAAATCGTCGGGCTGTCTTAGAACACCGGAATTCCTTGCATACACTCCACAGTTCCCCTTTGTGAGCAGGAAACACTCGAACACCCAGGTTGCTTGCAGATAGTATATTCGGCAAGTAGAAAAACGACGAGTTTCGCCATTACGGCTTGATCACACTCGTGTCGTTCACCAATCACCATGTTTAAATTTACCTCTACGTGACAAAATCAAAAGAGGGACTATAGCTGCGAATACACAACATGTTAACGCCAATTGTGCGGCCATTTTGAAATGTTCAATATACTCCTTAAATATCATCTATTCACACATATACTTCGTATTTAAAAAATATTGTAGCTAACCATGGACAGGTTAAATTTCTCAAACAATACATTGCTCAATATTTCATTCATTTTACATTCAATCCATTAAAGGTGGACAAAATCGTGCCCGCATTGCAGAATGTGTGTAAAATACTCCGTAATACCATAGTAGCTGCCTAAAGCCCTATGTATTCCTCCGGGATAATAATATGATAAACTACATATCCCCGCCAATGTTTCTACACATACTGCCTCTGGCACATTAGTTGGTACGGCAATTGGCATCCTCATAATAGTACAGACACTACTCTTGTTATATAGTTGTATTAATAATATGATTTCAACAAAATACATATATATCTCGTGGTCAGTGCCTTGTTAGTTTAATTACCTATGCCATTCTCCACATACCATTAAGCCCAAGTGGGCTTACATTTAGGGCAATACATTCAATATCAATATCCAAATTATCGTGATGGGTGTCCACAGTTAATGATGTTGTCCATAGATCAATTATTTCTTCATTAAGCTACAAATATTCCAACAATTTGCAACAGGAAGTGCCCCCATCTGAAATAAAATAAATATAAAATCAAAAGACAGACTCCTATGCAGACCAATATATTTTCAACAGTTAATTATGCAAAAGAATTGCCAATTCTTCACTTAAGTTTAGTCCCTTAGGTGCCAGACTCTCCAGATCAATAATGTATCGGGACTCCAATTTTCTAAGTGACAACTCCTGGTTGCCACCTCTTACACCCAGGTTCACAGTGTCAATTACCACCATGCGGACTAGTGTATTGTCCTGCATGTGTTTCTCATAAAAATGACGAACTATAGGGTATTGTTTATTGTTGTCATGTATGGCACGCAAATGCTCCAGTACTCTTTTTGTCGCTTGATGTTTAGTACTGCCAATATACCATTTATTACAGGGACATATCAAGACATATACACAGTAAGTAGTGTTGCATGTTAACTTTTTCTTAATCACAAATTCCCTCTCGGAGTTGGGTGCTAGCAGTTTTTTGTAATCAATGCTATTCCTGCATGCTTTACAACTCCAGCAGCATCTAAAACCCAATGTACCCATGGGTGTATCTGCGTCTTGTTTGGTGACATGATTATGGCTCAGTGCATCTTTTAAAGATCGCCGTTTTCTAAAGATGATCTGTGGGTTACAACTCAAATCCTTTTTCAAATGTTCATCCGTTAGTAATACATGCCAATGTTTGTTAAATATTTTACGAACCTCACTTGCCTGTCCTGAGAATGTGATAATAAACCTAATACATTCATTACCTTCATCCTTCTTACTGGGATGTAGTAATTCATTTCTAGATTTCATCTCTGCTCTGGAGATCGCTTCCTGAATGATTTTATTACTGTATCCTCTCTCTTTGAATCTCTGACACATGATCCTTTCCTCGCACTTGTATGCACTTATGGTGCTGCAATTCCTTTTTGCGCGCAGTAATTCCCCATAAGGGATACTGTGCACCAAATTTCGTGGATGGCTACTGCTGGCACTTAGGATACTGTTGCCTGCCGTTTTCTTATGGAACAATTTGGTTGTTAACTGGTTGTCTTTCACTTCTAAACAGACATCCAAAAATGCCATTATATTTTTGTTAACATGCTCAGTGAACTGTAGGTTGAAACTGTTCCTATTCAGTTTATCAATGAAGACTCTGACTGTTTTTTCATCTCCACACCATATGAAGAAGATATCATCAATGTAGCGCAGCCACAGGGTCACATTGGTAAATTCCACCATCTCCATGACAACCTGCTCCTCCCACCAGCCCATGAATACATTCGCATAACTGGGGGCGAAGCAGGTTCCCATTGCCATACCCTGTGACTGCTTATACACAGCAGCATCAAAAATAAAAAAAGTTGTTCTTTAGACAAATCTCTATCATAGTCAGAATCATTTGTGAATGATGAAATAATGAAATCGACCTTGTTTTGAAAAAATGTCGAATAGCTTGAAGTCCGAGATCATGTTTGATACTCGTATACAAACTACAGACATCAAGGGAAACCAAGATGTAGTCAATTTCCCAATGAATTCCATCGATTATAGTTAAAAAATGGGTGGTGTCCCTGAGGTAAGATGGTAGAGCTACTACATAAGGTCTTAAATAGTAGTCAATAAATCGTGATGTATCAGGGTCTTCTACATCCAGTATCACAAATTAATTTACAAAATGTATTGAATACTCTGGAGAAGCTTTATAAGAAAGAATTATCGAAATGGTGGGAGGCGGAGTCTTTACAACGTTACATTGATGTGAAACGCGTTCCCAGAGGTCTTCGTATTTTTACCATCCCAACATACGAAGACCCTGATACTGATATGTTAGAAGAATGGTCTAACAATTCATCAGCATGTTCTATGACCAAGATGCGAATCCTTGTCAAATATGCTCTCAAGGACTGTGCCAAATTACTCCAAGAAATTGATAAACTGACATCAGAAATCAGTCAATTAATGCCCAAAGAGGCGTTGGAAGAACATATAAAGAACTTACTGATAAAAATGGATAAACTGGAGGAAGAAATCACTGCAAAAAAACAGAGAAAATTTTTATGTGATTATAAAGACTATCAATCTGGACGGACATTAACATTTCAAAAGAAGTATGACCATCTATTTGATAAAAAGGTGGGAATGATGGCTGCATTACCTAAAACACGGATGCGATCAAAGATATCAGTGAGAGCGATATATCAGATGGCAACATATCAGATGCTTCTACGTCAGCAGTAAATCAGGAAATAGCACATGATTCACAAAAAAGAGCAAATCATTTTTTATTCCAATTCCATTTGATAAGTCAAAACAGGACAGAGTTCCAACAGGATGGGGGGGTACAGAGAGGACGGGGACGAGGAAACAGAGGAAGAACAGGAGAAATCAACAAGCCAAGAAGAGGAGGAATAAACGCAGACAAAGCTCCAGTGGGAATGGAAACAAGGGGCAGGAAACAGAAAATATGACTGTCGTAAATCTCTCCCAAAGGTGTCTTTCAAAGGATGAAATTGAGACCCTTGCACTTGGCCTGTCCTTCTGCCCCTCTTCAAATATGAACTATGCACAAACAAGAATTGATCTGTTCCTGTTTTCCATAAAATTGAAATTGAAAAAATGGTTCAACACTAAGCCACAAAGACTAGAAACTGTGAGTAACAGATACAGAGAAAGTAATTTGAATATGGTGGATATTGAAATGTTACATGCTCTGACTACTATGACTGATGATGAAACTGAAATGAATAACTCAACACCTGATTGGGGGCATGGGGTGAAGATTTAGGAGGTAATCCAGGGAATCATTTTAAGCCCAAATCAGTGTTTCTGCCTAACATACAGTGTGAGGCCATTGATGTGTTTGAAAAGGGAGTCTTGCATGACTTACACAAAATGAGGTACAGGAAGATACCTTGGAATAAAAATAATTTAACAGCTAAGCAAATCACTGCTATTGATAATTTGGAAGCTGACAAAAGCATTGTAATATGACAATCAGACAAAGGAGGTAACGTTGTTGTCTTAGATAAGCTAAAATTTCTGGCAGAGGGTCTGAGACAACTTAATGACAGCAAATGTTATTACAAGTCTGATATGGCCGAGATACTGAAAGCTAACATTATGTATAGTGAGACACTGGTTGAATGTAAAGAAAGAGGGTTGTTGGAATGGGAGGAATTTAACTATCTGTATTGTGCACATCCCAAAATACCCATTCTCTATTTACTTCCAAAATTGCACAAAGACACCTGCAATCCTCCAGGGTGACCCATAGTCTCCTCTATAGGAGCACTATTGTAAAATACATCACGATTTATTGACTACTATTTAAGACCTTATGTAGTAGCTCTACCATCTTACCTCAGGGACACCACCCATTTTTTAACTATAATCGATGGAATTCATTGGGAAAGTGACTACATGTTGGTTTCCCTTGATGTCTGTAGTTTGTATACGAATATCAAACATGATCTCGGACTTCAAGCTATTCCACATTTTTTCAAAACAAGGTCGATTTCATTATTTCATCATTCACAAATGATTCTGACTATGATAGAGATTTGTCTAAAGAACAACTTTTTTATTTTTGATGATGCTGTGTATAAGCAGTCACAGGGTATGGCAATGGGAACCTGCTTCGCCCCCAGTTATGCGAATTTATTAATGGGCTGGTGGGAGGAGCAGGTTGTCATGGAGATGGTGGAATTTACCAATGTGACCCTGTGGCTGCGCTACATTGATGATATCTTCTTCATATGGTGTGGAGATGAAAAAACAGTCAGAGTCTTCATTGATAAACTGAATAGGAACAGTTTCAACCTACAGTTCACTGAGCACGTTAACAAAAATATAATGGACTTTTTGGATGTCTGTTTAGAAGTGAAAGACAACCAGTTAACAACCAAATTGTTCCATAAGAAAACGGCAGGCAACAGTATCCTAAGTGCCAGCAGTAGCCATCCACAAAATTTGGTGCACTGTATCCCTTAAGGGGAATTACTGCGCGCAAAAAGGAATTGCAGAACCATAAGTGCATACAAGTCCGAGGAAATGATCATGTGTCAGAGATTCAAAGAGAGAGGATACAGTAATAAAATCATTCAGGAAGCGATCTCCAGAGTAGAGATGAAATCTAGAAATGAATTACTACATCCCAGTAAGAAGGATGAAGGTAATGAATGTATTAGGTTTATTTCCACATTCTCAGGACAGGCAAGTGAGGTTCGTAAAATATTTAACAAACATTGGCACGTATTACTAACGGATGAACATTTGAAAAAGGATTTGAGTTGTAACCCACAGATCACCTTTAGAAAAGGGCGATCTTTAAAAGATGCACTGAGCCATAATCATGTCACCAAACAAGACGCAGATACACCCATGGGTACATCGGGTTTTAGATGTTGCCGGAGTTGTAAAGCATGCAGGAATAGCGTTGATTGGAAAAAACTGCTAGTACCCAACTCCGAGAGGGAATTTGTGATTAAGAAAAATATAACATGCAACACTACTTACTGCGTATATGTCTTGATATGTCCCTGTAATAAATGGTATATTGGCAGTACTAAACATCAAGCGAAAAAAAGAGTACTGGAGCATTTGCGTGCCATACATAACAACAATAAACAATACCCTATAGCTCGACATTTTTATGAGAAACACATGCAGGACAATACACTAGTCCGCATGGTGGTAATTGACACTGTGAACCTGGGTGTAAGAGGTGGCAACCAGGAGTTGTCACTTAGAAAATTGGAGTCCCGATACATTATTGATCTGGAGAGTCTGGCACCTAAGGGACTAAACTTAAGTGAAGAACTGGCAATTCATTTGCATAATTAACTGTTGAAAATATATTGGTCTGCATAGAAGTCTGTCTTTTGATTTTATATTTATTTTATTTCAGATGGGGGCACTTCCTGTTGCAAATTGTTGGAATATTTGTAGCTTAATGAAGAAATAATTGATCTATGGACAACATAATTAACTGTGGACACCCATCACGATAATTTGGATATTGATATTGAATGTATTGCCCTAAATGTAAGCCCACTTGGGCTTAATGGTATGTGGAGAATGGCATAGGTAATTAAACTAACAAGGCACTGACCACGAGATATATATGTATTTTGTTGAAATCATATTATTAATACAACTATATAACAAGAGTAGTGTCTGTACTATTATGAGGATGCCAATTGCCATACCAACTAATGTGCCAGAGGCAGTATGTGTAGAAACATTGGCGGGGATATGTAATTTATCATATTATTATCCCGGAGGAATACATAGGGCTTTAGGAAGCTACTATGGTATTACGGAGTATTTTACACACGTTCTGCAATGCGGGCACGATTTTGTCCACCTTTAATTAATTGAATGTAAAATTAATGAAATATTGAGCAATGTATTGTTTGAGAAATTTAACCTGTCCATGGTTAGCTACAATATTTTTTATATACAAAGTATATGTGTGAATAGATGATATTTAAGGAGTATATTGAACATTTCACAATGGCCGCACAATTGGCGTGGATATGTTGTGTATTTGCAGCTATAGTCCCTCTTTTAATTTTGTCACGTAGAGGTAAATTTAAACATGGTGATTGGTGTATGACACGAGCGTGATCAAGCCGTAATGGAGAAACGCGTTGTTTTTCTACGTGCCGAATAAACTATCTGCAAGCAACCTGGGTGTTTGAGTGTTTCCTGCTCGCAAAGGGGAACTGTGGAGTGTATGTATATATATATATATATATGTCTATATATATATATCCTACTGGCAGTTGCCAGTGGGTAGTGATAGTTAGGACCTAGTTTCCATAGGAAAAGCATTTTTTTGACTTCCCTTTATAGGTTCTGTGTGTCAAGGACAAAAGGGGGTGTTTGTAATGTTAATTCCCATAGGAACGCATTGTCAAACCTACAGCCTGAACTGCTGGATGGAATTACACCAAATTTGGCAGAAATGTAGATGTTCTTACGCAGATAGGGCTTTTTGTTATTTGGTGCAAATCTGTCCAGTAGTTTTTGAGAAATTTAAGCCAAAAATTATAGCTATATCTCTGGCCGCTGAAATTTCGCTATGGTTTCGTGATGATTCGCAAACGCGAGCGCCAACGGGAATGTTCTGATTGGGGTGACGCAACCTGAACAGAAAGTTGTGGCCGCCATTTTGTCATCCAGGAATGGTTCCCGGGCTCAAAATGTTTGTGAAAGCTTACATAAGGGGTCAGGGTGGAGATACTCTGGCCCCATGTTTGAGAAATGGGTGCGTTGGTGACACAAGTTATGTGTCCAAAATAGATTTTTTTAACCACGTGCGATATTCGGGACAATGATGCGATCATCAGCACAGCTCACTGGTACCATTGCAGGGACATCACAAATATCATGATGTCATCGCGAATATTGGTGAAAATATAAATATATATATATATTTGTAGACACTGGCCAGTCACTGTCAGAGACTTGTGTATCTACTCACATATCCACTCAGGCATTAATACACCCACTCACACACTTATACAACTTATACATCAGTCACATACCACTCCCATACTTATGCACCCACTAACATACCCATTCAGGTACTTATGTAGCCACTTACAGATGCACTAGGAGAGTGATACATCCATGTACAGGCCCTCCCAGAGACTCCGGCACCTACTTAGAGACTCAGTCACCCACTCACAGATCTACCTGGGTACTCATGCACCCTCTCACAGACCCACTCAGATACTCATACACCCACTTACAGACTCAGTGGGAGAGTAACGCACTCAAGTACAAACCCACTCAGAGACTCATGCACCTACTTACAGACCCACCCACTTACACACTCACATACGTACTCACATAGCCACTGAGAAACTCCTACTCACAGATCCAAAGAGACACTCATATACCCACTCACACACCACTACTGTCACTCCCACACTCAGACATACCCTCTCAGAGACTTATGGACTCAGTCAGTCACTCATACACTCAGAAACTCACACATCTACTCACAAACTGACTCAGATATATATGCACCCACTCACTCACCCAGTCAAGGCTCATGCATCCACTTACAGACCCACCCAGACACTCGCCATCCCAGTCACAGACCCACTCAGACACTAATACATGCACCAATTCATAGACTTATGCTCTAACTCACAGACCCATTGAGACACTCATACATCCACTCACAGATCTACTCAGACACTCATATACCCACTCACGGACCCACTCAGACACTCACACATCCATACAGTCACTCACACAGCCACTCAGAGACCCACTCAGAGACTTATGCACCCACTCAGTTATACACTCAGAGACTCATGTACCCACTCACAGTCACACTCAGTGACCCATGCACCCACTTACAGAACCACTACGACACTCATACTGACAGTCATAGGCCTACTGAGAGACTCATGCACTCACTCACATATCCACTCAAATACTCATGCACCCACCCACTCACCCACCAACTCAGACACCCACTTAGACACTCATGTATCCACTAATAGATTCAGTCAGACAGTCATATACTTACAAATGCACAAAGGCACTCATGCACCTACTCACAGATTGAGTGAGAGATTTATGTAACCTATCACAGACCCATTGTGATACTGATGCACCCACTCATAGATGTACTAAGGCAGACACGCATTTCGTTGCAGAAGTACTGATAGACTGATACACCATCTCTCAGATCCTCTCAAATACTTATACAGTGAACGAGAAACTTAGTGAAACAGTGATGCATGCAGTCATAGATTACAGTGAGAAGATTATGCACTGTGTTATAGAGATATTAAGGGAGCTGTTCAAAAAGTCACTTAGATAGTAGTGTGTTTAGTTTGTTGGTTATAATCCATTTTGCAGTTATACGTTTTGACTGTGGTGGTGGCTAATGAATGTCTGCATTTGTTTTGTCATTTTGCAACCTATTCGCGTGGATCAGGGCTGCCGATGTCATCGCAATGCCCAGCGTCACAGCGAAAATGGAAAATCAGTTTAAATGATTGTTTATATACAACAATATGAGTTTAAAAAGTGCAGTAATAAACCCCTAGGGGTCCGTTAGGATGTCGGGCGGTGGCACCACCGTGGTGCTGGCGGTGCAGAAAAATGCATTTTTCCGCCCGCGAGCAACGGTACTCACGTCCTCTATATTAGTATGGCCAAACATAGCCCATTTCCCAACCGCCGCGGTGCAACACGCACCGCCATCAAAGTGCGCCCGCCACCGCGGCAGTGGGAGCCAATGGAGACTCACCGCCGTGCGGAATGACGTCCAACCGCTCCACAAATTAGGATGCCCCAAATAAGCAGACGCACTGCAGCGGAGAAACTGCCCAACCAGAGACGGCGGAAGCTCGACAGCGGAGCGCGAAACCAGAGTCCCAGTCCACACCACCCGGTCATGACCGCCATGGATCCAGCTCTACACGTTTTCCCAGTGCTGTACCTGCTACATCACCAGCAACTCATGGACCGCCGCGGACGCCGTCGCAGGTACGCAATAGCACAAACACAACACACAACACATGGACTGACACAGAGTCAAAATCCACATCAGACACCCTGGTGGGGACAGGAACACATCCACAAGGGCACCCACACATCACCCACCTGCCACCTAGTCACCCCTCTGAATCCTGGACACACATCTTCCGCGACCATGCAGCAATGTCCCGGGCATGTCACCGCAGCGGTGAACACAAGGCAATACATGCGCACAATGCAGAAGGCAGGGCCAGTGCTAGGCATGGGCAGGGCACAAAGACCACAGGGCCACACCCCCTTCCACCACACACTAGCACACCCCCTTGAAGGCACATGCCATGTGCCCCTCCTGAGCACCCCCAAGCACAACAACAAGCCAGGTGTATATACACCCTGCACCACACAACAAACAACCAGGGAGACAGCCACTGCAGGAGTGGCTGCACAGGAACACACAACACACAGCACAGTAGCACAGGGCCAGGACAACACACACACCACCACAACACCACACTCAGGGAAACAAAAATGAGTACAAGCACCAAATGAACAAATACAATGAACAAACATTCAAATGGACACATAGCCTGCATAGTCACACATACATACCACAGACTGACACACAGACACATACACACCCCACATGCCTACAGCAATGGAGCACAACAAATAGGAAAGCCAAAGTGGGCTGTACACAAATGGAAGGCCATGGAGACACACAGCAAGCATGTGTACATCACATGCAAGACAAGGAACACAAAACAACACCCTCAGACCATCAAAGCACACATGGCTGGTACAGTCAGTGAGGTCAAACAGACATCACAGTGCAACAATACAGGGAGACAGCAAGGCAAACCATGTATAGGCACAAGGATGAAAGGAAGGCCCTGAAGTCAAACTGTGAACAGCCACACATCTATACAACTACTTCACAGAAGTACACCAGCAGCACTACACACAGGGCCCATTGACACACTCCATGACTGCCAAACACCAGTAGGAATCTACACACATACCCCCCTCACACCAGCAGCACACAACACCAGTGTCAAACACACTGAAGGCTGGCAATACTTGCCAGTCAATACACACACAAACAATCACACACCCTGGGGTAGCCACAAACACCACACACACACAGGGATGCCAGAACAAATGTCTGCACAAAAACAACAGACAAACACATAAACCAACTGAAACACACACAGAACCACAACAGGAACAGACATGCCCTGTGCAGCTAAACTGTGGAAAGGCAATGGGAGCACAGACACAACAGGAGTGCACAACCTCATCACTCAGGAACAATGCACAGACAGCATACCACAACACACACAAGAAGTGCACCATCACAGAACAACACAGCTACATCAAACAAACAACAGATGCACAGGCAGAAAAATCACATAGCTAACACAGCTAGACATCAGGGGATGGACAACAGGCAATGACAATGCAACATACACACAGCACTACATGCACAACAAGCAATGTGTGCACAACAAGCATACCAGCCCCACACAGACATGAGTGACAGAACATCAACCCACACAACACCAATCAGCACAGTACAAAGACAGCAGCACACCCAGGAAGTGAAGCAATACCACAGCCAACACACATACATCCAAAACAACACCAACAGATGCACAAGTCTGGGACACAAAGGTGGAAACAACTTGACCAGAGGACTGAGCAGCACACACAGTTGAACTGCATAGGAGCACAAGAACATCACATACAACCCATTGGTGAAATGCCCTGAGTGACACATTGATCCTGGCCAAAGAACAGCACCACAAAGCACAGTGTCACAAATGAAGTGATGGGGAGGCGCACACACATGTAAACCAAGGGGACAGCTGACACCAAAGTGAAGTGTACTGCATGTCAGTAGGGGGCATGGCAGGAGTGTACCATACACAAAGAGAGGGAGTGCAGAACCACAATGGGTAGGCATCTGAAGCACAGATAGGGGATGGTATGACAACACACACAACATGCCATACTGGAGGCAAAAAGGCACCATGTGACAGCAATGCATGAGAAAACACAACCACAATGGCAGTGTGAAGCAGCAGGTCTGCACAGTCTCCACAAACAGTAACAAGACACATGGATGTGCAACAAAACACAACACTGACTTGCCAGTCACACACTCTGCATACTCACAAGTGACACAAACAGCAAGTAGGAGTCAGACAGAACTGCAAGGACACACCAACACACTGCACAGTGCACAACATACAACTCACACATGTGCATACAACCACATCCACAGGGCTGAACAATCAAAACTACAGGCATACAACTCCTGGGTGACACATGTGTGTAGTTGACAATGCAGAGGCATGCACACATCAACACTCCCGACAAACTCACCCCCTTCACACTGCACACTTCCTGACCATCCAAGAGCACACATGGAAAGTAAGCCATTGGACTAGGATGACTGGCCATCACAAGATGACCACACACATACACCACTGGGCACACATAAAGGAAGAATGCACATACATGATGAGCCTGGCCAGTCTGCCTGCAATACTGTGTGCAGAAACCCACTGTGTGCTGGCAGTGCCCCCCAACCTGACATGTGTACAATATAGCCAATATGAACAAATTAAGAAAATGACAACTGCTTTCCATTGAAAATTGACACCATTGCCCCCACAAGTATCTGGGTCAGGAAGAACTGAAGACCCTGTCACCCTGTAAAAAATAGAGTAAGTGAGCCCAAACATTGACTATGTTGAAGTGGCACACAGACCATGCAGCACAGTAAACCATATACACACAGCAATGAACTTTATTCAGTAAGGACACTGACAAAATAGACAACAGGAGCAACTGTCTGTATTCACATATTGCACAGATAGGCACCATGAGAAGTGTGTGACCCGGCCTCGTGGCGTGGTCCTGGCCCCCTTTCTGGCCGACTGGGGACCTCTTCAACCTTCGGGGTCCCCCCTGGATTGTACACATCTACCCGCACCAGCCAACGTGACCCGGCTCCCCCCGGCCGCGGCCCCAGCGAAACCACGACATCGAGGCACCAAGATCCGGCCAGGGGGCACCACGTGGCCAATGCCCCAATCCCGGAGGAGGGGAGTTTCGATGGGACCCCCAACCGTCCCCCAACACCTGGGTACGATCGCTCTCCGGCCTCCCTGGGCACTGGCGCCACTCCCGCTGGGCGTCTGGCCTCTCCCAGCCCGGCCTCTCCGCCCCCCCCGGACGCAAGGGTCCGGACATCAAAGGGCTCCAGACCTATATCTGGGGCGAACCCGCACCAGGACAGCAGTTGTATCCTGGAGTCGAGAGCCCTGCTGATCGGATTGCGGCTGACCCTACGGAGAAAAGACTCTTGCCTGGAACTGTACCCCAAGCCCTGCTGACTGCGTCGCGGCTCCACCTTGCTGAGAATAAGATCCTCACGGAAACATCGGGGCCCTGCTGACGCCGTCGCGGCCCAACCTCGCTGAACTACCATCGGAGCCCTGCTGACCTCGTCGCGGCTCGACCTAGCGGAACTACCATCGGAGCCCTGCTGACTTCGTCGCGGCTCGAGCTAGCTGACCTGTACCCCAAGCCCTGCTGACTGCGTCGCGGCTCGACCTCTTCGAGCCGCCCTTGTGTCCGGCACCCGACGCTCCGACTCCCGGAGTCCCTCCCAACTTGAGGCTTAATACCTGGGCGCAGGGTACCCCTGTACCAGGCTGGTACTGAGACTGTCCCGCTACCCCTTCCCCACAAGGACATTGAGACTCTTTTCGGATCCCTCGATCCACCTGTACATATTGCCAAAGAAACCTACGATAAGTACCGATAAAAATATATGAGAACTGATACCAGTGTCGAGTCCTGTGTGGTGGTGTTACTGGGCTAGTACGATCATAGGGGAAGGACCTCTCCTAGGAGGCTTCTCAGCGGCGCTCGGCTACTTCCTTGCAGTAAGGAGGCCCACTGGGTGGTCCCGCCGACTCCCCAGAGGTCCGCCTTCCAACATTTGGTGGCCAGCGACGGGATCCGAGCCGGACGCAAATCGTACAGCAAGTAACTCACCCGCTACCTAACCAGACGCAGAATAACCATGAGCAGCCAGGAGACCACCACGACCGTGGGGTTCCAACAAGAACGGTTGGAGGAATACACCCACAAAGAACTCAAACAGTTCTGTAAAGACAAGGGCATTTCGACCACCGGATTAGGCTCAAAAGAGGACATGCAGAAAGCCCTAAGAGCCTGGGTAGAGTCCGAAGTAGCACACAAAAAAGAACAAACGGCAAACCAAGGTCAAGCACTTCCAGTCCGTGTAACGTTATGTTTTATAAAGTGGTGCAAACTCTTCACACACCCGCCGTCCAAGGGTGTTATATAGAGACCAAGGAAAGGAAAATTGGAAGGTGCACTCAATTCGGAGTCAATTAGGTAAAAGTCCTTTTATTCAATAATGCTGTTCAGAAACTGGCACACAGCCAACGCGTTTCGTTCCCATTAAACTGCCAGTGGGAACTTCGTCAGGGCTGCAATAATATAAAATTACATAAAAGACGACATAAATATAACGTAAC
Source organism: Triturus cristatus (assembly GCF_964204655.1). NCBI lineage: Eukaryota > Metazoa > Chordata > Amphibia > Caudata > Salamandridae > Triturus > Triturus cristatus. The sequence goes on along the minus strand of NC_140581.1, from coordinate 822,954,514 downwards.
ATAACAATTCACAATACAAATATGAATAAATACCACAAAAATAACATAAATATCATACATATAGATGGCCCAACCAAAAAACACAGCACAAAAAACAATTTTGTATCTTATATCTGTAGAATCGAATAGTATGTGTAACTTCTTAAAACAAAGCATATAAGACAAACATATAACAAACGACAAGCAAACAATAAATCAAACCAATTTACAATCATATTTGCATAGAAACAAAGACATAAACAATTAATTAAAGAAAGTTGATATGTGCTCATATGTAAGCAATGTGACCGATTCAAACAATATTAAGTAATATAACATGCTCTAAATACCATGTGGGACAAAACTCAAAACAACATGAAGTATTCTAAAAGCAATTATTAGATTCCATATCACCAGCAGTGGACAACAGATAAAAAAAGGGGGGAGGGGGGGGGGGGAGAGGAAATAACTCTTAAATTTGCCCAAGATTCATTAGGTTATGTCAAAGGGTTCTCACCTCAATGGAGGATTTAAATCCAAGGTTGGTATCGAATGCAGAGCAAAAAATATATAAGCCAACTGTTTCCAGATAGACAAATCCCATACAAGTTGTATATGTTGACCTAATAATTCTCCATAGTGTGGGAGGCCAAATATCTAAAACCAGAAAACAAATATAAACTATAAGACACTAAATAGTTTGGTGAAGAGTAGTATTTTCTAAAAGAAAAACATAGGATCACTGATAAGAGGCCCATATTCTCACCTATTACGTCCTAGGTCCGCAATTAATATAGTAAATTTTCAGTCTGGGAAGATGTAGTCGAAATAGATAAGAATAACCCACTTATATCGGGTGAGAAAGCGAATCTAGAAAAAGAGAAAAGAAAATATACACCAACCACATTGAGCGTATAGAGAAATGTATCTGTACTTATTGGCAAGCACAATATGCCAACCATAATAACATAAGTTAGTTAAATTCATCAAAATGGGCACTCCCAAGTCTGACATATCGAAAAATGTGTCTACACAAGACAGTAATTCTATATACTAGACTGACAAGTTGTATATGAAAAGAGCGTCTACAACGAGTGGCGTAAACTAACTACAAGTATTTATCAAAGGCCCTAAGATAATCATTCATAATAATAATATTTCCTCGACTGGCGCATTAGTTTCTAAAGTTGACGAACATGCAGGTGATACATCTAAATACCATTGGTTTCTTAATTTAGATGTATCACCTGCAGGTATAACATCTCTGACAAAGGCTCTATCCACGTCACCAATAACACACGATGTGGCCATAACATCTCCTACATCTTTGGTATCCCCCCCTTCTGATTTGCCTCGTTCTCCGTTGCCCCTACCCAATCTAGGTCCGATGCCACCATATCTTGAGGGCATCGAGCAATTGATAAGATCATTTATTCTACCTATTATTGAACGACTAAAAAATATAGAGCTACGATTGGGGGACCTAGAATCTTTAATCATAAAACACCCGGGGTCACGGAAAGATCCTGTTCACCCAGTTCCGCCCCCCCCTATGGTATCAGCTTTATCTCCTACTTACACTAGGATTAATGAGATAGGTAGCTCTAATTGCCAGCATAGGGCCAAGCCCCCTCACACCGCAACCCACCAATGCCATGGACAAAACACTGTGGGCGAACTGAGAAAGGAAACAACAAACCCCATCTTAGAAACGACTCCAGATGAGAGGGGTGGGAATCAACACTTAGCTAGGGCAAGAGACCGATATAGCCACCAAGTCAACCTACCCCCAGAGGCGGTCCCATATGTGGTAGTGCTAACAGAAGTTCCGCCTCTGGAAAAGGGCAAAAATGAAGGCTATTACGAACTCAAAAATAAAACCATGCACTGGCTTAGGTCAAAGAGACCCCTTCCTCTCAATATTAATGGGGAGATATTGCATGTCCGGAGACTTCCTTGGCTAGGGCGTAGAAGCAAAGACCTTGAAGGGGATGTAATTGTCATCAACTTTAGAGACCCCAGAGCAGTCAATTACATCTTAGAATACCCTTTGGTTAATATCTGTGGGTCTATAAATCCCCGTGAATTATCATACTTCTACCCAAGACCTGTAGTCTCTTACAATGTATATCCCAGGGCTCCAGTACAAACGTTGATGCATCCCCACACATTTTTAGCAACCTCAGTTCCACCTGTTAAATATTGTAATATGTATGCACCCACCTCTGCGGCCCACGGAAATGCAGCAGAATGGGCTACGGTACTCCCTGGGAGTCACAGACACGGTCCATGGAGGGTGAACCATAGGCCACCATTCACTCCCCTTGAAGTCACAAATAGATTCGGGGCCTTATCAGGAGTCGATGATTGTGACTGACATAGTACTTCTCTGGACCACGGGCTCAGTACCTGGGTAGACTAGGCTGAGGACACGGATTCGTTTCCTAAGCTGCAGGTTTCTTGCCCACAATATTGTAACACTGTTGGGCTACCTCTGCCCTTATCTGAGAATCATATAGCGCACCAGGATTATGCTCCGGCGGTCGCAGATGAAACAGCTATAAATCCTTACCGCTCTGCACACAGGGAGGAGAGGGTAGAGGCGGAGGGCGGTTGTTTGTCAAGAAAGACCAATGTGTCACAGGGTTCCTTATTTAAAGTACGAAATGATGTGGGGGTCTGTGCCCCTCCAAGGCCGGTAGAAAACACTTTGCATGAGATTGCTACGACCACACGCAGGGCTATGAGGTCATTAGAAATACTGTCATGGAACGTGGCTGGGCTGCCTAACAAGTTGGATAACACTGACTGGGAAAGCTTTATCAAAGAATATGATATATGCATGTTCCAAGAGACGTGGGCCAGAGAAAACCATTCTTACCCTGGGTTCGCAACTTTCAATGTCCCAGCTAGATGGGGTGGGAAGGGACGCCCGTCTGGAGGTCTATCAATATGGATCGCTTGTCATCTAGGCTGTATAGCTGAGGTGGTAGAAACAAATTCATCTGACATCCTGTGTGTGGTCTTGCGATGGCCCACTGGGATGGGTCTGACCTTGGTAAATATATATTCTAGACCGGTCGGAGTTGCGGCCACCTCAAGGACAATGGAGGATTTAGTGATTTTCCTTGACTCTCTCACCGGTTCAGATACACTCCTGGTTGGAGGGGATCTTAACATCCAGTTTGAACCACTCCCGACCTACTTAGATGGGATCAGTAGTGAGGAGGATGATCTCTGGGGAATCCCAAGCATTGTGGGCTCGCCAGTTAGGTCATCTTCACCCCTCCTACTGCAAGTCTTAACATTAACTCTGGCAAACTCACTCAGAGCATGCAATGGCAGGTTCCAAGGGGACAACCCGCCCCAACCAACTTTTAACAGACCAGGCCAGGAGTCCCGGATTGATTACATAATGATCAAACTCCAGGATTGGAAACTGGCTTTAGATTTTATAATAGTCCCTAGGTTAGACAGTGACCACAACCCCCTAATCCTTTCACTAGCCACAGATGGTTTCCTTAAGGGCGATGTTCCAGGAAATAGACTATCTGCCCCTAGTCTCACCTTATCTAGTAATAGGCGAAGAATAAGGTGGGACAAACTGCTAGAGAAACCGACCTGTATAAGGACCATATACGAGCAAGTGGCACTAACTCTTGAAAGAGTGGAAAGACTCCTCCCTCAATTGTCCTCGCCAGATGGTTGTTTTCCCCTTGAGGAAATCCATCAAACCCTCTGCGATAGCCTTGCGGAGGTATTGAACCCTGTGGTCCGGGGCAGGAAACTGAGGAGAGAAAGAGCCTCATGGTTCAATGCCAGTTGCAGGGGAGCTAAGAAAGATCTTCTCCAAGCGTTTAAAAACAAGGAAGCCTCCTCGGTGATCAGGGAAAAGAGGGTTGCTTACAAGCTCCTCCTTGAATCCGCTAAAATAGACTGGGATTGGGAGAACTGGGCAGAAATAACAACTGCTCTCAAAATCAGAGATTCAAGGAAATTCTGGCATATAGTCAAACATGGCTCAGCCGAGCCTGTTATGGCTATAGAGGGCAATATTGCTCCTGAAGTTTGGGAAGAACACTTCTCATCGCTCTATAGTAGGGCTGGGCTAGACCAAATTGGAATCCAGGGCGGGAGCCCAGTGGCCTTCATCACTGATATTCACTCTGAGATGGAAGATTTTAACTTGGAGGAACTGGAAACGGCAATTACCTGCCTTTCCTCAGGAAAAGCGCCAGGCCTAGACAAGCTCCCAGGTGACCTCTTAAAGCATGAGGTAAGAATTTGGGCACCATACCTCTTGGTACTGTTTAATGCCATCATCCATGGGATGGCGGTCCCTCCAACTTGGCTCGGGGCGGAGATTGTGCCCATTTTTAAAAGGGGCTCACCTCTGCTCCCCGCTAATTACAGACCGATCAGTCTGATAGACGTCCCACAGAAGCTTTTTGCGAGGCTTCTGTTGGATCGACTATTGGACTGGATCGAAGAGAGGGACATCCTGAGCCCCTTTCAGGCCGGGTTTCGTCAGAAGACCTCCACTATAGACCAGGTCTTTAGGCTGTCCCTTTTACACTGGAAAACAATACAGTTGGAGGGTGGCAGTCTCTATACTGTATTTGTGGACTTAAGGGCAGCCTTTGACCTGGTTCCACGCGGCAAGCTCTGGGAAGTGCTGGCGAATGCTGGGGTGCCAGCTGATCTTCTGACCATGATCATCCGCCTCCACACAAATACCTATGCTCGTGTGAGGTGTGGTAGACAGGGTGCACTCTCAAATAAGTTTCCCGTTGAGAGAGGGGTAAGACAGGGGTGCGTACTTGCACCAACCCTGTTTTGCCTCTTTGTCAACGGTGTCATTGACCACCTCAACGGGGTCCCCAATTCGGATGTCCCGAAGTTGGCGGGAAGGAGGGTTCCGGCAATTATGTTTGCAGATGATACCCTCCTTCTCTCCAAGTCACCGATGGGAATCCAGCGTGTGTTGGATGGATTTGGGGACTTCTGCAGAGAGCATGGATTGGAGATAAACACCTTAAAGACTAAATTCATGGCCTTCAATCCGCCACCCAGGTTCCACCGTATCCCACGCATAGGGAATAACATACTCGAACGAGTAAACACCTTTGAATACCTTGGTATTACACTCAACGAGGAATTGGGGTGGGGTCCACACCAGGAGAAAGCTAGGATGAAACTAGTGCAACATACCGGTGGAATATTAGGGATGATGAGGAAGAACAGGTCGACCCTTAAACCCATAGGCCCACCTCTTCATATTTATAGGGTACAAGCTAGAGGAGCAGTCATATATGGGAGTGAACTATGGGGTCACAGAGTATTGGACAGTTTGACAAAGGAGGAGAACAGATTCCTCAGGTGTCTAGTAGCTCTTCCTCCGAGTACACCTCTAGTGCCTCTAAGACTCGACCTAGGCATTAGACCCCTGGAGGAAGAGTTGGCACTTCGTCCCGTGATCTATTGGCGTAGATTGTGGACGGTGCCTGAATTGATTCATTATAGACAGGGTTTACAGGAAGTTCTCAGCTTCCCAAACTCGGGGAACATTGCTTGGCTTAAATTCGTAAGGAATAGTTTGGTGAGCCTAGGTCTAGATGCACTTTGGAACGATCCCCGGAACGCCTGTTCCAAGCTTTCTAAAAAAGCTCTAACCAAATTGTATTATGATTCCAAGGCTCCCTCACTTCGACCTTCTAAATCTCTAGGGTCCTTAACAAATCAATTCCTTCACATGAAGAGTATTTACAGCTTTGAACTAGCCCTTGACAATGTTTACCCTGCAATAATCAGGAAGCTATATTTGCAATGGAGGCACGGGTCCTTGCCTATTCGTGCTTTCACTAGCTTCTGGTCTGTGTCGACACCCAGTATTTGCCCGGCATGCAGAGTAAGCGATGAAACCGAGCTGCATCTCATATTCTTCTGTCCGGGCTATACTGAGTAGCGCAGAAAATGGATCATTCCCGTCTGCAGGAATCTGGGCTTTACCAGGTGCCACGAAGCCTTTAGAATTCTTAAGAGCGATATGGCTGTACACATTGTGTTTGCTGTGGCAAAATTTCTGGGGGCTCTTTGGCATAAACGGAAAAGGTATTTAAAAATGTCAATATGATTCATTTATATGTAACTACCACGTATCTAGCCCTGTGGCTGCACCAATTTTTAATTATTTTATCTATTGTTCTTAAATGTTTTTATATTCATTTTATGTACTTTTATGGAGATACTCCGAAATAAAGTTTTTCTTGACTTGACTTGACTTGACATATCCCCAAGGATGTCGTCAAAGAATACTACAAGAACGACGACATCCAACAATGGTTCAAAGCCTACGAAGTGGCCATGACCTCCCATCGGGTACCCCGGAAGGATTGGGGTGCCGGCCTATGGGGACGATTCCTCAGCGAGGGTCGAGACACCCTGCTACAGCTCCCGGACGACGTGATGACCTCGTACGATCACATGAAGGAGGCCCTGCTCACCCGCTATGGCCTCACCGCAGAAATGTACCGCCAGCGCTTCCGAGACTGCAAGAAACTCCCCGGTACCACTTGGGTGGAGTACGTCGACTTTTTTAGCAGAGCCCTGGAAGGGTGGGTCAAGGGCAGCAAAGTCACCTCCTACGAGCAGCTGTTCGACCTCATTGTCTGGGAGCATCTCTCCAACAACTGTTTCGTCGAGCTAAGACAGCACCTCCTCGACAGCAAACTGACCGAGCCACGGAAGCTCGCCGCCGAGGCCGATCGGTGGGTGAACACCCGGGTCCCCCGGAACTCGATGGGGGAGTACCAGCGGAACGCCACAGGACCCCCCCGCCAGCGCGGCGGAGGAGGAGGGTCATACCGGAACCGAGACTTTACAGCAGGGCCGCCCCGGAGTCCTCCTCGGGGTCCGCCCTCGAACCGCACGTCCCCGACCCTAGCACGAAGGGGGACAACCCCAGCCCGACCGGGACCTCGGCCAACAGTAACCTTCTACGGCTGCCAACAACCAGGGCACTATGCCAGTGACCCCACCTGCCCCATGAACCGACGAAGCGGGACCACCGGGCCCCCGCCCGACAGCTGGCGGCCGCTGCCCTGGGGGAAGGGGAGGAGGAGGAAGAGAACACCGACGCCGGGTCCACCGAGTGGGAGCCGGCCGCCATGGCCCTCGTATGTCTGGGCAGCAGAGAAATGGTGCCCCAAACCCCCATCCCGAGCAACACCCAGAAATACCAGCAGTGGGTCACCATTAACGGACGCCGGGCCGAAGCCCTCCGTGACACTGGAGCCAGCGTGACCGCTGTCCGCTGCCTCCTGGTGACCCCCGAACAGATCCTGCCTCATGTACTGTGCCCCGTCCGGACGGCCGACAACACCGAGAGCATGTGCCGGATGGCCCGGATTCCATTCGAGTGGGGAGGAGTGTCAGGCCTGCTGAAAGTGACCGTCCGCGACGACGCCCCGGTGGGCTGCCTCCTGGGGAACGACCTGGAAAGTTCCCCCTGGGCCCAGGTTGAGCGCCGGGAGCATCTAGGGATGCTAGGACTGCCCGAATGGGCCTGCGCCACCACCCGGTCCATGACCGCTCCAGGCCACCGACCAACCGTAGCGGCGGCACCCGACGAGCCCGAGGGGCCCGAACCACCACCTCCCTATGTCGAGGAGGAACCCGACGCGGATGCCGGGCCGTCCGAACTTCCCCAGAACGAGATCGCCTCCCTCGGCGAATACCCTGAACTTGCACAATGGCGCCACAACGGGGGCCCCACAAGGGAACAGTTCCAGCAAGAACAGAAAACCTGCCCCTCCCTCGAGGGGACCCGACAGCAGGCGGCCGCCCAGGCCGCCGGTGACCCAACGGGAACTCACTGGGTCTATTGGAATGATGACCTGCTCTACAGCGAGCAGAAGATCGCAGAACTAGGGGCCGGTCGAGTGCTGGTGGTCCCCCTCCGATTCCGAGGTTTCCTCCTCAATCTGGCACATGATGTGCCCCTCGCCGGGCACCTGGGGCAAGACAAAACATACAGCCGCCTGGTGACCCACTTCTACTGGCCCCGAATGCGTAGGGACGTGGACAATCACTGCCGGACCTGCCAGACCTGCCAAGCCAGCGGGAAGACTGGGGGACGGGTCAAAGCCCCTCTCCAGCCCTTCCCGGCAGTCAACACCCCGTTCAAGCGAGTAGGGATCGACATAGTGGGGCCCCTGGACCCCCGAACCGCCCTGGGACACCGCTTCATCCTCGTTCTCGTCGACCACGCCACCCGATACCCTGAGGCCATCCCTCTCCGAACTGTGACAGCCCCCGTGGTGGGCCGGGCCTTGATGGGAATCTTCTCGAGAGTGGGGTTCCCCCGGGAGGTGGTGAGCGACCGAGGAACGAACTTTATTTCGAAATACATGCGGTCCCTATGGCAACAATGCGGGGTCACCTACAAGTTCACCACCCCGTACCACCCCCAGGGGAACGGACTAGTCGAACGTTTCAACAGAACATTGAAAGGGATGATCAAGGGCCTGGAAGAGCCCCTGAGGCAGAAATGGGACGTCCTGCTGCCCTGCCTCCTATTTGCCTATCCCGCAGAAGTCTCTGGGGTTCAGCCCCTTCGAACTCTTGTACGGACACCCTGTCCGAGGTCCCCTCAGCCTGGTCAAGGAAGGCTGGGAGACGAACATCCGAAATGCCCCTCCCAATGTCTACCGGTACCTCCTGACCCTGCGGAACCAAACCCGGAGGTTCCGGGCACTGGCCGAGGCCAACATCGAGGCCAGCCAAGAGGACATGAAACGCTGGTATGACCAGAACGCCTCCTCCATTGAGTTCAAGCCAGGCCAGCAAGTCTGGGTCATGTCGCCCGTGGACCCCTGTGCCCTCCAGGACAAATGGACCGGGCCCTTCAAGGTGGTGGAGAAGAAGAGCCCCGTCACCTACCTAGTCGACCTGGAGTCCCCCAGGAACCCCCTCCGGGTTCTACACACAAACCGGCTCAAGCCCCACTTTGCCCGAACGGAACTAAGCCTGCTGCTAGCTACCGACGATGGGGGCGAAGGCGACTCCGAGGCCCCTACCCGACCTCCTGAGGACCTCCGACCAAGACGGCTCCATAGAGGGCGTCAAACTCTCCACCACCCTGACCTCGGAACAGCGCCACAACTGTCAACAGCTGCTGCAACCCTTCGCTGCCCTCTTCTCCCTCACTCCTGGGGTCACTCCCTGGTGCGTCCACGACGTCGACACCGGGGACAGCCCCCCCGTGCGACACCGAGCCTACAGGGTGCCCGACCGAGTGCGTGCCTGCATCCAAGCCGAGGTCGCCAAGATGCTAGCCCTCGGGGTCATCGAACCTTCCGACAGCCCCTGGGCCAGCCCAGTGGTCCTGGTGCCGAAGGCACCACCCCGGAACTCAGATTTTGCGTGGACTACCGAGGGTTGAATGCCGTCACCAAGACCGATGCCCATCCCATTCCTTGGGCAGACGAACTAATCGACCGCCTAGGAGCCGCCCGCTACCTAAGCACCTTCGACCTCACTGCCGGATACTGGCAGATCAGGCTCACCCCCGGCGCCCGGGAGCGATCCGCCTTCTCCACTCCCGATGGGCACTACCACTTTCGGGTGATGCCCTTCGGCATGAAGAATGCCCCAGCGACCTTCCAAAGACTAGTGAACAAGGTCCTGGCCGGGCTGGAAGCGTTCAGCGCCGCCTATCTGGACGATATTGCCGTATTCAGCAGCCACTGGGCCGAACACCTGGGGCACCTCGGGGAGGTTCTGTCCGCCCTCCAGAGGGCCGGACTCACGATAAAGGCCAGCAAATGCCAGATAGGCCAGGGGTCCGTGACCTATCTGGGTCATCAAGTGGGGAGCGGCCAGGTGGCTCCCCTTCCAGCCAAAAGTGGACGCCATCAAGGCCTGGGAGCCCCCAGCCACCCAAACCGCTGTCCGGGCCTTCCTGGGCCTCACGGGCTATTACCGGCGGTTCATCCAAAACTATGGGAGCATTGTGGGACCCCTCACAGAGCTTACGTCCAAGAAGCAACCCAAAAAGGTGAACTGGACGCCCCGCTGCCAGGCGGCCTTCGAGACCCTCAAGCCAGCAATTTGTACCGCTCCTGTGCTGCAAGCCCCCGACTACAGCAAGGAGTTCATAGTACAGACCGATGCCTCGGAGTACGGAGTTGGGGCGGTCCTGTCCCAAGTAATTTCGGAAGGCCTTGACAGACCAGTGGCCTTCATTAGCCGGCGACTGCTGCCCCGAGAGCAGAGATGGAGCACCATCGAGCGCGAGGCCTTCGCCGTGGTATGGGCCCTCAAAAAGCTCCGGCCCTACCTTATCGGCACCCACTTCCGGGTCCAAACCGACCACCGGCCCTTGCGGTGGTTAATGCAAATGAGAGGAGAGAACCCGAAGTTGTTGCGATGGTCCATCTCTCTGCAAGGGATGGACTTCACAGTGGAACACCGGCCCGGCAACGACCACGCCAATGCCGACGGCCTGTCCCGTTTCTTCCGCCTTGGCGAGGAGAACCCCCAAGGAGATGGGTGACTCTCCCTGCCTTCGGCTGGGGGGGACACCTGTTGGACCCGGCCTCGTGGCGTGGTCCTAGCCCCCTTTCTGGCCGACCAGGGACCTCTTCAACCTTCGGGGTCCCCCCTGGATTGTACACATCAACCCGCACCAGCCAACGTGACCCGGCTCCCCCCGGCCGCGGCCCCAGCGAAACCCCGACATCGAGGCACCAAGATCCGGCCAGGGGGCACCACGTGGCCAATCCCCCGATCCCGGAGGAGGGGAGTTTCGATGGGACCCCCAACCGTCCCCCAACACCTGGGTACGATCGCTCTCCGGCCTCCCTGGGCACTGGCGCCACTCCCGCTGGGCGTCTGGCCTCTCCCAGCCCGGCCTCTCCGCCCCCCCCGGACGCAAGGGTCCGGACATCAAAGGGCTCCAGACCTATATTTGGGGCGAACCCGCACTAGGACAGCAGTTCTATCCTGGAGTCGAGAGCCCTGCTGATCGGATCGCGGCTGACCCTACGGAGAAAAGACTCTTGCCTGGAACTGTACCCTGAGCCCTGCTGACTGCGTCGCGGCTCCACCTTGATGAGAATAAGATCCTCACGGAAACATCGGGGCCCTGCTGACGCCGTCGCGGCCCAACCTCGCTGAACTACCTTCGGAGCCCTGATGACCTCGTCGCGGCTCGACCTAGCGGAACTACCATCGGAGCCCTGCTGACTTCGTCGTGGCTCGAGCTAGCTGACCTGTGCCCCGAGCCCTGCTGACTGCGTCGCGGCTCGACCTCTTCGAGCCGCCCTTGCGTCCGCCACCCGACGCTCCGACTCCCGGAGTCCCTCCCAGCTTGAGGCTTAATACCTGGGCGCAGGGTACCCCCGTACCAGGCTGGTACTGAGACTGTCCCGCTACCCCTTCCCCACAAGGACATTGAGACTCTTTTCGGATCCCTCGATCCACCTGTACATATTGCCAAAGAAACCTACGATAAGTACCGATAAAAATATATGAGAACTGATACCAGTGTCGAGTCCTGTGTGGTGGTGTTACTGGGCTAGTACGATCATAGGGGAAGGACCTCTCCTAGGAGGCTTCTCAGCGGCGCTCGGCTACTTCCTTGCAGTAAGGAGGCCCACTGGGTGGTCCCGCCGACTCCCCAGAGGTCCGCCTTCCAACAAGAAGAGAAGAGCAAGGCACAAAATGCAGAGCATGTCCATGAGAAGCTGCACAGGCAAGGGCAAAACGGCAGTGAACAACAAGGCCATTGGCCAGGGCTAAGTGCAGAGTATGTCCATGAGAAGCTTCACAGACAAGAGCAAAACAGCAGTGAACAACAAGTCCAGTGGCCAGGGCTAAGTGCAGAGTATGTCCATGAGAAGCTGCACAGGCAAGGGGGAAACAGCAGTGAACAACAAGGCCAGTGGCCAGGGCTAAGTGCAGAGCATGTCCATGAGAAGCTGCACAGGCAAGGGGAAAACAGCAGTGAACAACAAGACCAGTGGCCAGGGCTAAGTGCAGAGCATGTCCATGAGAAGCTGCACAGGCAAGGGCAAAACAGCAGTGAACAACAAGGCCAGTGGCCAGGGCTAAGTGCAGAGCATGTCCATAAGAAGCTGCACAGAGAATACTTGAACACAGCAAAGACCAACAAGGCCAGTGGCAAAAACGAAGTGCAGCGTATGTCCAGGAGAGGCTGCACAGGGAATGTGTGCGACTGTACCTTTCCATGGTCAGCAACACAGTCAGGGGGACCAATGTGCAGTACAGACCCACCTGGGTGAGAGACAGGTGTGTGAGGGTGACTACCACTCAGACTTGGCTGTCAGGCGTACTGGGAGCTGGCTGTGTCTCGGGACTGTCGGGGCACTTGACCGGGGAGAGAGTGGACCAGCTGAGGTAGAGCTATCAGTGGCTTGGCAAGCCAGAGGGCTCCTTGGACCAGGTGGTGTAGTGGCACGTAGAGGTGGAGTTATGCAGACAGGAGACACAGTGTGGCTGGGAGATTGTGGAGGGGTACCTTTCCACTTCTTGGGGATCCTAAATGGCTTGGCTGACTCTGGATCAATGGGAAGTGGTGTGGACACAACAGGAACACTCACCACCAAAGCTGCATCAGGTGCAGACGCTGGCACCCCCTCTGGTGATGTGCTGGACCCAGTGGAACGCTTTGCCTGGCTTCGCCTCTGCCCCCCCTTCCCCTGTTTACTAGGTGTCACCCCAACAGTGCCCTCCTTCCCCTGCTTCACTGGGCTTTGAATGGGAGCCGAGGTGGTGGGTGAATCTCCTTTGAGCCCTTCCTAGGTGTACCCTTGGCATGCACCACCTCCTTGGTGGGCACAGAAACTGTATACTTCTCTTTGTAAGATGCTTTAGGGACAGGAGAGTCCTTGGATGGGAATGCCTCTGAGGCATGTGTGCCTGAGGTCTGCTGCTTTGCTTTTTGTCCCCTGGTGTCGCCTGACGGGCTATTCTCTCTGTGCTCTGGGGTGGCTTTGGTCTTCTGTGGGGATGGTGTCTGCGCCCGTACCGCTTGGGTTGCTGCTGCTGTGTGCTTCCTGTGCCGTATTGTGACTTTGATGTATGTGGACTGTGGTCACTATCGTCAGACGTGGCCACTGCCAGGTGGGTGGACAAAGGGACCGGAGCTGGACTGTGAGTATGTGCCTGTTGAAGGGCAGACGTCACTGTTGAAGACAAAGCCTGGACAGTCTGGTGCAGCTCGCCCACGTCTGAATGTATGCCCTCCATGAAAGCAACCACCTGGGCCAATTTTTTGTCGTGGTCAATGAACGCATAGAGGAGAGTGGTCTGGCCTACACACAGCTGGCGCAAAAGGTCCACAGACTCAGCACTGATGGCAGCAGGGGGGACAGGGGCAGCGGTGCCAGGGGTGAAGGACACTCTTCCCCTCTTACTGAGTCGGACACGGGCAGCACCAGAGGAAGTGGCTGGGAGGATGGACACTGGCCATTGTGTGGTGGAAGATGATGCAGAGTCCCCGTTCCCTGTGCCTGCCAACATAGATGCATCCCCGCTGGCATCAGATGATGTGGTGCTTTGCCTCTCAGGCTGGGATTCCTCCAGTTGACTCCTGTCCCCCTCTGAGGTGCCGGTGACATCTATGTCACTGGGCTCCTGTGCAGCTGTTGTGCTAGTTTCACCCCCACTGGTGTCCGTCTCCTGTCCCTCCGTGACCACAGGAGATGCTGCATGAGAGAGAGAGATGTAGGGTCAGGTCAGTGGCAGCAACAGAACAAACATATGCAAGCAATGCATAACAAAAGATGACCACATCTACATGTGGCACACCACCCTGTGCAATCAGATCGTGCCAACTCACTATATAGACTCAAACAGTACGTGGAAACTGGAAATTCAGGCATGAGTGCGCCATGTGATGACCACACAGCACAACACCCTGCTTGTGGCTCCGTTCAACCAGACACACAACTAGCTCTGAGCACACCTAGGGACATGATGGGGGCACACTACTTGTTGCCACTGACAGATCTGGATGAAACAGGAGGGGACAACACAGACACAGACTACAACAAAACAGTCCAAATTGGCCACTAACCCATGCCACCCAACATGTCGTACTTTGGGGCCGAAAGACTGGTGCACATTGCTGTCAGATGTCTAGGCCTCCCCAATCTGGGTGCATGCAATGGACGCATTGATGAAGGCACACTCAGATCAGGAACACTGCCGTTCCCTCCCATGGGATTCCCAAGACTACCCCAATGCAGAAGAAACCTGAAGAGCACAACTCAGAATGCAATGGGAATGCACAGCATTCAAATTACCTTTGTAAGTACAGGTATGGCAAATGCATGACACCGGCACCCAGCCCAGCAGCCACTTACATGCCACTGCATCACACTACCAACATCACATAGGCCAGCGCTGGCACAGGCTCTGTACACATGCAGCCACTCCCAGCCAAAGTCACCCTCCCCAAATGCTCACCCCTGGCTTGCTGCTGATTCTCCTTCAAACGTGCATCCAGCTCAGGCTGTGTCACCGCCAAGATGCGCCCCATTAGTGGTGTCATGCTGCGCCGTGCCAAACGCCCAATGCGAGGAAGTAGCCCCAAGGTCATCTCCGCCAAGTTCTGTGCCAGCCAGCTGATGTCGTCCCACCTCTGTGGCAGTGGGTGCGCCGTCGGTTTGGGACCCCCAGAGCTCGCACCTTGGCTGCAATGGCCCTCCACACGGCCTTACGCTGGTGTACCTTGAGCTGCAGGCATGGAGACAAGAGGGGGAAATGATCAGTGACACAGTGTTATGTACCGGAATCTATCAGTATAGCAGCAAGATACAAACTCATCTCAAATCCTACGATATGTCTATCAGAGACTAGAGTACATCTCACATGGTACATCTGCATGGGAAAAGCTGATGTAAATGCATGCAGGTGTGAGGGGGAACACAGTCCCTGCACATCTCACACACATGCAGGATGCCAGCACTGAAACACCTATGTAGCCTGCCCACATCTCCAGTCCATTGTTGGGTTGGGCAACACATACATCACATATCAACCTGTGTCTGGGGGTGGACTCACTCTGTCCAAGACTGCGCAGCCCCCAATGTCCCTGCCCTGTGAATAGATAACTGTGTCATGGATATCACATTGAGGGACATGATCTCACAAATCCAAAATCCTCTTCACAAGGCCGGTCGTGTGCAATCTACAGTGCTGAGATGGCCCATAGCTGGAGTGTAATGAGGAAAGACTGATGTAATACTCTGTAAGTGAAGTGATGTGTCCTTGTCTTTGTGGGCGGGGACTGTGCTGGCCAGGTGGGCTCACACTGAGATGGACTACAGGGGCACACACAGCCATTCAGCCAAGCAATCACTATCCTGAATCCTGCATGAACAACCTTCTGTCTCACTGTATAGCTGACAACACAACACAGGTTACTCATACATGTGCAGGCAGGGAAACCTGTGGCATTGGGTACACACACCTTCTCCCTGGAGACAGCATGTTAGGCAATGCATGACACAACCCCACACTCCCAGGCACGTACTGCATCAATCCAACTACATGTGTGCCCCCCTGCCCTACCCCCCACTGTTGAGGACTTACCACGACATTTGGGGCACCATATAGCCTTGGGTACTGTGGGAGCACCTCATCCACCAGGACCTCCAGCTCCTCGCTCGTGAAGGGACTGGCACGGATCTTCTCTGTCCTTCCCATCACTGTGAACGTGAGACAACAGTGGCGGAATTGGGTGGTGAGGGGTCTCAGGCAGCAGTCCCTGGAGGCAGCAGTCCCTGGAGGCAGCAGCAGGTGAGGGGTCTCTGGCAGCAGTCCCTGGAGGCAGCAGCAGGTGAGGGTCTCAGGCAGCAGTCCCTGGAGGCAGCAGTGGGTGAGGGGTCTCAGGCAGCAGTCCCTGGAGGCAGCAGCAGGTGAGGGGTCTCTGGCAGCAGTTCCTGGAGGCAGCAGCAGGTGAGGGGTCTCTGGCAGCAGTTCCTGGAGGCAGCAGCAGGTATGGTGTATCTGGCAGCAGTCCCTGGAGGCAGCAGCACTTGAGGGGTCTCTGGCAGCAGGCTCTGAGAGCAGTGGAAATGTGAGGCTCACTCCTACACATATATAGCCCCCTGAGGTTGTTTCAAAGGTGCCAACCTGCAGCAATTGGTGGTCCAGGTCTGCCTCTTTCAAATGCATCCAATGACCGCCTCCGCAGTGGTGGAGCACGCCTACCGCGATTTTCAAAATTGCATCATGCCACCGCAATCAAGGTTCCCATTGGCTCTAGGGCAAACTCCATGAAGGTGACACACCGCAGGGGCCCGGTGTACGCTACCGCGATGGTGCATCTTTCAAATGCATCCAATGACTGCCTCCGCGGTGGTGGAACACGCCTACTGCGATTTTCAAAATTGCGCCATGCCACCGCAATCAAGGTTCCCATTGGCTGTAAGGGCATGCTCCATGGCGGTGACACACCGCAGGGGCCCGGTGTGTGCTACTGCAATTGTGGCGATGGAGCATGCCCACCGCAATTTCCCCATGTCTCCATGCCTATCACTACCGCACTTGTGTGAATGGGGGGTGCTGGTGACACACCGCTGGGGCCAAGCAGTAGCTACCGGGATATGGGTGCCATACATTGACACGAGGCACCGTGATTCAGGTGGCGGACCATGCCAACCACCATTTCCCCATGCCTATCCTTACCATACTTGTGTGAATGGGGGTGCTGGTGACACACCGCTGGGGCCAGGCAGTAGCTACCGCGATATGGGTGCCATACATTGAAACAAGGCACCGTGATTCAGGTGGCGGACAATGCCAACCACCATTTTCCCATGTCTCCATGCCTATCACTACCGCACTTGTGTGAATGGGGGGTGCTGGTGACACACCGCTGGGGCCAGGCTGTAGCTACCGCGATATGGATGGCGGTGCATGCCAACTGCCATTTCCACATGTCACCATGCCTATCACTACCGCACTCGTGTGAATGGGAGGTGCTGGTGACACACCGCTGGGGCCAGGCGGTAGCTACCGCGATATGGGTGCCATACATTGACACAAGGCAGCGCAATTCAGGCGGCAGACCATGCCAACCGCCATTTTCCCATGTCTCCATGCCTATCACTACCGCACTTGTGTGAATGGGGGGGTGCTGGTGACACACCGCTGGGGCCAGGCGGTAGCTACCGTGATATGGATGGCGGAGCATGCCCACCACCATATGGGCATGTCTCCATGCCTATCACTACCGCAGTTGTGTGAATGGGTGTGCTGGTGACACACCGCTGGTGCCAGGCGGTAGCTACCGCGATATGGGTGCCATACAATGGCAATGGCCATCTGGCAAACATCAACAGTGCACAGTGCCCACATGGTCAATGGCACATCATTGTGCACATGATGCCAATGTTCCATTTACTCCACTGGTGACTACACATGCCATGTTTGTGTATGTAATTTCGTAGATTGACCTGTACTCTCTCACATATCACTTATGATTTTGATGGTCATGTAGGCAGGACAGTGTTGTTCTGGACTCTACAATGTGTACACATGTCAATGTGTTGAGGTGCAGTGACAATCACAGCAATGCTTGTCTCAATGAATAATGATCTTTTTTGCATGGCCTCTTATGTCTGCTCATGCACACATTGGTCATTGTGTTGTGGATGTGCGCCAGGTTGAAATGACGCAAGAAGGTGTGACAGGTACAGCAGCTAGATAGGAGACAGTGGGGTTGATTTGTTACACATATGCTGGATGCTATATTCCCAGGCGTGCCCATGTGAAATGTGGTCATATCCCTAGGTGCATTCACATTGACCTAGGTGGTGTTTGAGGTACTTGTTTTGTGTAAGTTGACAGGTGTGCCCTGTGTGTAGCTGAAGGTGTCCCTACATGTAAGCTGGTCTGTAACTCAATTTTGATGGCAGTCATCATTGTCGTTGTGTCATCCAGAACATGAGATGCGGTGCCCATCTCATGATGTATTGCATTGACATGTGTCCACTTTCATCACAAGTAGGAGGAGGCCAAATCTGATTCGTCACTTGACAGTGCTGGAGGACATGGAGGTTGTGGCGATCATCCAGAAATGCCGTCTGGATAGAGCCACCCTAAAAACCCTTTGTGATATGTTGGAGCCCCACCTGCAGCCTCGCCGGACATATCCAACAGCTTTCACCCCAACTTATAAGGTGATGGAGGCCCTGCATTTTTTTGCCACTGGATCGTTCCAAGAGACAGTGGCCAGCGCTGGTGGGATGTCACAACCGATGTTCAGCATGGTGCTGCGTGATGTTCTGTCCGCCATAATGATATACAAGGACAGATATATCCATTTCCCCTGGGGTGCTGAATTGCCAGCTGTGAAGGGAGACTTCTATCCCCTTGGACACATCCCCCATGTTGTTGGTGCCATTGATTGCACCCATGTCAGGCTTGTTCCACCACAGGCAAGTGAGCACATTGACAGGAATCGCAAACATTATCACTCCATAAATGTGCAAGTGGTGTGCCTGGCAGATATGATCATTTCCCACGTGTGTGCCAAACTCCCAGGCTCAGCCCATGACTCCTACATCCTGTGGAACAGCATTGTGCCCCAGCTGATGGCTAATCTGCTTCCTGAGCGTGCATGGATTGTGAGTGAGTATGCCTAGTCGTATGGCGTGCTGGGTGTGTGACCTGCTGCACTCTGCCTCAGAGACATTGCAATGTCTATTTGGATTGTCATACCTAGGTGACTCTGCATATCCCAACCGTCCCTGGTTGCTGAGCCCACTGGGGAATCCCAGGACCCCGGCTGAAGTCCGCTACAATGAGGCCCATGGGAGGACACGTCGTGTGGTGGAGCGTACTTTTGGTCTGCTCAAGTCACGTTTCCGCTGCCTGGACAAGACCGGAGGTGCACTGGCATACTCGCCCAGGAAGGTGTGTCAGATTGTAGTGGCATGCTGCATGCTCCACAACCTAGCCATTCGCAAGGAGATTCCCCTGCTCCTGGATGATGATGAGGACCCAAGGCCCCAGCCTGCAAACCAACCCATGTCCAGTGATGAGGACAGTGGAGAGGAGGAAGGTGTTGACCTGCGTGAACAGCTCATCACCCGCTACTTCACTTGAAGGTGGGTGACAATGTACAACATACCCATTGTCTGCTGATATTGCTGTTGTCGTGAAGGGGTATGTGAGAATTGTAACACAGCCAGTTGTAGACTCAGCAGTGGTTGGCAATGTTTCTGGGACAGGTCATTTGGGAACATCTACAGGGCGTGTATGTTGACACTTGTTGCCCATTGTGACGTGTGCATGTTAGGTTATCTTGATGGTAGGTGTTGTGTCATGTCTGTGATGCCACACCCAGACTAGGGAATGTTGTTCTGTTGTGTTTCCCTAGGTGCCTTCAACTTCTCCTTGCCTACATACAGTCCATACGCCTGGTACTTTGTGATCATGTTGAAGACTGTACATCTTGCAATAAAGACGGGGCAGACACGACAACATATGTGTAAGGATGTTTTATTTACTATGGTGACATGTGAGGGGGGTGTACATTTCCATTGAGGTGGTGGTGGATCAGTGAGTTGACAGTTATGGTAAATGAGATAATCGAGTAGTCACCACATTGATGTGGTGACCTAGTCCAACAGACAGATGCCATTCACAAGGCAGTGTGGGGAAGGACAGTTCAAAGAGTCAATGCAGAGGGTTGCCATCAGGGCTGGCTCCGTGACTGGCGTTTGGCAGGTGCTTTGCCTCCAGATACTCCCAGGCTCTTCTTAGGACGGCCCCTTCGTCGCTTGGCAGGGGGGGCCCTGCTGCTGGGCCAGTGGGGTCTGAGGACTCACCCCTCTCTGTGGGCGCAGGGGAGGATGGTGAACTGTCATCCTGTGGCCCACCAGAGGGAGGTGGAGGTGTTGGTTGTGGTACAGGCCTGTCCCTCAGTACCGCCACTTGCTGACCCAAGAGGTCCACAATTTGTCCCATGCGGGTGTCGATGGACCTCATCAGCAGGATGAGCTTGCGTAACAGTGCATCCGACCGGCCCGTTTGTCCCTGGGCCTGTTCACATGCGCCAAGGACTCTGGTGATGTGGTCCAGGGATTGGGTCCCAGCCTCCTGGTGTCTGTGGGTGACCCTGCCCCTCCCACCTACCCTGCTGCCACGGACCTGTTGCCTCAACACTGTGAGCACCCGCATCCTCTCCCTGCCCTCCTCAGTCGGTGGTGTGGGGTGGTCATCCTCTGGGACAGGGAGGGTGTTGCAGGCAGCACTAGTGGTGGTGGTGGTGGCGGACGCACAGGCCGTAACAGCAGGGGTCTGCAGTGAAGTTGTTATTGCAGCAGATGTGGTGGGGGTACGATGGGGTCCTGGGACCTGTTGCTCCCTGGCACACCAGATGGGCCGGATTAGAGCTCATCGCCCAGAGAATCCTGGGAGTCAACATCCGAGAGTCCATGTACCGGGGGGAGACTGGCTCTGCAGGTTGCTGGTGTTGTCCTCTGCAGGGAGTTCTTGGTCACCTGTAGGTCAGATGGGAAATGGTCATTGTAGTGCACCCCGCAAGCTTTGTGTTAGCTGTGTGTCATTCACTGTTTGTACACTACACAATTGACTGATCATCACATTGTTTCCTATGTGCACTACTGTGCCTCCTGACATGATGCAGTGGTACATGTATTACTTGTCCATGGTGTGGGGTGTCAATGCATACCATGCGACCCGTGCATAATTTATAATTACAGGGACCTGTTGCCATCTAGGGACTGGCACAATTTTTTTTTCATTGAGGACTCTTTGTTGATTTGTCTGACCTGGCAGACGTCACATCTGGCCATGTACTAGCCATTGTCATCTCCTGCATACCTTTGTCCTGTCATGTGCATATCTTGATTTATACCACCACACATGCTTTTTTATTTTTCAAATGGTCCTTGTTGCACTGGCCCCATGGCGATGCACATTTCAATAGGTGTTGTGCATGATTGTGCCCTGACTTTCTTCTACATGGGCATTGGTGTGTCACACTTTGGTAGCTGTGACAGTTTCCTTTGCTTAACTGTGTGACACTGTGCATGGCAATGGGGTCGGTGGCATATTTGTGCAATGAAAGGGCTGGTGTTGTCATATGGCACCATTTTTTTGTGACAAATGTATGGGTGCACGTACTGGTTACTTGCCTGTTACGTGCTCACATTGGCTTTGTAATGTGACACATCTGTGTGTGCCTGGTGGAGGCTTACATCCTGCTCAGTGGTGTCATAAGACAGAATAATATGTCTATCTACCTGTGAGTTTGTTAGGTGTATTGCAATGGCTTCCATCTGCTTCTGGGTGGGGTGGGGGGAGTGGTCCATCTTTCTAGGCTGTAGGACAGGGTGCATGGTAGGAGTAGTGGTACAGACCTCCCACCCACAGACACCCTCCCAGGGAAGATGGCTACCTACCTGTAAGTTTGTTTGGTGTACTGCAATGGCTTGCAACTGCTTCTGGGTGGGGGAGTGCGCCATTCTGCTGAGGTGTGGGACAGGGGGCATGGTGGGAGTAGTGGTACAGGCCTCCCACCCAAAGACACCCTCCCAGGGAAGATGGCTACCTACCGGTGAGTTTGATGTGGGTTGTGTAATGGCTGACACATGCTTCTGGGTGGGGGGAGGGCTCCATCTTGTTGATGCTGTAGGACAAAGGGGCCTGGTGGGAGTTGTAGTGCTGGCTGCCTGTACATATACCCCCATGGTAATGTTGGTAGCTATGTTTGTGGTGAACAGGAGTGGGTGAATGTTGGATCTGTGAGATATGTTTTTATGAGTGTGTGGTGCAGATGAATGGAATTTTTCTTAGGTGGTGTAGCTTTGCAGTTGTGCAAGACAGTACATATCAGTATGGTGGTAGTCATTTGTTTGTACTTACCAGCCTTCACTCCCCCCAGCTACTCCTGTGAGACTCTCTGGATGCAGTATGGCAAGCACCTTCTCCTCCCATGGTGTGAATGGTTTTGGTGGAATGGGCGGGCCACCGGCAGTCCTCTGAGCCAGCTCACGGTTCTTGCTTCTCCGCTCTTTGACAACCCTCTTCAGATCATGCCACCGCTTTATGATCTCCTTTTTAGATCTTGGGGTGGTCCCTATTGCATTGACCCTTTGGACTATCCTTGCCCACATTTGTGTCATTGTGACTAATGGTGTCTGTTGGACCAGGCTGCCAAACAGTTATGGTTCCACTCTGACTATCTCATTTACCATGTGGTTGTGTCATTGGGGTGTGTTTGTGTTTTTGGAGGGCATGGCTAGTTTGCTGTGTGCACTTTTTGGCCTTGTTATGGGTTTTTTGCTTCGTCCGCCATGTTTGTCACATGGATCGTCCGCAGCGGTGACTATGCTGCAGCTCTTCCGCTGGCTCTCAAATTCATCCCAGTGTGCGACCGCGGCGGTCGGAAACAGCAGAACGTACCGCGAGACCATCGGGGATATCCTAATTTCCCGTGGAGTGTCTCCGCTATGCTTGCGGCGGGTTGGTGTTATTCCACTGCGTATCCGACCGCCGTGGATGGATTTTGAACATCACCACCCGCTACAGGCGTTTTTCTTGGCCCCATTCCGCCGCGGTCGGTGTTTTTTGGTGGATGATCCTAATTTAGCCGCCGGTTTTTCCACGGTACAGGCGGGCAGTTGTTTTCTGCTTCCATTGCGGTCGGGGTGGTTTTCCGACCGCCATCCTAATAGGCCCCCTAGTGTCTAAAATACTATAAAATTTAGTCATTGTGACTCTCGGTATAGTTTCTTAAAAAACTTACTAGAAAACTATGTGTACAAATATGTTTTAAAGCAGTGATGGGGTTAGTAATGTATGTATTGTAATAGAATGAATTTTTTAAGGTATACATTTTTAATGTGGTGGTGGTCGTTGAATGTCTGCTTTTGTTTTGCGATATCACAACGTGATATGCGTCATAGGTTTCAAAGATTCAAAAAAGAATAATTTGACAAGAAAATGAACAAAATGTTGGCCTCTTGTGTCGCTAAGACAGCTACAGATAAGACGTCTGTCTAACATCAATTAAAATATCTGTATATATGTGTTTTAGAGTTTCTGAAAAACACAGGATTTCCATGACTACCGGTGTTGTTGCGTTGTCCGGCGTCACAGCGAAAACGGACAATATTCTTTGTAGACAATTTTTCTGGAAACTGACTACGAAAATATGAGTTTGAAAAGTACACTAATAAAGTTCTACTATTAAATATACTGTAGAATGTGTCTACATATTTGTACAAACCATGCACTTTTCGTGACTACTGACGGCACCATGATGACATCGGTAGTCACAATTATAAAATTGCTGGTTTTCTGCTACATTGATCATTGAAAGAAAAGTGAAAACAATATCTTACTAAATATTTAAACTTCAACTTTATTTAAAAAATTTCTTTAAGTGTATTTTTCAGTATTTTAAATATATTTGCATATTACAGATGCTCCACAATAAATGTGACAATGTTGTTACAACTCAAAGAAGGCTCAGATTTTACACACATAAAGCCAGTGACATTCAGAAGCTATAGTTACCTGAGTTAACCATAACTTATGACCCAGTGATGCACTGCTTATGACCTCACATATTACATTACTCATGA
The DNA here is from genome assembly GCF_964204655.1 of Triturus cristatus. Lineage (NCBI taxonomy): Eukaryota > Metazoa > Chordata > Amphibia > Caudata > Salamandridae > Triturus > Triturus cristatus. Next base: position 822,930,881 of record NC_140581.1, on the reverse strand, counting down.
CATGGTCAGTGATAACATCTCAAATGACATCACTGGTGACACCACTGATGACATCATCCAGTGAGTGCCAGGTGTTTTGTAAACTTTGTGAGACCCTAGGATGAATACCAAGCTACTGTATATGTTCAATTACTATTCTTTCTGTACTACTAACGAATTATACTATTTCTAACATATTTCATCTGAGTGATTGTGTGACTGTGTCAATGTATGAATGGGTGTGTGAGTGGTTGTATCGATGCGTGAGTAGGTGTGTGAGTGGCTGTATGGGTGAATGAGTGGGTGTATGAGTAGCTGTATGGGTGAATAAGTGGGTGTGTGACTAACTGTATTGGTAAATGAGTGGCTGTGTCAGTGGCTGTATTGGTGTGGAAGTGACTGTGTGAGTGGCTGTAAGGGTGAGTGAGTGGCTGTGTGAGTGGCTTTATCGGTAAGTGGCTGGGTGTGTAAGTGGCTGTATGAGTGAGTGAATGGCTGTTAGAGTGGATGATTGGCTAACTGAGTGGGTGTGTGAGTGGCTGTATTGCAGAGTGAGTATCTGTGTGAGTGGCTGTATGGGTGGGTGAGTGGTTGTGTGACTACTTCTATGGGCATCTGAATGGGTATATAAGAGGTTGTGTGGGGGTGGATGCATGAGTAGTTGTATGGTTGAGTGAGTGGATCTGTTGAGCGGCTGTATGGGTGAGTAAGTGGGGGTGAGTGGCTGTGTGGGTGAATAAGTGGGTATGTGAGTAGCTGTATTGGCGAGTATGTGTGTGAGTGGTTGTCTAGGTGAGTGTGTGGCTGTGTGAGTGACTGTTTGGGTAAGTGAGTGGTTCTGTGAGGATCACTGACAAAATATCGAAGGTCAGAGTATCGACCTGCAAAAATATTGCAGCAAGAATGTCGAAGTCAAGAATATCGACCTCCTATCTAAATTATGGTAACTACAAAAATATCAGGGGAAAAATATTGATGTAAAAAATATTGTTGTTAAAAATATCATTTTTTATTTAAGTTAAAAAAATAATGTAAAATAAGCTAAATAATACATATAATTAAAATAAACATAGTTAAAAATATTTTAAAATGTTTAAAAATTATAAGTAATATATATGTAATGTAAAAATAAATTAAACATATAACACATAATACATATAATTACTTACTAATAATTGTTAATTATTTTAATGACATAATTAATAAAAATATCATATAAATTATATATACATCTATACACAAACAATAATATAAATAAAAATTAAATAAATATATATAACAAATTAAAAACAAAAAATATTTTTAATCTTTTTAATATTAATGATATACTACATTAACTAAAATAATACAAAAAAAAATAGATAGCGGAGGTAATAAAATTACTATTCCAACTCCAAACAGTGCAACAGTAGGTAAAATGTTGGATAGCGTAGGGGTAAAAATTACTATTCCCACTCCAGTGAGTGCAATAGTAGGGAAAGTGTTGGATAACGTAGGGGTTGAAATTTCTATTCCCACTCCCGTGAGTGCAACAGTAGGGAAAGTGTTGGATAGCGTAGGGGTTAAAATTACTAATCCCACTCCAGGGAGTTCAACAGTAGGGAAAGTGTTGGATAGCGTAGGGATAAAAATTACTATTCCCACTCTAGTGAGTGCAACAGTAGGGAAAGTGCTGGATAGTTTAGGGGTTAAATCAACATACTTATTATTTAAATAGTTTTCGTCAAATAAATAACATATTAAAAAAAATAAAGAGAAATCAATTAATAGTAAATACTAAAACAATTAAATTAATATTTACTTAAATAACAGTAAATTACTTCCAACCCTAGTCCCCCATAAACACACAACCCACTACACATTAAAAAAAATATAGATATTGTAATTGTCAATTAATCAATTAATACAAATTAATTACCAATTAATAATAAATTAACAATAAATAAATTAACAATAAGAATAAATGAGTAAAATAAAAAATTAATTATATTTAAGCTAATGATAAACTAACCAATTAATAAAAAACAATTAACAATTAATAATTATCAATACATTAATAATCAATACCAATAAATAAAAACATAATAATTAATTAATTATAATTAAATTGCTTCCCACCCTATTCCCCTATAAACGCACAACCCGCTCTGATACTAAAACGCAAAATTTACTTAAAGAAATTACTAATTTCTAAACATTTAATACATTTATTTAAAATAATATAAATACATTACAAAAAATGTTAAAAATACATATAAAATACATACTAAAATACATAACACTAATATAAAATCGATATTATTAACAACGATATTTTTGCTAATGATATTACTTACTTCAATATTACTAACTTCGATATTACTTACTTCGATATAAAAAAAAGATATTACTTACCTTAAGATCGATATTCTGGTCAACGATATTCTTGACATCGATATTCTGTCCCTACGATATTAAAGACTCGATATTAGAGTTGGTTGATATTAAAAACATCGATATTTTGACTGCTCACCGTTCTATGAGTAGGTGTATGGGTAGGTGAGTGGCTGCATGTGTGAGTAAGTGGGTGTGTGAGTGGCTTTGTGGATGAGTAAATATGTGTCGGAGTGGTTGTGTGGGTATGTAAGTGGGTGTGTGAGTTGATTTGTAAGTGGTTCTGTAGATGATGTCAGTTGATTTGATCAAAGGGAGATTTATAGAGCGCAACAAATGCCTGGAGGCGTCAAGGCGCTATAGTCACAGTGATAACGATCCACCAACAAGAAGTGAAACACACTACCTCGCAAAAGATTACCTATAGCATGAAAGGCCAGGTCTTTAATGCTTTCCTAAAGGGGGCATGAGATCTAATATCGATCAAGTGACTTGGCAGTGAGTTCCAGCGTCCCTCTGCCGCGACTGAGAAGGCTCTACCTCCCCATTTCATCTTCAGAAATCTGGGCACTGTCACCAAATTGAGTTGAGTTTTGCAAAGATTTCTACCATGGGTTTAGCTATGAAACCTAGCCCTAAGCCCAGCCGGGAAGATCTAATAGAGGGCCTTGTGCACTAAACAGATGACCTAGAACATAATACATTTTCTTATAAGGACCCAGTGAAGGTCATGTAGTCCCTTAACCACTGACTCTGCTGTTTAGGAAAATCCAAGATGAGCCTGGCTAGGGTGTTCTGCACTAGCTGTAGTTTAGCTTGATTGCTCTTGTTGGTCTCCAAGTATAGGGCGTTACAGTAGTTAATTCTATACATGATTAGTGCCAAAGACACTTGTTTCCATGCTGCAAGGGGAAGGAAAGGAAATCTTTTCCTTAACATTCGGATCAGTCAGAAACATGTTTATACTGCTCGATTGACCTAGAGGTCTAGGGGGAGCTGAGAGTCTAGCAGGACCCCAAGTTCTCAGCCTTCTCAGTAGACATCAGTATAGTACCTAGTATCTCATGCCACCAGCTGTGATTCCAAATAGAGGTTTGAGTTCCAAAAAACAGCACCTCAGACTTCTCCCCATTGAGCTTCAGGTAGTTCCTCCCCTTCCACGCAGCCACGGCTGTCATGCAGTAGATGAAATTGACTGTAGGAGCTACCTTGTGTTTCGTAATTGACACAATAAGATGGAAAGTTGGATGTCATCAGAGTAGGAAACCACCTGCCGCACAAATGAACGATTAATCTTGCCAGGGGCGGAGACGTACAGATTAAAAGGTGTAGGGCTTAGTGATGAGCCCTGCAGCACCGCACATGGCAAAGAAAAAGGGTCTGATAGCTAGTGATTCACTGCCACCCTGAGATCTATCATAGAGGAAAGACAACAGTAGTTTCAGCCCTATTGCCTAAGACGCTCTTTTGTATAGGTGATCAATCAGAAAAGATAGAGAAATGGTGTAAAAGGCAGTGGGCAGCTCCAGCAGGATCAGTGCTGCGCCTTGTCCTGCATCCACAAGTCACCTGATACTGTCTGTAGCCAATACCAATGCAATTTTGGTTCCGTGATCTTTCCTGAATCTGCCTTGAGACACATCCAACCAATTCTGCTGTTCCCCGAACGCCATCAGATGGGTATTGAGATGTCTTTACAAGATCTTCGCTGGAACTGAGAGAAGAGAGATAGGTCGGAAGGTTTTAAGGTCATCGGGGTCCAGGTAAGGTTTCTTGAGAAGGTGCTTCACTACCACCTCCTTCCATACTCAAGGGCAGTGGCCGGATAAGATTACTTCATTAATAATTAATGAGAGAGGGTGTGCTACCACATTTGCCATCGTATGATGGATCTTAGGGACACATAGTTCTAAATCGGAGCCCAGCTTAGTGATAAGAAAAAACTGCTCCACAAGTTCAGGTTTAAGAGAAGGAAACACAGTGAGGCTCGTGGCAGGTACATCCATGGGATCAAAGGAGATGAGGGGCTCTGATTGCCGTTTTCTACTTAAGGGCAGTGAACTCTCCGCTTCTTGAATATATGATTCGAGCTCCTTAGAGAAGTTAGCAATCTTTGCTTGGAAGAACTCCGCAAGCTGATTGCATAGCTCTTGTGAATCAGCCTTTGCAGTGGGGACCAGAGGTGTGAATCCTGCTGAACAATATTGAAGAGTTCTTTAGAAGAAGTTGTGACCTCAATTAGTGCAGTACAGTTTTTGAAGTCTAAAAGAGCTCTCTTATTGTCCCTAATCATGGACTGATTGTTCTTGCTCCCCATAATTCCTTCTTCAGACACGTTCCTGGTGACAACAAGCCTGCCTTTTCGACCTAGTCGGTCTGAGAACCAAGGGAGCTTTCCTCTTCAGCTAGAAATTATCGCATGGGAGCTACCTTATCCATAGCTGCACATAGTCAGGCTTCAAAATACTCTGCCCCTATGTCCACATACGCCTGAATCCTCAGGGGAAGGCTTCCATGTACAATCCTGAGGGCTTCAGCTAAGACCCCCTTCCAAACCCTCCTATGAGCCTTAGAGTGGACAAGAGTGTCCCTCTTATGGGGGGAAGGCGGTTGCCAAGAGAAGGAGAATGCAAAATGGGCAGACCAGCTGAGGGAAAGCACAGACTGAAATGACAGTCGGGGGTCATTGGAAAATATCCCATTAAGAAAATGTCCAACTATGTGGGTAGGGACATCAGTGATGTTATCAGTGATGTCATTTGAGATTTCAACAGTGATGCCACTGACCATGTCATCAGTGATTTATTATATAGTGCATTGCAGGAGTGTAAGTTATAGTTAGCTCAGGTAACTATAACTGCTGAATTTCACTGGTTTTATGAATGTAAAATCTGAGTCTAACTATAACTTCACTGTAACCTTTGGTTTTACCACTGAATTTGAAAGGTTTTGTAATTGTATTACCTTACTATGACATCCCTATAAAGCAAACACAAGGAGATGATGGACGGAGCACTGAAACTTTTCAGACACTAACCACCAGTCACAGATCTGGGTTGAATCCATCATCATTCTGTAGCTCACTTCACCACCCCAGTTCAGACCCAGCCATATGCAAATCAGTCTTAACCCTGTTCCTCATGGGAACAGTCCAGCCTGAACTGCCAAGCCAGGTATTCCCTTGACCGGAAGCAAACATCCTGGGACCGTGGTAACACCCCTGATCAGCCCACTTCTATTCACCCTCCAACAGGAGACGGCACCAATCGGTATGTTCCACAAAGTTTTTTATTATATTTCTGTTTTCATTTCACAAAAGTGCTTCGTGCTCATAGTGTCCGGCGGACGCGTTTTGGCAAAAAGCCTTCTACTGGGCCATCAAGTTTTCATTGTGTAGAGTGTCCATTTAAAGGGATACTCCCCTCCTTTTCATGATCCCTCACCTAATTGAAATCAGTCCCCGACCTCACTCCAGTCTTGACATTCTGGTGAAGTACTGTTTGTTATAGACCCACTTTGAAACCATTATTCTCCTTCCATATATACCTGTGCTGGATCAGAGAGGTGTTGAAAATGTTACCTATTTCCCATGTTGACTATACATGGCTCAATCTACATAAAAAAAAAAAATGTTGTAAATCTAGTTCAAAAGCAGCCAAGAATCCATCCCAAACTTATCACAGTATAAAAGTATCCACAGCATACATTTAGAAACTTAAAGATGTACATGCAATTCAGCCTCCGTATTCAAGCCCCAAGTGATATCAGTTCCTATTGATAGTATCCATCGGGATTCACATCTTCTCAGTGCCAATTTACAAACTCGTCCTGTGGGTTTGATTCCTATACGTTGTATCCCATAGTAACAAAGTGTGCCTTTGTCTCCTCCATGTTCTACCTAGATATGTTTTGCAACCACATAACTAGCTGTGATTGGCAATTGCCCTTGAATGCTGAAGTATGCGGGGTTTTAATTTGTTTACATGACCATATCATGAATGATGTAATATGTGACATCATCAGCAGTGGATTGCTGGCGCGTGAGTTATAGTTAGTAGAACTAACTATAACGGAGGAATTTCAATGGTTTTGTACAAGTGAAATGTCCAGCTAACTATAACACCCCTGAAACCTATGATTTTTTCCAGTGAATTTCTAAGGTTTTTTAAATGCTAATTCCTAACTATAACATGTCTGAAACCTATGGTTTTTTCAGTGAATTTCAAAGGTTTTTTAAATGCTTAATCCTAACTATAACATGGCTGAAACCTATGTTTTTTTCAGTGAATATCAAAGGTTTTTTAAAAGCTAAATCCTAACTATAACATGTCTGAAACCTATGGTTTTTTCAGTGAATTTCAAAGGTTTTTTTAAATGCTAATTGCTAACTATAACATGTCTGAAACCTATGGTTTTTTCAGCGAATTTCAAAGCTTTCTTAAATGACAATTTTTAAATGTAATAATAGTTATATTTATTTTTTTTTATACTGATTTTCTACATTTTTTTAACTGTTTATTTTTAAATATTTTATTTTTTAAATTACATTATATATTTTTAATATAAATGGGGAACACATTTTTTAAATATTGAAACTCATAGTTTTTTTCTGTTTATATTTATTTTTAAATATATTTATTATTATTTTCTTTATTGTTTTTTTTTTCTCAAATTTTTAGGGGGAGTCGCGCACCCAAAGCATGCATTTCTCGATCACTGCACGGAACCTAGCTGCCATTTTAGGGTTGTTGTGTAGGATCCGCGTAGGATGTGCGATGGGTGCGTATTTTCGTGCGCGATTGCTATACGCGACTCCAGGTGCATAGGTGACACATACGTATTCCTTTACGCGATGCTCGTGCGCTTGGGTCTTGGGGGGGCCTTTGAGACCCCATCCATAAATATTGAAGCACTGGGGGTGGCGGTCCCTGGGGCTGGGGGGCTCCTCTGGGTCCCCCATTCACATAATATTATTGCCCCTGGGACTTGGCCCCCGGGGGTTAATTACCTATGAAAGGCGGGAGCCCACGCTTTGTTTTTTTTAATCGTCGGATCCGCGCACCCTGCAAGCATCTTCCAGTTTAAAAAAAAAAATGTTTGGGCCTATATGCACATATATATATATATATATATATATATTCACTGAAAAAACCATGGGTTTCACACACGTTATAGTTAGGACTTAGCATTTAAAAAACCTTAGAAATTCAGTGAAAAAACCATAGGTTTCACACACGTTATAGTTAGGAATTAGCATTTAAAAAACCTTAGAAATTCAGTGAAAAAAACCATAGGTTTCACACATGTTATAGTTAACTGGACATTTTACTCGTAAAAAACCATTGAAATTGCCCCGTTATAGTTAGTTCAGCTAACTATAACTCGCGCGCCCGCAATGCACTGCTGATGACGTCACATATTACATCACTCATGACATGGTCAGTGACATCACTCATGACATCACTGATGACATCTCAAATGACATCACTGATGACATCACTGATGACATCATCCAGTGAATGTGTGTTTTTCTGAAAATTAAATATGTTTTATATATGTATATCTCAAGGTCGATGGAAGAATAAATGGGTATATAAGTGTCTAAATGGATGAATTGTTTTTGAAAAATTGATTGTATTACTGACTGATTAAGTGTATCTTAGTGAATACATGGCTTAGTGAGTAATGTTTAAATATGTAAATATCTGTATCAGTCTCTCACTTTGTGTATAAGTGGCTGCATGGGTTGGTGTGTAGCTACATGAGTGTCTAAATAGGTTATTAGTTGGTTTTTTGAGTATCAGTATGAGTGTGAGTGTCTGGTTCGGTGAGGGGTATTACGTAGTGCATGGGTGCATGAATAAGTGACTCATTGTTTGTATGTGTTGAAGACAGCATGTGTGCAGGACTGTATGGGTGGATGAGTGTATGTATGGGTGTGTTAGTGAGTGAATGACTGTCTCAATAGTGTCTTTATGTGTAACTACATATGTTTTAAACTAGTATATGTGACTATTGGTGTATATATGTGAGTATATGTGAGAGTGAGAGATTGAAAGAGTTCCTGTATGAATAAGTATGTGTTTCTATAAGTGATTGTTTAAAAGACTAAGTATGTGTAAGTTTCCGTAGAAGTAAGTGTGGTGGTGTGTGTATAACTGTATATGCAAGTAAATGTATGTTTGATTCTTTATTAGCATGACTAACTATGTGTGTGAGTACCTCTATGGATGAGTGGCATTGTGTAACAGGATGTATACGTGTATGAGTACATATGATGAGTGAGTACATGTATGAGTGACTGTATAGGACTGTTGGTGAATGAGTGGATGTGTATTTGGATCTTAGAATTACTGTATAGGTTGTTGTAACTGGTATTGGTATGTCCATTGTTTTTAAAATTTTAATTTCTATTTTTGATTGTGTGTATCAAAGGTTATATTAGGGGAAGAGGAGGTCTGCCACTCTATCACAAGGATGATGTCATCAGTGATGTCATCAGTGATGTCATTTGAGATGTCATCAGTGATGTCATGAGTGATGTCACTGACCATGTCATGAGTGATGTAATATGTGACGTCATCAGCAGTGCATTGCGGGCGCGCGAGTTATAGTTAGCTGAACTAACTATAACGGGGCAATTTCAATGGTTTTTTACGAGTAAAATGTCCAGTTAACTATAACATGTGTGAAACCTATGGTTTTTTTCACTGAATTTCTAAGGTTTTTTAAATGCTAAGTCCTAACTATAACGTGTGTGAAACCCATGGTTTTTTCAGTGAATTTGCAAGGTTTTTTAAATGCTAATTTTGTTTTTTTTCCTTCTATTTTTTTAAACATATTTTTATTTTAATTTTCTATCCTTTTTTAAAGACTATGGTTAAATTTTTAAAATTCTATAATATGTTTTTTTTTAATATATTTTATAAAATAAACATGTTTAATTTATTAGCAATACATTTTTTCCTTTTTTTTAATTTTTTTTTTAGTACGCGTACCGTAAGCTTACGGTAAGCGTACGGTTTACGCAACGTCCGTAATTTATCTACGCTGTTTGCGTATAGTTACGCAATTTGCGTAGCCGCGCGTCCTCCGCGTGGGACGCGTACGCGTGTACGCTACACGCGCACGTTACGCGGAAGTGTCGGGTAGTGACTGTTATGCGCATGCGCGCAAGCGCGTGTCTTTTTTACGCGCATGCGCACTTTTGCCGTAAGCGCACCGTAAGCGTACCGTAAGGGTACGGTAGGTCATGTGATCATGAAACACAACTTTTGATTGGTTGAAACTACTTTCAGTTCTAGAACTCTCCTACACCACACCCATTCCCCTCATTTCTGCTTGTGATCCCTTGGGAGAAGGAGCTGGTTTGTCTTTGGGATACGATGGCAGAACAGCAGAGCTCTTCTGAGAGTGAGGCTAGCACTAGCAGCACTGTCTTGAGGCAGAGATCGAGGAAACAAAAGCCCTCTTATGTATGGGATTATTTTACTTTTCCTGAAGGCCAGCAAAAGGTGAATGCACCCTTAGTAACTTGCAGGCTGTGTCAGCGTGTACTTTCTAGAGGTAATCCTGACAGGAAGTATTCCTTTGGGAATCACACCATGAAGAGACACCTCCAGGATGTACACAGAAGGACACATGGTCATCTTTTTGGAGGTAACTCTTCAGAAAGACAAGCAAGTACATCCACAGCAGCTCAGCCTGGACCATCATCTGCAGGGCTGACTCCTTCTTCTGCAGGTCAGGTGAGCCCTTCATCTGTGGGGGGAGCATCTCCTTCTGCTGGCCCTCTGGAAATTAACCCTCGATTTCTGAGGGTTGATATTCGATGTGCCTCTTGTCATGATCTAATTTGTCATAGGGAGACCAGTGTTTCCCTAGTGAACAACAAAATAGATCAGCACACTTGTCACAGAGACTAATTTTTCCATGCTTTCTTTCCTCTGTCCCTGCATGAACACAACGGTTCTTTTAAGAGCCAACCTTATCTTTCATCTTTTTTTTACATATGTTTTTAAAAACTTTTTTTTTACCGTACGCGTACGGTGCGCGTACTTTTAAAAAAAAAAAAAAAAAAAAACACTAAAAATCAATTATCACATTACAAGGTCCTTGAGAGACTACAATTATTATTATTGACTTACCATACCCACTCAAAAAAATATTTATTCATTTGTTTTTTTTAAAAATAGCTTTAAAAATGGTTCTAGTTTTCGAAATTTTTCTATATCAATCTGAAAAAAAAGAAAAAAAAAAGTATTAATATTTTTAAAACATTTTATTATACAGTACACATATTTACATATTTTTCAAAAAATATTTTTGCCTTATTTTTGCTGTTTTCAGAATATATTGCCTTAGTGATGCTGAATGTATTTGCATTACAGACTGAAACCTGAAAACCCCACTCGCTTGTAAATACTGTGCATGATTATACATGGCAAGCAGATGGGTGTGTGCTAAGAGTCTGCTTCTTCCCCCAAAAAATCGCTCCCCCTTTTTCCTACTAATGCAACTGTGAAATCACCAAAAAAAAACGCAATAAATCTCTGCCTGTAATTCCTCTCTGCACACAGAGTCATGTTTTCACATTAGTCCCAAAACGAAATTTCTTTGCCAATTTGAAAGCACACTTACTGCTCTTTTTTTTTTTGGGCAAGTGAAAATCACTTTTACAGACTGTCACATTATGAAACCACTTTTTTCGATTTTCTTAAATGCACATGTCCAAACTTCTTTTTCAGACCACCTCCATGTGTAACCTGGGTGGCTGCCTACACTCCAGCAAGGGCAACCAGCCTTAGTGATGCTGAATGTATTTGCATTACAGACTGAAACCTGAAAACCCCACTCGCTTGTAAATACTGTGCATGATTATACATGGCAAGCACATGGGTGTGTGCTAAGAGTCTGCTTCTTCCCCCAAAAAATCGCTCCCCCTTTCCATCTAATGCAACTGTGAAATCACCAGAGCAATACGCAATAAATCTCTGCCTATAATTCCTCTCTGCACACAGAGTCATGTTTTCACATTAGTCCCAAAACGAAATTTCTTTGCCAATTTGAAAGCACACTTACTGCTCTTTTTTTTTTGGCCAAGTGAAAATCACTTTTACAGACTGACACATTATGAAACCACTTTTTTCGATTTTCTTAAATGCACATGTCCAAACTTCTTTTTCAGACCACCTCCATGTGTAACCTGGGTGGCTGCCTACACTCCAGCAAGGGCAACCAGCCTTAGTGATGCTGAATGTATTTTCATTACTGAGTCCAACCTCAAACCCTTAAACTATTCTTTTTTTTCCAGTACACCTTAATTTATTGTGAAAACATACTCCATATTATTTTACATGTTCCTCACATTTAAATTTCTCCCAAAACAGAAAATGATAAACGCAACTACAACAAAAAGAATTTCCATTTCTATTATTCATTTCTTAAGTTACCACATACATCCCCTCTCAAACTCTAAACTCACCTTTAAAATTAGTTAGTTGTGAAAGAAATGTGACACTCAAACAGCAGATTATCAGAGCCAGGATCTCTGTTGTGTTCACCTCTCTCCTCTCAGCAGAACCAGATAATGGCAAACTTTCCCTCTATTTTTCCACACATATACATGTAAGTTTCAAATCTCAGTGCTTCCCCCTTTTTTTCAAATGTAATCACACATTTCTATTGGTTGAAAACCAACCCTTTTCCAAAAGTACCCTGCCCCCAACTTGACTTCTGCCTAGTACCCTTCCCCCAACTTGACTTCTGCCTGCTACCATAGCAACAGCTCATGGAACACTGCTGTGTGGAGTTAGGTCAGAAGTTCGCCACACAATGTTTCAATTCCACAGAGCAAGAGTGCTTGACTTTTCAAACCTAACAGCAAATCCATAGTACTGTTCTTTGGTAACACATTTTTTTGTACCAATACAAAACATGCTTCTATTAGTTTACACATACAGCCTAGTTTTTATTCTAGAATGGTATGAAACAGCCAATCAGTTCTTTTTGTTTTGAAAAAAATATGTATGCCTCCATTTCCAAACTGTCTTTCTTTTCATATTGCCATTCTACTGAAAGACACCTCCTGAGTGCATCCAGTTCTCCTTTGAAGATGTTCACAGTGTGGATTGTAGGGCACAGCTATGTCTTCTGGAGTGAAAAGTTTGCAGAGAAAACAGATATGGTGAGAGACCTTGCTTTGCCAAATGTAGACATTAAATGGATTGGTCAGAGAGGGTTAAAGTGGCACCAATTGATGCCATTGGTGAAATCCTTCATGCAAATCCAACACCCTGACCTCATAATAGTGCACTGTGGTGGCAATGACCTAGGCACTTTGACTGGGGTAGGTCTGGAAATGCTTATGAAGGACACCTTTGCACAACTGTTTTCACTTTTCCCTAAAACTGCCTTTGTGTTTTCCAACATATGCCAAAGGCAAAAATGGAACTGGTCCAATCATTTCTGTCCGCAGATTGACAAAGCAAGAAAGCACGTCAACAAATCTGTTTCTGCTTTCCTCCGTGACTATGGTATGGGTGCCATTTACCACAACAACTTGCGTTTTGACATGCAAGACATTTATAGAGGAGACGGTGTGCACTTCAATGATAAAGGGAACAGAGTCTTCCTCTTGAACCTTAGACTCTGCATCGGTACTTACTTGTAGGTACCACTAAAAAATCATTTCATAAACACAACGGCTCTTTTTAGAGCCCCCTAATATCTAAACACTTAAATCTGAATTTCATTTATTTTTTTATTTTTTTTCCTACCGTACGCTTACCGTAAGCTTACCGTACGCGTACCCCGTGATTTTTTAAAAAAATCAATAAATGTTTTCTTTGTACTTTACAGTCCTTCTTTGACCCCGTCACCAATGTAAGGGGGTCTGTAACTCTCCTCATTTCCCCCTTTTCTTGTTTTCACTCTTTTTTTTCTGAGTGAAACACACAAAATGGCGGCCGCCGCTTCCTGGTTTTGGCCGATTCGAATGTTTACTAAGATCTAACAGCCAATCAGAATCGCGCTCGCGCACGCCACCGTACGCTTACGGTAAGCGTACGGTAAGCGTACCGTAAGCGGGCTCAGATATATATATTGATTTAAAGGCTATTTTCTCAGAATCTACTGAACAGATTTACACCAAACCTACAAAAGGCACTTCCTTGACATAGGGACTACCTCTCTGCCACATTTCTAGTAATTCTGTTCAGCCGTTCGGGCTGTAGCTCGTTCTAACGGTCCTATGGAAAAATGCATGGGAAAAACGCGTTTTGGGACCCCCTTTTATCTCAGCCCCCGCTTGACGTATCCCCCCGAGACTTTCAGGGTAGGAGCGGAGCGTAGCGCCCCACCTATTTTGAGAAATTCGCGAGGATTCATCGACCGGCGCCAAAGTTATTCAAAATAGAATGTTGCGGATTTCCTATGGAAAAGGGGTCCTAACTATAACTACCTACTGGCGACCGCCAGTAGGTAATATATATATATATATATATATATATATATATATATATATATATATATATATATATATCCTGGCTCCTCTCCCACCATTTACGCCTGCTGCACTCTTCTGACGGGTGCAAGTAAAGATGGAGGTGGGTCCATTCTTAAATATCTGGCTCGGGTGCAAAAACACACTGCACTCACTGGGTGAATTAAATCCATTTATTCAGGCACACCAATTGCGAGGACGCGTTTCGGCATTCCGCCTTCTTCCAGCTCGCGTGTGCATCAACAGACATAAGTGGGTGTGATTGTTTAAAATGTCAGAGCTGAATGCTCATTGGCCGCAGTAGCTGATAGGGAGGTAGGGATTGGTTGCTCAATAGCCAATGTCGTGGGCCCCTCTGCTCGTACATCTCCCCATTACCGCTGGCTTGGTCCCCACATGTCAAACGTGATCTTCAGGGCACCCCTCGTCAACCTCCGGGTTATGTCACAAAACAGCGCAGGGATCAGCGTATATCCGATTGTCCTCCAGTCTGTATGACTGGCGCTTTCGCAACGCTGATATTTCCGACGCCCAGTGGTGGTGCAAGACGCTGTAAAATCCTGGCTCCTCTCCCACCATTTACGCCTGCTGCACTCTTCTGACGGGTGCAAGTAAAGATGGAGGTGGGTCCATTCTTAAATATCTGGCTCGGGTGCAAAAACACACTGCACTCACGGGGTGAATTAAATCCATTTATTCAGGCACACCAATTGCGAGGACGCGTTTCGGCATTCCGCCTTCTTCCAGCTCGCGTGTGCATCAACAGACATAAGTGGGTGTGATTGTTTAAAATGTCAGAGCTGAATGCTCATTGGCCGCAGTAGCTGATAGGGAGGTAGGGATTGGTTGCTCAATAGCCAATGTCGTGGGCCCCTCTGCTCGTACATCTCCCCATTACCGCTGGCTTGGTCCCCACATGTCAAACGTGATCTTCAGGGCACCCCTCGTCAACCTCCGGGTTATGTCACAAAACAGCGCAGGGATCAGCGTATATCCGATTGTCCTCCAGTCTGTATGACTGGCGCTTTCGCAACGCTGATATTTCCGACGCCCAGTGGTGGTGCAAGACGCTGTAAAATCCTGGCTCCTCTCCCACCATTTACGCCTGCTGCACTCTTCTGACGGGTGCAAGTAAAGATGGAGGTGGGTCCATTCTTAAATATCTGGCTCGGGTGCAAAAACACACTGCACTCACGGGGTGAATTAAATCCATTTATTCAGGCACACCAATTGCGAGGACGCGTTTCGGCATTCCGCCTTCTTCCAGCTCACGTGTGCATCAACAGACATAAGTGGGTGTGATTGTTTAAAATGTCAGAGCTGAATGCTCATTGGCCGCAGTAGCTGATAGGGAGGTAGGGATTGGTTGCTCAATAGCCAATGTCGTGGGCCCCTCTGCTCGTACATCTCCCCATTACCGCTGGCTTGGTCCCCACATGTCAAACGTGATCTTCAGGGCACCCCTCGTCAACCTCCGGGTTATGTCACAAAACAGCGCAGGGATCAGCGTATATCCGATTGTCCTCCAGTCTGTATGACTGGCGCTTTCGCAACGCTGATATTTCCGACGCCCAGTGGTGGTGCAAGACGCTGTAAAATCCTGGCTCCTCTCCCACCATTTACGCCTGCTGCACTCTTCTGACGGGTGCAAGTAAAGATGGAGGTGGGTCCATTCTTAAATATCTGGCTCGGGTGCAAAAACACACTGCACTCACGGGGTGAATTAAATCCATTTATTCAGGCACACCAATTGCGAGGACGCGTTTCGGCATTCCGCCTTCTTCCAGCTCGCGTGTGCATCAACAGACATAAGTGGGTGTGATTGTTTAAAATGTCAGAGCTGAATGCTCATTGGCCGCAGTAGCTGATAGGGAGGTAGGGATTGGTTGCTCAATAGCCAATGTCGTGGGCCCCTCTGCTCGTACATCTCCCCATTACCGCTGGCTTGGTCCCCACATGTCAAACGTGATCTTCAGGGCACCCCTCGTCAACCTCCGGGTTATGTCACAAAACAGCGCAGGGATCAGCGTATATCCGATTGTCCAAGCCAGCGGTAATGGGGAGATGTACGAGCAGAGGGGCCCACGACATTGGCTATTGAGCAACCAATCCCTACCTCCCTATCAGCTACTGCGGCCAATGAGCATTCAGCTCTGACATTTTAAACAATCACACCCACTTATGTCTGTTGATGCACACGCGAGCTGGAAGAAGGCGGAATGCCGAAACGCGTCCTCGCAATTGGTGTGCCTGAATAAATGGATTTAATTCACCCCGTGAGTGCAGTGTGTTTTTGCACCCGAGCCAGATATTTAAGAATGGACCCACCTCCATCTTTACTTGCACCCGTCAGAAGAGTGCAGCAGGCGTAAATGGTGGGAGAGGAGCCAGGATTTTACAGCGTCTTGCACCACCACTGGGCGTCGGAAATATCAGCGTTGCGAAAGCGCCAGTCATACAGACTGGAGGACAATCGGATATACGCTGATCCCTGCGCTGTTTTGTGACATAACCCGGAGGTTGACGAGGGGTGCCCTGAAGATCACGTTTGACATGTGGGGACCAAGCCAGCGGTAATGGGGAGATGTACGAGCAGAGGGGCCCACGACATTGGCTATTGAGCAACCAATCCCTACCTCCCTATCAGCTACTGCGGCCAATGAGCATTCAGCTCTGACATTTTAAACAATCACACCCACTTATGTCTGTTGATGCACACGCGAGCTGGAAGAAGGCGGAATGCCGAAACGCGTCCTCGCAATTGGTGTGCCTGAATAAATGGATTTAATTCACCCCGTGAGTGCAGTGTGTTTTTGCACCCGAGCCAGATATTTAAGAATGGACCCACCTCCATCTTTACTTGCACCCGTCAGAAGAGTGCAGCAGGCGTAAATGGTGGGAGAGGAGCCAGGATTTTACAGCGTCTTGCACCACCACTGGGCGTCGGAAATATCAGCGTTGCGAAAGCGCCAGTCATACAGACTGGAGGACAATCGGATATACGCTGATCCCTGCGCTGTTTTGTGACATAACCCGGAGGTTGACGAGGGGTGCCCTGAAGATCACGTTTGACATGTGGGGACCAAGCCAGCGGTAATGGGGAGATGTACGAGCAGAGGGGCCCACGACATTGGCTATTGAGCAACCAATCCCTACCTCCCTATCAGCTACTGCGGCCAATGAGCATTCAGCTCTGACATTTTAAACAATCACACCCACTTATGTCTGTTGATGCACACGCGAGCTGGAAGAAGGCGGAATGCCGAAACGCGTCCTCGCAATTGGTGTGCCTGAATAAATGGATTTAATTCACCCCGTGAGTGCAGTGTGTTTTTGCACCCGAGCCAGATATATATATATATATATATATATATATATATATTACCTACTGGCGGTCGCCAGTAGGTAGTTATAGTTAGGACCCTGTTTCCATAGGAAAACCGCAACATTCTATTTTGAATAACTTTGGCGCCAGTCGATGAATCCTCGCGAAATTTTCAAAACTAATGGGGTGCTACGCTCCGCTCCTACCCTGAAAGTCTCGGGGGGATTCGTCAAGCGGGGGCTGAGAAAAAAGGGGGGTCCCAAAAACGCGTTTTCCCCATGCATTTTTCCACAGGACCTTTAGACACAGCTACAGCCCGAACGGCTGAACAGAGTTATTTGAAATTTGGCAGAGAGGTAGTCTACAGGTCAAGGAAGTGCCTTTTGTAGGTCTGGTGTAAATCTGTTCAGTAGTTCCTGAGAAAATAGTCTTTAAATCAATATATATATCTGTGGCAGCTTACGGTGCGCTTACGGTGCGCTTACGGTAAGCTTACCGTACGCGTACGGTGCCGTGCACGAGCGCGATTCTGATTGGCTGTTAGATCTTAGTAAACATTCGAATAGGTCGAAACCAGGAAGTGTCGGCCGCCATTTTCTCTCGCACTCTGAGGTGGGGGGAGGAAAAACAAAGTCGGATAACATTAAAACGGACAGGCTAGACAGCTCATAACCACCTAGTCATGGTCAGGGTGTCACAAAAGAACCCACAAGGCCAAAAATTTAATTTTTTTTTTTTGGGAAAAATCGCCGATTACGCTTACCATACGCGTACGGTAAAAAATAATTTTAAAAAAAACCAATATCCACCTTTTCCCCACCCCGTGTGCAAAAGGTGCCCGAAGGGCACTTTTTGTGCATTGCATATTTAATAATAGAACAATTAATAGATAACCTTTAACAACGAAGTGCATATTATGTCCTCCGTGTGCGGACGGTGTGCATGGCATATTTAATAATAGAACAATTAATAGATAACCTTTAACAACGAAGTGCATAATATGTCCTCCGTGTGCGGACGGTGCGCGAAGCGCATCGGGCGTACATGGCCCATCCAGCGTAACGTGGGCACTCGGGGGGATTCGTCAAGCGGGGGCTGAGAAAAAGGGGGGGTCCCAAAACACGTTTTCCCCATGCATTTTTCCATAGGACCTTTAGTCCAAGCTACAGCCCGAACGGCTGAACAGATTTACTTGAAATATGGCAGAGAGGTAGTCCTCAGGTCAGGGATGTGCCTTTTGCAGGTCTGGTGTAAATCTGTTCAGTATTTCCTGAGAAAATAGCATTTAAAAGCATATATATATCTATAAGCGCGCACCGTGCGCGTACGGTAAAACTTACCGTACGCGCACGCTGCCGTGCGCGAGCGCGATTCTGATTGGTTGTTAGATCTTAGTAAACATTCGAATCGGTCGAAACCAGGAAGTGTCGGCCGCCATTTTGTCTCTCGCAGTCTGAGGGGGTGAAAAACAAAGGTGGAGAACGTGAAAAGGGGGCAGGGTGGACAGTTCCTGACCCCCTAGCCTTAGTCAGGGGGTCCCAGAAGGACCCCCAAGGGCCAAAATGTCCTTTAATTTTTTTGCAAAAAATTGCGGAGTACGCGTAGCGTGCACGTACGGTGGAAACGGAATAATTCCGCGAACTGCGTAACGTGGGCGCGCGGTGCGCACAGCGCACCGAGCGCCCACAGCGCACGCACGGTGCGGAAAAACCTTTAAAAAAAATAAAAAATAAATACATAACTTAGCATTTAAAAAACCGTACAAATTCACTGAAAAAACCATAGGTTTCACACACGTTATAGTTAGGAATTAGCATTTAAAAAACCTTGCAAATTCACTTAAAAGACCATAGGTTTCACACGTTATAGTTAGCTGGACATTTCACTCGTGAAAAACCATTGAAATTCCCCCGTTATAGTTAGTGCAGGCAACTATAACTCACGCGACCGCAATCCTCTGCTGATGACGTCAGATATTACATCACTGATGACATATGTGTCTTTCTGAAAAAAAAATATTTGTAATATATGTATAGCTAAAAATTAATGGAAGAAGACATGGGTAAATAAGTGTCTAAATACAGTGATGTAATATCTGACGTCATCAGCAGAGGATTGCGGTCGCGTGCACCGCCATGTCACATATATATATATATATATATTATATATATATACAAAAACACAGATTGTCCTTAGAGATGCCTCTCACAGAAGGGTCAATGCACTCCACTCAGAAGGCGGCAAACAGGTAGGTGGGCCACGCACATCCCAATGACCAACCGCGTTTTGAGCTCCCACGCAAACGATACGAGGTTTTCCTCCTCTCGCTTCAACAAGGCAAACAAGAATTTACTATCACAGGGTGCAAGCAATGCTCCCGCCCTGTAATAGCAAACATAAATGTCCCGCGCTTGCACACCCCGGGACATTGTATGACCTGCACCTGGTAGGTGGCGCTCCATGGTACCATGATGCTTTGTTTAATGCATAACTACAGAATTAGTATAAACGCATACTAACACTACTTGCACACGTGTGGTACAGCAACCAGAGTGTAGTGAAGAGGCAGAGGAAACCCAAAATCAAAAAATATAAATGCTACCAGAGGTAGGATCACATAGTTCAATCAGCCGACGACCCTGGGATGAGTAGAAACAGATTCACCAAGAAAACAGGTCTTCAGCACACGACCCTGGGATGAGTAGAAACAGATTCACCAAAAAAAACGGGTCTTCAGCACAACACAAGCAAGCGCAAAATCTTGGTGAGTGCTGCCTTCTTTTCACCTTCTCCCGCTCGTCGCCAAATTTATGTAGTGAACAGGAAGACAGCAGTGGATCCAATAAGTACATTTATTGCAGGAAAAGAAGACAGCTTAAACAGCCACCAACAGGACCAGACACCAAGGCATCTGTCTTCTCCAGCACAGTGTACAAACTCCCCAAGATTCCCCTCATGACAGCCCTACATTATAACATTACATACTTACATTAGATTATCATTACATACTAACATTGTACTATGACGTACATTGAAATAGTACACAGAGCACATCACTTTACAGCAATGAGCTCACGGTTTAATCCCTGAGTTTTCAGACCAGTAGGGGTGAGCAGTTCGCTTCCCACTCCCTGTATAGTATAAACACATACTAACACTACTTACAGTTACACTACAGCGGCCAGTATGCTACAGCGCCCACAGCCTATCACTTTTCAACAATCAGCTCGGTTTGATCCCCGAGTCTTCACACCGGTAGGCGCAGTACTTCGCTTCCCACTTGCGGTGTAGTATAAACGCACGGTAGAGCTCAGTAGTTTGCTTCCCACTCCCTGTATGGTATGAACGCCTACTAACACTACTTCCACAGGTATACTACAAACACCAGAGCACATCACTTTACAGCAATGACCTCCCGGTTTAGGCTACAGGTTTCATACCCGACTGTAGCAGCATCTCATCTCAGCACCATGTCACTCTGAGCAACACCGCACTTTCAGACCGGTAGGTGTGACTAATTCGCTTCGCACTCCCCCACAGAGGTTACAGTGCTCCTATCCTCCTGTTTCCTACTCTTTTCGCCCTTTTTCCCCCTCACTCGCTTCAATGGAATCACAAAATGGCGGCCAACACTTCCTAGTTGCAACCGCTCGCAGCGCTCACAACCAATAAGCAGCAAGCTTGTGCTCGTAACGCCTCAGCCAATCAGATGGCAAAATTCCCAAATATCGATATCTGTAATTTCGATATTTCTCCAAAACTACTGAACGGATTTACACCAAATGAACAACAGCGTGCTTTCTAGACCAAGACCCTTCTCCCTGCCAAATTTGGGGCAATTCCATTCACCCGTTCGACCAGTAGCCTTGTCTAAAGTTTCCTATGGAAATTAGCATGGAGAAAACACGTTTTGGGACCCCCCCTTTTTTCTCGGCCCCCCCTTGACTAATCACCCCCAACCTTCCCACATAGGAGCTGATATGAACAAAGAATTAGTTTGGAAAATTTCATGAAGATTCATCAAACAACGCCAAAGTTATAAGCAAAACAAAAAATGCTCTTTCTATGGAAACTTAGTCCTAACTATATCTACCTACTGGCAACCGCCAGTAGGTAAAATATATATATATATATATATATATATATATATATATATATATATATATATATATATATATATATATATCCACGCTCTTCGTTCACAAGTTTCTCCAGGAAAAAGAACGAACGTAGACCTCAATTAATATTTTTATTCCTCCTCGCCTGCCATTACGCATTTCGGCCGTCCGAGCGGCCTTGATCACATGACACTCTCCAGAAGCAGTAATGAGGAACACTGCACCCATTCAGGGTTTTATGACTTTGACACACTACAAGAACCATAATTCTTTGCCCATTGGAGGGCGTGGCATCAATTGAAAAGAAGGTGTGTCGTACATTGCAGTTTTCAGTCGAGCCTTTGAGAAAGGAGTATGGTGGCTTCGAAACGCGTCTGCAACATCGACTGTTAATGGAGTAAGAGACTGTGGTGGTATTCTGCCCTGGAAATGCAATTTTACCAATAAATGCTGTGTAAGCCAATTGCCTGAGTGCGGTCTTGCCTTAGGGGCATCTTGGAGCTTTATATATATATATATATATATATATATATATATATATATATATATACTCCTCCAAGCCCGCTTAATTAAAAACGGGTCTGACACATGCTGGGGTTGCCAAACTCAGGTTTAATGCCACCAGGATACACAAAGCAATCTTCGCGATGTCCACACTATCAGCCCCTGGCAGACGCGTTTCGGCGGTTGCCTTCCTCAATGCCGGGTGTTTGCTGTGTGCTCCAAGCTGTAAGTTTTCGCGGGGCTTTTGTTAAAAATCCTGCCGAGGATTCTCATTGGCTGAGGGTTGTGGCAATAGAAAGCGGACAGAGAAAGTTCTTCCAGATAGTACTTGCCGCTTTCCTGCCCAACGATCCTCGTGTTGCTGTGCTGAGGCTCCCGCTGTCAGGAACAAGACAGTCTAAAATACAGAGCAAGGTACAGTGACCCGCCCTAGCACATGATAATGCCATGTTTTGACTCGCCTGTTCCCTTTATTCTGCGGGATCTGCATGGTGGATTTCATCGTTGCCAGGCAACCCTCTCAGCAGACAATCTGCTCCCTCTCCCCAATACCTTTAAACAGTCCAGGTTGGGGGGGCGCCGCGTTGTGCTTTCCATGCACCATAGACCAAAAGATTTGCCGGCATACGCGGAGCTCCTGAACGAGGGGCGTGCCAGAAAGCGGAGCCGACCTCCGCTATCACATACTCCTCCAAGCCCGCTTAATTAAAAACGGGTCTGACACATGCTGGGGTTGCCAAACTCAGGTTTAATGCCACCAGGATACACAAAGCAATCTTCGCGATGTCCACACTATCAGCCCCTGGCAGACGCGTTTCGGCGGTTGCCTTCCTCAATGCCGGGTGTTTGCTGTGTGCTCCAAGCTGTAAGTTTTCGCGGGGCTTTTGTTAAAAATCCTGCCGAGGATTCTCATTGGCTGAGGGTTGTGGCAATAGAAAGCGGACAGAGAAAGTTCTTCCAGATAGTACTTGCCGCTTTCCTGCCCAACGATCCTCGTGTTGCTGTGCTGAGGCTCCCGCTGTCAGGAACAAGACAGTCTAAAATACAGAGCAAGGTACAGTGACCCGCCCTAGCACATGATAATGCCATTTTTTGACTCGCCTGTTCCCTTTATTCTGCGGGATCTGCATGGTGGATTTCATCGTTGCCAGGCAACCCTCTCAGCAGACAATCTGCTCCCTCTCCCCAATACCTTTAAACAGTCCAGGTTGGGGGGGCGCCGCGTTGTGCTTTCCATGCACCATAGACCAAAAGATTTGCCGGCATACGCGGAGCTCCTGAACGAGGGGCGTGCCAGAAAGCGGAGCCGACCTCCGCTATCACATACTCCTCCAAGCCCGCTTAATTAAAAACGGGTCTGACACATGCTGGGGTTGCCAAACTCAGGTTTAATGCCACCAGGATACACAAAGCAATCTTCGCGATGTCCACACTATCAGCCCCTGGCAGACGCGTTTCGGCGGTTGCCTTCCTCAATGCCGGGTGTTTGCTGTGTGCTCCAAGCTGTAAGTTTTCGCGGGGCTTTTGTTAAAAATCCTGCCGAGGATTCTCATTGGCTGAGGGTTGTGGCAATAGAAAGCGGACAGAGAAAGTTCTTCCAGATAGTACTTGCCGCTTTCCTGCCCAACGATCCTCGTGTTGCTGTGCTGAGGCTCCCGCTGTCAGGAACAAGACAGTCTAAAATACAGAGCAAGGTACAGTGACCCGCCCTAGCACATGATAATGCCATTTTTTGACTCGCCTGTTCCCTTTATTCTGCGGGATCTGCATGGTGGATTTCATCGTTGCCAGGCAACCCTCTCAGCAGACAATCTGCTCCCTCTCCCCAATACCTTTAAACAGTCCAGGTTGGGGGGGCGCCGCGTTGTGCTTTCCATGCACCATAGACCAAAAGATTTGCCGGCATACGCGGAGCTCCTGAACGAGGGGCGTGCCAGAAAGCGGAGCCGACCTCCGCTATCACATACTCCTCCAAGCCCGCTTAATTAAAAACGGGTCTGACACATGCTGGGGTTGCCAAACTCAGGTTTAATGCCACCAGGATACACAAAGCAATCTTCGCGATGTCCACACTATCAGCCCCTGGCAGACGCGTTTCGGCGGTTGCCTTCCTCAATGCCGGGTGTTTGCTGTGTGCTCCAAGCTGTAAGTTTTCGCGGGGCTTTTGTTAAAAATCCTGCCGAGGATTCTCATTGGCTGAGGGTTGTGGCAATAGAAAGCGGACAGAGAAAGTTCTTCCAGATAGTACTTGCCGCTTTCCTGCCCAACGATCCTCGTGTTGCTGTGCTGAGGCTCCCGCTGTCAGGAACAAGACAGTCTAAAATACAGAGCAAGGTACAGTGACCCGCCCTAGCACATGATAATGCCATTTTTTGACTCGCCTGTTCCCTTTATTCTGCGGGATCTGCATGGTGGATTTCATCGTTGCCAGCCACCAACAGGACCAGACACCAAGGCATCTGTCTTCTCCAGCACAGTGTACAAACTCCCCAAGATTCCCCTCATGACAGCCCTACATTATAACATTACATACTTACATTAGATTATCATTACATACTAACATTGTACTATGACGTACATTGAAATAGTACACAGAGCACATCACTTTACAGCAATGAGCTCACGGTTTAATCCCTGAGTTTTCAGACCAGTAGGGGTGAGCAGTTCGCTTCCCACTCCCTGTATAGTATAAACACATACTAACACTACTTACAGTTACACTACAGCGGCCAGTATGCTACAGCGCCCACAGCCTATCACTTTTCAACAATCAGCTCGGTTTGATCCCCGAGTCTTCACACCGGTAGGCGCAGTACTTCGCTTCCCACTTGCGGTGTAGTATAAACGCACGGTAGAGCTCAGTAGTTTGCTTCCCACTCCCTGTATGGTATGAACGCCTACTAACACTACTTCCACAGGTATACTACAAACACCAGAGCACATCACTTTACAGCAATGACCTCCCGGTTTAGGCTACAGGTTTCATACCCGACTGTAGCAGCATCTCATCTCAGCACCATGTCACTCTGAGCAACACCGCACTTTCAGACCGGTAGGTGTGACTAATTCGCTTCGCACTCCCCCACAGAGGTTACAGTGCTCCTATCCTCCTGTTTCCTACTCTTTTCGCCCTTTTTCCCCCTCACTCGCTTCAATGGAATCACAAAATGGCGGCCAACACTTCCTAGTTGCAACCGCTCGCAGCGCTCACAACCAATAAGCAGCAAGCTTGTGCTCGTAACGCCTCAGCCAATCAGATGGCAAAATTCCCAAATATCGATATCTGTAATTTCGATATTTCTCCAAAACTACTGAACGGATTTACACCAAATGAACAACAGCGTGCTTTCTAGACCAAGACCCTTCTCCCTGCCAAATTTGGGGCAATTCCATTCACCCGTTCGACCAGTAGCCTTGTCTAAAGTTTCCTATGGAAATTAGCATGGAGAAAACACGTTTTGGGACCCCCCCTTTTTTCTCGGCCCCCCCTTGACTAATCACCCCCAACCTTCCCACATAGGAGCTGATATGAACAAAGAATTAGTTTGGAAAATTTCATGAAGATTCATCAAACAACGCCAAAGTTATAAGCAAAACAAAAAATGCTCTTTCTATGGAAACTTAGTCCTAACTATATCTACCTACTGGCAACCGCCAGTAGGTAAAATATATATATATATATATATATATATATATATATATATATATATATATATATATATATATATATATCCACGCTCTTCGTTCACAAGTTTCTCCAGGAAAAAGAACGAACGTAGACCTCAATTAATATTTTTATTCCTCCTCGCCTGCCATTACGCATTTCGGCCGTCCGAGCGGCCTTGATCACATGACACTCTCCAGAAGCAGTAATGAGGAACACTGCACCCATTCAGGGTTTTATGACTTTGACACACTACAAGAACCATAATTCTTTGCCCATTGGAGGGCGTGGCATCAATTGAAAAGAAGGTGTGTCGTACATTGCAGTTTTCAGTCGAGCCTTTGAGAAAGGAGTATGGTGGCTTCGAAACGCGTCTGCAACATCGACTGTTAATGGAGTAAGAGACTGTGGAGGTATTCTGCCCTGGAAATGCAATTTTACCAATAAATGCTGTGTAAGCCAATTGCCTGAGTGCGGTCTTGCCTTAGGGGCATCTTGGAGCTTTATATATATATATATATATATATATATATATATATATATATATATATATATATATATATATATATATATATATATATATTCACTTAAAAAACCATAGGTTTCACACATGTTATAGTTAGGTGGATATTTCACTCGTAAAAAACCAATGAAATTCCCCCGATATAGTTAGTTCAGATAACTATAACTCGCGCGCCCGCAATCCACTGCTCCTGACGTCACATATTACATCACTCATGACATGGTCAGTGGCATCACACATGACATCATCCTTGTGATAGAGTGGCGGTCGCGCGAGTTATTTTCACCCAGGTAAATCAAAAGCATATCAGGGCAAACCCTCTGTGGAGCTAGCCTTATCAATCAAAGTAACAAGTTACCCCAGCGCAGTCCCCCTGTACCCTACCATAGAACCTCATGCCGGCTGCTGTGCAGTCCCAGATTTCATCCATATACTTACTGGTCCAGGTATTTCACTGCCCAATGCACAAACAAATGTCCCACGATCCAGGTCTGGTCCCTGGTTCACTCACACATCCTGCATCAGAAGAAAAAGGGAATTAGGCCCAGCATCTAACACAGACCCCGCAAACTACCCACCAAAACCAGAACAGGAACCCCTTCATTTCCTCACATAGCATTCACAGCACCGTGACCTCCAGCTGTCAATCCGATGTATCTAGCCCCAATCCCACCCCAAGCTAGCTGCTGCCGTCGCTGCACCAAACCAAGCAGAGTGTGTCCGAAAAACAGCAGGATCCCTCCGTAGGCTGCGCAGTCCCATCCACAGTACTGCCAACAACTGAAAAGCTGACACCTTCTGGCCCCCTTCATGACAAAAAATTGCCCTATACCGCCAACCAGGCCATACCTGAAAGCAAAGCCATTCCCGCACAGGGCACACTTCCACGCTCCCCCTTCACTCAAGCATACCCAATCCCCCCTACCTTGCTGGTCAGACTCCGAACGCCACCGCCAAATACCCAAACATCCCAGATCTAAACACACTTCTGCATGCAGCACCCCACCTGACTCGTAGACTCCAACAACTCTGAAACCCAAAAGCACCAAAGAACATCTAAATCAGATACACAAAAAACAGCCACCTCAAAACTATCATAACACCATGCAGGCAACACTGACAACAACTCCCTCAACAATTCAAATGTAATAGCCTCTCGCACTGCAGCCCCCCCACCCTGTTGTTCACCCCACCCTTCAGAACCAGTCCCAGTATCTCATCTCCGGCAGAGTCCAAACCCCAGTACAGTTTGACATAAAATTAGATCTCTGCCAACTTGCCCCCAATAGTTGTGGGCGATAAACCTTTGTCCATACAAAACAAAACGTAACACTCTCCTCTCCGCACTACCCATTCCAGCACCCAGTCTCATAGTGCACAGCCCTCAAACAACTCAAACTCACTTCAAGCCAGCCTGTAACTCCTCCTGGAAGCCAACGATCCCTCGACCAGACTTAGAACTCTCATTTGCCCAGGACCCAAATGTCACCTGGCAGCGGCGACAGTGTCTGCTCCTGGTGCAAATCTGTGAAAACTATGCCACTGTGAATGAGATAAGAAATCCGCAAAGTCATTCTGCACACCAGGTAGATGCTTAGCCCTGAAAACAATGTTCAAACGTAAGCAGATCAGCATGAATCTCCACAACAAACGCACAACCTTCCAGTCTCTAGCCTTTAGCCTATTGACCTAAATTCAGTACTGTCATGTTTTTGACATTAAACAACACTGTCCTGTTAGGCAGTTCCCTCCCCCACACCTCCAATGCCACCAACAGAGGGAAAAACTCCACAAAGGTTATGCTGCGCCTTTTGCTCAACCAGTGCGCTGGCCAGTGTCCTGCACACCACCTTTCTGCCCAAAACAGACCAAAACCTTGAGTATCTGCCACATACGAAAGTATCTGTATATGCCTGACAGTGTTCTTGTCCAAGAAACACGTGGGCACTCCATTGAGGTCATCCAGAAACGTCCTCCAAACCCCCAAATCTGCCCTGACTGCCATCAAAAGCCACGCTTTGGGATGAGGCAAAACCGCTCCAGACATGGCCATGCCCATGCACCTGCAGAACGTCCGGCAGGCCTGCACTACGCGACATGCAAAATTCAATAAACCAAGCAACTTTTGTACATGTCACAACTCAATTTTTATGTTCATCCAGCACCTCCAACAGGAAACCTTGCATCTCATCATCTGTACTGTATCCAGATCGATGCCCAGGAACGTCAACACCTCAAGTGGACCCTCTGTCTTCCATGGCACCAAAGGCACCCCAAAACACCCTGCCATGGTCTGAAAATTCTGCAGAGCCCTGAAGCATTACCCTGAGTCTTTCCTGCCCACAAACAGGAAATCATCCAGATAGTAAGACACCTCCCAATGGCCACTAGATTTTGTGAAGACCCATTGCAAGAAGGTACTAAAGGCTTTGAACAAGGCATAGTAAATGGCACAACCCATCGGCAAGACTTTGTCAACATAGATGGCCCCCCAAACTGCATGCCCAGCAACAGAAAATCAGCAGAGTGTATCGGCAGCAAGCAGAAAGCTGACTTAATGTTGCATTTTGCCAGTTCTGCACCCTGACCGCACTCTCACTAGAAGAACCACGCTGTTCAAGGATGCATACAACACCTTACAGCCCTCCTCAGCAATGAAGTCATTTACCGAAGCTCCCTCTGGCCATGACAAATGATGATCAACTGAAATTCCCCTGCCACTTTCTTGGGCACCACCCTCAAAGGGGAAACAATCAAGTCAGCGGTGGGCAAATCCAGATACGGCCCGCTATTCTCCCTTCAGTCACCTCATTGTCCAGTTTCGCCGCCACCAACCCAGGAAACTCCTTAGGAAATCACAAATTATCTGCCCAACTACGACCTTAGGCCCTTGTCACCTAATCCAGAAATCTTCCTCAAAACCCCATTATAGCCGTAAAGCTGCCTCTCTATCGGGATACACTGTCAGGCAAGGTCGTAGGGTGTCTGCTTTAATGGGAGAAGGTGCCCTTTCGGTCCAGGTTGTGCCTGCTGATCCCATCCCCTAGAAGCTTTCCACTGCTAAACCAGGCTGGCCAATTTGAGGCAATGAGTAATGAGATGCCTCCCCCCACACTTGGAACACTCATCTTTGAATTTGCATCTGTGAGAGCAACAGAAACCCTTGTTAAAGTTCCAGCATGCCCCAACATTGGGTCCAGCTGACTTTGGCACAAATCCCGCTCATTGGTTGGGCTAAAAAGTCCTCTAAGTGATGGTCAGGCTGTACGCAGTGTGCATAGAGACTGTGGACAACGTGGACCACATCCACTACATCTACAGTTCAGAGCCCACCTTCCCCCACGGCTTATGCGGATTCAGACTCATCATCAACTCCTCGTCATAACTAAGTCATGCATATCCCCCAAAATGCATCTGGGCCTTCCAAATGATGTCCACATATTGCACAGAGCTATCGCTGTATCACCGTGTTTCTCAAAATATATGCTTGCATATATCAGGAAAGTGGACGTCCAATGCTTCAAATAAATGGTACCCTGGACCTTCTAGTCAATTCCCAATCTTCCTCCTTGGACCCCTCTTGGGCCTGAATGTCCCTAGGCAAATGCTTGAAAACATCGAGATATTCGTGCTTTCAAGTCCAGACCCATGTAAGGCAGCCTCTTCTTGTGCTTGTCATCATCCAAGGCCTCAAACTCCTGCCATTCAGCATCCTCTGAGATATCCATCTGTCACTACTTCCCTTCAGCAGCCTTCTTGCCATTGGATCGTTTGGGTGTCCCTTTTCCCTTCAAAGTGTACTTAGCCTTACCTGCCCAAACATTGATGACCCTATTTCCCCACACCCACAGATGTGCATGTGGCCCCACTTTTCTTCTGCTCCCCGAATCCCCAAATGGACCACTACTCCCCCCTACCCGAGGGCAACAGCTCTGCATCCTTCTTCTCCCTGCGACATCCATCGCTCGTCTTCGTCACCCCACTCTTGGTGTCTCCTTGGTCCACACTTGACTTCTGCAAAACACTAACTGCACAACTCGTTGCATGCCCTTTTCCCTTGTGGCGCACCTCAGGTCTCTCCACTTCATCCTCAGCACGCAGATCACCTCCTTACCAATCGTCACTAGCCTCATCATAATCCGGCACCAACGCATCTTCGCTCTCATTCTCTTCAAACTCACTCAAATTAGTTATGCCTACATGCTTCAGCATGCTCTCATCCTTTTCCCGCTGGGACCAACGTTCTTGAATGGGGTGCAATCCATGAGCCCTCAGTCTAGGGGCTGCCTCTGTGGACCCACCTACCTCTTCATGCCAATGTCTCAGGGCCACTGTGCCCCCCATTGGCTTCTCCATCTGTCTGCCAGCATCTGCTGCTGGCTTCGTCAGCACATCCACTTCCTGGCTACACCAACCAGGAGGATCCCGAGCACCACCATGCCCTGAGCCCCAAAATCTCTCTGTCAGTGCCCCGGACCCCCTCACCAGGAATCCATAGCAAATGTCCTGCCTCAGCTCCAGAAAAACTGGCCCCCCGGTCTTCCCCCTCCACGTCTGTGGAAATGCCCCAAGATGCCCACCTCGCAGCACAAGCCTCTTCCTCTCTGGCCCTACACATACACTCC
This sequence comes from Triturus cristatus, assembly GCF_964204655.1. NCBI lineage: Eukaryota > Metazoa > Chordata > Amphibia > Caudata > Salamandridae > Triturus > Triturus cristatus. The sequence continues at coordinate 822,900,267 of NC_140581.1, read as the reverse complement.
CATCGCTCCTCGGTCTCCTGCACCAGGTGGCGCTGCTCCCTAATCTGCGCCTCTATTTCGACCCACTGCCACCTATCTGTTCTGTGTGATCCCACTACCTGCCTGGCCACTCCCGCCCATGGCAGACCTATCAACCTCATTTGCTTCCCCCCTCCCACCCCTATCATTTGCCGTGCTTGCTGGCCTCCGGCACCATTCCTGAGTTTCTTAGTTGCTGGGCCCTTTGACCCAGCCACGGCCTTGTTCTCCCTACCCCCTCCCCAAGGCAGCAGATAAGTCGATGAGGGCATCCTGCCCCAACCTCATTGTGGCCTCCTGCTGTAAGTACGGGCTGTTCAGCGCGAGGGCATCGGCACTAGGCAGCGGCCCCTCAGGCTCCTTCAAGCCACACTGCTCATCAGCAGTGACCTGTAACCGGGCTGGGAGGCTGAGACTCAGCTGCACTTCACCGGTAGAGCGCCTTGCGCTTCTACTTCACCCGTCTGGGGCTTTTTTGCCCCTTCTGCTCCTCCTAGGGGACAAGCAGGCCACAACGGCCGCGGCCACCCTCCGGACACAAAGCACGTTGGGCAAGATAAACCAAGCCATGTCTGCACTAAAAATCTAGGCATAAGGAGTTCTTTCAGGCTGTCTGCACCCAGCATGCGCAGCACGGCCCTCACCTGTTTCACGGTAGTCACGGACATGCCTTGCGGATTAGCAACTGCCAAAATGTATAAATGGAACAAGCTTTTCCTTCAGGCATTTCTCCCACCCGGTGATACTTGGAGTCAGGCGTCAGCAGGGCCGGACTGGCCGTAGCGGGCACCGGGCAATCCCCCGGTGAGCCGCACAGGTGGGGGCCGGTTTTGGGCCCCTGGGGGCCGTTTTTGTTACAGGCAGAAATCGGCCCTGTAACAAAATCGGCCGAAAACCGGCCCTCACAAAGAGCTCGGCGTGTCCCCCAGGGGGCCGGCCGAGCACTTTGCCAGGGCCGGTTTTGGTTCCCAGTCCGGCCCTGGGTATCAGTACCCTTACCGATTCTTATAATCTCTAAACTACCTCCCGCCTCTTCCCCCTAACTACGTATCATATCCCATGTCCTGTTTTTGTGCACGAAGCACCCCAGGGGATGACTAATCTGCAACTCCGCTTTCCACAGGAGCCATTACTTCCCAAATGCCTTCAGATTTGAACGTCTGTACTGCTGTGTATGCATTCTTGTTCTCAGCTATTAAATATTGCAACTCTATGCTGTTTACCTTTTTTATCTATGGTCTGTGTTTTCATTTGTTTACTTATTATATTTTAACTATGGTGTTGTCTCTTTTCTTTTTTAATCTTTGATGTAATCATATTTTACTTTGAATATTATCTAGGCTATTCACAAAGGAAACTTACACTTGTGAGTAATTTAAACATGTAATTTACACTTTTTAGTAGCTTTGCTACTTTTGGCTATTCACAAAATCAGAGTGCAAGTGTAGACTTTAAGTATGACCCCTTGAAACAGGGTGTGGGGCCAGATTTATGAGTGAAAATTACTACTGCCAAAAAGAAACAGTAGGAAGTCCGCAAGCATGGCCAATCAATGCTATGCAACAACCTTCCACAGAAAATAATAGACACAGGGACTTAAAATAAAACCCCACAGGAAATAATGTTTAATTAACTTAAAAATATAAATATATATAATTTAGTGTTAAAAAATCTAAAAGTAAAACATATTTATTAATTAATTATAAAATAATTTAACAGCTTTTTGTGGATTTATAAACTAATGTGACAATATTTTTGATTAAAATATAATTAATCTACTTTTAGTTAATTCTATACACCACTTTTATTAATTATTAGTGCATAATTAAAACATTCTTTTAACTTTATGTGGAATGTATTTTTTAATTTAAACTACTCAGGAAAAATAATTTTTATTGAATATATTTACATTCATAAAAGATTAAATTCAAATTGAAGTTAATAGTGCTGCAGAATTTTTCTTTTGTTCTAGATTTAAAGTAAATATGGAAAATTAATTTACAATAGTATTAAACAAACACATTGTTTTACTAATTTACTATAAATTTCAAAAAACGTTTTTAATTTTCTATACTTCACCATGGGGAAATCTCCACCTCGAGTGAGGATAGTTCCTATGGTAAAGTATAGAGAAAAGTCAAAAAGTGTATTACCTCGAAAAACATACGTAAAATATTTTAATATTAAATATTAATGTAAATTAATTTTAAATATTTCTTTTAAGTGTAAATTAAAAAATGTTACAGCACTTGTAACATAATTTCGAATCAAGTTTTTAATTTCATTGATTCCATTACAATAAATAAAAATTATTCTTTTGAGGATTAAATTAAAAACTACATTCCCATCTAAAGTAACAAATTATATTTTTTATTATGCATTAATAATTATTAAAAGTGATGTATATAATTAAAAGTAATTTTGTTATATTTTAATAACGATTCATTTTACATTAATTTATAAATTCAAAACATTTTATAATCAAATAATAAACATGTTTTATTTTTTAATATTTTACAACATTAAATTATATTTATTTAAAAGTTTAACTTTTTTAAATAATGTAATATTTCTTATGGGGTTTTACTTTAAGTCCCTACTTCAATTATTTTCTATAGGTGGATGTTGCAGTAACAATTGGCGGCCATGTGTGGGCTGGATTTACTCCAGCTCTGAGCTGGAGTAATTTACTACTGTTTTGGGGCCCTTTTTGGCTGTATTAACTTTAGACGTGCCTTTTGTTAATAGTGATCTGCTTACTTTTTTGTGGGTTCGTGCATGTCCCTCCTTGAAGCCCTCCTTCACCTCACAAAACCCCTCCCATGTAGTAGCAAGTATGCCGCTTTCTATCTGATCTCCTACTCCCTTCCAAATTTACTACTAAGGGCTCGATTCCGATCCGGGTCGGATAGCCCACCGAGAGCCGTCCGTAGCCATACCTTACGACCGACTCGGTCCCGGAGCCGACCTGTCCTTACAAGGAAGTACGATGTCCAAATGTGTCCGATTGCTGACCGAGCCGTAGGCTCTGAAATCAGCCTCATTTCCCATACGAGCCGGGACCATAACCACAGAATTTGACTCGTCCGGAAGCATTTAAACAGCAGTTTTCGGCCGGGCAAGTACGATGGGCACTTCCTATGCGCCGAACGGTTCGCCACTGACGGCACGTCTCAGCATCCGGAACCGGAGTCTCTTGGCGTCGTTTCGCGCCACAACACGGACAGCTGGTACAAGACGAACCAAGCATGTATCTAATCGCGCATGTCATCCCTGCACTGTACGTTTCTGACAGATTCAACAACAGGAATCGACGCGGACCACGCAGACGGCAAGTACAAAGCCCATAGGGGGTATATAGCCATAACTACCAGCAGGAACAACCAATGGAGGGGGAAAGGGGTGCCAATCATTACCAGCAGTGTCTAGCCCATATGGGTGGATGCCTATCACCAGCAGCAATCTCCAGCACATAGGGGGTGGATGCCCAGTCCTTAAGCATTAGGGGGATGCCTATCACCCCCAGTAGTCCCAATCTACATGGGGGTGGATGCGTATCACTATCAGCATACCTGTATGGGGGCGAGTGCCTATCACTACCAGCATTCTCCAGCACATAGGGGGTGGATGCCTAGTCCTTAACCCATAGGGAGGATGCCTATCACCACCAGCAGTCACAACCTACATTGTGTGGATGCCTATCACTATCTGCATACTCCACCTGCACGGGTGTGAATGCCCATCACTACCAGCATACTCCACCTGCATGGGGGTGCAGTGTCTATCACCACCATCATTCTCCAGCACATAGGGGGTGGATGCCCAGTCCTTGATCCTTAGGGGGGTTGCCTATCACCCCCAGCAGTCCCACTCTACATGGGGGTGGATGCCTATCACTATCAGCATACTCCACCTGCATGGGGGTGAGTGCCTATCATTACCAGCATTCTCCAGCACATAGGGGGTGGATGCCTAGTCCTTAACCCATTGGGGGGATGCCTATCACCACCAGCAGTCACAACCTACATGGGGGGATGTCTATCACTATCTGCATACTCCACCTGCATGGGTGTGGATGCCTATCACTACCAGCATACTCCACCTGCATGGGGGTGAGTTTCTATCACCACCAGCATTCTCCAGCACATTGGGGGTGGATGCCCAGTCCTTGAGCCTTAGGGGGGATGCCTATCACCCCCAGCAGTCCCAATCTACATGGGTGTGGATGCCTATCACTATCAGCATACTCCACCTGCATGGGGGTGAGTGCCTATCACTACCAGCATTCTCCAGCACATAGGGGGTGGATGCCTAGTCCTTAACCCATGGGGGGGATGCCTATCACCACCAGCAGTCATAACCTACATGGGGGTGGATGCCTATCACTATCTGCATACTCCACCTGCATGGGTTGGATGCCTATCACTACCAGCAAATTCCACCTGCATGGGGGTGAGTGTCTATCACTACCAGCATTCTCCAGCACATAGGGGGTGGATGCCTAGTCCTTAACCCATGGGGGGGATGCCTATCATCACCAGCAGTCACAACCTACATCGGGGTGGATGCCTATCACTATCTGCATACTCCACCTGCATGGGTGTGAATGCCTATCACTACCTGCATACAACAAATGCCAGGCATAAAGGGAGATTTCTATGCCTTGGGAGGGATGCCAAATGTCATTGGCTCAATTGATGGGACACATGTGGCTTTGGTACCACCACATGCACAGGAGCAGATTTACCACAACCGTAAACATTTTCACTCAGGATACCACATTTGATGTCACAGCTGCAGAACCAGCGTGCCTGGCTTGTCGGTGAGTAGTAGCACTTTACCTTACATGTCTTAGGTATCTTTGGATTACACGCTCATTCCTGATCCATGACATGTTTGTCTGTTTGTGCGCAGGTGACACTGGGTACCCCAACATGCCTTGGTTACTGACACCTCTTAGGAACCCTGTCACACCTGCGCAGATACGTTTCAATGAGGCACATGGGTAGACCAGGAGAGTGATAGAGCGGACATTGGGACTCCTGAAATGCCGATTCCGCTGTCTGGACCGGACAGGAGGGGCCCTCCAATATGCACCTGAAAAGGTGTGCAAGATATTTATTGCGTGTTGCATGCTACACAACATGGCAGTGAGGGAGGAGGTACCTCTCATCAAAGTTGATGACGGACCACAACCGCCAGCATGTGAGGATCTTGGCCTGGGACATGTTGCGATTGACGATGAGGGTGAGGGGGATGTCTGGACTCAGCTCATCAACAACTTCTTCTCCAAATTGTGAGTATACAGTGATGTGTTGGCAAGAAATCTTGCTTCACCTGATGTGTTTGGGTTGTGCACTGTGTGGGCATATGTGTTTCTAAATGCTACATGTCATGATTGTAGCATTTATGTGGCCCTTGAGTTACTATGTCCTTCCAATCAGTGTTGCCATGAATCTTTGGATATTTGCACAAGTTATTTGAATTGTGAATGTAATGTGTATTATAGATGTATGCAGTTGTGTAGTGATTTCAATACTGTTGTATGTTTGTCATTCACAGGGTCCATATGCTGTTGTCTGGTGACATGTAACCTCTGAAACTCACATTACGGTCACTGGATGCAACCTTTCATGGTTCCCGGAAGCATCATCCACACACCCCGGTGCTGGCATGTCTGCCATATTTGTTGCATATTTGCTCACTGTTATGTGAGGGTACCTTGCATCTGGTGTTCTGTTTACTAGTTGTGTATGTGTAATAAAGGTATGCACCAGTTTGTGGTGTGCTTCCTCTGTGTCCACACATTAGTGAATCTTTGGCATGCTGTACCTGAGGGCTGATTGGCTCTGATTCAGCATTTGTGTGCACTTGCAGTTCACAATGTGTGAGACAAGAAATGTGATGGGCATGGTGTTTTCGTGTTGTGTTGACCTAGGAGTGTGTACCTCTCAAATGTGTGACATCAACATGAATCAATTTTCAGTGTTTAGATTGCTCTAGTGGTTCCCTGCCCAGTCTTACTTTAGCATTTCATCGCCTATATGTGTCAAAACCAGTCACATTCATCACAGAGGCAACAATTGTGATTTGGAGTGTTTATTTACATACATGTGTGTGGATAATATAGGTGACATGGAGTGCTGTACAGTGCAATGGGATGGGATTCCAAAGTTCACAGAGGAGTTGGTAGGGTTGGTTGGTGGAATTGGCAGAGTAATGTCCACAGTCAGTAGATCCATTGGTTCAGATCCTCCATCACATGTGGGAGAGATGGGGACAGTTGACAAGGTGAAGGGTTTGCACGCAATGGTAGAAATTAGGGAAAGGTGTTCACTTCCTGGATGATGTGCAGGGCCAGCTGCCTCTCACTTGTCCTTCTTTGGATGACTCCGTGGCTTCTTCGGGGGGGTTCCTCAGGTGCAGGCTGTGGCGGTGAACTGGAGTCTTCGTCAGAGTCCACCTCCCTACCTGTGGCAGTTGCAGTTGTTATGGCAACTGATGTAGTGGGCACACAGGGAGGTGGGGCCATGTTGTTTGCAATCTGACATAGGCATCCCAGTATGTCTCTGTGCACCGCCATAACATCATTCAACTTGACCATCTTTGACTCCATGCGGGCCATGTGTGTCTCCACCCGCAACATGTGTGCGTCCCATCTGGCATGATGTTCAGCCTGCTGTTCTTTAATGTCCCTGAGGTGCCCCACAATCTGGCCAAAGTCTCTGGTGCAATGCTGGTACGCATTTATGATGCGTACCAATTGGGGATCAGCTTGGGGTTCAGCACCATGGCCATGGGGTGGCCTCAGCCTGCCCCCCCACCCACTACGAGCAGGTTCCACTGTTGCAGGCACAGACAACACTGGGCCTCCACTGGTGATGGCACTGGTGGAATTGGCAACCACCTCCAGGCTTCCCTGTGTTGCTGTGCCCTTGGTGTTGGGTTGGGTTTGTCTGTCCATGTTAGTAGAGGTCATCTGGGTGTTGTCAGATGGAGCGAGCAGGAATGGTGGCAGGGGGTGCAGATGTTACTGCTACTGCATGCTGATCCACACCGCAGGGGCCAGGTTGTTCATGGTCATCGTCAGAGGAGTGAGAGGCATCCACACCGGCTTGCTCTGTGTCAACCAGAGTCTGGGACTGTGAATCTTCCTCGTCTATTCTTGAAGTTTCCCCAGCTGCACCTGTGGGTGGAAGAGACACACAATGCATGTTGTGGTTCAGCACACATAAACGTATCACACACATTCAATTCTGCACAATGCTTCATGATGAGTGTATGTGCATGGCTTTGTCCTCAATTATCACAGTCAGATGCTGATGTAGGTTTTGTACAATTTCCCAATACGTTTTATGTACACGTAGAGCTGTGTGCATGGACAGCTCATGTATTTTTAAGGTGCCTTACATGTACATTGCAAAATGTGCACTCCCCTGCTTCACACAGGTATGTTGTTTGTTGTTGGTGGGAGGGGTGTGTGTGGCAGGGCATACTGGGAGATGTAGTCTGAGGTTGCACTCCTTCTCCCCCATGGACCGGATAGGACCCCATGGGCCATGCTTCCAAGACAGTGAGTCGGAGTACATGTTCAAGTTGCCTGACAGTGGTGTCATGGTGTTTGTTGGTGCCCAAGTCCCAGAAAGGCCTTGTGCTCCCCACACCAGAGCCCAGTGTCTCCAATCTTGCCTGTACTTTGACACTCCCTGTGAGGTGAGCCTGGTGCATGGGCCTATTCCTGGGGCAGGTGGGATGGGGACTATGGCCTGGGACTCCAAATCCCATCATGCATTTGACTCAATCCCCCTTCCCAGCAAACCCATGCTTCCTTCCAGTGACTCAGCTTTCCTGGTGTAGGATGTGTGCAGACAAGATGGCTGCTACATGGGACTGGTGTTCAAATCCCATTGCCTTGCTGTGTATTAGTACTCAGTTTTGTGACTTTTGTGAATGGGGATCTTTCCAGTGACATTCTAGGTATGTTTGTAGTTGCAATCTGCAGTGGGACACAAATACCACCATGGATTGCATATCCTCCCCCCCGGGCCCAGTGTCAGGCATCTTGGAAGTCGGTTTACCTTGAGTCTCAGGTTGTGTTTTGTCCCAGGTGTGTTGTTTGTTGTTGGTGGGAGGGGTGTGTGTATCAGGGCCTGCTGGGAGTTGTAGTCTGAGGTTTCACTCCTTCTCCACCATGGACCGGATAGGACCCCATGGGCCATGCTTCCAAGACAGTGAGTCTGAGTACATGTTCAAGTTGCCTGACAGTGGTGTCTTGGTGTTTGTTGATGCCCAAGTCCCAGAAAAGCCTTGTGCTCCCCACACCAGAGCCCAGTGTCTCCAATCTTGCCTGTACTTTGACACTCCCTGTGAGGTGAGCCTGGTGCATGGGCCTATTCCTGGGACAGGTGGGATGGGGGACTATGGCCTGGGACTCCAACTCCCATCATGTATTTGACTCCACCCCCCTTCCCAGCAACCCATGCTTCCTTCCTGTGATTCAGCTTTCTTGGTATAGGATGTGTGCAGACAAGATGGCTGCTGCATGGAACTAGTGTTCAAATCCCATTGCCTTGCTGTATATTAGTACTCAGTTTTGTGACCTTTGTGAATGGAGATCTTTCCAGTGACGTTGCAGGTATGTTTGTAGTTACAATCTGCATTGGGACACAAATACCACCATGGATTGCATATCCTCCCCCCCACCGGGCCCAGTGTCAGGCATCTTGGAAGTCGGTTTACCTTGAGTCTCAGGTTGTGTTTTGTCCCAGGTGTGTTGTTCTTTATTGGTGGGAGGGGTGTGTGTGGCAGGGCCTGCTGGGAGTTGTAGTCTGAGGTTACACTCCTTCTCCCCCATGGACCGGATAGGACCCTATGGGCCATGCTTCCATGACAGTGAGTCTGAGTATATGTTCAAGTTGCCTAACAGTGGTGTCTTGGTGTTTGTTGGTGCCCAAGTCCCAGAAAGGCCTTGAGCTCCCCACACCATAGCCCAGTGTCTCCTATCTTACCTGTACTTTGACACTCCCTGTGAGGTGAGCCTGGTGCATGGGCCTATTCCTGGGACAGGTGGGATGGGGACTATGGCCTGGGACTACGAATCTCACCCTGCTTTCAGCTACACCCACCTGTCTGGCACGCCAGACCTTCCTTGCTTCCTATGACTCGGCTTCCCTGGGAGTGTGTGTAACTGTGGTAGCTTGATGGCTGACGATGTTTGGTGGTGTATGGGGCCAAATCCCGGGGGTATTTGTCATTGGGTTTGTACATGTATTGCCCTAGGTACATGCTACTGTGACATTGCAGGTATTTTGTTTCTCTAGGTGGCATACACATGAGAGGATAGTTATGTTTAGGTTGATGTGGCTTGATGACAGTGAATGTTTTCTCTGTCCCCTGACATTATTGTCTGTGGGTGCTGATTGCTGTGACATCACATTTTGGAATAGTTGTTTGTGTACTCACCAGGCTCTGGTATTCCAGGCAATCCATGGAGGCCAACTGGTGGGAACATGGCCCGCACCTTCTCCACCCAGGAAGTGAAATGCACCGGTTTTGCAGGAGGACCACCACCAGTGGGCTGGCTCAGGGCATGGTCTTTGCTGATGAGTTTCTTGACCCTCCTGCTTATGTCGTACCACCGGTTTGTGATGTCGTCCATTGTGCGCATGGTAGGTGCTAAGGCATTCACCTTGTCAACAATCCTCGCCCACATCTTATTTTCTGGGACAGGGGGGTCTGTTGGACCAAGGAACCAAATAACTGTGGCTCTACTCTGATGATTTCATCTACCATGACCTCCAACTCACCTCACTGTCTGTGAACTTTGGATTCTTCTTTGGGGGCATGGCGATAGGTGGTGGTGGAGATGAATGCGGGTGTGTGTGTTAGTAAGGGTTGGTGAGAATGTGTATGGCTGGGTGCCTATTGTGTGGTGCTAATATTGTGTAGTGTGTAGGTTGTGGCTGTATGTCTCAGTGTGGTGGTGTTGTCTGTTTGCAGGTCTGTGAGATTTGCAAAGGATCATGGTCTGGATTTTTGGCCGCTTTATTGGTGGAGTTGTGGATGTGTTTCATGGTTTCAAATGTGACTTTGTTTGGATTTATAATTGCCTGTTTGGCCTTTTTCTGTGTCAATTACATGATTTCTTTAGGCCTGACGGGGACGTTCAGTTGTCCGGGTCATACTCCTGTGGCATCACTTGCGGTGTGATCCGAGTCGGTCACACTGACATTGTGCTATGTTGCATGCTTCACGGTCGCGACGGGCTCTTTTTATTGCCAATATCACTGGTCTGTGCAAATCGGTTGTACGGCTTGGACTCCGTGTGACTCGCTTTTGTACACGACGCATTGCATCGTACTTGGCTGGTTGTAAGCCGCGTGTTCGTGTCGGTCGGAACTGTAGCCGTTCCGTGTCGGTCAGAAGGTTTCGGTTCAGTTTCCAAGCGGCGGCACTTGTTTCCGTACATTTCAGTCAGTCCGGATTGATTACTTGCGAGTCGGTTGGATATTGCCCGGGATGCATCGTACTTGTAAGGACGTACAGCGCCTGTACGAGTCGGTCGGACTTCAGTCCTGGTTCATTTCGGTCGGAACGCTTTCCGACCCGGATCGGAATTGGGCCCTAAGGGTCTGATTTCAATGCCGGTTAGAGCTGCCTCTGACCGACATCATTTCGGTGTGTGACCCACCTGACAATAGGTCGGCGGTTCTGCACTCCTTCATACGATGCAACCGCACATGGTGCGGTCACAAACTCCTATTTCTCTATGGGAGCTTGTGCGGCAGGTGGAAACTGCTGGCAGCACAAGCTCTCATTGAGAAATGGGAGTTTGTGAAAATACCTGCACACATGGTGCAGGGATTTTCAGGGGAGCACCGTAGGTGCCCCCCAGGGCCACAACTAGAGGGCCAGGGGGAAGGCAGCCCCCAGAGCCACTTTCTAACAGCCTTTCCATGTCAGAAGGGCCAACATGGAAAGGCTGTTGGAAACAGACATAACAATCCCGATGACGGAAATGCCGTCCTTAAGGGATTATGTGCCAATTCCAACTGGCCGACAGGCTCCTTGAGCCCGTCAGATCCGAGTTGGATTCCCCGGCCGGTTTACACTCTGACTGCTGTCATAGTAAGACGGTGGTCGGAGTGTAAACCTACAATGTCGGTCGGAAAGCCTCCACGTTGAAGTGAAAAATTGAGAGAGAGCATGCAGAAAGGGCAAATTTGCTGCACAGATCAACATAACAGTTTTTGTCATTTGTGCAACATATGCTGCTGAGTATCCATCTGTGGATATGTTGGTCTGTAAAGGCAGGTTGAGCAGACCACTGAGGGCAACAGGTTTTAGAAAAGTGAGACAACATTTAGCCAGATGCCCTGTTCTCTGATGCACGAGACTTTGTTCAATCAGACAAATCATTCCAGGAATCTGCCTGTCATTTTTTTATAATCTGTGATAAGAAATCTCATAGCAACAAATATCTAAAAAGTGGTCCCACTCCTTTTCTCCAGCATCCTCCCATGTCCTGCAGGATGCAAGTACCAACTGAAGGTGTGGGTCATGAATACCAAGTAGGTAATATTGTTATACCTTACTATCGCAGACAAAATATCAACGGGTAAGTATGTATACATTTTCAATACTTAACTTTACATACATGTACCTTGATGAATATAGATATTCAAAGTATTTAAATGTATACTTTCCTATACACAGTTTACCTTTCTCTGTTTTGGTCATCAGTATTTTGGCTATGATATTAAGCTATCACAATATTCCCTACTCCATATTCTTGACTACACCTCAGCTGCATATTATTTTAGGCTGGTGTTTCGCTGATGTTTGTGTCCGCCCACCTTTGTTCCCACATCTCTTGGTCTAGCTCCTGTCTAAAATTCTGGCCCAACACTTTAGGTATTCTCGGTGTAGCTAGCCCATTAAGTAGCAGCCCCTTCAAAAACTGTAGGTAGGTCAGAAGAGACCTTTAGTTTCGGTGGGAGCAGAAACTCATTTTACGTGATTACTTAGGACACTTATCGTCATTCGGCTCATTATTTACCAATAGAATCAGCTGTATCACACAACACTTTTTTCCTCTCTGCTGCAGAACCTTTCTCTCCAATTGCAGAAATGGCTTAATCTCCTATTTAGAAATCAGTTTAGCCCTTTGTTGAAAATACTCTTCCCGTCGTTATTCATCGGTGAGAAGGCAGGGCTGGCCAATAATAATTTGAGGTAACCGAGACTCGAAGTTACTCATGTGGGAGGAATGTTGTATTTGTATGACAAATCTTAGCAGGATAATTGCGGTGCTGGTTTCCACCTTCCTCCCATCATTTGGGGCATTCTGCCAGATGCACGTAGTTCCACGCCCTCATTAATGCTGTGTGGGTGTATTTTTTTATGTCAGTGAAGACTGGCTCTCAGTATATATGCGGGCAACAGATAGATTGCTATCTGTATCAGGAGTGGCTTACGATGCTATCGATGCTATCAGACACTCACAGTGTCGAGCGATGGATGAATTTCAGCCACCCTTAATTGAAGAGGGGGCTAGAAAGAGGTCGTTTCCTGCAGGCCGTCTCATTCTCTCCAGTGCAACCCACCCATCCCTCCCTCTTCAGTTTAAATAAAAAGCCTTTTCCCTGGGAGAAAGTTGTCCCATCCACAGTGCAGTTGAAGTACACTTTGGATTTATGCACTCGCGGTAGTGTAAAGTAATCTGGATGCTACAGCCGTAAATCATAATTTTTTACATTAAAAATGGTGAAATAATGCACCATTGAATACCAGGCGTGCAAGTTAATGAATGAACATATTACTTTCGAAAAAAAACTGTGCATCATGTTACACATCTTTAGTCTCTCCGACCTTCAAGTAAGCTCATTGAGATGTTTGCCTGAATGTCCTTTTATTGTCAGAGGGTTCTGCAGACTTAGCCACTCTGGCAGCAAAGCGTTTTACAATTTACATGCACAAAAACAAGAGATGCATACAGATCTGGAGAAAGTGGACAGTGTGAAAAAGACCTTTGTTTCCCCCCCAAAAAAGGGATTACAAAGGTGAGTAGCGGAGTAGAACAGTAAGCGTTGTTGCTTGCTTTCGGGTCTCAGAACCCCCTTGAGATATGGAGTTTATCTTTCAAGGAGGGCGGTAGGCACATGTCAATGGCTTGGCAAGTAACGCAGGCGAGTTTGAAGTGGATTCTGGCTTCAAAAGTTAGCCATTTGGGTCCTCTCAGAATTGGAATAATGGGATCAAGGTTTTTGGCTTCTTGAGAGTCGAGCAGCATGCAGAGCATAACCTTCAGCAGTATCAGGGATATGTTTGGAGTTCTCAGAGGATTGCGTTGGTGCTGTCAATGTGGGGTCCTTGAAGCGAGATCTAATGACTGGAGTTGGTGTTATACGTTTAGGATTCTGACCAGATGGAAGGATTTTGGAGAGTCTAGCAAAGAGTGGCAGCACTGATAGGCTTGATCAATGGCGAAGCGCTAGCGATTTAGCACAGGGATATGTGGAGGTTAGATGGCCAGAAGGGGGAGCTTCTTTTAGCTAGTTCTAGATAGGTGGCGAATAGTTATTGGGGGAGAAGTTCAGTTTTGGGAGTGCTGCGTTTCAAGCAGAAAGCTTTTTAGGCTCTCCAAGAAGGATGTTTAAGTGTCATATCATCTGGCATATTTGATAATCTCAGATAGAGCCATCTGCCACATGCATACTGGGAACTCCAGTGCCCCTTTCCATCAACTACCATTCTGAAACCAGATGGCACTCACAGCCTTCGGCTGCATTACGACCTTGCTCAACGTTTCATTTCAGTACGGGCCTCCATACCATTATTCAAGTACATTACTGTCCATGCAGGTCTTTCTGTCCTCAAACATTGCCAGTCATGTGTCTTAGAATCTTTCATGATCCCAATGCATTCATTAGCACATCCATGTATGCCTTCTGGTCTTTCTTATCCTAAATCACATTGTCCCTTTTACTATCTGCATACTTTCAAGCCTCTTCTTGATCATATTCTTTGGTCTGTATTACAGAGGTCCTTGTTATCTTTGCATACTATTAATCCTTACTCCTAATATTTAGCTATCTAGTTCCAGATTTCGAACTAATTTTACCCAGTTAGTTCGGTAGGTTGGACTTCGTGCTTTTTCTAAATTCTGTCTTGCTTTCGCCCATCCATGTTTGTAGGAATCCAGTCCTGCCTTTCCAAAATTCTATTTTCGATTTCCATTTCTTTTGATCCATTCCCTCGGTTTTGTTTTGTTTTGAAATCCGAGTTATCGTCACCAGTGAGTTCTGTGGATTGATGCCTCCTGCACAGAGGCTCACATAGTGCTTTTTCCAAAAGAGCTGCTAGGTGTCTCTCAAGACCCTGTGGGAATAAGTTTATTGCACAAGTTACTTACCTTCGGTAACGATATATCTGTAAGAAACATTAGGTAGTTATAGATTACTTACCTTAGAATTACCCCGAGGCGTCAGACTGGATTCGGAAAGTTTTCTTGTCAGCAGGATCTCTGCGCATCGGAAGATGGCATCGGTCAGCTCCGCGTCAGTCATTGGCGTCGTGGTTGCCAGGATGATGTCGCGGCAGCTACTTAGACGCCGCCCTTGCGCGCTGACGTCAGTTCTGTACACGACTTTCCGCGCCAGAAACGCAGAGCCATGCAAGACACTGACCATTGGTGCACAAAACTAGGGCCCTGAAAGGTTATCCTTAAGCCTAGAAATCAGTTCGCAGAATGGGGAGGATGGGTGGAGCGGTAAGGAATCTATAACTAACTAATGTTTCTTATAAATATATCGTTCCGAAGGTAAGTAACTTGTGCATCTGAAAGAAACACGTTCGTTATAGATGCCTTACCTTAGAATAGATACCCCAGCAACACCAACCCCGGAGGCGAGTCTGCAAGCCAAGATCACACCAGAAAATCCTCGAGAACAGAATTGCCAAAGAAGCCATCTCTCCAGACTTGGCTGTCCAGGCAGTAGTGTTTGGTGAACGTGTGCAGCGATGCCCACGGGGCTGCCTGACAGATGTCATTTAGAGGCACTCCCTTTCCCAAGGCAGTAGTGGGTGCCGTCGCCCTGGTGGAGAGAGCGCGTAGCCCGACCAGTGGCTCCTTTTTAGCCAGAGAGTAACAAGCCTTAATACACAACACAACCCGACCCATCGAGAAATGGTGCGTTTGTGTACGGCCCGACCCTTCTTTGCACCAAAGTAACCAACAAAAAGTTGATCATCCACTCAGAACTGTTTTGTGCGATCCAGATAGATGGAGAGTGCACAGTTGGGGTTCAGATGGTGTAACCTCTCTTCCTCCTTTGAAGGACGCGGAGGCAGAAAGAAGGTTGGCAAAGTAATGGTCTGCCTGATGTGGAAGGTAGTTACCACCTTAGGAAGGAAGTATGGACGAGTCCGGGGAACCACCTTGTCCGGATGAACTTGAAAGGAGGCTTAGAAGTAAGAGCCTGGAGCTCACTCACCCTTCTAGCAGAAGTGATGGCTACCAGGAAAGCAGTTTTAAGAGTCAAAAGACAAAGGACAGTTATGCAGCAGCTCAATGGAGCACACATTAAATAGGTTAGCACCATATTCAAGTCCCACTGAAGCATAACAAAGGAAATTTTAGCAAAAAGATGCGTTAAGCCTTTTAGGAAACGGTTAACAACCGGGGACTTGAAAAGAGAAGGCTGATCTGGTAATCGAAGGAAGGCAGAGATGGCTGAAAGATAGCCCTTGATAGTGCCCAGAGCAGAGCCCTGCTGGGCCAAAGAGAGAAGAAACAAGAGTAGGTCAGAAAGAGGCTCCACAGCCTTTGCTGTGCACCATGCCACAAATTTGTTCCACCTGCAGGCGTATACAGTCTTTGTGGAGAGACACCTGGCTACAAAGATTACGTCACCGACTTCAAGAGGCAAGTCGAAAGACATCAACTGCCGCCACTCACTCTCCACGCATGGAGGTGGAAACTGGACAGGTTCAGGTGGAGGACAGTCACCTGCTGCTGCGACAGAAGATCCTCCCGAAGAGGCAGTCTGATCAGAGGATTGATGGCCATGTTGGGCAGCTCGGGATACCAGACTCTCCGTGCCCAATCCAGAGCCACAAGAACGAATTGGGCCCGGTCGTGCCTGATCTTCTTCAGCACTCTGGGCAGAAGTGGTATCGGCGGAAAGGCGTACAACAGACTGCAACTCCACTTGCGACGAAAAGCGTCGCCAAGCGAGTGCCACCTTGGAAATTCCAACGTGCCGAATTGATGACATTGCGCGTTCTCTTCAGTGGCGAATAGATCTAACCAAGGCTCTCCCCACTGTTGAAAAACACCTTGCACCACCTCCGAGTGAAGAAGCCATTCATGATCCCTCATGCACCTGCGGCTGAGTTCGCCGCCCTGGCGTTCAGAGAACCTGCCAGGTGTGGAACCATCAAGGAAATGCCCTGATGTTCCAGCAATGTCTAGATGCAGAGGGCCTCCTGACATAGGGTCCATGACCCCACCCCGCCCTGTTTGTTGCAGTACCACATGGAGGTGGTGTTGTCCGTGAACACATGCATTACTCTTTCCCGGACAGAGGGAAGGAATGCCTTCAGTGCAAGACGAATTGCCCGGAGCTCCAGAAGGTTGATGTGAAGCCCAGACTCCGCCAGAGACCAGAGACCTCTGATCTCCACCTCTCCCATGTGGCCGCCCTATCTCAGAAGGGATGCATTCGTCACCACAGTGTGGTCTTGCTGGGGAAGGGAGAGGGATCCGTCATTGACCTAATCCTGGTTCGTGAGCCACCAGTGCAGTTGTTGAGCAGTGCCCTCCGAGATCTGGACGCAATCAGACAGATTCCCCTAATGCTGCCCCGACTGGCACTTCAGGTCCCACTGCAGAGCCCGCGTATGCCACCTGGCATGATCGACCATCAGGATGCAGGAGGCCATGAGGCCCAGCGGACTCAGGGTCATTCTGACCGAAACCCGGGATAGAGGCTGAAAGATCGGAATCATAGCCCAAATATCCCAGACTCACTGTTCGGGAGGATAGACCCGAAACCGCATCGTGTCCAGAACCTCTCTGATGAAGAGGAGCTTCTGAGAGGGAATCAGGTGTGACTTCGGCATGGAGAACCCCAGCAAATGCAAGAGGTCGGCTGTAGTTTTGAGGTGGGAGACAACTACCTGGGGCAAGCCCACCTTCAACAGCCTGTCGTCAAGATAGGGGAAGACTGAAACCCCAGATCTGCACAGATGAGCTGCGACCACCGTCATCACTTACGTGAACACCCGAGGGGTGCTGGTAAGGCCAAAGGGAAGCATTGTAAACTGAAAGTGCTCGTGGCCTACCGTGAACCAAAAGGTAACGCCGGTGGGCCGGCAGGACGGGGATGTGAAAATAAGCGTCCTGCAAGTCCAACGCTACCATCCAGTCTTGCGGCTCGAGGGCAGACAAGACCTGAGCAAGCGTCAACATCTTGAACTTCTCCTTCTGGAGGAAGCGATTGACATCCCGGAGGTCCAAGATAGGACGCAGGCCCTTGTCCTTCTTGGGAACCAGAAAGTAGTGGGAGTAACAACCATGACCTGCTTCTGGGACAGGAACGCGGTCGATGGCTTCCTTGGCCAAGAGAGCCGTAACTTTCTGCTGGAGAAGGGCCAGATGATCCTCCGACATGCGGTGGCATGGCTGGAGGGAGTCTCAAAGGTGAGGGAGTAGCCCCTTTGGACTATTTGCAAAACCCACCTATCCGATGTGATGGTGCGCCAGTGGGGGAGGTGATGGTGAATCCTGACGCCCACTGGCGTTTGATGGGCCTGAAAGGTCAGACTAGGAGGGTTTGGAGGCTGCTGCGGGGGAGGTGGGGGGTTGGTGGACTGGCCTGCCCGCTGGCCCCGGAACCACGACGGTTGTTTCCACGTCCCCGGCCGCACGAAGGTTGGGTAACTTGCTGCGGCCTGTGACTCTGGGTGGGACGTAGCGGGTCACCCCTTCCGTAACCACGAAAGGGGCAAAAAGCAGACTGCACCGGACAAGTGGAGAGGCCCAAGGACTTAGCCATAGCCTGCGAGTTCTTGAAGCGCTATAGGGCGTTGTCTTCGTCGCCAAAAAGGCGACGGCCATCAAAGGGCATGTCCATGAAGGTGTTCTGGACATTCCCTGAAAAGCCAATGGACCTCATCCAGGCGTAGCGATGAAGCACTACCGACGTTGAAATGGTCCTGCCCAGAGAGTCGGCGGTGTCCAGCCCACAACGTAACGTAAACTTAGCTGCATCCCTCCCGGCGGCAACAGCCTGGGAGAGCACTGCCCGGGCCTCCTCCGGACACCGAGGCAGCACTTGTGCCACTGTATTCCACACGGAGTGCAAATAACGGCCCAAGAGACACGCAGTGTTTATGGACCGCAGTCCTAAGCTGGCGGAAGAGAAAAATTTCTTGCCAAGGTGGTCCAGCTTCTTGGATTCTGTTAGACCTGGCACTATTGGCGTGGGTCTCCCTTCCATTTTTTGCTGTTGCCTCCTGTGTTTTTGCTGGTCTAGATGATTTGGTCACTTTGCCACTGCTATTCAGTGCTAAAGTGCAAGTGCTCCCTATTGTAAATTGTAATGGATTAGTGACTCCATGATTAACTTATTTGATTTACTTGTCAGACCCTAGTACAGCGCACCATGTGTGCCCAGGGCCTATAAAACAAATGTTGCTGGTGGGCTTGCAGCACTGGTTGTGCCACCCACAGAAGCAGCTTATAAAATATGGCATTGCAGAGCCTATGTGCAGTCTGGGACTGCCATGTCAACTTGGCACGTGCACCCACTTGCCAGTCCCTAAACCTTCCATTTTCTACATATTAGTCACCCCTAAGGTAGGCCTAAGGGCAGGGTGCATTGCATGTAAAAGGTAGGACATGGCCTGATGTGTGTGGCATGTCCGGATAGTGAATTACAGCCAATTTCGTTTTTCACTATTGTAAGGCTACCTGTCCCCATAGGCCAGAATGGGCAGTTTGATTATAACATCTTATAATCCTAACTGACCCAGAGAACAAGGTAGAAATTCGAGTTTAGTATGCCTGAACTCAATGTTAAAATACATCTTCTAGTGAGGGTGATTTTTACATTCTGTGTTAATAACACTTTTAGAAAGTAAGTATTTTCTTGCCTAAACATCCAGCATGTCTCTGCTAGGTTTGTGTATTCCATGTCTGGTTTGTGAGTGACAGGGGGCTGGAGGGCGCCTTGGCTTCAGAAATCTGATGGGTCAGGGCTGGGCTGAATAGGACCTTCATTGAATAGAGAGTAAGGAGAGGAGATTTCCTTTCAGCTACCTGGGCCAGGTCTGCTCTCAAACAATGCTGTCTCCACCTCCTGCCAGGAAGCTGCACCCAGGAGGACAGAACTGGTTTTGACTAGGTACAGACACTCTCTGCCTTCAGAGAACAAAGGATTTTGCAGTATAAATATTGGGGTCCACACTCAAGAACTTAAGATCACTTCTGGGAATCAGGACGAACCTTTGCCAAGGAGAAGAACCGGAGAAGCTGAAGGAAGATTACTGCCCCTGTGCTGTTGGGGTCGTCCTGCAGTGATTACTCCATTACCAAGGAAAGGAGAAAAGGACTTTGTTGTGTTTACTTTATCACCTTGAGGAAGATCTCCAAGGGCTTGTGACTGAGCTTGCCTCCGGTTCTGAAGTCTCAGGGACACAAAGACTTCGCCATCAGCCCCCCCTCAATTCCCTTGCTGGGAATTCTACCTGCAGTGAGGTGCCTGCTGTTTGGGCCCTCTGAGAGACTGCATGTCGCTGGGAGCTGGAAGCATGATGCAACGAGGAGAAGCGTGTCACCGCCGCAGCAGCTGCCATGGCATCGCCGAAGCGTGCCACCGCAGCTGTTCCCCGTCGCATCACAGACGAAGCGTGTCGCATCACCGTAGAAGAGTGCCACCACCGCAGAGGTTGCCGTCGCATCGCCGGAGAAGTGCGTCACTGGGCCTGTCGTGGCTCCAAAGTTCCTCAATTTCACCACATGGCCATCGGGCATGCATGCATCGCATCCACATTGTCGCATCGCATCAAAGACGCTGTTTTGTTGCATCACTCCAGATCGTCGCATCGTAACCGGGACACAGTAAGAAACCGACGCATCACCTCCTCTCCGGTAAGCAACCGATGCATCACCTCCCCTGCGCTGCAGTAAGAAACCAATGAATCACTTTCCCCGAAGCAAGGAACCAACGCATCACCTTCCCCGTGACCCTTTTGGTTATTTTGCGTGACGCATCCAAGGTACTTTGAGAGTAAAGTGTCGCTTTTACCATCTACGTTGAACTAAGCTATTTCTACCATTTTAAAGACTTATTCTGATGACAGTATTGTGGATTTTTGTTGTTTGGTCTTGTGTTCAGTCTAGTAAAGATTACTTATTTTTCCAAACTGGTGTGGTGTCCATTTGTAGTGTTTTCACTATATTACTGTATGTGTTCACAAATGCTCTACACACTGCCTCTGAGATAAGCCTGTCTGCACTTGCCAAGCTACCAAGGGGGTGAGCAGAGGTTATTCAGGAGTGTATTCCCCTTTCCCTGACTAGAAACAAGGGTCCCTATTTGGACAAAGGTGCAAGCCATTGCCAACTAGAGACCCCCATTTCTAACAGATTCCCTTTCCGATGGAGCGGTAGGGAAGGCGCTCTTGGAGGTAGAAGCTTGAACTACCAAGCTTTCCGGGGTGGGATGTTGGGAGTGTAAAGTGGGGTTGCCCGGAGCCGGCATCAGGCAATCATCCTGTCCACAGGAGCCCCCATGTTGGGCATGGACCATGTGCTCAAAAGGACAATTGTGAGGGCCTCATTAAACTGCAACAAGGGCTCCGAAGAGCTTGCAGCCAGTTAAAGCACCTCTGTCAGGAGGTTAGTCCAGACCGCCACTGTAGGAAGCTCAAGGTTGGGAGCCTCGGCCGCCCTACACAACACCACTGCGTATGACGCTCCCTCCTTCGTAGCCACTGTAGGAGACAACATGCCAAGGTCAGGAGAGGTGTCAAGACCACTGACATCCCCCAGTTCTGCTTAGTGTCTAACTGGTCAGTCAAAGGGTCACACGACCCCTCCCAGTTCTCCTCCTCCTCATCCTCTGGGTGCCATGGTTGTTGAAAAGGGACCCCAGGAGTGAACAGGGGCATTAAAAACCCCACCCGACGCCGGTCCGGCTCAGTGTCCACGTCGGGATGGAGGCCGGGGTCGACACCAGCCAGGGAGCCAACCGGCGACGAACGCAGTAGTGGTGCCATGAGGAGCAGCACCAGTGGAGGCGTAACAAGGTCAACTGGTGCTGATCCGGATGGAGGCCTGGATCCAAGGGGGGCCTGCGGCACCATGGCTGGAGCAGCCAGCAAAGACCAAGGCCCCCCCCAACTGAGTCCACGGGCCCTAAGGCGCGCCGGCTGGGTCGGTCCACCCAAAGATGACATGCATCGCCTCGTAGAATGTACGAGGCTAGGAGGGGGTCAGTCCAGGTCCCGGAAAGGGAGGGAAACTCAGTCGACCCTTCAGGCTCCGCATGCGGAGCCGCGGGAGGGGCAGCACCCGTGTGCCTCGTCAGATCGGCCGACTGACAAGAAGTCCAAGAGCAACAATGCTACTTCAAATTCTTCGACTTACCGGATCCAGAGTGCGAAGACTGATGATTTCGGAACGGTGGTGGCTCCACAACTGGTCCCTCGACCTCCCTCTCGACCCGGACCTCGAACAGCGCAGAGCCGATTGCCGGCATTCTAGCAGATTTTGGGACCGCTCCCGCAAAGCCTTCGGCGCCGTCGACCGGCAGTCAGAGCACGACTTGGGGTCGTAGTTGCGCTCCAGGCAAAAGAGGCACACGCGGTGTGAATTCGTCACAGACAGTCGGTTACAGGAACCGCAGGCCTTGAAACCAGGCCTCCCTCATGCACCTGTATGGAGGCGGAGACGAGAAACAAGAAGTCAACAAAAGTCGAGAAACAGTTAGCCAAAAATCAACTGAGGTACCGCTCTTCTCGGATCTGCGCTGGCTGGCACGGAAAAAGAAAGAACTGATGTCAGCGCACGAGAGCGGCGTCTAAGTAGTTGCCGTGATGTCATCCCGGCAACCACGAAGCCAACGATGGACGCGAAGCCGACTGATGCCACCTTTCAAACACGCAGAGGTACCGCTGATGAAAAAACTTTCCGGATCCAGTCTGACGCCTGAGGGTAATTCTAAGGTAAGGAATTTATAACTAATGTGTTTCTTTCAGATTATGTGTTTTCTTTCTAGTTGCGTCTTCTACAGGCATCGCCCAGTCCATGGCCAGTATTCGTATTCAGGGGTTGGAGACTCAGAGCTGCGACAAATAACTGTTTTAGCAAATTAATTAGTAAAAACAAAGCCGTACTTCACATGTACAAAATAAATTAATATAGAGCTGTTAATCATCACGAAGTTTGCATGCTAAGGGGGGGGGGGAATATCTACAGATGAATCAGTAGACCAGATTGAAGCACACATGCAAAGTCACTGAAGCTGTAGATTAGCAGCGTCCCGGTATTAAGTGGCCCACAGGTCAGTCTGCAATTCCTTTACTAGACAGCTTTCTTTAGGTGAGGTTACTGCTAAGCACATATCCCATAACTGTACTCAAGCCCACAGTCCATATTCAGGTGAGGCACTGGTTTTACCTGCTCATGTCAGTGGCCTGCTAGACTCAAGCGTGAGGACCACCACACTCAGGGGTAATGTGCCTCAGCCAGGCGCCTGGTGCAGCAGCTGTGGGGTAGGCAGCTCCGTTCAGTTCGGCCCCAGCGCTCCTAAAGGCTGGCTTAAGGACTTTGGTCCAGGTCACAGCCTCGAAGCACAAAAGGTAGAGTGCTCACCCATGTGATGGCAGTTGCCGGAGGAGCCAAGTAGGTGGTACAGAGAGGGATCAGAGTTGTTGTTCAGCTCGTATTGTAAGTGCGTAGAAACTCTGGAAGACGGACAGGCCTTAAAAAAAACTCAAGTCCACTCTTCTGGGTCGCCCCTCTTCCAGTCTCGACAGACGGGCCTCAGCAGTGTAGGGCACACTTTCCCCTTTCTCAGCAGGTGCTTATGCCACAGACACACCCACAGCTCTCCCAGCAACATTAAAAGACTTCCGTTGAGGTCATCTACCCCCTCCCCCGAGAGACGGGCTATCAACTACCCTGCAGAGCACTCCGTTCCTTGTGCATGAGGAACTATGAACTAGAAAGAAGCAGTGTGGTTTGTTTTATACATACTTCTTAAACGGGGGAGGTTGATTCCATGGTCATTCACAGGAACTAGTTTGCAGTGGTTGCTTTTCATGTTCTTTCTTCAGCAGACAACTGTGGATCTGCAGGTGACCCGAGAGCCTGACCGACCTTTTTTTCCACTTGCCTTTCTCTCCCCCACCAGCATGCCCACTCCAGCAATAGACCGGTACAACAGACTTGTGCCAACTATCTCCTGTATGCAGAGACTGGTAAATAGACCACAGGATGGATGCAAACATAAAGGGGTGCCAGGACCTTGCCGATTGGAAACCTATTAAACATCTGGGTGACCAAATAAATGTATATCAGTACAGATCGGATTAAAGTAAATGTGCGAGCCCAATGTTCAAGGGACATTTTTTCCACATTTATATTGAGAGGTGGAAATCAAACTGACTTAGAGCTTTGACAGAGGAGCCATACTGAGGTCTTAAAAACCTAAGTGTTTGTGTCTGTTCACAGTCTGATGCCTTTCTGCCCATTCACTTTTTATCTTAATTGATTTATTTAAAAAAACACGCAGTTTGTCAAAATCAAATTGATATCCATCTCATGATGGGTTTACAGCATTTATATAAAACAAAGTAAAAATCACTTAACATCGATAACACTATTTTTGGGTGTTATAGATCATCCTGCAGATTCATACCTTAAAATTATTTAATCGGTATCAAATTGGTCCACAAAAACTTTCCCAGTAACAAATCTCCAGCAATGTGACTGCACCCACCAGGCATGGTACCATCAGCATGTGAGACACCAACCTGCGTGCTGTAATCAGTTCCCGACCTTTGGCCAACACCCAGAGAGGCATGCCGGTATATTCCAAGCAAGCAAAGCACACAAGAGGATTTCATACCCAAGCATCTTTCTATATATGAAATTGGCTTATCAGTGGGGTGAGGGCATTGAGGAAGATCATTACTTCACCAGAAATGTTACTACCAAAGCGAAGTAATTACTTATGATGGATACATCTTCCTCACCATAAGAATGAGGCCCAGAAGCAATAGCCCCCAAGAAGGTAGGAAATGAACAGTGCCAATTAACAAATAAAATCATGAAGCACAGCCATTACAAAGTAACTATGGCTGCATAACTGGGATCCAAGACAGTAATGTTTAGCAACACATGCAGAGGAGGCTACGTAACCACCCAGCAGAAATCAGCCACTGAAGTGAGAGCTGTGGAAGCAGCCGCAGTCAAAGTGGAGTGGGCATGATACTTTCCAAAGGATTTTTCTTAGCAAACGTATATCCGATCTCAATATAGAATGATCCATTGTAGAATCGTGCATTTGGACACCTCCTCCCCATCTTGGTTGCAGCAAAACCCACAAAGAGCCGATTATCCACTCTGTCATTTTAATTGCAGTCAACGAAGTAGGAGGTTTGGTCTATGCAGTTGCTCCTCATTGTTTGTGGGATGAGGGAAAAGGAAAGAAAGTTAGAAAAGTAATAGGCTGGGCCATATGAAAAGGCCAAAACCACTTTGGGCAAGCAGGCTGGACAAGTACGCAAGAGCAATTTACCCTGAAAGGTGGACAAACTGAGAAGTAATGGCAACTTGTAACACTATCTTCAAACTGGGCATTGGCTCAAAAGGAGAAGACATCAAGAATGCCAAAACAAGATTCAAACCCTGCTAAGGAACAATAAACTGAGAGGAAATAGGTATAGCACACCTTTCCGAAAGCGTGTCATTGATATGTGTTTGCAAGACATAAAAGCAGAGGGCAGCCAGTCATCCCTTGATGGTAGCCACAGTCAGACCCTGCTATCCAAGAGACAGAGGAAAACACAGAGGGCTTGATTATGAGTTACTTGTTAAACTACATCCCTGTGCGTAAACCGCTGTTTACACATGGGTTGGTATTATGAGTTGCTAGGTATTTAACACATCCAATAATTATTAGATGCATTAAATAACTCAAACAGCCGAAATTTAACAGGGAAAAACCATCAGGTATTTACCGTATCATGTGGATTTTGGTGTTTTAAACAGCAAAATACATACATTACTCCGCAACAATTCGAAACAGGTGTTATTTATCACACCCGATAAATAACATACCCAGTGGTATCACTATCAGGTGCAATAAACACCACCTATGCCCGTAATTGGGGCATGAGAGGCAGAAAAGCAGGACCCATGGGATCCAAGCCTTCGGATCAACACCACTGCACAAATTTGTTACAGCGACCTGCACAAGTGGATTTCGTAGCAGGTTTTTTTGGCCGGCAATATTGTTTCTGTAACTTCATCAGGGAGACCAAGGAATGGTGTACAGGACCTGCCCATCCTGCTGAGAGAGCATGTCCACTGTGTGTGGCAGAAGCAACAATGGGTGTACCAGGTACTTATTGCAATATCTAGAAAAATCAAGGTTAGCTATGCTTGATCATCCCGAACCTTCCTTAGGACTTTTCGGAGAAGAGAAATTGGTGAGAACCCGTAGAAGCCCAGAGACAAGCTTAACCTTAAGTAATCTCCTCAGGGGAGTGTATGGAACAAAACCAAAGACACTAACTGCTCTGAGCCATGGCAAAGTGGTACACAGATTGACACCCCAGTCTCTATAAGATCAACCCCATCTTTTGGGGGTGTTATCTTCCAGTGAATAGTGGTGGAGCATTTGCTCTCCTGTTGAGCCTGACAGATGTGCCTCTACAGGAAATATTTCCCCTCCCTGCACCCATTGCCATAGACACATCACCTCCCAACAGTCTATGGTCCCATGCCATCCTGTCTGTTGCTATAAGGACTGGTGGTAGTGTCTCAAACAAGATCAGAATGGTGATGCCTCCTGATACGGAGGGGAGAAATGCCTTCAGGACAATACAGACCACCTGTAGTTCTACTCCATTTATGCACAGGCACTGTTCAAACGTGGACCCCCAGCCAGTGAGGCAGCATCCATGACCACTGTAACCTGCACTTGCAGAGGGCTGAACAGACAACCCACCTAAAGACTGGAGTGCGCAGTCAGAAGGATGCAGAGCAGTCCTAAGACACATAGGACTGGGAGATGCACTCAAGTCAGAAATTTCTGAATCATCTTCTGAATAGCCATGATTTTCTGAGGCGGAAAGGCCTTTATGCAGGTCTGGTCTAGAATTGTACCTATGAAGGTGAACCTCTGCGCTGGAGTGAGGGTAGACCTTTGGACGCGGATGGTAAAGCTAAAGTCATGGAGAAGAGGAATTGTACAAACAAGTTCCTCTACCAGCACCAGTGACTGCCTTCACCAGCAAGTCACCCATGTGAGGATCTATAAAGAATCTAACCAAATCAGTGAAGCGGCCACAATCACCAGCACTTTCATGAAGAGATGAGGTTCGGTTGTCAGCAAGAACGGCAAAAACCACAAACTGGTAGTGCTGGGATCCCACAGTGAATCTCAGCTAACATCTTTGAGCATGGATAATTGGATGTAGGGGATGGAAGTGGGCCTACTGGAGATCCAGAGACTCCAACCAAACCCCTACTTTCAGGGCCAGCAGATTTGGCTCATAGGCAGCATTTCTAACTGTTCCTGCAGAACGAACAAGTTCAAAAGGCAGAGATCCAAGATTGGCCTCAGACTACTAAGCTTCCTGGAGCCCAGGAATTACAATATAATGTTCCCTTTTTCACAAGGCACCAATTTGCTGTCCCCTTATTTCAGGGGATAAGGTCTGCTGCCTTCGGAATTGAGATGTGAGCCACAGTACGTTTGATGGGGGTGGTTGTGGGAAAAAATCAGGCCTGGAAGAGCATGCCATATAGCCATCAGAATACAGAAAGGGGTGTAAGTGTGTTTGTTTGGGGGGGGGCAGGTGGGAGTCAGTGACGTTTTGACAGCATATCTGGCAGAAGATGTAGGAAAATGAATATGCTACTTACCAGTATGCATCTGTTCTTGGCATGTAGGGCTGCTGACATTCATATCTGTGCATAGATCGCCGCCTAGTGTTGGGTCCGGATGTTTGCACGTTGTTGTCCTGGAAGAGTCTTCGAAGTATCCTTGGATAGGTGACTCCTCCCCTGGACTACAGTGCGCATGGGCATCCTCTCCATCCTCAGATTGTTTTTCGCCATTGTGGCAGTGATGGAGTAGATACAGAAAGTGATGACCATGCTTGCAGTAATTCTGAGAGCTGCAGCTGCGACAGGCGCCGGGGAGGAGGGAGGGCGATATGAATGTCAGCAGCCCTACATGCCAAGAACAGATGCATACTGGTAAGTAGCATATTCAGTTCGAGGCATGTGGGCTGCTGAATTCATATCTGTGCATAGAATACATAGCAGTGCCCTCTATTAGCGGCGGCTACCCGTGCCAGCTGCAGCGGTCTGAAAAAGTGTTTTGAGAACAGCCTGTCCTACAGCTGCCTGCTGTTTTGACTGCACATCTACGCAATAGTGTTTTGTAAATGTGTGTGTAGTGGACCATGTGGCTGCTCTGCATATATCATGCAGGGGAATATTTCCTAGGAAGGCCATGGAAGCCCCCAACTTACGTGTTGACTGGGCTCGTGGTGGAATAGTTAATGTGCGTTTTGCCTTTTGATAACAGATTTGAATACACTTAACTATCCATGTGGCTATCCCTGCTTTGGAGATGGCGTTACCTTTGTGGTGTGGGGCAAAGGCAACGAACAGTTGTTTTGTCTTCCTGAATGGTTTAGTCCTGTCGATGTAGTACATGAGGGCCCTCCGTACATCTAGTGTATGTAGTGCCCTTTCTGCAACAGTTTGTGGGTTTTGGAAGAAAACGGGCAGTTCAATAGTCTGGTTCATGTGGAACTGCGATATTACCTTGGGCATGAACTTGGGGTTGGTACGTAGTACGACCCTGTTGGCGTGAACCTGAATAAATGGCTCTTGAACGGTTAGTGCCTGGAGTTCACTAACTCTTCTGAGGGAAGTGATCGCTACTAGGAAGGCCACTTTCCAGGTAAGGAATTGAATCTCGCATGAGTGTAGAGGTTCAAAGGGTGGACCCATCAGGCGTGTGAGGACCAAGTTGAGGTTCCACATTGGAGCCGGTGGGTGACTAGGTGGAATGACTCGTTTGAGCCCTTCCAAGAATGCTTTGATGGCAGGCACTCTGAATAGAGAGAGGTGCTGCCTGGTTTGCAGATAGGCTGATATTGCGGTCAAATGGACACGTATAGAGGTGTACGCCAGATTGCATCGATATAGGTGTAAGAGATAACAGATGATGTTTTGGATGGATGCGTCCAGCGGGTTAATGTCATTATTACCGCAATAAATGACGAACCTTTTCCATTTGGCTGCATAGCAAGCTCTGGTAGTGGGTCTCCTGGCCTCCTTGATGATGTCCATACAGTCAGGTGGCAGGTTGAGATAGCCAAACTCTAGGACTTCAGGAGCCAGATCGCCAGATTCAGCTGTTGCGGATCTGGGTGCTGAACCTCTCCATGGTTCTGCGTCAAATGCGCGGGTTTGATCCGCAGCCTTTGATGCGGCACCACGGAAAGTTCGAGGAAGGTGGTGTACCACGGCTGGCGTGCCCACGTTGGAGCAACTAGGACGAGTGTCAGGGAGTGTTGTCGGAGTTTGCGGGCCACTAGCGGTATCAATGGCGCTGGGGGAAAAGCGTACGCAAATCTGCCGGACCAGTTCATCCATATCGCATTGCCCTGCGACTGCGGATGTGGGAATCTGGCGGCGAAGCTTGGGCATTTTGCGTTTTCGCTTGTCGCGAATAGGTCTATCTCCGGATGACCCCACTGCTGAAAGTACGGTTGGAGTACTGATGGGTGTAACTCCCACTCGTGCATTTGGTGGCTGAGTCTGCTGAGCAGATCCGCCATCTGGTTGTCCTTGCCAGGGAGGTGTTCCGCCATGAGGAACATGTTCCTTTGAATGGCCCACTTCCACATGCTCTGAGCCAGATGAGACAACTGTGGAGAGTGTGTGCCTCCCTGTTTCTGTATGTAGTACATTGCGGTCATGTTGTCCGTCCGGATCAACACGACCTTGTTGCATAGATGTACTTTGAATGCCTTCATGGCTAGGAAGATTGCCATCAATTCCAGAAGGTTGATGTGCAACTTCTTTTGTTGTGTTGTCCATAGTCCTTGCACTGTGTAGTGGAGTACATGAGCTCCCCATCCCTGGAGAGACGCGTCCGCTGTCAGTACTATTTGTGGGACAGGCTCTTGGAACGGTCGGCCCTTGCAAAGGTTTTGTGGATTCCACCAATGCAGAGAGTTGTATGCCCGACCGCTCACCAACACTAGGTCCTTTAACTGTCCTTGAGCCTGATTCCACTGACGTGCTAGGCACTCCTGAAGTGGGCGCATATGTAATCTCGCGTGCGGGACTATGAAGATGCAGGAGGCCATCATGCCTATCAACTGCATAAACACTCGCGCTGGAAGTGAGCGATTGGGTTTGAATTTGGAGATCAGCAGTTGTATGCTGTTGATCCTCACTAAATTTGGCTGAGCTGTGGCCGCCAGAGTGTCTATAGTCGCACCTAGGTACTGTTGTACGTGTGCGGGCTGGAGATGGGACTTTGGATAATTCAGTGAGAATCCCAGACTGTGAAGAAGGTGAATGGTGCGGGACATGTGGCTTGCACATTGCTGGGCTGACTTCGCTTGAACGAGCCAGTCGTCTAGGTAGGGGTAGACGTGTATATGCTGCCTCCGTAGATGTGCTGCCACCGTAGCTAGGCACTTCGTGAAAACCCTGGGCGCTGTTGTCACGCCGAAGGGAAGGACTTTGAACTGATAGTGCTGCCCCTGAACAGTGAACCTGAGGTATTTTTTGTGTGAGGGGTGGATGGGTATGTGAAAGTACGCATCCTTGAGGTCCAGTGTGGCTAGGAAGTCTCCCTGCTTGAGAAGCGGAAGGACTTGCTGTAGAGTGAGCATATGAAAGTGCTCTGAAAGAATGTACTGGTTCAGGGGTCTCAGGTCCAATATAGGTCTGAGCGACCCGTCCTTTTTTGGAATTAAGAAGTAGAGGGAGTACACTCCGGCACCCTGCTCGTGGATGGGTACGACCTCTATAGCGCCTTTTAGAAGTATACTTTGCACTTCTTGCTGTAAGAGCGTTAAGTGCTCTGAGGACATAGGACGGCTTCTTGGTGGTATTGTGGGTGGAGTGGAGGTTAACTCCAGACAGTAACCGTATTTTATAATATCTTTGACCCACCTGTCCGTGGTGATGGAATTCCACGTGGACAGGAACCTTTGTAGCCTTCCCCCGACAGGTGTTATGTGGTCGGGAGGAAGGGAGAGGGCGTCACTGCTTGTTCTTGGGGGAGGACCTGGTGTTGCCGTAGCCGCGTCCTCTGCCCTTTGTGCTGGAGCCACGATATCCATCTCGGGTGTTTTTATCATAGGTGGTCTGTGTATTGCCTTTGTTATATGTTTGTTGTGACCCCTGTCCTCTACCTGCTCCCTTGTTTCCGGGGCGACGAAAGGAGCCGCTCCGAAAGGACTGAGTTTGTAGTGCGCCCATGGACTTTGCAGTGTCCATATCCTTTTTTATCTTTTCGAGGGTGGTGTCAACCTCTGGCCCGAATAAATAGTCGGGGTTGACGGGCTGGTTCAGTATATTGTTTTGTACCTCAGGCTTGAATCCTGAGATCCGTAGCCAGGCATGTCGTCGCAACATGACGCTTGTGTTTATGGCTCTGGCAGCCGTGTCTGCAGCATCTAGTGCGCATTTGATGGAAGCGTTCGTTGGTAGCTGTCCTTCTCTGATGAGCATTTCTGCGCCTTCCTTGAACTGGTCAGGGAGATGTTGGAATATTTGCTCAAGTGTGTCATAGTGCGCTCTATCATAGCGAGCAAGGAGCGCCTGAGTGTTGGCTATGCGCCATATGTTGGCAGCAACTCGCTTGCCAGAGGTTTCTAACACCTTGGACTCTTTGTCCGGGGGCGGAGCGTCACCTGTTGTTTGCGAGTGTGCCCTCTTGCGTGCATTCGCTACGACGATGGAGTCGAGTGGTAATTGTCCTCTGATGTAAGTAGGATCCCCAGGTGCTGATCTGTATTTTTTATCAATCCTGGGGTTTATCACTCGTGCCCTGGTGGGTTCTTTGAAAATGTCCTTGGCTGGTTTGAGGACCCCCTTCAACATTGGCAGAGTCTTTACATGTCTTTCTGAGGATGCAAAGGTGTCCATTAGAAAGTCATCTTCGATGGTATCAGAGTGAAGCTGCACCCCATGGTTATTGGCAGCACGTTCGATAAGAGCATTGAACGCCGCAGTATCCTCCGTAGGAGATGTCTTTGCCCCATAGAGTTGTGGATCCTGTGCATCGAGAGGTGCACTGGGGTCTGCAGGGTCGCCCCAAGTTTGATCAGGGTCCTGCTGGTCATCAGGGTCCGTGTCTACATGGTAGGGGACTTGGTCAGCCATGTAGTCCTCCAATGCGTCTGTATCGGAGCG
Organism: Triturus cristatus; assembly: GCF_964204655.1. Taxonomy (NCBI): domain Eukaryota; kingdom Metazoa; phylum Chordata; class Amphibia; order Caudata; family Salamandridae; genus Triturus; species Triturus cristatus. Next base: position 822,868,553 of record NC_140581.1, on the reverse strand, counting down.
TGTGGGGGAGAACCGGTGTGGATCCTGGTAGGATGAATGGAAGGGTTCATAAAGGAGAGGTTCCGATTCTGCAGGCAACTTCCTTTTTAGTGGGATCCTGAAAGGGTCCAATGGCGGCTCCGAAGTGATCCTTCGGTCCTGGAGAATCATCCTGCCAGTGCCGGCGTCGATGATACGTGCCGGAGACGTCTCAGCAGGTGTGACCGTAGGTTGGGTGACCCGTGTCCTGAGTTGGAACATTTTTGGGATTGTTGACTGAGGCAAGCCGAAGGTAATGTTGGTCGGCACCGAAGAGGCTGCGGGAGCTCCGACCGAACCGGAGCCCGACGTGTCCTGGAGGACAGGTGTGGTTTTGCTGCCTTGCGTCGCACCAGGTCGTACTTGGGGCGCCTTCGAGGCTTTGGCACCGGCCAGGCTCGTAGAGGCGGCCGTAGATTTTTTCGGCGCCGGCGGGTCATCGAGTCGGGGTGAAGAGATCACCGTCGAAGTCTTCGATACCTGAGGCTTAGGTGTCGTCGAGGGAGCGATGTGAGACACAGCAGGCGGCACGGCCCTTGGTGTCGTCGGTGCCGGTAGCCGAGCAGGTTTGTCGGTGCCGATGGCTTTTTTCCGTTTGTCGACTCCAACGTCGCCCGCTTCAAGTTCGGCACCGAAGTCCCTCTTGGTGCGGTCGGTGCCGACGCTGTGCGCTGGCGTCGAAGGCCTCGATCCGACCAGCGCTACTTTCAGTTTCGGTTTCGGTGGAACCTGAGCAGCTTTCGGTTTCGGTTTTGTGGTAGGGAAACCAGCCTGTTTATGTAGTAATGGCTGCCGCTGAACGTCCGAGGCCGGGCCCGAGGGCGGGGCCGAAGAACTGCGGGATGGGTCTCGGGTAAGGCCCGAAGGCGATCCCTCGACCGGAGCCATAGGCTGTGGCACTGGTGTTTGAACGGTTTGAACAGGTAGGCCTTGTTCATCATTGGAGCTACTTTCTTCGGCCCCGAAGGCCTCCTCGTCGTCTCCTACCTCGGTGTCGTCTTCACCTCTGTGGAAGAGTGACTCGTCTTCCTCGTCCGATCCGGGTTCGTGTTCGGAAACGGGACTGGAGGGCAAGACTTCCAATTCCTCGACGTCTTCGGCCTCGCCGAAGATGTCTGTTGGGGCCGGTGCCGCGTGCTGCGCCTCGAGTCTCGCCGCTCGTCGATTCCGCAGAGTCTTCTTCGAGCGGAACCGGGCACAGGCCATGCATGTTGATTCGTCGTGGTCCGGCGAAAGGCATTTGTTGCACACCGGATGGACGTCGATGTGTGGGTACTTCGCATTGCATACCGGACACCTTTTGAATGGCGTCCTGGATTCCATCGTCGAAGTAGTCGATGGACAGGTAAATGCGAAAGCAGTCGGTGCTGAAAGTTAGTAAACTAACAAATTCTATCGAAACCCGATCGATAAACAGTACCGACGCGAACTAAAGGCCTTTTGGCCTCGAAAAAATATTTTCCTAACTTGAGCTAAGATAGCACATCCGAACCCAATGGCGGAAAAAAACAATCTGAGGATGGAGAGGATGCCCATGCGCACTGTAGTCCAGGGGAGGAGTCACCTATCCAAGGATACTTCGAAGACTCTTCCAGGACAACAACGTGCAAACATCCGGACCCAACACTAGGCGGCGATCTATGCACAGATATGAATTCAGCAGCCCACATGCCTCGAACTGGATCTACTATGGGTTCTGGTGATGGAAACCTTTTTGTTCAGTCAAGCCTTGAAATGAGGTGTCTCGACTTGCTGAGACAGCCATCTGCCAGGACTGCAGGGCTCTGGAGCAGCCTCAGAACTATCGGTTTTGTTGATGGAACTGCCTCAGAGGAGACGCTAGGTTCAGAAAGCAGGTTGAAGCCTCGCTAATTCTGAATTGCTCCAAGGAGAAGTTAGACATTGCACCAAAAATCTGTTCACACTAAAGGACTTGCCAATTAGAGTTGCCCGCACCCTCAAAATAACAAATAGAATGCATCCAGCCACACCAGCATAACATGGTGTGCACATAGGGTTCTATGGATACCGTGGCCTGTTCCAACTATTTCGGAATCTGTTTTGAGGCATCAAAGCCATCACTGATTAATTCAGAAAAGGGTTTTAGCATGTATTCTGGTAGGCTTATAACTGCCTGTTTAGGCAATCCCCAGCAGGTATGGATATAGCTGCCCAGTAGGCATTTTACGTAAGGTGTGAAACAGTCTGAAGTAAAATCTTCCAGTACATGACATCTAGTTTTTTAGATCCTTTGTCTGGAGAAGTCTTAGAGAAGGCACTGGAATTCAGTTTAACAGGAGTAAGTGCTACTAAGCTCTCAGGAATCTGGTACGAGAACAAGAATTTTGGGTCACCCCAGAGTTAAACTATGGCATCTGAAACTTTGACTGGGGACTGCTGAGCCAAATAAAAGGCTTTTCCTAAGACACGTCATGTCCAGTAGAGCCTCATTAAATGGGAACAAAGTTTCTTAAAAGTTAAAATCTTAGACTACGATAACCTCAGGAGTATCTGTCAAAGCCAGAAACGCTGAGCGCCTCTGTGATAAAGAAGGGTATTTCCTGATACGGCAAGACCCAATCATCCGTGGGCTCCGTTGGACAGACGGATGGGAAGATCGTCTATCTCTGTATGCAGATGATGTGCTCCTCTATATGGCTTCCCCTACACGCTCCCTATATAGTATACTGAATATATGTGACACTTACGGAAGACACTCTGGATCTACGATTAACTGGAGCCAGTCCATACTATATGTCCTGAGAGGGCCGCCACCACAGCTGCCCACTGGCTGTGATGTGGAGATAGTAGAAGATAACTTCAAATATTTAGGGATCCATATTACCTCCGACCCAGAGGACTTTATGACTCTGAATCTTCAAGCGCCCCTGAAACAGCTCCAAACAGCCACCAAACACTGGCAATCATTGCCATTGACGCTACTGGGAAAGGCAGCACTTTTTAAAATTATGGCACTCCCTAGATTTCTCTACGCTCTTCAAAATACTCCATTTTTTATTCCGCCATCCTACTTCCGAGCCATAGAGACAGAAGTCTCCAAACTTCTTTGGAATAATAAACCAGCTCGGATAGCTATGTCGAAAATGTCCAGAACTTGGTCGAACACATTGCGATCCCGAATAACGTATTAATTGTAATCAATCACTGGCTACGTGTCTCTCACATGGACCCCGCCTACAGACTTAAAAGGTTAGAGCTGGGCAAGGGAAGGATTAACCGGGCACTATATAACAAAACCCAGGCCATGTTGGGACCGACAAAACACACACTCCATGTATGGAACATGGTACTTTTCCACACAATTTGGGAATGTCATGAAATAGTAACATATTGGGAGTCAGTGGTGTCCACCATAACAAGAGTGAACGGTGCCCCTGTCCGACCAGTGCCCAAACGTTGTGTTCTGAATATATGGGAAGCAATATACCTTAATTCCACGGCACAAACTTGAGCGAAAGTTGGTAGAACACTATCCAAGAGGAATATTGCTAAACATTACGGAGCATGCAACACTCCCACTGTAACAGAATGGTGCAACGATATGGCTATGGTGGCAGAAAAAAACGGTATACATACACAGAGGATGTCCCAAAAAATGGGAACGTCTATGGGGCTGTTGGAATACTTACAGGGGTGGTATATGTACGATTCCAGTGGTAAACTTCTCAGTGAAAGACAGCCAGCAGGGTCTAGATGGCTACTAACATGATTAATGAGGATGCAAAGATAGCAAAAGTATTGAATGATGATTACATGATGCGATCTACCGAAATCTGTATCCAACAAAACCCTCTTGATTTGACAAGTAATCAGATGAGAGTTATGTACCAATTACTATTAATAAAAATATATATTTTTTTAAAGGTATTTCCTCTTTCGGGCCCCAGTTAGAGTCAGTCCTTTCTGGAGAAGCATGTAGGCCACTGGCATTTTGTAAGTCATGGGGAGCCCTGCATCAGAGTGGAGTAGAAGCAGATTGTTGGCTTCTGAATCATCTTGTGAACACCCATAGTCCTCATCAGCGATGGCTATGTCGAAGTCTACTAACTATTCCATTCAAGAACATTTCTGGTCCCTAGGAAGACAGTTCTTCAATGCAAGTTTCAATCTCTTGCAACACCTGGATAGTTTCAGCTGACTTAAGAGTACAGCGCCAGTAATGACTCCAAATGCTGCACAGTGACTGGCTTCAGGGGAGAAATCATGGACAGGGTGGGGGGTACTGCGTTACAGGGCTTCTTTGTAGACACCAAGGCTGCAGTCAGTGGAGGGGCACAGTCAAGACCCAAAGAAGCGATTAGACCACTCGGTAGTGGACCACAGAGTACTGGGGCCATTCTAAAGATGGCCAACATGGCCTGATGGAACCCCTCAACTGAATGGGTTGTGGAAGACCGTCTAAAATTTAAACTGAATGCTTTGCATATTTTTGATAGGCTCAAGAATGTTCGAGCTCGGATTACAGCGCAGCAACTCTGAATGATTTGGGAATGGGACAGTTTAGACGAAGGGGACTCTTCTTTCCTATAATGCAATTTTTTTGTGTTAAGCCCTTTTGAAAATTCATTCCTGCACAGAAGGCAAAGAGCTGCTTAGTTATGCCCCTGCACGACTTTGGCACATACAGCAAGGCTTTGCGCTCTTATGGCGTTCCGTGCTATCAGGGAACATAAATTGCAGGCTAGTTTCGTGATCAGAATCAAGTCACTGCATGCAGACCCGACCCGATACAGACATCCACTTATTGCATTTATGGCTGGGTTTAACCTCTGAAAATGTTGGAGAAGACATTTGAACCAGCTGCTATCATAATTGTAGAAAGAATGTTAAATCGGTCGTCCATGCAGGCTGGGTGGTGGATGGGGGGGGGGGGGGGGGGGGGGTAAGGGAGTACATGCCATAGGACACTGCTGCTAAATGTGAGACAGATAATGGGATATATAAAGGAAATAATGGTGTGGATTGCTAGGGCTGTTTATGCATTTTCAAAGGCACTTGTATTTATTTGTGGGGAATGGCATGGTAAACGACTGTTGTGTTGCATGAAAAACAAACAATGCCAATCTACAATTTAGCCATTTGTAGGATAAAACTTTACTTGTGTAACACAACCACATTTTTAAAACAAAAAGCAGTCTTATAAAAATCACCTCGATATTTTTTTTTTTTACATTAGAATTTTTTTTGACAAGACAATTCATACATAGTTCACTTTGACTATACTTATATAGTATATAAAAAGGGGTGCAGGGAGTAAGTACCCATCTGTTACATTTATAATATATATTGTCCAACATGAGAAAACGGATAAACAAACTGCTCTATGAAAATATAAAGGCAACTGAGAAGAACTTTGAAATTTCCATAGTAGCTTTGCCAATTGATGACATTTGAACTTTTTTAGATTGAACACAACAACCAGGAGTTAACTATTCAGTGTAAAATATATTTCTGGGAATAAAGCCTCCAGAAATGTCACTAATGTTTCCAAAGATAATCAATCTCACAAGTTCAAGTGCTCCAAAAGTATCAGATTCCCAGCACAGGCTAGATAAAACTCCAACGTGTATTCCAGTATAATGAACATCCCTTTTTAAAACCTAAAAAGTCAAATGTTTGCACACCTGAATGGATGTGGTCAAATCAATAATTTGTAAGCGTTTCATTTCGGATTAAAACCGAACATTTTGGCATACAACTGTAATGCACCTATAGGTCTCGGGTATATATGACTTCTGGCACAGGTGGCAATTTACATTTAAAATAAGGGCAGTTAAAATTGTTATTCTTATTAACGCAAACACTAGGTCATGCCTGCTTCTCCAATTGCTTTTCATTATTATATAAAAATATATATATTTTTTTTTTTTAAAAACACACAGGCACAACAAAGCCTATCCAGGCAACTTAAAACAAACTGGCCTGTTAAATATCGACTTTACAGCCGGATCGTACAATCAATGTTTGCTAGATGTCATTTGTTCAGCGGTCTGACAAAAGTGACGTGTGAACCAGAGGGCGCCATGTGAAAACTGGCTTGCAAAGAAATTTTGCAAAAACATCAGTTACAAAATATAGCGCGCCAAAATCTCAAGTGTAGACAAACAGATCACTACAAAAATCCCGACCAGTAATAATTTGCAAATCCAGGCAAACTAATTTCCCACATATTATAGGGATTGGTTAATTTGCTTTTCTTACTCCCAGTATATGTGAAGTCAAATGCTTGATAGTTGGATTAGGAGCCAATCGCTATTTCGGTGTAAATGAATTTGTTTGAGATTTGTTTTGGGGTCTATATTTTTATTTTATTTTTTCAAAAGGTTGTATGTTGTATGTTTTCAAACGCTACCGTTTGACAATAGTAAGTGTCATGGCAAATTTATCAGAATGCATTTGAGGTGGACTGCTTATTTGTATATTTGGTTTGGGCCCCAAGACCTATGCAGGTGAAAAACTGACTGACTTTGGAAAAAAACGTGTGCTGTGAAACATCAAATGAAAACTCTGGAATCCTGGCGTTTATGTAAATAAGCCAGAATATTTCGAATAGCGCAAGTATTAGGTACATTAAAAGGAGTCAATACAAATTTGATTTGGTGTGTTATCTTTGAGCAAAGTAATTGGTGAGGATATGAACACTTTACTGAAGTAATATTTGCGGACACTCCTAAAGAAGCAATGCAATAAAATGTAGTGTTCGGCAAAAAAATCTACAATAGTTTACTATTCAATCCATACTACCCTGTTTACAGACCCTTTTATAAAAACAAAAACAAGTGCCAACACTGTTACCATGTATCGACTTTGCAAGCCTAATTCCTCAGTTTTTAACAACCTTGAATTTGCTGGACATGTGCAATATTTCCTAGCTTAAAATGCTGGGATTGTAAGTGCTTCTGAAAATCTCAGGCATCCTGTTGACCATTATCCCAGAATAAGAACAAATTCAGTCTTAAGTGCTTTGGGTCTGACTTTCTCCACATTCCACTACACCAGAAGAGCAAAGAAATGCGTTGTCTTTTGTGAGTGAAGTGACTTACATAGGTGGCAATTTTTATATTTGTATACAGCCATGTCATTACTGCTGCATAGATGCTGTAATTCAGAATATATTTTAGTCATAAATGCTTGCTATGAATAGTACTAGATATACCTTCAAAACTGATAAAACATAAATAGCGTTCATACTGTGCCATTTTTCTTTGGTCACAAGTACCTTCCTTACTGTGTGCAGCACTGCTTTGGGTTCAGGTGCTTCCCCCACAAGGGCTGCTATAAATGAACGCATTAAGCTTGCAAAACCTAGCTTTCAACACTGACGTTTATCCACACTGCATTTCCAATATTTACAAAATACTTAAAACTTTACATCTATCTTTTACCATACAAA